>NC_135967.1:16095575-16695575 GCF_053455715.1 Rhinoraja longicauda | reverse complement strand
TCTGACACATATCCTTTAGATAACTTTACCATAATATCAGCTCAAAAATACAAGTCAAGCTCTTTAATCTTTTAATTAAAAAATGATGGCACTACATGAAAATTATAACTGCACCTTCCTTGCTTTCACTGATGCAAATTGGTCTATGATGTGATCAAAGTCAGTTTTTTTGCAGTTTCTTCTCTTTCTACACCCAGCAGAGTGAGATCACAGAGTCTGCCTTGACCCATGGAGGCTCTTAAATACGAAAGTATTCGTTTTAACTTGCTGAATAATCTCTCACAGCTGGCGATGCAAACTGCGATGGTTAGCATTATCTGAATAGCAATGCGAAGATTGGGGAAGACACTCTCATCTCCACACTGAACAATAAATTCGAGAAGCTCTCAGGTCTTGAAAATGCCTTCTTGGTCCGCCTTGATAGCAACATTCTGCAATCCAGAATTTCTTCATATAGCTGCTGTCCATCAACATCAAAGCTGTACAATTCGCCCAAATTTTCACACTTCTTCTTTAGGTCATTTCTGTCGGCACCGTAACACAGTCCTTCAATAGAAGGAACTCAAACTTGGAGTCTGTGTTGTGCAAACAAGCGCCCATTTCTCTGTGAAGATGCTCAAGTGTTCCCTTCATGACTCTTTCCATTTCCTCTTTAGCTGTTAACCCAGCAGCGTCTCTTGAGTTCTCATCAGCCATTTGTTTCTTTCGTCTCTGACATCTGCTCATGGTGTGCCTGATCAGGAGTGAAACATGAGACTATAGTTTTGTTTATTGAGCGGTCATTTGATGGTAGGAAAGGCCCCTCACTGTTCTGGAAATACTTTGAACCCAGCTTTATTATGTCTGACTATAGTACTTGGCTTTACGAATGCTTCTCAGTAAACTCTGGAAAACAGTGAATGCCATCATGTGGATGAATTCATTCTGGACACCCGGTGAAAGATGAGACGTGGATCCAGGATGACTTTCCACATGAGTGAGGTGCTCTTTCATGACAGGGTCAAAGATGGCCAGTAGTTTCAGTAAGCCAAGGAAATTTCCTACATTGGAGTCATCGTCTAGTTGAAGTGACTACCTGTGGCTTCGCAAAGCCAGGTTCTGAGTCGCAAGGAATTATATGCAGTGAAGGATTCTCATCAAGATATCCCGCCACTTCTGGTTTTCCTTCTCAATCTGTGACTGAGGTACCGTGTCAATAACTCCTCTGTTTCCAGTTAAATTTCTTTCCATTTCTTTCCACTGTGTGAAGCACTCCCGATGATTCTTGGCATTTTCATGAACACTAATCCTTTCAGGTGCTTTCTACTGGTTGAATCCACTTTCCTGCTCCAATGAGAATTGATGGTCTGACCGGGAATAGAGAAGACAACAGATACAAAATGCAGACTTTTTAGAAGGGGAATAGACCAGCCATGAGTGAGTCACTCCCTCACCACGACCATTTCCCAATTTCCTCTTGAACCAAGTTTTGTTCATTGAGCGGTCATTTGATGGTAGGAAAGGCCCCTCACTGTTCTGGAAATATTTTGAACCCAGCTTTATTATTTCTGTTCTCAACGCGTCAGGCAGAATCGCTTTTCCAGTATCCTTGTCGAACTTCAGTAGTCCACTCTCATGCTGTTCAATCACTTCTGGTATGACAGTTCGAGGCTTTTCGACACCACACAGTTCACTAGGTTCAGTGTCGTCAGGTACAATCTCGTCAGGTAAAATCTCGTCAATAAACTCAACATCACCACCACCATCGTCTTCTCCTCCTGTCATGTCCATGTTCTCTGTGACAGCCTCACTCTTAATCTCATCATACTCAAATTTATCTGACTTGACTTTCTCCTCAGCTTGTGACTCATTTGTACTTGATCCACCTTCAGATTCTAACAAACTTGTTCCATGGAGTCGTCTGCATCTGCTATGTGTCGAACTACTTCTTCTGGGCTTTTCAAAGAAGGGCATGAAGAACCTCCTCGACTTCTTGGCTTCCTCCGCCTCCAACTTTCGTCTCTTCCGTCCTTCATCTCCCCTTTCCTTCTTCTTCGTGAAGAAATGTTTCATGGTCTTTTTACACAATGCTCTGAAATAAGTACATGGCACATTTAATAAGAACATTAGATTTCATAGATTTTGCACAAAATTCTAGATTACCTCCCTAGTTTGCGCGGGAAAATGGCCTTACTGCCAGTTGGCACTGAGCAGTGGTACTGTGAGGTATGTGGTCATGTAGCGCCCAGCACTGTATTTTTACCGAATAATTTATATAAGTGGTTTAACAATCTGGCCATCCTCATGCTTCTCATTCATGATAATCAAAGACAGATCATAGATCTGAAGAAAATTATTTTTTCACTATCAGAGGATGGCTTGTCCGACTTTAATAGAAACTGCTCTGTGTCGCCCCCCTATCACGTGACGCTCAGGACACATGCCATACCTGCCATACCCTAGATACGCCACTAACTCTGTCTCATCATTATTTAATATCCGGTGCACCATGATGGTGTCGCCTGCGAATTTGTAAATTGAATTAGATTTGTACATGGTTGCACAGTTGTGGGTGCACAATGTGTAAAGAAGAGGGCTGAGAGCACAACCTTGTGGAGCACCAGTGTTCCAAATTACCTGAGAAGATGGTTTATCCCCTATCCTCACTGACTTGGATCTGTTGGTCAGGAAGTCGAGGATCCAGTTGCAGAGATGATGAGAGACTTAAATAGGGTATGTAACAGAACCGTTTTTCTCTTGCTGAAAATGTCAAATACTCAAATACTAGGTGGCATAGTTTTTCTTATCTCATTATGTTTTGCATTAATGTCTTTAAAAAAAAAAATTCTTGTCTTGAAGAATAAGTTTTTGTGTGTTGTCTGGATGTATGTTCCTGTGATGATGCCACCAGGAAGGTTTTCATTGGACCTCGCCATACTTGTGAAAATGATAATAGACACAACTATAGCGGACTTTGAGGTGAGAGGGGGAGATTTTTAGGGGTGGTGAATGCCTCGAACCCGCTGCCTGGGGAGGTGGTGGGGAGGTGGAGGAGATAGAAATGAAAGCAATGTTCAAGGGCCTGTTTGTGCGCTGTTCCAACCTTAGTGAGCTCCATAATCGATTATATGAGTCCAGTGTCGAAGACGGCAGTGGAGTTGGCTGGCCACATAGTCATGGGTATAGAGTGAGTAGAGCAGGGGGCTGAACTGCTCCCTGACAGATGCTCTTGTGTTGTTGGTTATCAAGGAGGTGCTGATACCATTTCATGCTTATTGTGGTCTTCTGATGAGGAAGTCGAGGATCAAGTTGCCTGGGGGAAGCAGAGACCAATTCTTCAAATGTTTTGATAGGTTTGGAGGGGATAATGGTGTTGAACACCAACCTGTAGTTGGTGAAACAGCCTGACTTATGTGTTGTTATTGTCCTGGTGGTGCAGTGCTGAGTGGAGGGCCAGCGAGATCACATCCGCCGTTGATCTATCGTGGTGGTAGGCAAACTGTAGCGGGGTTAGGTCCTTGCTAAGTTGTAAGTTAATGTGGAAGGTGTAATGTGTAAATTTAAAGAATTACATTTTTTGAAGGCATATAAACACAACAGGAAAATGTATTCATCTATGGCTGAGAGGAAAAATTAAATATTAGAGTTTCAATCCTGCGAAGAGGCTTTTGAAGCTGTCAGAAATTATGATCAGCCTGACGGTTGGGAGCATTTAGACCAGCAACCGATGCCCGAGGCTTTGATAAAGAAAGAAATGCCAGCTGGACGAGGAGAGTGTACTGGAGCGCAACAGGCTGCAAGAACTTTCATACAGATGTACAAAGGAAGAGGCAGAGGAAGAGTCCCGTCTCAAAACATCACCTATCTTTTTTCTCCAGAGATGCTGCCTGACCTGCTGAGTTACTCCAGCACTTTGTGTCTATCCCTTGTATGAAGGAAAGGCCAATCTGGATCCGTTAGAGGCATCGACAGAAGATGGAGAGACAGAACATTCCAGAGGGATTGTCTCCATGGTGGGTGGGGGAGGGGGGGTGGGGGAGGGCGGGTGGGGGAGGGGAGGTGGAGATGGGGCAGGGAGTGGGGGAGGGGGGGGTGGTGGAGGGGGGCTGGGGGGGTGGGTGGGGAGGGGGGGAGGGGGAGGGCGGGTGGGGGAGGGGGGAGGGGGAGGGCGGGTGGGGGAGGGGGGATGGGGGAGGGGGGGTGGAGATGGGGCAGGGAGTGGGGGTGGTGCTGGGGGGGTGGGTGGGGAGGGGGGGTGGGGGAGGGGGTGGTGGAGGGGGGCTGGGGGGTGGGTGGTGAGGGGGGGTGTAGTGGGGAGCGGGGGGGTAGGTAGGGGGGCGGGTGTGGGGTGGACAATAGACAATAGGTGCAGGAGGAGGCCATTCAGCCCTTCGAGCCAGCACCGCCATTCAATGTGATCAAGACTGATCATTCTCAATCAGTACCCCGCTCCTGCCTTCTCCCCATACCCCCTGACTCCGCTATCCTTAAGAGCTCTATCCAGCTCTCTCTTGAATGCATTCAGAGAATTGGCCTCCATTGCCTTCTGAGGCAGAGAATTCCACAGATTCACAACTCTCTGACTGAAAAAGTTTTTCCTCATCTCAGTTCTAAATGGCCTACCCCTTATTCTTAAACTGTGGCCCCTTGTTCTGGACTCCCCCACATTGGGAACATGTTTCCTGCCACTAACGTGACCAACCCCTTAATAAGCTTATACGTTTCGATAAGATCTCCTCTCATCCTTCTAAATTCCAGTGTATACAAGCCTAGTCGCTCCAGTCTTTCAACATATGATAGTCCCGCCATTCCGGGAATTAACCTAATAACCTACGCTGCACGCTGCCGAATGGGGAGATCCCGAGTAGCATCCCTGCATTCCTTCACAGATAATGTCATGGAGTCATACAGACTCTTCAGCCCAACTTGCCCACACCAGCCAACATGTCTCAGCTACACTAGTCCCGCCTGCCTGCATTTGGCCCATATCCCTCCAAACCTGTCCTATCCATGTACCTGTTTAACTGTTTCTTAAACGTTGGGGTAGTGCCTGCCTCAACTATCTCCTCTGGCAGTTTGTTCCATACACCCACCACCCTTTGTGTGAAAAAGTTACCCCTTAGATTCCTATTAAATATTTTCTTCTTCACCTTAAAACTATGTCCTCTGGTCCTCGATTCCCCTACTCTGGGCAAGAGACTGTGCATCTACCCGATCTATTCCTCTCATGATTTTATACACCTCTATTAGATCACATTATCGTCCTGCTCTCCAAAGAATAGAGTCCCAGCCTACTCAACCTCTCCCTGTCGCTCAGACCCTCGAAATCTTCTCTGTACCATTTCCAGATTGGCAACATCTTTTCTATAACATGGTGCCCAGAACTGAACTCAATACTCGAAATGTGGCTTCACCAACATGTTATATAACTACAACATGACCTCCCAACATCTATACTTAATACTCTGACTAATAAAGGCCAATGTGCTATGTCTTTTTGACCACCCATTCTACCTGCGATTTCACCTTCAAGGAACCATGCACCTGCACTCCTCTACTCTACAACATGCCCCAGAGTTCTACCATTCACATTGTAGATCCTGTCCATGTTAGACTTCCTAAAATGCAACACCTCGCACTTTGTATTGAATTCCATCAACCATTCCTCAGCCCACCTGGCCAACTGATCAAGATCCTGCTACAATTTCTCACAACCATCTTCACTACCTGCAAAACCACCCACTTTTGTATCATCTGCAAACTTGTTATTCTTGCCATGTACGTTCTCATTCAAATTTTTGATATAGATAACATACAGTAACTGGCCCAGCACCGAACAATGAAGCTCACCATTAGTCACAGGTCTCCAGTTCTATAAGCAACCTTCCACCATCACCCTCTGCTTCCTTCCATGAAGCCAATTTTCTATCCATTCAGCTATCTCTCCTTGGATCCC
Source organism: Rhinoraja longicauda (assembly GCF_053455715.1). Taxonomy (NCBI): domain Eukaryota; kingdom Metazoa; phylum Chordata; class Chondrichthyes; order Rajiformes; family Arhynchobatidae; genus Rhinoraja; species Rhinoraja longicauda. The sequence continues at coordinate 16,689,640 of NC_135967.1, read as the reverse complement.
ATGTGATCAAACCTTCCAGAGCAGCGATGGCAGCGCTGGACCTGGAGCTCAGGGAATGGAATGCTGTTGGAAAATTCTCATGAAGTTTACAGCTACGAGGTGCTGTTGCTACCATGTGGAATCTTGTTGAATGCTTTGCTGAAGTCCATATGTACAACATCTACAGAGATGTTTGATCTCTTCATGTCTCAACGCTTGCCCTCTGTTATCAGACTTCTGAATGGTCCTTCCAGAAGCAAGGATACTGTTCGATTCACCTCTACCCCATTGCGGACATTGGTCTTTGTCTCTAAACTGTTGTGCTACAATGCTGAGAGCTATATTTTGCACTGTATCTTATCCTTTGTTCTACTTATTGTACTTGAGTTTGACAATTGTATTTATGTATGGTATCTAATCAATTTGGATAGCATGCAAAACAAAGCTTTTTACTGTGCCTGTGTGACAGTACGACATGTGACAGTAATAAAGCTAAACCTTACTTAATGTCAGCTGAGAACTTTCACTAAACTGCGCTTGTTAATCTGTGCAAGGGTCTGACGTTGGGAATGTTTCCTGTGTTGGCCAGCTCTGGCCAGTGTAGTCTGTACACAGTGCTGTGTGCTGCAATAAACAGCTCACTCCTACCACCTTATGGTGACTGTGTCAAACTCTCACTCAGTCCTTTGCATGAGTCAGAGTTGTATAGCACAGAAACAGGCCCTTCTGTCCATCATGTCCTCGTTGACGTTTAGGCCACCCACATTGATCCCATTTACTTGCATCAGTACTATGTACCATACCTTGCCTGTTTAATTGTCTGTCTAAATGCCTCTTAAATCTCTTAGGGACAGAACCTTTATCTCGGGATGGAAAATTCAAAACTAGTAGGCGTAGCTTTAGGTGAACGGAGCAAAGTTTAAAGGGTAATATGCAGGGCATGTTTTTTTACACAGATGGATGCTAGGAACGTGCCGCTATGGGTGTTGATGGAGGCAGATACGATAGTGGTGTTCAAGAGAGTTTGGGATCTGCACATGGATATGCAGAGATGCAGAAAACATAAAGCTTTTCACTGTACCTTGGTACCCATGACAATAAACTAAACTGAAACTGGAGGGCTATGGATGATGAACAGACAGATAAGAGTGGGTCTTGACATGTTTTGTTTTGCACAGATATCGTGGACCAAAGGGTCTGTGTTTATGCTGTTCAGTTCTAAATTCTAGTGACTGTATCTGACTCCACCACCTGCTTTGGCAGCATGTTCTAGATAACAACTACTGTCCACGTAAAAATCTTACATCTTAGATCCCCATTAAAACTCCTTTCTCTCATTAACTTGTTCCCCCCTTTTATTCCCGCCATAACACTGTCTGATCACAAGTTGCCATATTTCACTCAGAAGCTGTGGATCATTGACCCCCATCTCCTGCACTACCTTTGTTCTGTGATTCCAGACAAACTGTCACTTCCTGCATCTAGTTGTTATGAGCAGTGAACCGACTGATGGTTTCCCCTCAAGCCCTTGCCGGGTCCACTACTCGTGTAAGTCCAGACGGTTGCTGAGTTTCCTCCTGCCTGCCCACATAATTTCGAATTAATCCATCCCTGATCCCTCCATCCCCGGACTTTAAAAAAAATAAAAAATTCCAGTCAGTACAATACAACAGATTGACCATACAGTTGTGAAAGTTAAATAGTGCGAAATCATTGTATCAAAATAAAACAATATAATCACACATGATATTTTCTGACCGAAAAAAAGGTGTAGGCAGAGGCCAAAGCTTATTGTGCCTACTCATAATACTTAACAAAATATAATTTAAAAAACACAACATCATAAGTCAGAAGCAGATAAACAAAACATAGAAACACAAATATAGTCAAGAACCATCATTTCTGTCATGTCAGTCATTTCTCAGTGCTGATCATATATTTTGCATCTTTCAAATATAATATATTTGAAAAATTTCTTGAATTTACGCATATTACTACACTCTTTTAATTCATTGTTGCAACTATTCCATAAATTGACTCCTTTAACAGTCAAAAGTCTATTTTTCACATTTGTTCTGACCCTCTTTTTCAAATATATAATTTCCCCTGAGTGGATACCTGCTCTCCCTCACTGAAAACAAACCTTGGATACAGTCAGGAAGTGTTCTTTCTTTTGCTCTAAACATTATTTGTAGAGTATTAAAGTCTACTAGGTCCATAAATGTATGGCATATGATTTCATAAATAATGGGTTGGTTGGGTCATTATAACCAGCCTTATTGACAATTCTTATAGCTCTTTTTTGCAATATAAAGATTGAATTAGTGCTAATTTTGTATGTGTTTCCCCATACTTCCACACAGTATGTAATATATGGAATAATGAGTGAGCAATATAAAGTAAACAGTGAATTTTGATTCAAGATGGCCTTAGTTTTGTGCAGTATTGCAATGGATTTAGACAGTTTTGATTTGATATGTTTTATGTGAGGTTTCCAACAGAGTTTATGATCTATGATCACTCCCAATAATTTATTTTCATACACTCTTTCAATTTCTACATCATTAATCATGAGTGTTACCTCCAAATTTATTTTTCAATTTCCAAACATGATAAATTTTATTTTACTTAGATTTAATGACAATTTATTAGTATCAAACCACATCTTTAGGGTTTCCAATTCCCCTTTAACTGTGTTCAAAGGTTGCTTCATGTTTTTCCCTGAACAAAATAAATTTGTGTCATCCGCAAATATAACTAAATGTAACAATTTTGACACCTTACAAATATTATTTATATAGAGTATAAAGAGCTTTGGGCCCAGCACCGAGCCTTGCGGAACCCCATAGGTAACCTTCATAAGTTCTGAATCAAAATTATTTACTTGAACATATTGATATCTGTTTTCAAGGTAGCTTCTTAACCAGGAGTATGTTACTCCTCATATCTTTCTAGCTTATTCATCAGTAAACCATGATCTAGGATATCAAACGCTTTTTTGAGATCTATAAATACTCCCACAGTATATTCTTTATTATCAATTGCAGTTGAAATATTCCCTACTAGTTCCATTAGCGCTAGTGAGGTAGATCTTTTAGCTCGAAATCCATACTGGTGATCACTTAGTATGTTATGTTTATCAATAAAGATTTCAAGTCTTTGTACAAATAATTTTTCTAAGATTTTTGAGAATTGGGGAAGCAGAGACATCGGCCTGTAATTTGAAAATAAATGTCTGTCTCCATTCTTGTAGACGGGAATGACTTTCGCTATTTTCATTTTGTTTGGAAATATGCCTGTGGAGAAGGGTTAATTACATATATGTGTCAACGGTTTTACTATACATTCAATAATATTTTTGACTAGTGTCATATCAATGGAATTGTAATCAGTAGACTTTTTGTTTCCGTATTTATTAACAATATCAATGACTTCATTTTCATGTACTCCACGGAGAAACATGAAGTGAGCATTTCTATCAGAGCTCTCATGTTCTAGACCTTCCTTGCTACCTGGTTTAGTAATCTCATTTGCTAAGGTAGGCCCAACTTTTACAAAGTAGTCATTAAATTCATCAGCAACCTCTTTTATGTTATTTATAGTTATATTATGATTTTTAACAAAGTAGCTAGGGTAATCTGCTTTCCCAATATCTGTTTTAATTATGCTGTTAATCACTTTCCATGTTCCCTGAATATTACTTCTATTATTTTTCCAACAATTTGCTATAGTACTCCTTCTTGTTACATCTCATAATGCTTATCAATTTATTTTTATATCTCATATATTTATTTTCGTTTTCTTTTGTTCTACATTTTAGGAATTTCCTGTAGAGTACATTTTTCTTCTTGCATGCATTCTGCAGCCCCTTTGTGATCCATGGTTTATCTACATATTTATGCTTCCCTCTGGCTTTTTTAATGGCTAATTTTTTTCATAGAGTTCTGTTAATATAGCCAGGAATGCATTGTAGGCTTTGTCTGGTTCATCAACATAAACGTCTTTCCAGTCTTGTTTTGTTAAGTCTTCCTTAAATGCATTGATGGTTTCCTGTGTTCTGTGTCGTACCAGTTTGCGTGCATTAGTATCAGCTTTGAATCTAAGGTCATTCTGCAGAATGGCAAAGACTGGTAGGTGGTCATTTATATCATTTATAAGCAATCCACCCAGCAGTTCTCTATCAATTACGTTTGTAAATGTGTTATCTATCAATGTTGCACTGTCTGTTGTTATTCTACTTGGTTTTATAAGCATGGGATATAGGCTAATGCTGAATATTGTGTTAATAAAATCTAGTCTTTGTGTGACCTTTTGGGTTTAACAAATTGATATTGAAATCACCACATATAAATATCACCTTATTATCAATAATCTTATCATACATTTCAGCTATCTTATCATTAAATTGATCAATGTCTGATTCTGCTGTTCAATATACACAACTTAAGATTATATTTTTGGCTTTTTCCACATCAATTTCAATAGTTATACATTCCATTATATTGTCTATGGTTGTTGTCATGCTGCCTTCAACTTTGCATTTGCGGTCTGTATCAACACACAGGGCAACTCCCCCTCCTCTTTTGTTGGTCCTATTTATACAAAACATCTCATATCCCTCCAGTTCAACATCAACATTTTGGTCTCCACTAAGCCAAGTCTCAGATATTGCAATTACATTGAACCTCTTTTCAAATTGTCTCAAATATTCTTTGATTTTTTTTCAAAATTGGTGTAGAGGCTTCTACTCTACAGTAGAATTAATAAGTGTATTAATGATAATACTCCTTGCAGTTTCACATTACAGTTGAACTGATCTTCAGTGTAGTATTCACAGTAGTTGATGTTGTTGTAGAAATGGGTCTCTGCGTCAATGCCATTCTCAATGTCATACAATTTATGCTCTGTATAGTCGAAAGTCTTAAAGCTTAATTGTTCACATTTATGTAAGTTGTGCAAACTTTCCACATCATTTGAATTATTGGCTATAAACTCATCCTCAGTATTTCCAAATGGAAATAGACAATTTCTCTGTGTTGCTCTAATCCTTCCCATCAAATTATCAGGGTCTTCAGATCCAATACTAGATTTTAATTAAGGCTTCTTTCATTAATTCAACATTAGCCCTATGCACTGGTGTGGCACAACCAAACCAGCATGGTTGGACAGAGCTTCCTGTGATGTGGAACTGGTCTCTGAAGAGGCAGCAGAAGAGATTTAAAGTGAGCCTTCAAAGGGGCAGGATAAATCCTGGATGGGAGGTGTGCTGGGCCATAGTGGGTGTACAGAAGGAGCTGCTGGAAATGGTAGTTGAGAAAGGTACTTTTGCAACATTTAAGAAACATTTAGACAGGTACATGGATAGGACAGGTTTAGAAGAGTATGGGCCAAACGCAAGCAGGTGGGGCATGTTGGTTGGTGTGGGCAAGTTGGGCTGAAAGGCCTGTTTCCATGTTGTATGACTGACTCTGTGACACAAGCTGCCTTGGTGACTTCACCGCTCTTTATGTTATCTCATCTTTGTTGACAATGTTGTGTCTATGCCCCTCAGACATTCTGGCAGAGACGTCCTTGGTACCAAGAAATGGGAGACTCACGAGTGAGGGATTTGATGTATAGGTATCGTGGTGCATAGATAGAACTCTATGGGCTAGTGGAATCAAGGGATATGGGGAGAAGGCAGGCACAGGGTATTGATTGGGGACGATCAGCCATGATCACAATGAATGGTGGTGCTGGCTCGAAGGGCCGAATGGCCTCCTCCTGCACCTATTTTCTATGTTTCTATGAACACTGTATATGGTGACATTATTCCTCTTAATGCACATTGTGTGCACTACGACACACAGATATGAAATCCCTCACAAGTGAACGTTGATTCAGGGAACTACAAAAAAAGACACAATATGCTGAATGAACTCAACAGGTCAGGCAGTATCTCTGAAGAACATGGATAGGTATTATTTTGGAGTCGTGTCCCTTCTTCAGACCGGTGTTAGGGGGGGGGGGGGTGAAGCGATCCTGTCCCAAGGAGATGTGCAGTTTCTTATATTTCTCACTTTAAGGCCCTGTGTCCTGGCGGCACTGGAGCGATGAAATAGGGGTTGGCCACCATCCTGGGAAGAAAAGAACATGTTTTTTCTGGTGGAGAATCAAGAGATGGAGATGCCATCTTAAAATAGGAGCTGGGGGTGACTAGAGGAAGCTCTACACACAAGGGTAGGAGGCAACAAAAGCATTGGGTGTGATGTTTGGGGGAGCGATTGGAATTAAAACAAAATGGACACAAAACGTTGGAGTGACTCAGCCGGACAGGCAACATCTCTGGATAGAAGGAATGGGTGACGTTTCGGGTCAAGACATTGCTTCAGACTCCGTCTCCAGGCTGAAGAAGGGTCTCGACCAAAAACGCCACCCATTCATAGATAGGTCAAAGGGGGATAAATGGGGCGGTGTGAGATGTTTTGTAAACTGATAACTAATTGCGTGGTTCTCCGTGAAGATAACGTGAATTTGTGTAGTTAAAATGTTACCCCTGTGTACTAATGTGAAATTCTTGTAACATGAATGGGTGGAGGTTGGGTTAAAGACAGTCCGACACTAAGGGCGACTCGGCGTGACCATGGGCTTTGGGAACGACTGGGGTGAAGTCAGAGTTGAGAGAAGGAGCGGAGGGACGGGAGGCGAGTAGGGAGGGGGGGGGGAGGGGGAGGGGGTGAATGAGCGCGTGTCAGCTGGAGAACTACAAGGGGCTCAGATCTCAGGATGCGAATTCTAACTGGGCGGCACAGCGCTGCAGCTGCTGCCTTTCAGCGCCAGAGACCTGGCTTCGATCCTGACCTCGGGTGCTGTCAGTGTGGTGTTTGCACATCTTCCTGTGACCAGGTTTGTTTCCTCTGGGTGCTCCGGTTTTCTTCCACATCCGAAAGACGTGTAGGTTTGCAGGTTAATCAGCCTCTGCAAATTGTCTCTAATGTGTCCGATAGAATTAGTGGACGGACATTCAATCACTGGTCGGCGTAGATTCGATGGGCCTGTTTCCACACTGTTCCCCTAAACTAAACTAAACTAAACTAAACTAAACGAACTCTCAATTAAAGATCAGATCTGAGCAGTCGCGAGCGGTGTGCGAGTCAGCCTGGAGTTTCACCGAGTTTGCTGACAGGGAGAGATCCGTGAGCGGGACCAACGTGAACCGGGCTGCTAAATATAGCCGGCGAAAGCGCTGCGGTCAGCCCGCGGCTCGGAGCCAGCTAGGCCACATGACCTTGTATAGATATCAGGGCCCTGACAGGAGAGGGAGACCGACAGAAATAACACTGGTCCACGTGGCCGTCCCAGACACGGGAGATTAAATAACAAATTGCTTGACACTCACTATCTGGTAACTGAAACGATCTGAACTGTAAACGGTAGAGGTGCTGACAGGGTTACTGGCTTCCAGCGTGCCTCGGAGCGTTACACTCGCGACTCTGGGTCGAGAGGAGATGCCATGGTCCGCGAACTGACACCTCAGACCCCGGCCCACCGGAGGCGACTGCGTGCCCACCGCCCTCGGCAGCTTCACAGTCCACATCCGATAAATGTCAGTCACTTGTGGCACACTGCGAGAGAGGTGGCACGGTGGGAGGAGTGGTACTGAGGGATCGCCGCACCATGGGAGGGGTAGAACTGAGGGAGCGCCGCACTATGGGAGGGGTGGTACTGAGGGAGCGCCGCACTATGGGAGGGGTGGTACTGAGGGAGCGCCGCCCGGTGGGAGGGGCAGTTTATAAGTGAGAGGGTTAGAATGCGTTAGTGAATGTATTGGTCAGAGAGAGATGGCGTGTCAATGAGAGAGAAAGAAGCGTGTTGGTGAATTCGGAGAGTGTACCAGTGAATTGGGCTTTATGGAGGGATGGAGGCAGTAAAATAGAGGACCAAAGTAGGGAACACGAGAAATTGTGCATCACCGAATAGTATTAAACTAATTTTTGAGATGTGCGCGATGGAGTGTGTTCGTGAAAGAGGGGGGAGAGATGGAGTGTGCCAGTAGAGATAGCTGGAGCTTGTCAGTGAGAGAGATGGAATGCGTATGTGTGAGAGGGAGAGAGTGGCGGAGTGTGTCACAGTGAGAGATGGACTGTAGTGAGGAGAGGGGAGTGAAGTGTATCAGTGAGGGGGTTGGTGTTGGTTTACGTGAGAGGGGAGAGCACCAGTATAAGGGGTATTAGGGAAGGGCACCAGTAAATGGGAAAGTAATGGAGGGGTACGGGGCCGGGGCCAGGGCCAGGAGGGGCTCGCTCCGGTTAGTTTCACGGCCGACTCCTCCCTCCATCCGTTGCAACTCCACATAAAGACCAGGAACTGGCGGGATGTCTCAAATTCAGAACGGATGTCACAGAAACTGGACAATCTCAGTTGATGCCGCAGTTCGGTAGATCCAGCGAGAGGGGGCCCACTCAAAGCTGAGCCAAGTGTTCGCGGCTACTGATTTGACGGAGCGGACACAGTCCACTGGCCACTGGGCCCGGCCATTCCAAATTACATCTGAAGCAACATCAGAGCTTCTAATGCAAACCAAAGCTTCAATCTTAAATTGGAAGGAAACAAAAAAACGCAGGAGTAACGCAGGGGGTTAGGCTGCATCTTAGTTTGGTTTAATTTATTGTAAGTGTATTATAAAGTGGAGGGGTAGATAAAAAGTGGGGGAGAGAGGAAGGAGAGAGATGGCAGATAAAGAGAGAGGGGGAGAGAGAGAGAGAGATATGAAGTGCTGTTCCTCCAATTTGCGTTTGGCCTCACTCTGACAATGGACCCAGGACCCAGGCCTGAAGGTCATTATGGAAATGGAAAAGGGAGTTAATATGTTTGGCAACCGGGAGATGTGCATGCTGCAGTTCCTTCCTACACATTCGTTGGCAGGAGTCTGTGTTTATCGATGCATCATTTCACTGGCAGTTGTTGAATAGTCTCTTATTTAAACACCAACCTTTCAATGCAAGTCTTTAGATAAGAAATGGCTACTAATTGAGCTATAGTTGAGTAAACGCAAAACCCAAGACAATTGCACTGTCTCTGTTCTCTTTATCTGCACATATCGAGCCTCGGCCTGTCTTCAGCTCAGTGGGACGGGCGGGTTGTCAGCACTCCTCCTGTACGCTTTGTTCTTCCTATTTTCTCAGAAGTGGGTTTCTTTTATTGCTCCCTCGGCCATGCATGAACGAACAGACTGCATGTTCCTCCAGTTTGGAGCTGGCCGGCCTCCTTTCTGTTCTCCCGGAGTTGAAGTCAACACGTGAAAATGCCCTCCACCCTTAAAAAGAGACGCCACATGAGTGTTGAAAGCCCAAACTGCTGACGATTTTGTTTCAACCATCCTCACGCTTACGTTGCCCTTTCCCTTGCCATTTCCCCCATAAACTCAGTGGGGTTTGCAATCCCCGATTGCTGTGGGGAAGGAGGACGCGGTCGCCTCCGAGATCCCGGCTACTGCCAGTATATGGGTCCGCTACATCACTGAAATCTCCAGTTCTCCACTCATTGTATCGCTGGCCATCTGCGAGAGCGTTCTGTGCCTAACTCGAATTCTTACTTGTAGAAGCGAGGAACTAGGTGATGGTTACAAAAATAAGAGACAAACGTTTTGGAGTAACAGTGGGTTAGACAGCATCTCTGGAGAACATGGATAGGCGAGTTTTAAGTCGGGACCCTTCTTCAGTCGCAGTCTGACTTACTCCAACACTCTGTGTCTTTTTCAGGCTTCCTCTTTCTTCCATTAAACGGAGGAGGAAGATTGCGCGGTTTAAAGTAGCCAGGTCGATGAAGGCGCCGTTACACGGATTAAACCTCCTGGAGCGTCGATAAGGACGGCACAGTGACGGAGCGGTAGAGTTACTGCCTCACAACGCCATGGACCCGGGTTCGATCCTGACCTCGGGTGCTGTCTGCACGGAGTTTGTACGTTCTCTCTGTGACCGCGGGGGTTTCCTCCGGATGCTCCGGCTTCCTCCCACACTCCAAAGACATGCAGATTTGTTGATTAATTGGCCCTCTGTAAATTGCCTCTAGTGTTTCGGGAGTGGATGAGAAAGTGGAATAACATGGAACTAGTGTGATCGGGTGATCAATGAGCGATGTGGACTCGGCGCACTCTGTTTCTCTGCATATGCGCTGTCAGACCTATTAGGTATTTCCAGTGATCTCTTTTATCGTTAACCCCTCCTGTTTGTGAGTCTCTTGCTGAAATTGGCCCATTAACAAAGGTTGCAAAGTGAGGTTGCAAGAAACATCCAAAAATGTCTGGCTGGTGGGATGCACCAGTCACTATGTTTGACGTTCGTCTGTAATGCTGTCCTGTGTATGTCCCGTGACTTTAGCACATCCTGAGATATCAAAAGACACAACGGAACCTGAGGTTGGACCGTCTGGGTGATATTAACATTTCTACCATCATTGATCCGACTGGAAAGGGTTGTTGCGAATTGGAACGAATTGCAAAGTGAACGTTTGAGGAGTTTCCTAGAGTAATCAGGGTGAGCCTTGGCGTGAGTTTGCTGGGTTCTACCGGAACAGAGGTCATTGCCAGTCCTTTCGTGAAGAAACCTGGATCAGCCCGGAAGTGGAGCAAACCTCCAGGGCCGATGCAATCCATTTGGAAGAAGTTACGTTGTGCACTTGTCGTTGGTAATTGTGGAAATGTTCCTTAACCCTACCAGTTGCCCTGACAAACCCGGACAGATATGTGCAGATAATGAGAACACCCCTCTTTCCCCCTCCCCTTTCCCTCTCCCCCTTTCCCCCTCCCCCCTTTCCCCACCCCCTTCCCCTTCCCCTTCCCCTTTCCCCTCCCCCTTTCCCCCTCCCCCTCCCCTTTCCCCCTCCCCCTTTCCCCCTCCCCTTCCCCCTCCACTTTTCCCCTCCCCTTTCCCTCTCCACCCTTACCCCTTCCACCCTTTCCCTTCTCTTCCCCCTTCTCCTTTCCCCCCTTCCCCTATCTCCCCTCCCTTCTTTTCTCCCTCCCTTCTTTTCTCCCTCCCCTCTTTCCCCTCCCCTCTTTCCCCCTCCCCTCTTTCCCCCTCCCCTCTTTCCCCCTCCCCTCTTTCCCCCTCCCCTCTTTCGCCTCCCCTCTTTCCCCCTCCCCTCTTCTCCCCTCCCCTCTTTCCCCCTCCCCTCTTCCGCCTCCCTTCCCCCACCCCTCTTTCCCCCTCCCCTCTTTCCCCCTCCCCTCTTCCCCCTCCCCTCTTTCCCCCTCCCCTCTTTCCCCATCCCTTCTTTGCCCATCCCCTCTTTCCCCATCCCCTCTTTCCCCATCCCCTCTTTCACCCTCCCCTCTTTCCCCTCCCCTCTTTCCCCCTCCCTTTCCCCCTCTCCTCTTTCCCCTCTTTTTCCCCTCCCCTATTTGTCCTCTTCCCCCTCTCCTCTTCCCCCCTGCACAGAAACGCGGGGGGGGGGGGGTGGTAGGACAGGGGGCAAGAGGGGAGGGGAACAATCCCCTCCTCTTCCCTTCCCCCTTTGCACAGAAACACCATCGACAACAATTAGTTCTCAATTTAAGGCAATCTGTAGATACGAGTGTCACTGAATCGACAAAAGGTGTTCGCAGCCGTACTTTTGGAGAAGGAAATCTTGGTCGGCATGAACGTGATGGGCCGAATGGCCTGTTTCCTGCAGTATGCATGTATCACATCAATCATCGGTCTGGGCCCTTGTTGCCACTCAAAACCAACACCTACATGGTAACGTGGGCGTTCCCTGACATATAACATATATAACAACTACAGCATGGAAACAGGCCTGTCCGGCCCTACCAGTCCACGCCGACCATTCTCCCTGACCAAGGCCTCAGTCCAGGAGCAGTGAACAGCGGCGAGTTCCCCTGAGTCCCTGGCCGAGGGTTGCTCTTTCTTAGTCTGCCACTGGGCGCCATGGAGGGAGGGAGAACTGTGGCGTGGAAACAGGCCCTTCGGTCTACCGAGTCTATACTGACCAACGATCACCCGTGCTATGTTCTATGTCATTCCACTTTCTCACCCATTCCCTACACACTAGGGACAATTTCCACAGACCAATTAACCTACAATAGATATTTTAAAGCAGAGATAGATAGATTATTGATTAGCACGGGTGTCAGGGGTTATGGGGATTAGGGTTAGGAGGGAGAGAGAGATCAGCGATAATTGAATGGCGGAGTAGACTTAATGGGCCGAATGGCCTAATTCTGCTCCTATCACATGACCTACCAAATTGATCAGCGAATATCAGACTGGAGGTTGATCTTTAACCGACTGATTGATACGCCATCAGATTTCCAGCTGTTCGCTGTGCTCGGGTTCTGGGATGACCTGTCGCGGGTTTGGGTTTAAATATTCTGCACAGCTGGTTTTTACCCACTGTTTCATATTCGCTGTCGCCTGTTTCTAACTTCACTCTTGGACCTTCTTATCAGTAATTTTCTCCCCCTTTTTGTTGTGTTTTAATCTGGCTGTTTGGTTATCTCATTGGAACAGTCACACTGCACAAGGTCACAAAGTGATGCCGTCAGATAGAATCAGCTTGTCTCAGAAACACAACGTCACTTTGCTATTCAGATAAAGGGAGCCGATCTTTGTCGGTCGCAGCTTCAAAAGGGAGCCAGTTTAGTTCAATTAATTCGCCTTTACTTGTTGCTATGGAGATGTAATCCTGACATCCACCCTGGACCTTGCCCGTCTTTAAAAATAAAACTATTGTCAATTTTCCACCTTCGGCACATGAAACATTTTCACTTCTACTTTGCAATGAATCTATAACAAATCAGGGTCATTGTTGGGGTTTCAATCCTCCCAACATCACGCTGCAGGAGAGAGGCGTAGTTCCCAGCAGATTCCCGTAAAGGGTTCGTTCTTGTCGCTGCCGCGATTTCTGCTCACGGTGGCTGCCCGCCTTAATTAAAAGTCATTCAAAGCGGACAGTGGGAGGGTGCGTGGTGCGCAGAGTCCTCCTGTGAATCTGCCACAAGAGAGAGCGCTGGAATCCTGGTGAATTGGACTAGACAAGCGCATCATCCAGCGCTCTCCCGGTCGCGGGAATAAAGAGAGGCAATTGTTGGCTGGATGGCCGGGATTAATCTTCTCTTCAGGAAACTCGAGGCCGAACAACAGAGGGAATGATCATGAACGCCGAGTCAACAAGCCAGTGAGGAAAGCGGAGGAAGGAACTGTAGATGCTAGTTTATACCAAAGTACAAGTCAATTCAGCGGGTCTGGCAGCATCTCTGGAGAAAAGAAACAGGTGACTTTCCGGATCGGAACCCTTGTTTAGCCCGAGAGGAAAGGGTGACCCGTGTGTGATGAGCCCTCACTCGCGGGCATAGTGAGACAGTGAGCTGCCAGCAAGCGGCGGGCAGGTGGGCATTAGATGTCGCGCACTGCTCTGATTCCCAGCGTCCGATAATTCAGTTCAGTGAAGTAAGTCAATTTAATTCCCTCCTGACTCCCGAGGGCCTTTGACTGTGATAACAGAATCATTGTTCTGGTCTGTACGCTTGCAAATGAAGTCATGAACATTATTAATGACAATTTGTTAATTCAATATTAATGGGTTGTGTTGGACCTCCACAATGTTTCAGGTTTAATGATGTCACAACAGCTTTCTCCCATTCTTCGGCACTCAATGTGCCTCAGTGTTTGGAATCTGTTCCCTTTATTCGAGTGTTCTCATTCTGAACTGGTTACTTGAGCTGCTCGCGATTGAATGGCGAGGCCGGGACAATGGGCCCAGATCCGCCTTGTATGGTTTATTGGAGGCTGCTCGACCGCACCACGGATTTGGTCAGTGATTAACCGGACTGAAAACAAACTACACAAGGCAGAAGTAATGTTGGAGGAGGAATGAACTCATTTTATCGATGCCTTCACCAGAAACCCCCTTAATGACCGTGTAGAACTCTTTAGTTCTCCGCTTAATCACTTTGTTCTTTTCAAGTGTCAGCGCTGTTTAACACTCAAGACCATGTCTGGTTTTCTTTGCACGATCACTTCCAAAGATAAATTATATATTAAGAACATCCTCGTGAGTTATATGTAGAAGAATGAGAATTTTGCATTACTTTACCGCGGCAATTCACCACTCTCTGCCACACTTAACAGCGGGGAGTTTCAATTGTTGCTTCGGGGCTTCAAAGGATGGGCTTGCGTTTGCTTCTGTTGCCCAACTTGTTTCTTTTTTTTTTCCAGATTACTTCTCCAAACTACCTCCCTCCCCACTCTCCCACTCCCCCTCCCCCACCCACTTCCCCCACTCACCTCCCTCACGGACTACCCCTCCCCCACCCACTTCCCCTACCCACTTCCCCCACTCACCTTCCTCACCGACTACCCCTACTGCTATCCCCCACCCACTTCCCACACCCACCCCTCCCACTCCCCGCGCCCCACCCCCTATCCCAGGCCATTCTTCCATCCCTTTGACGAGTGGGTTTTATAGGCAAGATCTTCTCGATCTGCCCTCAATTACTTTTATTTCTACTTTCAGAAATTAAGTACATAAGGACATAACCCACCCCCACCCACACCCTGTGAGGATAACGACTCCCGGGGCAATTGGGATCTCATCGTGAAAAGTGGGAGACTGTGGAGAGCTTCAGAGAGAAGCGCAGACATTGAGCCGTTGGACCGTGTGACAGAAAGGCAAGGGAGGGGGTCGGCGCGGATGAAGCCCTTCTAAAGAAAAGAACAAAGTAGTAGGAATGTTGAGAAGGGATTAAGACAGCACGGAAACAGGCCCTTCAGCCCAACTTGTCCACGCCGACCAACATGCCCCATATAGACTAGTCCCACCTGCCTGCGTTTGACCTACACATTTCCTGGTCAACAATGACTGTGCCAAACATTCTTTAACAGACTTTAAACGCAGTAGGAGACAAGTTCGTGCTGCATTTCAGGTCCCGGGATCCCTGTTAGAGGTCAGATGGACCTGCAGATGGCAGTCCCACCTGCTCTGATGTTAGTTCAAATGTATGCGCGGGGAGTGGTGACAAGCACTGTCACGAATACAAAGGGTCAATTAAATTAACAAAACAGAAGGAACACTTCTGCCCATCGCATCTGTGCTGGCCAAATGGAAATAGCTATTATTACCAGGTCCCAGGCTGTAGCCTTGGTGTGGTTACACCACTCGGCCCCAGTCACCCTTCACCTCGGTGCTTGCTGACACACAGGTTCCGAGCAGCACTTCAGTCTTAAATGTTCATTCTTGTTTGTAAATCCATTTGTTCTCGACCCGCCTCATCTCTGTGTCCTCCATTAGCCGCAGGATTTGTGCGCCATTAATTTTGCATTCCCCTCAGCCCCAGGTTTAACTTCTCCACCATGCCTTCAGCTGCGCATGGTTTGACGCGAGGAACTCGCTCCATGATCTCGTCAGCTCACTCACCTCATTTGAGATGTTTCTTCAAACTCCCTTCACTGTCTGAGCTCCTGATTCCCTGGGTCTTTTTCTTTACTTGCTGTGGAGATTTGCCAACAATAACTTCCAGGGAACCCAAGGCCGCATGAGTGTTTCTAATTAAAGCATTGTTTTGTTTTTGATATACGTCCGTTGTGTGAATTGCATCCAATAATTTATTATTTATTTTTGAGGGTTGCATGAGGTGCAGTAGTTAGAGCTGCTGCCTCACAGCGCCAAACCCAGGCCAGAACCTGACATCGGATGCAGTCTGGCTTCCCTTTTCTCTTTGTATTTGGGTGTATGCCGAGATCATCATGCTGTGGGGAGTCTTTCCATGTGTTCTTTCACGCCTGGTCACTTCCCTGTGGATGGCTATCATCAAGTTGCCTTCAGATCAGCAACTGGTATTCATAAAACAGTACAGCGCGAGTCTGCCCACAAGTCTATGCTCAAGAAGATACCAATAACATTTCTTATCTACCCTCACATAATCCATAACCCTTCATTCCCTGCATATCCATGTGCGTATTCAAAACTTCTTAAATGCCACAATCATATCTGCCTCAACCACTACCACTAGCAGCATGTTCCAGGCACTCACAATCCTATGTAGGGAAAATAAAAGTTGCCTTGCACGTCTTTTTTTAAACTCTGAACGATTTCCTGTCAACTGTACATCCATCCAAAATTCTGAGGCATTGATAGACTAGACGGTCAGAACTTTTTTTCCCAGGATGAAAAAAATCGAATACAAGATGGCGTATCTTGAAGGTGAGGCAGAGTTTACAGGAGGTGCGCAGGGCAACATTGTTTTTCATTGGAGTTGGATTTCACGAGATAAATTTGATGGTTTAGTCTGTCCAAATTTTACATGTCAAGTTGTTGCTTTACAAAGCATGTTAAATAAACGGCAGACCCGGCTACATAAGCCTACATAAGGCCTGGATAGAGTGGATGTGGAGAGGATGTTTCCTCTAGTTGGAGAGTCTAGGACCAAAGAACAGCCTCCGGATAAAACGACTTATCTTTACAAAGGAAATGAGGAGGAATTTCGTTTGTCAGAGGGCAATGAATCTGTGGAATTCATTGCGAGGGACAGCGGTGGAGGCGTCATTGGGTATTTTTGACAAATTGACAGATTTTATTTAGTAAGGGTGTCAGGAGTTATAGGGAGAAAGCAGAAGAATGGGATTGAGAAGGAAAGATAGATCAGGCATGAATGGCGGAGTAGACTTGATGGGCCGAATGGCCTAATTTGCTCCCATAACATATGAACTGATTATGATCTACCAAACTCCTGCCTTCGTGTGGCGTTTCCTGTTACCGTGCTGATAAACACAGTGCTGGCAATTCCACACATTGTGAGAGCACAGAGTAGAAACGCTGTTTCTATGGAAACTGAGCAAACCTGCAAAGAACCCAGAATGTTGAGAAACCATTTCAGATTTCATAAGTTGGAACGTATTGATGATACTGGCGGTGAGCAGATGATGTATTGTGGGCACATGGGAGCGGACATCAGAGGTGACTTTGAGAGGTAGATTGCAAGGGCAGGATCCTCACCAACACACGGCAGGGATTTCTTTGGGAAGTTTATGTTACTTAATACTTAAGTATTAAAGCACAAGGCAAAATCTTTAAAGTTTCTGTAGCTTCCTCTGGCAGCTCATTACAGATACGACCAACCCTCTGGAAAAGTTGTCCCTGGGGTCCCTCTTAAACCTATTCCCTATTACATCTGGTAGATCTAGTTTTAGTATCATGCAGAAGGATCCTGAGCCGAAACGTCGCCTATCCATGTTCTCCAGACATTCTGCCTGACCTACAGCAGTTAGAGGCAGGCATGTCTGAGCGACAGGTAAAATTGACAAATTCAGCATGAAAGATACAACATGAAAACGGGCCCTTCAGCCCACTGAGCGCACTGACCATCGATCACCCATTCACACTACTTTTCATTGTAGCCCTTGCCACCCCTTGTTCTCCATCCCTTCCCCTTTCCCAGTTCTCCCACCAGTCAAACTGTCTCCGACTACATTCTATCTCTACACCGCCAACTCCCCTGACATCCGCCTGAAGGGTCTTGACCCGAAACATCACCCATTCCTTCTCTCCAAAGATGCTGCCTGTCCCACTGAGTTACTCTAGCATTTTGTGCCTCCCTTCAATTTAAATCAGCATCTGCAGTTCTTTCCCTCACACTAGTTCTATGTTTCTCATCCACTCCCTACACACAAGGGACAAATTACAGAGGCCAATTATCCTACAAATCCACAGGTCTTTAGGATGTGGGAGGAAACCAGAGGACCTGAAGGAACCCACGCATCACAGGGAAGTCATGCAAACTCCACACAGACAGCACTTGAGGTCAGGATTGAATCTGGGTCTCTGGAACTGTGAGGCAGCAGCTCTACCCAGAGTGCCACTCTGCTGCCCCTGGTGGAGATGCCCAGCAGGTCGGGCAGTATCTGTGGAGAGAAAACCTGGGAGGATGGCTCTGTATCAGAATTGTCCAATGTGTACTGGAGTCTCAGTCTGTCTTGTTGTCGACTTCCGATGGAGGTGAAAGGCTTGTGCTGAGCCACAGCCACCGGCTCAGCTCATGGGGCTGGTGTTACAATATACACGGGTACACGGGGCTCTGCCCAGTGAACCATCACTGGCGTCTGGTCTCAGCTCCCTGAAGCTTGGCGGTTATTTATTTAGGCTGGCCTGCAGATATTTTTAATTTTAAGATACAAAGCAAATATTCTTGGCAATATCCCAACTATAGACACCAAACCCTTGAACAGCTGAAGCTCATTAATAGCATTCTCATCTTGCATTCCTATCCGCATGATCTGTACACAAGCCAGCCAGTGCTCTCACCTCAGATGGCTGTGCGTTTGAGTTGCACTCTGAGACTTTTGGACTAAATGCAGTCTCTGGGTCACTGAGGGGGTGCTGTACTGTCACTGGTGCCAGCAGTTGATCAGATGTTAACCTGTCTATTCTCCAGGTTGGCTACAAAATATCCTACAACTCTGGTCACTCTCTGGAGCTAAACGACCAGCGACAACAAAGAGGTACCCGGCAGGGGCTGTCGAGAACGAAGGGGGACTTGGCGGGCCACATGCGGCAGCAACCTGAGTCACCGTTGTGAGAAGATTGGACCGTACCAGAACTTTTGAAACTTTGTCAGCGGCAGAAACATGGTGACTCTTTGTGTACTGCCTAGGTGATGTCTGCTGTATTATTTTACCAGATTGTTTGCAAAATCAAAGAGTTTCACTGCACCTAAGTACATGTGACAATCAAGTATCATTGAATCAACTACTGTAACACCGCTGCAGCAGATGATCTGGTCAGTCAGACTGCAGGATTAGGCTGCTGTGTTCCCTGTTCTTCAACAGGAGCTGCACATTCAGTGGCTGATCAGCACACCATCACGTCCAATCTATTTAATTTTACATTGCTTTTGTTAAAAACATTTATTCTGCTGCTACTTTCATTGTATGATTATATTCCACTTTCTTTATCTACTCCCAGTTATATCAGAACTCTGAGTATAGATAACATCTTCTTTGATTCAAACATACAGTCACACAGCATAGAAACAGTCCCTTCAACCCACTTGTTCGTACTGACCAAGATGCCCATCGTTAGGCCCATTTCCCCGCATTTGACCCAAATCTCTCTAAATCTTTCCTATCCATAAACATGTCCAAATCTCTTTTAAATGTTATCGTGCCTGCCTCCACTACTTCCTCTGGCAAATCATTCCATATGCCTTCCACCTTCTGAGTGAGAATTTTCCCTCTCAGTTTCCTATTAAATATTTCCCCTCACTTTAAACATACCCTCTCATACTTGATTCCCCTCCTCTGTGTAAAATACCCTGTGCATTGAAACTGTCTATTGCCTTCATGATTTTAGATCACCCCTCAGCCTCATGCACTCAAGGAATAAAGTCCTAGACTGCTCAAACGCTCCTGAGAGCTCAGGCTCTCAAGGTCTGGCAACATCCCAATAAATCTTCTCTGCCCTTTTCCAGCTCACTGGTATCTTTACCATAGCAGGGTGAACAAAACTAAACACATTACTCCAAGTTCGGCCTCACCAACGTCTTGCATAACTGTAACCTAATGTCCCAACTTCTACACTCTGTACGCTGCCAAAATGAGTCTCTGGGACACTTATATGGGGCTGCACTGAAGGCCAGCATGCAAAAAGCCTTCTTCACCAGCTTGTCTACCGTGACTCTACTTTCAGGGAACTATATACCTGCAATCCGAGATCCCTCTGCTCTATAACATTCCACAGGACCCAATCGTTCACTGTGAAGGCCCTGTGCCAAATGCAACACTTTTCACTTATCTGAATTAAATTCAAATTTCCATTATTCAGCCCACTTACCCACTTGTTCAAAATCTTATTGTAATTGTTGATATCCTTCTTTATTGTCTGTGATTCCAACTACTTTAATGTCATCTGCAAACTTACTAACCATGCCTTGTACATTCTCTTCCAAAATATTAATATAACTGACAAACAGCAATAAGCCTTGCACCAGTCCCTGAGGCACAGCACTTGTGACATTAAAATAGTTTGAAAAACAACCTTCCACCACAATCCTCAACTTCCTCCCATGAAGCCAATTCTGTATCCAGTCGGCTAGTTCTATATAAATTCCATGAAATCTAACCTTCCAGAGCAGCTTTTCAGGTGTATCCTTACCCAAAGCCTTGAAGAAGATTATGTTTATGACCCTGCCCTCAACCTTCTTGGTTCCTACTTCAAAAAACTCAATTAAATGCATGAGCATGTTCTCCCCGTACCAAACCATCTGACAATCCCTAATCATCTCCTCTATTTTCCAAGTGCACGTATGCCTTATCCCTCAAAATTCCCTCTAGCAACTTACTTATATTAGCTATTACAGCCTTTCTCAAACAAAAGAACAACATTAACCCCCCTCCAGTCTTCTATCACCTCACCCATCCTTAATGATGATACATATACCTCAGAAAAGGCTCTCCCTACTTCCTCTCCAGTTTCCCATAGTGTTATGGGATACACATTAAGTTCTGGAGATTTATCTACCTTCATGCCTTAAGACGTTCAGCACCTCCTCGACTGTAATGCAGACAATTCCTATTAACTCTCCCAAATTCCCTCATTTATATGTTTATTACTACACGGTAAAAACAGAGGAGAAGTATCCTTGTGGATCTTACTCATCTCCTGTGGTTCTACATGTAGATGTTTACTTTGGTTTTAGAGGGGTCCTATTCTCTTCCTAGTCACTTTAATCTCCCAAAGCCTTTTGTGGAGTCCATTTAGACTACATCA
Organism: Rhinoraja longicauda; assembly: GCF_053455715.1. Lineage (NCBI taxonomy): Eukaryota > Metazoa > Chordata > Chondrichthyes > Rajiformes > Arhynchobatidae > Rhinoraja > Rhinoraja longicauda. The sequence continues at coordinate 16,668,922 of NC_135967.1, read as the reverse complement.
GTCACATTGCCCTTATCCATACACCTTCGGACTATTTTTAATCAGACTTTACTTGACTTTATCTTGCACTAAATGTTATTCCCTTTATCATGTATCCGTACACTGTGGACGGTTCGATTATAATCATGTATAGTCTATCCGCTGACTTGTTACCATGTAACAAAAGCTTTTCACTTTACGCGTGACAATAAACTAAACTAAACTAGTCAGACGTCTCAAGAATTGACCAAGGTCTGTCTGAAGAAAGGCTCCAATTCAAAACATCACCTATCCCTGTGGTCCAGAGATGCTGCATGACCCGCTACGTTACTCCAGTACGTTGTGAGTTTTTTATTACCCATTCCTGAGGGTTTCTGAGAATGTCATGGTGCTGAACTCTTATGTGGGGAGTTCCAGGATTTAGACCCAGCAAAGGTGGTAGTCAGACATGCATGCAAACTCAATTAAACACCTTTAATCTAAATCACATGATGTCCTAAATCCACCAAACTGCATTAATCCCAGACTCACAATTATACTGGCTTCATGGCACGTCAGTCCTTCTCCCTGCTCCCGCCCGACAGAAGGTATAGAAGCTTGAAGGAGCGCACCACCAGACTCAGGAACAGCTTCTTCCTCTCTATTATCAGGCTTCTGAACGGTCCTTCCATATGCTAGGGTACTGTCTGATCCACCTTTACCCTTTTGCAGACATTGGACTTTGTCTATGGAACTGATGCACTATAATGCTGAGAACTGTATGCTGCCCTGTGCATCTTCACCTTTGCTCTACCTATTGCACTTAAGTTTGACTTGAGATTGTATTTAATGTGTAGTATTATCTGATCTGATTGGATAGCATGCAAAACAAAACTCTTAAACCATAAGACCATAAGACATAGGAGCAGAATTAGGCCTTTCGGCCCATTGTTTACTCTGCCCTTCAATCATGGCTGATCTATTTTCCCCCTCTCAATTCCATTCTCCTATCTTCACCCTGTAATCCTTGACACCCAGCACTTCAGGTCTCCCACTCTGTACTTTGTTTCTCTTTTAGTACCTTTTCTCTGTAACTGAGATGATAATAAACCTAAACCATGAGAAACTCTGGTGGAGTGATCCAGCAACTGCCCAGCACCTGACAGTAACTTAAATTTTCCAACGGAACAAGCAGTTAAACCAAACACATGTTAAAGCAATCACGGTACTGTCTCCTGGAGCCATCACATCATGTGGAGAATATCATGAAATAATTAAAATTCATCACTTGGAGCTGAGTCTCGCTGTGCATAGTTTGTTTGTGATATTCACTCAAGTAATCTCAAGAATGCTTTAAAACAAAGCGAGCTTGCCTCCAGAAATGTTCATGCTTCACTCCAAGTAGCAAGAGCGGTTTAATGTAGAGTAATTAATACAACACTCAATACGTTTGTTTTCTTCCTGTAGCATTGATGGTATGATTTAATCAAGGGACAGCAGAATTAGTTGGATCGGACAGAAGGCTACGTCTGAGTGTGTGGCAGCTGGTGTGAAGTGATTGGGCTTTGCTTATGGCACAGGGGTGAACAAACCTCGCAGAACCAGTCTGCCTCACTTAATTTCAAAGCTCTTCGGGACCTTGCCCCAGAGACTCGGACATCAGTCAGAAGTGGGTTGTTTGCTCCCACCTGCATCTGTGGAGTGAGGGGAGCAAGTTTGATATTGGTTTATCATTGTCACGTACTGAGATGCAGTGAAACACATTTGTTTGCATGCTATCCAATTAATCAGATCATACTATACATGAATAGAATCGTGCCATACACAAGTAGATAGAAACATAAAAACATAGAAAATAGGTGCAGGATTGGGCCATTCAGCCCTTTGAGCCGGCACCACCATTCAATATGATCATGGCTTATCATCCAAAATCAGTACCCTGTTCCTGCTTTCTCCCCATATCCCTTGATTCCATTAGCCCTAAGAGCTATATCTAACTCTCTCTTGAAAACATCCAGTGAATTGGCCTCCACTGCCTTCTGTGGCAGAGGATTCCACAGATTCACAAATCTCTGGGTGAAAATGTTTTTCCTCATCTCAGTCCTAAATAGCCTACCCCTTATTCTTACTCCGTGACCCCTGGTTCTGTCCCCCAACATCGGGAACATTTTTCCTGCATCGACCCTGTCCAATCCCTTAAGAATCTTATTGTTTCTATAAGATCCCCACTCATCCTTCTAAATTCCAGCGAACGGAACAATTAATGCAAAGAGAAATATATTAGAGTGGCGAATATATTTTTACAATATAGCATTACAGAGAAAAAGTCCAATGTCTGCAATGTGGTAGGCTGGAAGATCGGGACTATACCCTAGCTCAACGGCACAGGCAGTATCTCTGGGTAGAAGGAATGGGTGACGTTTCAATGTGAGTCCTTTATTCAGACTGACATGCAATTTACCATGCCTTTCCATATCCAGCGAGCACTGACCCCTGTGTAATATCAGGGCTTGCCATCTACTAGCCTGGAGAATAACCATAATAAATAGATGCTAAACTTGCTGGAAACATTCGGAGACTGAGTATCAGGTTGAAGACTCCTTGTCAAAACAAGGAAAAATATAAAATAAGCTTTAAGTTAATTAGAGGCTGAGGAAGGGATGGATAGGTCTGGAAAAAAAGATCTTGTGGACAGATGAGATGAAGATTAACTTATATCAGAGTGATGGCAAGAGCAAAGTATGGAGAAGAGAAGGAACTCTCCATACTTCAGATCCAAAGCATACCACCTCATCTGTGAAACATGGTGGTGGGGGTGTTATGGCCTGGGCATGCATGGCTGCTGAAGGTACTGGCTCACTTATCTTCATTGATGATACAACTCCTGATGGTAGTACCATAATTAATTCTGGTGTATTGACACATCCTATCTGCTCAAGTTCAAACAAATGCCTCAAAACTCATTGGCCAGCGGTTCATTCTACAGCAAGACAATGATCCCAAACATACTGCTAAAGTAATAAAGGAGTTTTTCAAAGCTAAAAAATTGTCAATTCTTGAGAGGCCAAGTCAATCACCCAATCTGAACCTAATTGAGCATGCCTTTTATATGCTGAAGAGAAAACTGAAGGGCACCAGCCCCCAAAACAAGCATAAGCTAAAGATGGCTACAATACAGGCCTGGCAGAGCATCACCAGAGAAGACACCCAGCAACTGCTGATGTCCATGAATCGCAGACTTCAAGCAGTCATTGCATGCAAAAGATATCTAACAAAATACTAAACATAACTACTTTCATTTACATGTCATTGCTGTGTCCCAAATATTATGGTGCCTTGAAATGGGGTGTGGGGGTGGGGCGACTATGTATATACACCGCTGTAATTTCTACATGGTGAAACCAAAATGTATAAAAATATCCTTTAATAAAATCTGACAATGTGCACTTTAACCACATGATTTTTTTCTACTACAAATCTCAAATTGTGTAGTACAGAGGCAAATAAATAAATGATGGGTCTTTGTCCCAAACATTATGGAGGGCACTGTATTTTCTTTAAATAATGAGAGATTGACAGGTGTTGGTGCTCAGAGGAAACCTGGCTCGACATGGATCACTGGACGTTAACACACAAGTACAGTTGGAAGACATATCATGGCTTTACTGTAAGAAGTTTGACTGCAACAGTGAAGATGTTGTATTGAAGTGACTCCACCCCTTGTGAGAGGACATGTGGATCGCTTGGGGCAGACTCAGGGGAGGAAGTACTTTCACTGGTGAGAGCTCAGGAAGGCTTATTGTGATGATTCCGAAATGTTGGTTCTATTCCATGAGGAGAGATTAGGCTGAATGGAACCAAGCTCTCTGGAGTTAAAAAAAAATAGATTGCCGAAATATCCAACACTGAGAAGTATGGTCAGGGTTGATTCAGGGATGATGATGTGGGCATCTGGTATTGGGTCCACAGTCTCAAAACAAAAGGTTGGCCTAGTTTGAGGAAGGGCCCTGACCCCAATCATCACCTATTCCTTTTCTGCAGAGATGCGACCTGACCCGCTGAGTTACTCCATCATTTTATGTCTATAAAAGGTTGGCCACTTGGAACTCGGGTAATGTGCGATCTCTTTCCGCAAGAAGAAGCAAATCTTTGGAATGCTCTGCCAAAGAGGGTAGGTGAGGCCCTGTCACTGAATATATGCGAGGCACGATCAATGTAAGTTTGGAAATTGAAGAAGTGGGATTGAGGTAAATGCAGGAACACAGAAGGGAGTACAGATCGTCTTACTGAAGTCTGAACGAACTAGAGTTTGTTACTAGATGGTCCACACATCTTTGAAGAAACGACCCGAAATAGCGCTTATTCATTTTTAGACAATAGACAATAGACAATAGGTGCAGGAGGAGGCCATTCGGCCCTTCGAGCCAGCACCGCCATTCAATGTGATCATTGCTGATCATTCTCATTTTCTCCAGAGATGGCCCTGTTCTATGTCTGTGATTGTGTTTCTCCACGCGGTCAGATACTTGGGGTGAAAACAACCAACCCATCGCTGGCCACACGGCAGTAGATGAGCCAGCGGACCCGGAACAATTAGCAACCTCGAGGGGAAAGGGCGCGGCACAAAGGGTTAAAGCAGTCCCGGGCTGGGGATGTGGGCCCAGAGTGGGGATGAGTACGGGTCACATCGGGAGGTGCTGACAACGCAGTGGTGCAGTGGATTGTTTGATGTTCAAGAGAGAAGCTTCGGTTTCTGCTTCTAATTAAATCCAGCGGACAGCATTTCCTGGCCGCTAACTCTCATTACATTCTCCATATTTAATTCTTCACAGGTGTCTTTCAGGCTGTAGATGAAAGCAACAAGCCCACTCTTGCTAAAACAACATTGAACAATCCAGATTATTGCAATTAAATTCAATTAAAGGACACCAATTAACTTGGGAAACCCAATCTGTTGTTTTCCACAGCGCCACGCAAATCCTGAGCTCTAAAACATGCCGTTCGGCCCAACTTGTCCATGTCGAACAAAACGTCTCATCTAAGCTAGTCCTATTTGCCCGCACTCTGCCCATATTCTTCTAAACTTTCCTATGCATATATCCAAATGTCTCTCAAATGCTATTATAGTATATGCCTGAACTACCTCCTCTGGAGCTCGCGCCGAGTTTGTTCTTGATTTGTCTCCTCACCCGCTCCCTCGTCCCTCCAAAAACAAAACCACGAGGGAGAGGTTGTGCAGGCTAGGACTTTAATCCCTTGGAGCTCAGGTGTGTGAGGGGTGATCTGATAGAGATGTATAAGATCACGGTGGGGGCAGGTAGGGTGAATGGAAAGTCTAATAAGTGAGTGTAGGATTAAAGGCAACAGCCTCAGGACGTACCATTGGAAAGACGACAAGGTAGAATTTCGTTAGTCAGAGGATGGTGAATCTGTGGAATTCATTGCCACAGTTAGTTGTGGAGGCCGTCATTTTGATATTTTTAAAGCAGAGATTGGTTTTGGTTGGTAAGGGTGTCAAGGGTCCGCAGAGATTACAGGGGAATGAGATTGACCGGGTTGCGGATGCTCGCTTCGCCAGAAACGGATGATAGCAGAACTGTTTTTCAAAGGAGTCTGGATTATCTTTAATTTAGGCTATCTGAGTCTCTGTGCTTGGAGCCAACGTCTTTAGCTCCGCCAGGCAGCTCTGTTTGCCGGCTTCGTTGCAAAGACGATTTTGTTGCTGTCATTTTTCCATGAGCCGCAACAATATGTTCGGCCTTTAGCCGTCATTTTAACGTTGTCTAGGCAACCGTATTCCTGCGGAGTTGTGACCCAGGACCACTACAGTACAAAGCCGGGAGCCGCTTTGAAGATCGAAGAAATAGGCTCAGATTTATGGGGGGAACAACATAACCAAAATATGGCTGAACTATCTCAGAGTATTTGATGGGAGTTTTGGAGGGACATATTTTACCGCTGATGTGATTATTTAAGGTGTTAATTATTTTCTTTTACCATTTGCTAACAACGCATGAACAAATGTGAGTTGTTTATTAAATCACCAATTTCTTAATCCCAAGTTTCGTCCGGTTTTACTTTCTGAAATGCGGAACTAGTTTTAATTTAATTGGGCACCATCAGCACGGCATTCTGTTCCTGGGTTTATTCTCGTTTCGGAGTCCGCTCGGTAACATCTCTACACATGGGCAGGTCGGGGCAGATTTTAATTGCTTGAAGATGTTCATTGCAATAAACATTCCTCATATTTTAGAAGTTCTGTGGAGCCACACGAGGAGAGGTTGCTTTAAATATAAATCCAGTCGTATGGCCGGCTTAGCGAGAATAACAAAAGACGAGGCTTTGAAAGTAGCAGACTGACAGTACTATGGCCACACGCACTACAGGCTTCCGCTTTGAAGAAAATTGTGTTGCGGGTGTCAAGTTTCCGTCAAATGTGCCGACTGCGCGCACGCTGGTCTGTGAATGGGGCCGGTTACACCATCGTTGCACATTAAATCAGGGTTGGTCCACATTACACCCCAAACTGCCCAGACTCAGCACCAGATACAAGAACACTTACACTTATTACCTGAAGTGTTGAAAATGCTTCCTATCAGAAACTAAAAGCTTTACTTTCCCTGACCAACTACACGCCGCCTCGGTTTCGTCGTGTTCACACGCTGGAGGAAGCCTCGCTGATAAACAGGTTGTGTCGCTGGTGGACCGAACAAATTTATGAACACTTTCGCATCTGTTTCACATTCACCGACGCGGAATATGAAAGCGTTGCCTGGGCGGCGCTAACCGACCGAGGAGCTCAGCAAAGTTCACGTGTACTCCCGATCCTGCCTGCTTTAGTTCTCTCATCGAGATACTTTGTTTTAAAAGGTAACACAGTTTGACATGCAGCACTATTTGATCTGACTATGAGACTGTCTTCCGTTAAAGCTGGACGCCTCGTTCAAAGGGGCTGTTTAAAATGCCTTTGTGTGCAACGTGACACGATATAAGCGTGGTTTAATTACCGGCTAGTGATCGAACAGAGAGGAGTATTTTTTTTTAAACAGCCAGAATATATCTTAAAAATCAATTGAGCTTCCCTATTACTGTGGAGTGGGAGGGGAGAAAGAGAGTGGGGAAAGGGGAGAGAGGAGAGAGAGGATGGAGGAAGAAGGAGGGAGAGGGAAGAGGGAGAGAGGGGTGGAAGGTAGAGAGAGAGAAAAATGGAAAGAACGAGAGAGAACGAGAGAGAAAGAGAGAAAGAGAGAGAGAGAGAGAGAGAGAGAGAGAGAGAGAGAGAGAGAGAGAGAGAGAGAGAGAGAGAGAGAGAGAGAGAGAGAGAGAGAGAGAGAGAGAGAGAGAGAGAGAGAGAGAGAGAGAAAGAAAGAGGGAGAGAAAGAGGGAGAGAAAGAGGGAGAGAAAGAGGGAGAGAATGGGAGGAAGGAAAGAGGGGTGGGAGGGGGGAGAGCGAAAGAGGGAAAGAAAGAGAGAGAGGGGTGAAAGGGGAGAGAGAGTGAGGAAGAGAGAGTCAGAGGGGTGGGAGGTGGAAAGAGAGGGAAAGAGAAAGAGAGAAATGGGGAGAGGTAGACAGAGAAAGAAGAAGAGGAGGGAGGAGGGAGAGAGATTGCCCTGCCCCAGCTTCCTCTAGACCCTGCATTGCAGACTCTGCAATGAGGCTGTGAAGCATGATCCTGTGACTCTGAGGTGTGAGTACCACAGCGTGTGCTACAGTCGACACCTCATCAAATTAAAGAATGGAAAATCATGGGCTGCATGTCAGCAATGTTCTGAGAAGCAATGAATGTCATTTTAATTTAAAACATAAAAATAAATATATGATTAATTGCTTGCGGTTACGCTGATCTTGTTTCGACGAGTAATGTAATGAGAACAAATTCCTTGAGCTGTCATTGGAGAATGACAGGGATTCTGGTGCAAGTGAACACGGTTACACAGCCGGTTATCAGTTCCATTGAAATCCTGGATTTGATTATATGACTAAGGTGGCAGAACCTTTTGTTATCTTCTCCTCCAACTCTCAGCCACCGCTAATTCCACTGCCATGTCGACACTCTCAGTGATAGATGTAGTGAGAATCTGATCCCTCATTTTCCTCACCGCTCCTTCCCATGTCTTCCCTTCTCCTCATTCATGTCCCTAAATCTTAGTTCACTTTCAGACAGGGAAAAGATCTATTCGTCAGAGTGCCCTTACAGTGAGGGGAGCCTCTTGTCAAAGGGGCCCACTTGATTCTGTTCCCATTCATAGTTCAGGCAGAACAAGAATTTCCTTGGGCTTTTTGACACTGTGTTAATTAATTTTTCTACAACATAGTATCAAGGGAACACGTCCATTCATAACACTCAAACCCATATGTTGTACAAGGTTCGTTTTGCATATGTTATTCCGAAGGATGACGTGCGAAGCTAAAGATTTGTTCCGCCTGTTTGACAACATTGTGGGATATGTTGCTCTATTGTTTTTTATGTATTTTAATGAATAATACTTTAATGTAGTATGCTTGCTGCTGTTCCCTTCCAATAACTGGCCATACCAACACTTAAGGACCGATTGCATGATCCCGTGATCATGCCCTATTTGATAGCAAATGGAAATTATTGAGCCTCCTTCATAATTATGGAAAAATGATTTGAATTTTTTATGAAGTGAAATGAATACCGTTCAACATTTCTACATCTGCTGATATTCCAAATTCACTTTGTAATCTCCTTAAACTCTAGAATGCGCTGAATCTCTGCACTCTTACAATTTAATTCCTTCACTATTAGTAGCTGGCTGGACCCTAGACCCTGGAATTCCCACCTTACACACTCTCTTTCTCTCTGAGATCTTTCTCATTCTCCCCATTTCTCCTCTATAACACATCACTCTGAACAAGCATCTGATTACCTATCCTAATCCCTCTTAATATCGCCTGCTGGCAGGTTTTTATGCACTGGGACACATTTAACAATGTTAAATAAGCTTTATAAATGCAAATTATTGTTGATGCTGTAGATTGCTATTACCTTTCACAACTCTCTTACTTCACAAGGTTACGAATGATGCTTGTTTTTAAAAAAACACAAAATGTGCCGGAGTAACTCAACGGGTCAGACAGCATCTCTGGAAGACATGGATAGGGGAGTCAAAGTCTGAAGAGGGATCCCAACCCATAATGTTGCCTACCAATAAAAGATTATAGCAATCTATAATTGCCTCAGCACTTTGTGTCTTTTTTTTGTAATTCAGCATCTGCGGGTCTCTATGCTTGTTTATAAGATGTACAAGTCTGTACTTCGTGAAATAGGATTTTAACATGACTAACAGATTATTGCAGATTGGGGAAGACTTACAAGACAGGAGTCTATTCAGGGACGTGGGAATTGCTGGATGATAGCCAGATGAAAAATGACCAAGTGCTATCTTGTTCACCTTCCAACACACCGGGAGTTCCAACAGCAGCAACAGGAGAATAGTGGGCTGATTGTACCGATCAATCCATATTAATGTTCCTACAATGGAACCAGACTTCAGAGACAAACCCCCAGTGGGAGAGAAGTTTAGGAAATTTAATAGGCAAACTACAAAGAATTACAGAACCAAATGGGTGACAGGGTTAAATGCAAGTTCACCATGTTGATGAAGAGGCTTATGTTGACTGGTTTCTTCCTGTTTGTATGGGACAGGATCGAGGGGTTGAATAGTCTCCTCCTACCCTTGTGTTTCCCCTGAACATAGAATATAGAACAATACAGCACAAGGATTGACCCATCGACCCACAATGCCTCTGCCAAACATTATGTCAAGTTAAATTAATCTCACCTGCCTGCATGTGATTCATATCCTTCTATTCCCTGCATATCCCTGTGCTGATCTAAAAGCCTCTTATTCTATCTCCCTCCATCAATGTCCCCTGCAAGTGCATTCCTCGCCCCCACTACTCTCTCTGTAAAAAACTTGCCCCGTACATCTCCTTTAGATATTTGAACAGACTACACTTATCTCATGTGATGTCCCAAGTTTAAAAAATATATATTATCAAAATGTATTCTATCAAATTTAATTTGAACAAACTAGAAATATCTGAGTAGATGATTTATGGACCATGACAATCGGTATCTAATAAATCACATACACAAGGCATATCAGGGATCATTTCACTGGCCTTTGCACTCCTCACACTCTCAATAATGTTCTAAATTACAGATCAGAAAAAATGCATTTCTTTGCCAAGGATACACAGCTGTTTAAATCATTTTCATTACTCAATAAAGACTGTGAGCCTGGTTGTGTATATTAAATCTATGCTGGATGTTAAACACATTTGTATTTCAGTACTAAAGAACGATTTAATTAAATTTTAAAAATCAAATGGGATGACGATGAAAGCATAAATTATAAAGTGATTTTATGATGTATTGTTGAAATTTTGCACGTTTTGGTTTGTCTCTCTCCTTAAGTAGCTGACTTGCATCTAGTACATTCCAGTTAGTTGGGAAGTTTCCAGGGTTTAGGGAAGCTTGCAAAGTTGTCACCAACGTGCCTTCACTCTCCGCAACCACCTCTCTGAGAACCCACAGAATCTCTTTGGTGTTTGTCCCATGAAAATCTACAAGACTTTCTCTTCAGTGCTATTAACAGTTTTAACTTCTTCTTTGCCATCAGATCTTTGTTTCTCCTCCATTGATATTTTTGCTGCCTTCGGCAATGAAAGATTATTTCACTCCTCAGGCCTCTCTATTCCCCATGAGAACCTGTCCTTTCATTGTCTTCAGATGACTCACTTTGACTTTCTACCACTGTTTAGTTTATCATGGAGCATAGAACAATGCATTTGGAGTATTGTGTGCAGTTCTGGTTGCCCCTACAAGAAGGAAGTGGAGGATTTGGAGAGGGTGCAGAGGATTCATTACCAGAATGAATCCTGGATCAGAGGGTATAAGCTGTATGTAGAGGTTGGACAAACTTGGATTTTTTTTTCTCTGGAGCATTGAAGGCTGAGTGGAGACCTGATAGAAGTATAGAAAATTATGAGTGGCATAGATAGGGTAGACAGTCAGAAGATTTTACCCCAAGATGCGATCATATCTATTACCTCAGTTCCATTCTCCCCATATCCTTTGATACCCTCAATATTTATTGAATGAAGAAATCTACCTCGACAACGCAACACTGCAGACAACCTCTTGCACTATCACGGTCTTGTTGCTTTTCTTATTACGTTTTCATTAATGTATTGGTTTTTATTTGCATCTTTTATCCAGAAATGTCGCATGTAATTTATGTATAATTATGTTTGTGTGTTGTCGGAGTCTTTGTACCTGGGGTGCTGATGTAAGCGAGATATTTATTGTACTTGTACTTCACCATATTTGTGCATATGACAATAAACCTGGCTTGAAATCACAGGCTGGTGAGATAGTGCAAGTGGAGGGCGGCTTTAGATTAGATTAGAGAATAGAATTGAGACCTTGGGGAGGTAGAGCTGTGCAGGGCAGATACACCAGCACTGATCATGATAGCATGATACTGTATCCGGAGGAATACCTCCCACCCTCTCTTAGAGGGAGACCACAAGGTATTCTAACAATGAAGACCACAAGGTATTCTAGCAGTGTGAGTATGGGACTGCCAGTAGGGGACTGGCAGCCCGAACTCACACTGTTAGAATACCTTGTGGTCTTCATGATATCGCCAGATCCCAGCGTTCCATAAAGATCAATGTTAGCAATCACGTGGGTTGAACTGAGTAATGACAAAATCAGCAACATAGGTCGGAGCACATCATAAGGCCAAGCAGTCAGAGGACTTTACAGAGCAAATGTGTACGCAAGTTACCCAATAGCGAAAGACTACGAGGCTGGTCTATGTTGCATCAACCCCGACTCTGTCCCACTTTGGAAACTGCATAGGCCACAGTGTCCATGCAATAAAATCGCTGTGGAATCTTAGAGACCCAGAGGGATGAATTTTAACCTGGGAACATCCTTGTTCTCTTCATAAATTAATCCCCCACATTCACCTTGGCCTTTAGACGAAGCCTTCACCAAACTTCTCATCGTTAAAGCCTCAGCCTCAATTAATAAGAAAATGTGATATTTGCCCGGTGACCTTTCATCTCCTTGCGTCATAGAGTCAGAGTCGTACACATGGAAACAGGGCGCTCGGCTCACTCACCCATGCCGACCAAAATGTTCCATCTAAGCTAGTCCCGTTTACCTATGTTAGGACCATATCCCTTTAAACCATTCTTACCCATGTATCCATGTACCACTGCAAGTGTCTTTTAAATACTGTTATAGTACCAGCCTCAACTGCATCCACAAGCAGCTTGTTCCATGTATCGATCACTTTCTGGGTGAAAAAAAATCCTCTCAGATTCCTATTAAATCTTGCCCCTCTCACCTTAAACCTGTGCTCTCAAGTGTTTGATTCCCCTACCCTGGGTAAATGACTGTGCATTCGTGCTATTTACAAACTTCATGGTTTTATACACCTCTGCAAGATCACCCCACAGCCTCCTGCAATAAAGTTCTATCATGCCCAACCTCCCTCTGTAGCCCAGGCTCTCTCTTGTCCTGGCAACAGCCTTGTAAATCTTTTCTGCTCTCTTTCAATCTTAATGACCTCCTTCCTTTAGCAGGGTGACCAAATTTGTAGCCTCGCTACTTCTTCAACATTTGTAGCAGGGTGACCTATAAATATAGCCTCACCACTTCTTGAACCACTGTAACATAACATTCCAACTTCTGCATTCAATACCTCGACCGATAAAGGCCAATGTAGCAAAATCCTTTTTAGCAGCCCGTGGGGTGTGACGCCACTTTCATGGAACTCAAAAACAATGTCTGACTGAAAGTGGAGGGCTCCCTCTATACCACCCCTTCGAAAATGAAGCGCCTTCGTAATATTAACCCTCCATTAATGCAGCACACCCTCATTAACACCGCACACCGCACACCGCATTAGTACAGCGCTTCCTGAGTACTGCCTCTCCCATAGTGCCGTTCCGTTAGTCCTGCCCTCCCATCGTGCGGCGCTCCCTCGGTATAGCCCCTCCCACAGTGCGGCGCTCTCTCATTTCTTCAGATTTACACCCGCACTTCATTGGTCATCATTCACGTGAAATTGATGAAATTTTACAACGAAAATGCATTGATACTAATATTTTTCCGTCCGAAATAATTTGAGCTGAGATTTTAATACCCTGCCGGTTCAAATGTTCCAATTATGCCTGCGCACATTTTAAACGTCTAAATCAAAATCATTGTGGGCCGATGGGCCTGTTCTTGTGCTGTCCTCTTCTATGTTTCTCTCTCTCTATAGATGCTGCTCTTCCAGTTGGGCATTTCCTGGTTATAGAACTTGTGAAGTTGTTTTTAAATGATCGAACTCCGGACCTACTATCTTTCTGACTGAGCCAGTCGACCAGGCTATTTTACGAATTATCGACCCACATTAGCCCATCTGAAAATTACAGCGTGCTATACAGTATGCCCAAAGGAGAAAGTAACGAACCTCCCAAACGATAAAAGTTCACATTTTATGGACAATTGCAGTCTTTCATTCCCCTCTGGCCCACATGTTGCGGGTTACGTTAATGTTACATTGCGCACTAACAAGTGGGTGACCAATGGACCTCCTCGTCGTTGGGGCGGGTCCGTGTTTGTCGATGACCGTGGCGGCAGTAAAAACTGAACGATTATGCGGAATTTCGGAAGACAACGGACAAAAGTGTTTCCCTCCTTACTCTATCAGCGAAGATGGTATCAGTGAATATTGAGCATCTGAGAATGCAGACCAGTAATGAAGGAACACCTCGTATTCCGCTTGGGTAACTTACAACAACGGAATAGATATCAAATTCTCCAAATTTAGCTAATTACATAACTCTCCCCCTCTCCCTTCTTGCCCATAAATACCCCCCCCCCCCCCCCCATCTTCTCCCGACATCATTCCATTCTCCCTGTGCCCCGCCTGGACTCCGACCTATTTCTTGGAAACGATGAGCCGGGGTTTGGAGCTGGTGACCCTGGGTTTGTAACCGGTGACTCTGGTTTGGGAAGCGATGGTCCTGCGTTTGGAACCGGTCACATGCGTTTGGAAGCACTATCAGAGTAACTATCGGAATAGTTCAAGCTGTAGTGTGATAGTTTGAACATTTTCGGTTCCTTTTAAGAAGTTTTGGAATGTGCATCGTTTTCTTGGCGCCAGTTTATGGTTTATTTGGTTGTGAATGGTTTCACCTACGTTTAAGGTTCATGTTAAGAAACATTAATAAAATATAGATGTGATTTCAATAAAAGTTTGAGAGATTCTTTTTTGAAGGAACTGATGTATTTCTGTACAAAACGATGTACTTTGTGGGTCTGGCATCATTTGTGGATGGAAAGGACAGATGATCCTTCAGACTCGACCCGAAATGTCGTCCGTTCAGTCCCTCGCAGATGCTGCCTGACCCGTTGAGTTCATCCTGCTCCTTGTGATTTGTTCCAGATTCCAGCACCTGCAGTTCTCTGATTTATTTCTGTGTTCTGATGAGCAATTTGGGATCTTAGTGAATGTCTCGCAGGTCACGGGAGGGGAATTGGGGTGACATTCAATGTCGTTGAAGCCAGTGATGGTTTTGGCCAATATAATCTACCATGTTCTCTTCCTGTCCCACACTATAGATTAACCCCATGAAACCCAGCAAGGGCAATCGTACGCTCGACCGCACAAGGGGTCCTCCCTCAGTCCAGATCCAGCACTGTCAGTTATCTGTCTCCAATGCCGGCCTGTGGCAAGGAGCGTGGGTATTGAGAAGCAGGCGAGCGCCAGAGAGGGTCTCATCTGCACTATTTATTAAGATGAAATCGAGCACTTCGATACTAATTGCAAATAAGTGAGGAAGCGTTTGGCGGATAATTGATGTAATGAATTTGGAGTGAGTGAAACGGAGTGAGCAAGTCACAGGTCCGGTGGGGAGATGGTGGCGGCGGCTGGGGGTGGCGGGGTGGTGCGTGGGCGGCACGGAGACAGCAGCTGTGTCTCTTTGAGTAAAACTAATGACTTTTGCTAGAAACCTGAGGACGTGTCGTTCTGAGTGGCGCAAGTCATCAAACGCTGGGCTGTGGCAGATTCGACCAACACGTCGATTAACTCCAAGCCATTCGCTTCCAAATCCACGCCGCCAGCCCCGCTGGCTCTGGCGAAACAGTCACCCAGTTCCAGCTTTCCTGTGGCATGGTTCGGTCTGGCGCACACCGTGGGAGCAGATCCAACATACTATAGAAAGGGAATGGGGGAATGCTGGTGGAGAGGGAGACGTCGGGCTCTGCTTGAAGAATAGACCATGGGCAGCTATATCGCAGCCTTCCTACTTTGATATTGAGGTTGTGATTATCCCCAGTTCTTGCCGAGAAAGAGGCGTTCGCTGCGATCTCACAAGTCGCAGTCCCTCATTTTTCATTGACATCTATGAATGATTTGACTTAAATATGGGCTCTCATGCCAGATCTTTTGAGACAATAGATCACAGAATTGGGCTATTGGTCTTTCTCAATACATGATGCGATGCAGACTACATCTGAGTCTAACATAATGTAGGGGGAATTGCTTTTGAGTTTTTTTCTATGAGTTTTCTGTATGTGGGCAGATTAACCAAAGGGTCATTTATTACCAATCCTTAATTGCTCTCGAGAATGTAATTGCGAGACATCTTCGGAACCGCTGCAATCTTTCTGGTGAAGGTGCTCCACGTTGCTAATGGGTGCGGAGTTCCGGGGATCAGACCCAGTAATGATGAAGTATCTGCTATATATATATATATATCTAGTTCATTACCCCAGGGCCATACGAGAACTGAACACTACCTGTGCACTAGGCAACACCGTTAAAAAATCTTGTACTTAATTTAATTGTATTTATGTATTTATTTGTTTTTGCATTTATTGCATATATGTTTGTACGCACCGTCAGGATTGGCTGTTTTTTTAATTTCGTTGTACTCGTTGCAATGACAATAAATGAATATTATTATTATTATTATTATTATGTGTAACTAGAAGCGGAGTCTCTCGACGGCGATGCTGCTTTGCTCCCCGAGTCACCGGCCTTTGGCAGTAACTGATGTGGGTTGAGAAGATGTTGATGGAGTACCTTTTTTGGCCTGAACATCACAGGTTTATTCTTGAGATTGGGCCAGACATGTAATACTATGATAGCAGGAGACTGTGGGCGTAAACTATCCTAATGCATCGTGTACTTTCTAATTGACCTTGGCAGTAGTTACTCCTCAGTCAACAGATTAGCTGTTCCTTGTATGTTGCTGCTTGACAGTCCAAGGCATGCCTTGTGGAACTGGGCTAAATGTTGAACTATTTCCAACCAACAAAATATCAATAAGACAAAGGTGCGGGAGTATTTGGTCAGAAATTAGCAGTGAATTTAAACTTTAATTGGAATCACATGTTCACAGCGATGCAGCAAAGGGGCTATTCAGGAAATGCCACCTCTTTAACTGAGTTCTCCCATCAGTTCTCCCGCCCGCTTCATTCTTGCCCCGTGGCCAAACAATTTCTTCCCCTTAAATTATTTGTTTTTCAATTTCCCTTTAGAAATTCCTCCTGAATTTGCTCCCAGTGCCTTATCGCATCACAGCGACCCACTCTATGGAAAACGTTACTGTGTCTCCCCTCTGAACTATTGCGCACATCAGTTTTATTAATTTACATTACACCTGTGATTCCATTCCAAACGTACATCGCTGGTTCTGAAGTTTCCTGAATATCCTCAAATACTGACGATTGAAGATATATGAATCTTTCCTCCCCTAAAACATTGATTTAGTGCGTTAACTTCCACTGATCTACATAGATTGCTTTAAATAATCCAAATCAGTTTCTAAATAATGTGTTCACGTGGCATGATGCAAGGAAGATCTTCTGGTTGGGATATGTGTTTAAACTGACAATGGAAATACAATCCAGTATGTTGATCACATACATGGGCCAGAGCAGAGGCAGGACGAGGAGGCTTTCTACATTGAAATCCTGCCATTGATATCGGGATATTATTGTCACGTATACCGAGGTGCAGTACGTGTTGGTTCTGAGTGTTATCCAGGCTGATCAGACGATACATGAGTGCACTCATGCCATATATGAGTTCAACAGAAGGAGAAAAGAAACAGAGTTCAGAATATAACTGCTACAGAGGAAATGCAGATAAAAAAGTGCAAGGGCCATAATGTAGATTGGGAGATCGTAAATACACACTTAGCATATTGGAGTTCCTTTGAAGAGTCTAATAGCTGAGGGGACGAAGTTGTTCTTGAATCTGGGGGTGTTAGTGGTCCTGTTATGATTATGTAAGCTTCTTTCTTGAACATCCTAAAGTGTGGCTGGCGGAGATAGGGTATGGGGGCTGCTGGACTGGGCTTTCCCTGACTCTGCAATTTATTGCGTTCTTGGACATAGCAATGTATTGCCATTCACAGCTGTGGTGCATCCCAAGAGGATGCTTTCAACGGGTGGATAGAAGGAACTAGTTGGTCAGCATGTTTTTGGCTGCTACTAACCGCACTACGATTGGCGTGGGCAGTCTTAAACCCAGGTCAACGCTGTACTTCTTTAGAAACGGACATATCAAGGGATTCAGAATGCCACCTGCCTCCGTCGATTTGCCCTTTTAAAGATGAGAATAAACTGCAGCCACAGTTCCAATCTTCCGATTTAAATGTTTCAAGCCGCGTTACAAAAGTGAGCCAGGCAGCTTCTCTGGAGAACATGGATAGGTGATGTTTGGAGGGGAGGGGATGGGAGGGGGGGGCGGTGGGGGTGGAAGCTTTGTTTCTACAAGCCGTGTTGCAAGTTGACGTTCAGCAGTTTCTATGTTCTTCACTTCAACATGTCACCCGGCCACATGTTGAAAGTCCAAGGAACAGATGAAGAAATTATAATAGATTGTTAGATGAGCTTTAAGTCGACATATTTCCTGTACTTCACTCTCTAGATCCAAATATATTTACTGTTGAACTATCTTTAGACTTTAGAGATACACAGTGAGGAAACAGGTCATTCGGCCCACCGAGTCCGCGCCGACCAGCGATCACTCCGTACGCAGACCTACAAACCTGTTCATCTTTGAATGTGGGAGGAAGCCACGCGGTCACAGGGAGAACATACAAACTCCGTACGGACAGCACCGTAGTCAGGATCGAACCCGGGTCTCTGGCGCTGTAAGGCAGCAACTCTACTGCTGCGCCACTGCGCCGCCCTAAAGCTCGCATTGGCAGGTCTGTGCATGAAATGATTCATCCATCTGGAGTTAGAAAGTAAGTGGGCTGTTGACAGCAATCCTTAAAAATTGTCGAATGGGTAACATGTTCTCACTCACTTACCCAGTGTCCCTCAGAGAGCTGGGTTTGATTTATGGAATCTAAAATTGTAGAATAAGACAATAACATATCGACCTGAATCCTGACGTTCGTTAACCAAGTGAAATAACTCATGATATTTGCAGGGATGTATGTATTCATTAATAGAAAACAAACCACTAAAGAAGACGTCAGCGTAGATTTTTTTAAAAGTGAACTCAAGCAAGCTAGTTACACTGAGGATGTGGAGAGTTCGATAGGCTTAGGAAGGGATTTCCAAAGCACTGGCATTTAAAACCACTTCAGGTAGTTAGAGATAATTCAATGCTGACAATGGAGGATGTGCATCATTGGATGCGTGCTGTCGCAACCGTAGTCACTCAATGTTGAGTTCAACGATTTCACTGATTGTAAACTCATGGCACGCAATGGGGAAGCACTAACGGTTGTGGATCCGGCGCAATGGCAGTGATGACATGCGCGCATCACTGACTGGAGCCAGGTTATAACCATCTAGCTCGGCACCGATGCTTGCTGCCTCCATGAGATTCCAACGCCGAAACTCTTAATGTTTAAGAATCCACATATAGCATGGTGCAGGGATTTTGAACTGTCCGAAGAGGTTCTTAAAATGGTGGAAATAAAGTCGCGGAAAGATTTAAACATCAGAAGAAGCACGTTGCAGAATCGGGATTCCGTTTGGGTGAATGGGACTACACATGTACTACACATGAGTCCAGTTAAGCCCTGCGCAAGTACAGTAGGCAGTGCAAAGACGAAAAATACCAGATTACACAATATATTGTTACACCATTATAGCGTTGCTGATACAGAGAAAGTGTAGATGAAAAAAGTGCAAGGTCCACAACGAGGTAGGTTAGAAGATCGGAATACACCCCCGCTTTTGGGAGGACCGTTCCGTCATCTGATAACAGCGGGGAAGAAGTTGTTCTTGTTCTGGTGATATGTGGTTCCGTGTGACTGCATCTTCTAACCTACGGGAGGGGGGCGGAAAGGGGGGGGGCGAAATGACCGAGGTGTTAGTGGCCCTTGAGTTAAGCAGCTGTTTTCCGTAAGCAGTGTGGGGTGTAGATGGGATCGCTTAATGTGGAGGGTGAAGCGTGGGCGGTGGGAAGAAGGGGGAATTCCGGTCTGCGCGATGGACTGAGCTCCATCCACAACTCCCTGCAATTTCTTACGGCCTTGAGCAGAACTGATCTCAAACCAAGATGCGTTGCAGCCCGGTAGTATGCTTTCTATAGTACATCTGTCGAAGTCCGTAAGGGAAACAACCCAACTTCCCGAGTATTCTGCAACAATACAGGCGCCGGTGTGCTTTCTTGGCCGTGGCTTCAATGTGCATGGGCCAGGGACCAATTACATTAAATCACCTCCCTGCCTCTGACACTTTCTCCAGCATTCCCTCCCGCACCTGACTGTTATCAGCTCACCTCCTCACCAATATCCTCGTTTGCTTACTAGCTCAACCCCCACCCCCTCTTCCCTACCTCTTTATATTGGCTACCTGCACTTTACTCTTTCAGCCCCGATTAAGGGACCCGACCAGAAACGCAGTCGGTCCATTTTCCTCCGCAGATGCTGCCTGGCCCGCTAAGTTCCTCCAGCAGATTGTTGCTGTAAACTAACTTGTCGCTTTCATGTCACAGTTCTGGTGAAGAGTCATGACCTGAAACATTGACTCTGTATAGATGCTGCCCCACGACTTGAGTGTTTCCAGCGTTTTCTGTTTCGTTTCAGATTTTCCAGCATTTGCATTCGTTTAATTCCACTGTTCGCCATCAGGTAACGGCTTGGTCCTCTCCAGACTGTGCATCATATTGTTTCCTGGCATTCCCTAACTCTCACGGACAGTCGCTGCAGATTCAAATCAACGGGCCTGGAAACGGCATCTTCAAAGTTGGGTTCCAAAATACCCAACCGAGTTCCTTGGTGATCTCTAACTATTACACGTGTTATTAATTTATTGTATTTGTGATTATTGGATATTTATTCGTTCGTTGTGCATTGAGTTAACGAGCATATGAGCTGCAGTAAGTAAGAATTCCACTGTTCCGTTGTCGGTACATAAAACAATTAACCCCTCTAGACTCTTGAGTCTGAATGAGGGTCCCGACGCGAAACGTCACCTGTCCATGCTCTTCTATCCAGTCAGAAGCTGCCTGACCCGCTGAGTTATTCCAGAACTTCGTGTTGTTTTTTGTTGTTATTTTGTAAACCAACATTATGTCTCTTTTGGTGTTTGCAAGTTCCGTTGGGATGTTGATCACTCGAAGTAGAGTACGATTGTCCCTCTGGTGAGCCTTTCTGTGGAATGGAATTAACTTGGTGCAGAATAGGTTAATTTCACAGCCAAGCCCGCCACAGTTTTCAGCGCCTCATGTTCCTCTCACTGACCTCCATAGCTTCAAGTCAAGTCGAGTTTATTGTCATATGTACAATGACGTACGGTGAGGTTATAGATACAATGAACATCACCTTGCTTCCTTTGGTCCATGCGGATTACATGCACATCACCTGTTCCCAGTCTCTCATAGACACCCTCTTCAAATCCGCCAACGCCCCCAGCCCCCCGCCCCCTCTTCAACATAAGGTAATATCTGCAAACATTCGAGGTATGGATTGGACATTCCTGGTGCGCATCAGGCACTCGCAGTCGCTTCTGTAATTCCACGAAGGTTCCCCGACCGGAAATGTTGACTCTATTTTTATTTCTGGAGACGCTGTCGGACCAGCTGAGAATTACCAACATTCGCTGTTTTTGTTCCCGCTCCGGTTGTTACCGGATCAACTATCAGTCCACCTGTCGGGTCAGAATATGTATGTAATCTAACAGTTCAGAGTATTGCTCCAAAGAGTGTCTGCCCTCAGTTCTCCGTTAATGCTGTATCGGAGTATCCGGAGATGTTCTTCGTTCAGTTTTTAAATACAGCACGGAAACAAGCCTTTCTGTCCACCGAGTTCACGCCGACCATCGATATTCACACCCGGTTTTATGTTATTCCACTTTCTCATTCACTCCGTACACACTAGGGCAAATTTACAGTAGACAATTAACCTACAAACCTGAAAGTCTTTGGGATATGGAAGGAAACCGTAGCACCCAGTAGAAACCCACGCGGTCGCAGGGAGAACTTGCAAATACCAACCGATGGCAGGATTGAACCCGGAAGTCCGGCAGCAACTCTACCTGCTACGCCACTGTAGCACCCTTCAATCTGGTGAAGGGAATTGGGGTTAAACCCGAAACATTCTCCCGTATGTGCGCGAACATGTCAACAATTGGTTTCTATGGGGGTCCCTAATTTTTAATAACAAGGAACTACAAATGTTGGTTTATACCAAAGATGGACACAAAATGTTGGAGTAACTGAATGGATCAGAAAATATCACTGGAGAAGATGGACTGGTAATGTTTCGGGTCGGGATCCTGCTTGAGGCTCCAGCATTTCGTGCCTATCTTCCCGATTTTTTAAACTGCTATGGTACTCTCAACAAGCCTGTACTCTCACAAGGCGGAACATCCTCTGCACATCCGCGCGGGTTGCGCAACATCTGTGTGCTTGAAAATGGATTCAGCTTGCCTGTCATTCCCAGCAAGGTGTATGACTGATATTGGACACGCGCCATGAAACAATTCCCTCTGCGCCAGAGATTTATCCACAACTTAAATACAATGATCGTTATTTTCAATTAGTCGTTTCCGCAAATTCTCCAAATGACAGAATTATTACTCGTGGGGCCCGGTGGGGGTTGCAGCTGGAAGATTGTGTTATAGGAAAGAGAGTCCGGTTAGTTTCGTGACAGGAGATCTCCCGGTTTTTAATGTTATTTAGACCACACTACTCTTGCCCGTATAGATGCAACAATGTCCGATAACTCAACGTCCCGGAGATCTCAATGTCCGGCTGCTCCCCGGGACTCTGAGCAAACGTCGGATACGTCGCCTGATCATCTTAACAGGGGTTCCCAGTCGCCAACCAGTGAACCGTGGATGGGGCAAGGTGTATTAGAACCAATTCGCCCATATCGCTTCATGCCTTCCCACCCAATACTAACGAAATTAATATCGTTGAATTACATCCCGCGAGGAGGCGAACGTTAAAATCGCGGTAAAATTGATCTTCGCTTTTCGACCTTGCACTCCGCAATAAGTCATCTTGCCTCTTAAAATAACACGCACCATACTATAAAATTTCAAAATAAGCTGCCCAAGAGACAAATAGTGGGACAGAATGTAAACTGAAACCCCAACCAAAGCCAATGCAATCAGCGCTCGGGAGTCACTCGGGGAAAGTGTTGGCAAGATCGACCCGGCGATAGGTGCAAAGAGAGGAAACGCTGGGCGGGTTCACGTTGGGCTAAAGAGAGGAATTTCACGCCCGCACGCACTCATTCCTACAACGATTACAAGGACATTTCTTTTTTGTTAGCCTGTTGCAAGTGTATAAACTTATAAACGCCAATCAGACTTCATATCCTGTACGATCCTATATTTTCTCCAATGTAACAGGCGATGAGCGGTGTCCGAAGAATCGCCGAGACTACATTCGGTGACAATGGAATGGGCGCTGTCACAAATCCTCTCCCACTGGGGAGGGGGGGGGGGGGGGGGGAGTGGGGAGGGGGGAGGGGGGGGGGGGAGAGATTGTTCCCAGAGTCAATAAGACCGCGACAATGATGAATATGTGGGACTGTAAATGACGAGAGTTACCTGGGCTTGGTTTCGGAAGATGCTTTTTGATCACGTTTTGCCATGTTTATATTGTTTTATAACGTTTAGTTTACAAGAACTTGATGAGATATCCATACTTTGAGTCAGACTCCGGGACTAGCCGTTTCGTGGGATAGATATAGTTCACATGAACTGGGCACAGTTTGCATCAGGGTCGACCTCTGACCTCGGGACTGAGGGTGTGAGGTTCAAACTCCATTCTGGAGAGTTGGACTCAGAATCCGGTCGAAGTTGCCTTTACTAAAATCATCTATCCGATGATCAGTTCTGCTCAGTTTCGTTTATTGTCACGTGAACCACGGAACAGTGAAAAGTTTTGTTGATGTGGGTTATTGACAGGGCTACTGGTGAGATCTGGCCGTTACAATCGGATTTCATTGGATTTCCCGCATTGTATATCAACGAGAAAATTATCCCGGGATCTCCGGAGGTTGTGTAGTGGTGTGCAAATGTAAGACCACTTGTTTTTGTTCGGGTAATTGACAAAGTGACCCGATTCTCTCCGTTCAGCAACAAACAACAACGCAGTTTGTTTACCGTACCCCTTCCTTGCTGTGGTCCGGTACCAGAGTAGAGGGTCGCGGTTGTATTGTGAATGTCTAAGATTGGGGCAGAGGAGGCTGGTTGGAGATGTGTCCTGGCAGCGCGGACATGGGTCCAAAATGGCACACTGGAAATGCATTGAATTTTAAGTGTGTTTAATTAAACTAGATTAAATGGGTAAACAGGATGCAGAAGCGAATGTGAAGGGAAAGTTTCAGGTCGAGTGCTCGCCGACAAAGTCTCTTTTTAAGAACGTCATTCAGGGTTTAATGCAGAGCGCTGGTAATGACCCCGCGGGTGCACGCTCTATAGGGAAGTGAATTCTGATTGTATTGTAGGCAGCAGAGAAAGCGTTGTTGTTTTAATTAACTAGAAATGCGGATTTTCCGCAAGAAATTCACGTAATTACATGAACGGATGCAGGTAAATGCCGGTCTAATTTTAAAATGCGGAAATGTAGCTTAGTGCATTGTTTGGGCTCATTCAGCTTTCCCTCAGTTTTTTAAAATTTTGTTCTGTTTAAACGTTTCCTTCACTTTATTCGTTCTTATGCACTCCACCCCCTCTTACAATTGCACCGAAACGCACTCCACAGGTCCGAGGTGGCGGGGTCTCGCCCTGCGAAGCAACAGGAGGAAGCTTGTGGAAAACACAATGCGGCCAACGGATGGCATAGCAGGCGCTCCAGGAGCCCTGTTGTGATCAGTTTGGAGGGGACTGCAAGTCTCACACCTCGCCTGCAATTATAGGGGGGCGGGGGTAGAATAAGGCCATTGGGGAGGGGTGCGGATTGGCAGAGGAGTGAGCCCGCGAACACATCGATGCCCTGAAACGCCGAGTTTGGAAGGAGAAGCCTTGAGAGAGGACAGGGCGTGAAAGTAGTATCATCATCAGTTTTGACCCAAAGAAAGGAAAACACATCTCCGACAAAAGAAAGCCTATTCGATTCAGCGAGGTCGTTAGGACAACCAAAAAATATCCTCGGATGATTAGTTCCACTTCAAAGGAATTTACATTCAGCGGTGGAAAAGCTGCCCCTTTATTTAACCACAGGGTTTTTTTTCATTAAGAGGAATCGTATGTTTGGCCATTGTGTTTAATTTTCTCCATTCAGAGAACACTTGTATTAAAATAAATAACAGGACCATTATAAACTGCTAATTGTACTGCGTAAAGCTATAAAAAGAATCTATAAAATAGAAGGGTGGAAAGAAACAAAACAGGGCATTGGAGGATATGTGTTAGACGACGCCCTTCTAACGTGAATGGGAAATGCATCAGAAAAGGAGAGGCCGAGGGGCTGTACAAAATCCTACACATTTAGGGTTGTTCTTGCCTAGCATTACTTGTAAATTGGGACGTGTCTTTACTCCACGCGGGAGTCAGCCAGCCTCGCTACATACTTGTGCAGAATCTCTCGCTCCTTTCGTTTAATAACAACCGGTTATTAAATTAAAGGAGCGCGGTTCAGTTTTATTGATTATTTACTGTCAGAGTTGATATATCATGTGCGCAAGCGATCAATAACACTTCAACATTCGCATCGGTATTTCGATAAGTGCATATTGTAGCAACAATTTATATTTATCTCATTTAAACATTTAATTCACATAGTTTCTCTACAGTTTTTTATCAGGACTGAAATCTGTTGATGTCAACAATAGAATACATAATTTCAATCGTGCACATATATTTCAACCGGAGTAACAGGTTGAATGCGGATATCCTCGTCTCGGACTGTTTTAAAATTATTGATGAGGTTATTTGTGTGGGATATGAATAAATCGATAAGACCAGCACTTATGTCCTCTGGAAATCAGACTCGACTGCCCAATATTAATGATCATCTCAAGCAGAATCCCTTTGCTGACTCCGTCGGTGACATTCCCTGTTATATCCCGGACACGGTCAGAAATGACAAGTTACTAATGTTCTATTTTTTTAAAAATTGGTTCTACTCGGAAAGGGATGTGTTGAGATTGGGACTGAAGCAAAATCATTTGGCGGTGAACCGGGGTCAGTCAAGGCCGGGCTCTGACAACCTGCGATTTGCTGTTTGTCAACAACTTTGTGTTCTATCTTCTGACTGTTCCTCTCCTGCACTCGACACCGGAGCACACAAACATAAGAGTTTTTCTATTAAAACTCACTGCTGAAGAGCTCTTAGAGCACGTTAATTAGCACATTTATTGTTCCACTCGTATGGATATTTCGCATGAATTAGCTGTGAATTGATATGTATCCAAATGATTAACGCTATCAACGAACAAGGGCCTCACATAATTACGGCGACGTCACATTACAGGAGTGTCCAGCTTTGAGTTCCGAGACGGCTCGCACTTGAGAATAACGACATCCTCGCAGATCAGGAGTGAAGTAAAGGTTGCAGTTTGGTATTGCACGCTTGGTAAACGAGTTCAGTTGTCCGTATAGCCAATGGCCTTTGGGGATTGTGTGTCGGGCTGGGCAGTGGGACAATCCTGGGTAGTTCGGGCACAGCTACCGACGCCCCTCCTTTGACAGGTGTACCAAGCGTTGAGGAGGCCGGCAGGTGGAGTGTGCGTCCTGGGGACCGCGGTGTGGAGCCCTTCTCCCATGGCGGCACCTCCGTGTAGCCGCGCTTGCGGTCGGTGCGTGGCGGACGGGACTAGCCGAATGGAAGCGACCGAGTCCATTCTAAAATCAGAGCGGTTCAAAGGCAGGAAATTCATTCTGTCGTCCGCCCAGCTGTGGGGCCGCGGAGCAGCCGTGACACTCGGTCGCACCAGCGACAAGGGCTCCATTCGCAGGTCGGAGTGAGGGGAAGACAGTTGGTTACTGAAGTCACACAGACTGGCGCAAAACCGGCCGATCGTGGCTCCTGTTTTGATCCCAGAGGTCGGGGCCACTTTCATTGCCAGACGATTGCAACCTGAATGGGCGGAAGGAGATTCGGGTCGAACTGGGGCTACGTGAGCAAGCGGCCTTGGCGTGGGCATTGGGACACCAGCCCGAGCCTGACTCGACCGATCTAACTTGTCGTCCAGTCTAGAGGGAGGCAGTGAAAGTGACACAGGTGCTGGCGCTGTCTTGTCCTCTGGCCGGTTGAAGGGCAAGGAGCAGGACGGGGCGCCTTGGTGACATAAGCCCGCGTCCCCTGAAGAAAAGTTACTCTCTGTGTCCGAGAACAACACACCGGTGAACGAGTCCCGCTCACAGGTGAGCGGCGGCGCGGCCTTGCAGTGCATCTTCATGTGCTTTCGGAGGGAGCTCGGGTGTGTGTATGATTTGTCGCAGTCCTTGACTTTACAGGTGTACGGCTTGTCGCTGGTGTGCACATGCGAGTGTTTCTTCCGGTCGCTGCTGTTAGCGAATCTTCTGTCGCAACCCTCGAACTCACACTTGAAAGGTTTCTCACCTTGATAAAGGATAAAGATTTGTAATGCCCCGCATGTGTAAAACGCAGTTCATAATCTTTAAAATGTATAAATACGTTACTTTGAAAATATAATCGATTCTCCCCAAATCTAATACAAAAAGTTTGCATATATACACGTAAACACAGATACAGTTTCAAGTAATATCACTGCCAATCTGAATACACTACTTTTTCCTACAATGAGACCCAATGGAGTTATCAAGAGTTTGTAGCTATTCTTGAGTGTAGTGAATTTATGGAGCACCTGTAAAGGACTAAATACCTGTATTGAACTATATTTGAATATACTATTTGGAGACACGTGTCAGATTTGCATGCACAAATAACAATTTTCATAAATAAGTTAGCGATCTTTCTGATGTGGTCTAATGTTAGAACACATATTGGACTCTGCGCTGCCCGGGCTAGGCCCGTATATTTACGGGATAATCTCATCGCTTTCCAATTCTAACCATTTCTTTTGGTAGGAGATCGTGCGGCAAAATGTGCCA
Organism: Rhinoraja longicauda; assembly: GCF_053455715.1. NCBI lineage: Eukaryota > Metazoa > Chordata > Chondrichthyes > Rajiformes > Arhynchobatidae > Rhinoraja > Rhinoraja longicauda. The sequence continues at coordinate 16,641,416 of NC_135967.1, read as the reverse complement.
AACTGGGACGAGTGGGGAAGATCACCTCCGTAAGGCAGTAGGGGGGGGGGGGGGGGGGTAAACGCTGTTGGTCCATCGGACTCTCCAAATACAGTGTAAGAAAATAACTGCAGATGCTGGTACAAATCGAAGGTATTTATTCACAAAATGCTGGAGTAACTCAGCAGGCCAGGCAGCATCTCGGGAGAGAAGGAATGGGTGACGTTTCGGGTCGAGACCCTTCTTCAGTCTGAAGAAGGGTCTCGACCCGAAACGTCACCCATTCCTTCTCTCCCGAGATGCTGCCTGACCTGCTGAGTTACTCCAGCATTTTGTGAATAAACATCTCCAAATACAGTTCCATTCCAAACTTCTCAAAGACACGGACATCTCCAGAGCAACGTATCCATGGATAAACCCTGTCAATGCAACTAAGCAGGCAAGATTGCGTCTCCCATTATTTTTTAGGTGAACATCTTGTTTTGAATAGTGTGTTATTACCGATAATTAATGGAGCATTTGTGCATGGCGACGTCCTGCTCATTCCCACGGCTCTAGCATGTATATAATATACCAAGAGCCAGAGCTCTCAACAGTGTGAAAGAAAGTTTAACAACAATCCATGTTTGTGAAGACTTGCCAAAGAGCGTAGCAAGGCAGCGGCGAGCGCACTGACCTGTGTGAATCCTCGTGTGTATCTTCAGGTTTTCTGACCGAGCGAATACCTTCTCACAGACGGGGTAGGGGCAATGGAAAGGTTTCTCCCCCGTGTGGACTCTGACGTGGTTTATGAGTTTGTACTTGGCCTTGAAGGCCTTGCCCTCCCTGGGGCAGTTCTCCCACTGACAGACATGGCAAGGCTGCTCGGTGCCCGCGACGTGCTCCACGCTCAGGTGAACCACCAGCTCATGCAAGCTGCCGAACGTTCTGGAACAGCAGGCCTTGGGCGTGAGCTCGCCGTCCATCCACCTGCACACCAGCTCACGTTTGACGGGTTGCAGGTAGGTGTAGAACGGAGCGGTGCTGCCGTGAGCCGAGGCGCTCACGTTGAGGTTCATGGGGCTGTAGCCCTGGAGCAGCGAGGTAACGTAGTGGTCGCCCCTGGGCCCGGCCACCTGGCCGTACCGGCGGGACCTGGCGACGATGTCCCCCGCTATCCCCAGCGGCATGTGCTCGCTGACGGCCCTGGCGGTCGGGCTGCCTCGGTAGCTCTGGTCGTGCAAGGCAGGGATGAACGGGTGCCCCCCAGTCTCCGAGTGGCCCCCACACTCGTGGAACCTTCGCTCGGCCGAGCAGAAGGCGCCCTGTGGCACATTGGCTGCAGGCTGTTGGTCCGCCACTCCCGGCATGGAAGATGTGGAGAAAGGCCGCCGGGCCAGGAGCTCCCTGCCGGCCCCCATGCGGTGCCCGCTGAAGCCGGAGTAGCATTGATAGGGGACTGTGAGACTGGTGCTCGAGGGGTACTCGCATATATTGTGCGAGGGGCTGAGCCTTAAGGAGAGCGCCAAGTGTTCTGGGGACAGAGGTGACGGCCCCATGCTGCGCTCGGCGCCACTCTCTCCCGGGTACACATGTGACAGAGGGTAACCACTGAATCTTGGCACGGCCGTCATCAGCTGCTCGGACGGCCGCTCACCTCTGACCACGTCCGCTAACCTCAGCGCTGGCACTCGCCGACAAGGGCCAGTGTCCATGACCAACCACTGTATTCCTGTACCTTCTCCCTACAGTCCCTTCATGAACGGAGCGGGAGCGAGGGCGCAGATCCCCTGATCCATATTTCATACAGCCATACTAAATCAGCCCCCTAATCTCAGGAGCACAAAGGCATCAAAACAGACCAGGGTCTTGGAATAAAAGCACAGCGGGAAGGTCTGCTTTTTTAAAATGAAGGGCGAGAGGGATTGGAGGGATTTTTTAAAATGACTGACGCCAGCCTAGTCCGCCAGAGGAGATACGCATGCGCTCGCAGCGTGGTTCCTCGCTCGGATCTTGCAAGAATAAAATGCTTTGAACAACACCCGACGTCATCGTGCAACCCCATTGTGCTGTCTGCGCCCCTGGGTTTGTTAAGTCCAAAGATTGATGTGCCCTTGATAGTGCAATACTGCCCCAAATATTAAAGAAGTGGGTTCTTTCTAATGGTTGACCAATGTTAAGGTTTGCCTTGTCATTGGCCCCGGCCCCGTGTCCGTCCCAACACTGCAACAAAAACTCACAGCAAATAACCTGCCCGGAATTTATGTGCCGCCCAGTTCAGCGGCAAGGGGCTAGAGCTCAGCAATCACAAAACTGGCGTGGCTTTTAAATCATCTCAAATACTTTTACTCTGCTTTTCATGTTCTCTGATGTTGACTGGCGCGCTGCCCAATCCCCTCACAACTGCTGCTGGTTGCATGAGCGGCCCGGGAACCTGACGTCAGGGTATAATGCGCAAACTACTCCCCTCCCCCCCCCCCACCCCCACCCCCCCCCCTCTCTCTCTCTCTCTCTCTCTCGCCCCGCCTTTCCCTGTCCCTCTCCCGCCCCCTCTCTCTCTCTCGCTCTCGCTCTCTCCCCTCCCCCCCTCTCCCTCTCCCTCTCTCCCCCTCCACCTCTCTCTCTCTCTCTCTCTCTCTCTCTCTCGCGCGCACTCTCGCTCTCCCTCTCCCCCTCTCTCTCTCTCCCCCCTCTCCCCCTTCCTCTCTCTCTCTCTCTCTCTCTCTCCCTCTCTCTCTCTCTCTCTCCCCCCCCCCCCCCCTCTCTCTCTCTCTCTCTCTCTCTCTCTCTCATACAGATTTATACTGGCATACTCACGGTCATATTCATACATGGAAATATTGCCATGGAACTACATATAAATACACTGCCAAACATTATCGCTGGCAATACAAGAAATATAGTGACCGCATATATGGGCATTGTCCTTCCCCCCACCCCACCCCTCTTACTCCTTCTCGCTCCCTCTCTCGCTCTCTGTCTCTCTCGCTGTTTTTTTCTATCTCTCTGTCTGTCTGTCTGTCTGAATATCTCTCTCTCTCTCTCTCTGTTTCTTTCCGTCTTTCTCAGTCTGTCTGTCTCCCTCTCTCTCTCTCTCGTTCTCCCTCTTACACATACACACCTATCTGCACACGAATGTCCAAACGGATAGAGACAAATGCTGACATGATCACACGCATACCATAGGATACACTCTTTCTCTTCATCCCTCTCTCTCATAATTGCAACAACACAGGACACACATAATACATACAACATGCTGACACATTTTCACACAGCTACACAGACATAGACTGGATCACAACTAAACATGTACTAATTTCAAAACGCACGCAAGGGACCAATGTACAAATACGGAAATTGTGTGTACTTATAAGTAGAGTTATGTACACACCACTGACAAACCAAACATGTACACAACACTGACAAACCAAACATGTACACAACACTGACAAAGCAAACATGTACACAACACTGACAAAGCAAACATAGAAACACTCAGAGGGTGGGAACGAAACAATAAAGGCAAATATTTTCAAAGTGAATTTGAAAATATAAAGCAGTTTGGTTAAATTAATATTTCGGATCATCCATGTAATAATTATGACCAAAATTAGATACACCGCCCAGGTAATTTCGCTGCAGTAATGAGCGAGCGGTAAGCTCGACAGAGCTATTATTTGCCTTTCACAAGATGCAAGCGGCATCGCCTGCTTCTGCTTAATGTGAAGATGTTGAGATGTGTAAATTCGCTGGAGGGATGCACATAATCTTGCTCCATATTGTATGTAACTGAAAAATTGCGGTTAGTTTTGTTTCCAGTTCCTGCAGTTCCAACCCCTGGAACCGCGGGCCTGGCTGGTTGCACCCGCCGTTCATTCCCAACTTCCCTGGAATATGTAAACCAGGCAACGTTGCCAAATCCACCCGCGGCCCAGATCTAGGCTCCAAGCATCCCCCCGTTATTGGTGGGACACGGACTTCAGGCATGTCCAAATTCAGCACTTACATCAATTGTCATGGCATCAATATATCAAATATCTTGGAGTGTGGATAGAGCCTGAATTAATATTAAGATGAGATGGACGGAATGCTAACTGTCAGCAAGCTCTGGGAACTTGTTCTGTCTCTTATCCACTTTTATAATTAAAACATGAAGAGAGAGAAACGTTCGACTGGGGGGTGTCGTTCACCGACGCCGGGTGCTTTTCACCGTCCTTGTGAATGTCTCTTTGTTCCAATTAATCCGGCGAACTCGGGGTTCAGTTACTGCGAACCCCAGGATTCGAGCGGACCGTCTAACGCGGGATTCCAATATGATCCAGACCCGCTCCCAGCAGTGACAGTGACACACCGTAAACGCTGTTTAATTCCGGGGAGCGTCGGTTGTCATTTGCAATACCATAGTTCCGTTTTCGTTTGGAGTGCACATTACCAGTCATTTGAGAAGTGACGGAAATCACACAGATTTCTTCAGTTTAAGCGTAGAAACTGCTGCTTATTTTACTTGTTGGGACACGATCTTTAATGCGACAGTTTTAATTACACATTTGTCACAATGTACACAATTGTCAGAACATCTCGTTACAGACATATATTTTTTTAAATCCCACTTTGACATACCCGTGTTAAAGCCATGCAGAGTTCTGTTATTCTATTTCTACAAGCCCCTATTTCCCAGAAATCTATTTCAATATGTGCAAAATATTCCGGAAGTGTGATGTATTGGAGGTAAGTTTGTTTTGTGTCCATCACCGCTTATGTAATTTTTCAAAAGACTTCTAAAGCCAAATTCACCCCGGTAAGGTTGATCTGAAATGTTTTTGCAGTAAGACTCATTCGGCTGATCTGCGGCTGCTGAAACCGATTTCATCGAAGTTCTTGCGAAATAGAATTACTCAACAAACGGGAACACAGCTTTGCAGAATACATTCCAACCCGAAGAAGCTATTTCGTTTCAGATCCTAATTTCAAATTTGAAATTGGAGATTAAAATAAATTCAGATTTGACTGTTTATTCTGGTTTTGGTGAACGAACGGCGGTTTCTCAGCTGTCCGTGATTTCAAATAATATTGCTGCTTGATGGGATCACGGGCCATGAGCCATCAGCCACGGATACAGAGTCGAAATCGCCGGTTGTAACCGTAACCTACAGTGCAGCATATAGATTGCGGATAAACTGGGAGATGCAGAAATGAACAAATAGACCAATGCGCCAAATACATATATCAATAATCATACACCTATAAAGGACTGCTCAAGAGGCCGGGCAGCATCTGTGATGGAGGCAGGGCGTTTTCGTAGAAATCATGAAAAAAGCTTACTATTGTCGTCGTTGGGTTTATTCTGTACTCGCGTAATAATGCAGGAAATTCGGCAGATAATCTGCTCACTGCAAGATTCACTGCAATGATGACACACGGAACTGCAGATGCTGGAATCTTGAGCAGAACACAAAGTGCCGGAGGAACTCGGCGAGTCAGGCAGCATCTGTGGAGGGAATGAGCAGCCTCGCTGAGTTCCTCCAGCATTAGACCCCCCCCCCCCCCAAGGTTCCACAAATAACGACGTGATGAAGAGAGAGGCTTGTTTTGTAAAGTGGACAGAGGGGCAACTGTAGGCGAGTTCCCCCTTACCCTTCACCAAGTCTTGGAGGAACCCAACGGGTCAGACAGCATCTGTAGAGAGAATGGATAGACGCGCTGGGTCCCTCCAGCACATTGTGTCTTGCTTAAGATTCCAACATATGCGCTTCCTTGAATGTCCGCCCCCCTACAGACTGTACCGAGCGTTAACACCGGGCCTGGAGCACCGGGTAGCGCAGGAGCGGAGCAGGCGGAAGGCTCCCTCCTTTAGTGTTTAAAGCCGGTAGTTGAGGCTGGTAGTTGGGGCTGGCCTGGCAGGGCGTCGGCCGTTGCAGGCTCACACAAATACCTTCAAGTGTTCCTTCACTGGCCTTGCTTCCCGGCGCAGGCACGCAGAAAGAGGTCAGTAAAAGTATGCGGACAACAAAAGAGCAAAATACAATGGAACCACCCTACGGGTCACAGGTCAGCATCATTACTGATTGAGATATTTACAACTCTTCTCAACTGCAAAAGGTAATCGTACAATGAGGCTTCACTCGGTGAAATAACGTCTTGTATTACTCGGCCCCGTCAGACGCTTTAATACAATTAGGAACGATATTGTTTTATTGATGGATTCGGCACATTTGATTTATGCAGCAGAGGGCGAGATTTACGATGTTTTAAGCTTGTTGATGGTCTATTTGGTTAAGGTTCCCCTGAACACCAATAAAGACCATTATTCTTGTCACCATTTCTATAACGTAACGTGCATAAATAATTTCCTACAGGATGGTGCATCGGTTATCGATTGATTGGGCCATAGCAGAGGACAGTTGAAGATTTGTTTGTTGGTCTCATCCTTAAATAAGCTTTATAATTGGCACAAATGCAATTTTGAGTCTCACCGCTGTTCCTCGATTATAATATTGTTTTGTCATTGAAATCCCGACTTATATTTAGATTTAGCGCAGGAATTTAGGAATGACAAGGCATCGTTCAAAATATCAATTGTATGACGTTCGATAGGAAAGGGTGCACAAATATATCTAGAAAACGGAGGAATTTGAAAATTATATTTAAGTATAATTTCCCATCTCCCAGCGCAACCAGATAATTCGCCGCTTTCAATCAATACTTATTTTCCAACCATTCTCAAAATGAATGAAAATCGAGGAGATTTTTTATTTTGACAAAGTTGCAAGCCGCCAAATTTGAATTGTATGCTTGTTGTGTTATTAAAGCAAAAGAAACGTTGTAGTAACCGAAATTCTTGTTACGTTGGAAAGGGAGGGAGAGAATTTGACACTTGTGAGATTTGTACATCCCACGCCTGACACTGACTATGCCGGTGGTGACAGAGGATCCACGCAGGATGTGCATTCTGAACAAATACAATTATTTACTTCCTCTCGTATTTCAAACATATTTGCAGTTTGTTTTATTGCTGTCACCACACTGCGCGACAACACTGTTGGATATTTATAGTGATTTTATATAAATACGTTTTATTTGGATAAAAGATCAGACTCGTGACGGTGGTAAGATGTGTAAGTGACAAATGATTCGGCGGAATATTTACGCCAGAGTCCGTGTTATGTGGTGAAAGAATTTGAGCCGTCGATTTATGATCATTTAAGAAAAATATTAAATGACCTGTGATCCTTTTACATAGATATGTAACTCTACAACGCAACGACAGATCTGATCAAATACACAAAGTGGAGCCTTGATCGCCTATTTTTCTGCATGTGAGGTGTTGCGATGTCACAATTTCACTCTAAACTGGTAGCTGTTATTTTCGCACTGAAAGGCCATTTGAGATAAATTGAAAACGCTTGGATCCGGGAGAAAATGTCCATATCTACTTATTTCAGACACGTACATAAAACAAAATAACAGTTTGGCAAATTCTGAATCAAGCTCCCATTATGTAGAGAACAGCGCCTTCTTTGCGCGTTTACCAAAGAGAGTGACTTTAATTGAAAATAGTTCTAATAATGTCTTCCATTGTAATTGTTTGGAGTTATTGGTGGTTATAATTATAATATAGTTGGATATATGCCACGTACGAAGGCGGTCAATAATATTACAGGTCGTAATTTGCCGGACATTCTAATGAGGAGAGAAAATGAAATAAATAGGTTTGGAAATTCAATCCACGGAATTCTTTTTTAACCGAATACTGTGGCCGTTTTACAAAATAAATACAAGGTGCGTAGAATCGGTTTATTACAGCAAATAATTTAGAAAAAAAAGCCAATTGTATGGCCTCGCTCTCTGGGATGATAATGCATTTACCTCAACGGGAAATGCTACATCTTCCGGCTAATTAAGTGATCAGAAAACATAACTCATTATAAAAAGACAAATATGACAAGTAATTAAAAATCTAACATGCTTGGGTTAATCTAGACTGATTCATCCACGTACCAGAAACAATATTTATGCTTATTTCCACAAGAGAATACTTCGCCCGCCCGTTTCATTATCAAAGCATTAATCAACAACGCAGGCCTTTGTTTGCAGGGCTCTAAATAAGAGGAGCGCTTCTTTAAATTACGCCGCGTTACAGGGTTCACTTCCAAAAGTTACTGATGCCATATAATGCAAGTTCACAAGCAGCCGAAGCACAACCCGGGCAGCGATACGAACATATCGGTATTATTATATTTTAACCGCTAAGACCTACTGAGTGCAGCGGGCTTTGTGGTGGATTTTGAGCATCTGAGAGAATTGAGGGGGGGGGGGGTACACATTAACAACTCAGCTATCCAAAAAGGCAACTTTACAAAAAAAAATTGTATCGCCCCACTGATTTGAACAAATATGTGCAATATACTAAATATGATACCATCGCTCCTATACGATGTACGTGTGCTATTTTAGCCGCGTTTAGTCGGCTTTTGGCTGTAAACTATTAGTGGAAAAAAGCAGCGGCTGGCGAGTCCATCTACCCGCCAATTAAATGGTAACGCTGAGCCTGCCCCGAGTTCGCTCTGTTAAAAGGTTTATATTGAAGTTAAGCTCTGTCCTGCTCGGCACGGGCGGGCTTTGTGTAGGGCCGGCCGGGGTGCGAGGATAATTTGGAAATTCAAGTGTAGCCGGAACCAGGAGCGGGTCCCAAGGTGCGATGATGCACTCTACTTTGTTCCGAAGGTAACAGTTGGCTCAAATTATTTTAACGGCAGCATCACAGGCTACACATGTGGCAGGCTACAAGTCAGAGGTCAAAGAGCCTGCCTTGGCCGAGTCGGCGACATCAGAAGGCCGATACAACGGGACAGCCAGTTGATGACCTAATTGAATTATGCGTTTTTGTTACCAGAGAAAACAGAGCACGTGCGTCTTGTCATTAATTATCTCACAGAAACACACAGCCTTGGCGACTCGGGCCTGCACTGAACATTTAAACTTCCCATTCCCCCGAAACTGACGAAACCGGGCTAGGTTGGAGGTCGCTTTTCACAACAGCGCCGAATTAATTTTCACCAAATCTTACAACTTTTGGAGTACCTTGGAAACCCGTTCATCTCAAATTATCAGTGGAAAATTCGCGGAGAAGCTTTGCCGGTGCAGTACATGACAGTTGTAAACAATTCATTACGAGGCTTTTTGTAAAATGACAAATTACAAATAAAAAACATAACGGATTCGAGCCGCAGGCGGCGTGCCCTGTTTATTCTCGCGTTCTGTGTCACTAAAACCGACAACAATCACATCCATCTAAAAACACAACCAATACACAACTCGTTCAACTCACTAAACCGGCCACCTTTACAACGGAATGACTAGCAAAAATAAGTTTTTAAAAAATCTGGTGGGCCGCCGACGTTAAGGAAATCTTGCTAAATTATGTATGTTTTCTCTCTAGAAGCATGTTTAATAAAGGAATATAATTATTTATCATTGGAAAGGACTCACCTCGTGGCTGTTTTCGCCTGTAAACCCGGTGACAGTGTGCTGAGGGAACATGGGGTGGGGAACTATGTGCAGCTACACTGAACTCTCAACTCTTTACAAAACTAAAAGGAAGTGAAGTTTTTTTCCAAAGCACTGTTTGGGGATAAGAGCCGTCAAAGAAGCGAGTTATAAAGCTCGGCATGAAGCAGACTCTCTATGCATCTCTGAACTTGATCAGATTGTATGTTTCCTGCAGCGCGGCGGCGGCTGTTTTGTGGAGACGGCTCAATAGCCAGCCTTTGCCTGGAAGGATCCCAGGGTGTAGCAAGCCCACATCTTTCGCAGCCCCTCTTCCAAACACAGACCTTATTTTTTTTTGTATGTAGAATCGACACGGTAGAAATTGCGCCGTAAATATTGTTACTGAAATGGAGTTTCCGCAAAGGGGTTTTTGATTAACTTACAAGGGAGATTGAACAAAACCAATAATCACATCAGAAAGGCAGATTTTTTCTTGTGATAATGGGCCAGGTGAAAAAGTGTTGTGTTGCACTGTCAATAAAATATGTGTAGCGAGTGTTATAAATAATAGTTAACTTCTAAAGGCTCGTGTGAACAGAAACCTCCCGTGGTATCGGTGTGAACAAAACGCCGGCTCATCGGCTTTAGAGATTTCACGTATATTGTCGCCAAGATTCCCAAAACATTATTTGAAATAGAAAGGGGGTTCTTCTTTTAATGTTTCACTCGGGGGGGAGGGGGTGAAACTGACACATGGGAGTGGGGGTGGGGGGGGGGGTGGAGGGGGGGGGGATAACCCAGATTCAATAACTGCGATCGTCACTGAAACATCGGATATCTCATCGACTGCTCTCCGCGCTAACTGTGGTGTGGGTTTGATTGACGCAAGGGCTGTGCATTTGCCGACCTTTCCCAGCGTACAGATGGTCGGGGGGCACAAAGAGCCGATCGGCAGTGCCACCAGTTGCGCGCAATTAAGTCCAAATATACAGCACATTTTAACCGCTGTTTCTGAAATTAAATGGAAGAGTAAGATGCAAATCAGGCTGAACTAGGCACAATTAATCAAGGGCGAGAGCACGGAGGTGCCATACCTGTAAATAACCCTCCAGAATCAGCCAATCCGCGTCAAGAAGCTGTGCGCCTCTTGCATTTTTAATAGTAATTTGTGCCAGTCAACCGGGCCTCTTCCAATCCACACGCGGCGTGAGGCTGATATGACGGCGAGGCTCTCTGCCTGCGATTGGCTTGTGCTGGGTTGCCTCTTGAGTTGGGTAGTGTGCTAGCGATTGAGTGATTGACGATCAGTGTGGGAACACCAGCCTATTGAACGGGAGGTGTCTGACTGTGAGCAACAATCACTCCTGCAGTTTGGGGTTTTTTTTCAACAGTTCGAGGCCATCAAAAGGCGTTTCTAATGCAAAAGGACTGAGCCGAGACATTCTGCGAAGTTGCGGGTCCGCCGCCACCCCCCTCCCTCGCCACCTGCCTGCACACCTCCCGGGAGCCGGCGCGTATTGGGGAGATGGCGATGCTGCTCGACGGTGGTGCCCAGTTCCCCACCCTGGGGATGGGCGCTTTCGGCAGCCCGCGGCATCATGACATGTCGAGCCGGGAGCCGACTCTGGGACTCGGCGCCTTCTGCGACTCCCCGCACCCCGGGGCGTTCAAACTCAACCCGGGGGCTCACGATATCTCGGCCGGACAGACTTCGGCTTTCACTCCTCAGGCATCGGGCTACGCCGCCGCCTTGACTCCTCACGCCGGCCAGGTTTGTTCGTACGGCGGGACGCCGTTCAACTCCAGCCGGGAGTTCCTGTTCCGCAACCGGAGCGGCGCCATCGGGGAGTCCGCTCCCGTCGGCTCCCAGCACGGCCTTTTTGCATCGGCGTCCGCAGCGATGCACGGATCCCCGGGCATGGTCGACCCCCCGGGACACCTACTATTCCCTGGACTACACGAGCATCCCTCCAGCCACTCGTCGCCCGCTGGACACGTCGTCAACGGCCCGATGCGGCTCGGCTTGCAGGGCGACCTGTTCGGGAGAGCGGACCCTTACCGAGGCGTGGGCAGCCCGCGGAACGAGCCCTACTCGGCCGCTCCGCACCACAACTACAGCCCGATGAACATGACGGTGGGAATGAACGTGGCGGGGCACCAGGGGCCCGGGGCTTTCTTCCGTTACATGCGGCAGCCCATCAAGCAGGAACTGCCCTGCAAGTGGGTGGAAGATGTTCAGGCCAGTCGCGGCAAGAGCGCTTGCGAGCGGACTTTCGGCAGCATGCACGAACTGGTGGCCCACCTCGCCGTGGAACATGTCGGTGGCCCCGAGCACTCTCACCACATCTGCCACTGGGAGCACTGCCCCAGAGCGGGCAAGTCCTTTAAGGCCAAATACAAACTCGTCAACCACATCCGTGTGCACACGGGCGAGAAACCCTTCCCCTGCCCCTTCCCCGGCTGTGGGAAAGTGTTCGCCAGGTCGGAAAACCTGAAGATCCATAAACGGACACATACAGGTAAGGGGGTGGGGGGGGGGGGAGACGGACAAGCGGCAAGCGGCCCGTTTGTAGTGTCCGACATCCCCCAGTGCAGCAATCGGCTCTGTCCTCCTTCAATGCTTCGCCTAGAAACACTTATATTTTACTCTCAATTTCCCCAGTTAGTTGGCTTCTTGTCTTTACGGAACTTTGTTCGAAAAACATTCATTCTCACTGTGGAAAAAAAATAGGGGAGAGTCTTTCTCACTGACTGCCGGCGCCGCTAGGTTTTCCGAAGATAATTCTAAAGATGCGCGCGTTTGTCTTTTATTACCGTTGCTGCAATAAAAGAGGCCACTTTTACTCCATTTATCGAAGATTAGAGAGAACCGTTCTTTCTTCTCCCGGCTTCTGCCGCGCTCCGTAGGCTCCGCGCCGCTTGAAACAAGTACTGAGCAAACAGTACAGGAGGTTATTTCGTTTTGTTTTTTGAGCGAAAGAAAAAGATTAAATTGCGAGGAACTACAATTTACCGAGAGATTGCACGCTATTTTCCAGGTCCTTTCCGCCTAAATTTGGGACAAACACGAAGGTTTCAAATTTCAGTTTGTCTCGTAAACAAACAACTCAAAGCTTTGTTAAAACTTAGCCTAAATGAGATTTGAGCGCAAGATTATATTAAATTATTGATTTAAGTGAAATCATTAATTGCAGAAGAAAGGGGGTTATTAAACTGGAGATGTTCTTTTCGTTGTTTAGGCTTTGCTGGATTTCGTTGCTTGATGTTTTTGGTAAACTTTACAATCTAGGTCTAGAGTCAACGGACTGGAACAAAAACTTCACCAGTCCACAATGTGGGCAGATGCAGTCTCTACACAAGTCGACAGAAATCGCACGGAATTCCTAACTGATACTTTTGTTATTGATTCCACGCAGGTGAAAAGCCATTTAAGTGCGAGTACGAGGGCTGTGACCGGCGATTCGCCAACAGTAGCGACCGCAAGAAGCACATGCATGTGCACACTTCGGACAAGCCGTACATCTGCAGGATGTGTGACAAGTCGTATACTCACCCCAGCTCCCTCCGCAAGCACATGAAGGTAACGGGCCGCTCACTCACCGCCTGGACGTGGATTCGTCCCAGTCACCCGAACCTCTGCGTTACAATGTACACACAAGGAACTGCACATAGACCGAAAAAGATGGAGTAACTCAACGGGTCGGGCAGCATTTCTGGAGAAAAGATGCTGGCTTACAAAAAAAAAATCACAATATGCAGGAGTAACAGATACTGCCTGGTCCGCTGAGTTATTCTAGCCCCGTTTTTGTTTGGAAACCAGCATATTTTCTCCAGAAATGCTGCCAAACCCGCTGAGTTACTCCAGCACTGTGTCTTTTTCCCCTCTATACTACAATGCAGCCTCAGGCAGCTCCCCGCAGTGTTTCTTTAAAAAAAAAATGCATATCGGTTCAGAGACCAACTTCTGCCGGAGGGACTGGGGGAACACGCGAGCCAGGAATTGTTTGGAAAATCCACTCAGCCGCCTTTCTGTTTTGTCGTTGCAGGTCCACGAATCGCAGGGTTCGGACTCGTCGCCTGCGCCGAGCTCCGGGTACGAGTCGTCCACTCCCCCGGCCCTGGTCTCATCCAACAGCGAAGACCCCAGGAAGAGCGGGGCATCGGTCGCCCAGCACAACCCCAGCCACAACCCGCCGCTACCCCCCAATTTTAACGAGTGGTACGTGTGAGGGCCGGGGGCTGGGGAGAAGTGTGCCGGCGCCTCGCCATCTCGGACCTGTTGCACCTTTGCCCGGCAGAAAGCTGCCGGTGGCAAGCGGCTGCGGTTGGCTCCGTTTTCAAGGCGAAATGTTGTGCCGATCGCCACCGAGAGCACATTCAGGATTTCAACCGATTGCACCGGCGCTTCAGAGGTGATGTTTTTTTGTTTGGTTGTCTTGCCGGATATTTTTTGGTGGGGTGGGACGTCATGGCGTCTGCGAGGTGAAATCCAGACAGTCTTAAAAGAAAGTGCCAAAGTCCTGTTATGTCTTGAAGTTAAAACAATCCTTGTGAATGTATTTCCTGTCTGACTGGGTCAAAGTTGTAGTTGTGTCATGCTTATCGCGGGTCGCGCCGCCGTGTTACCCGCGCACATTGTGACAATTGAACGTTGCCTTTTTTTGTAACAACTACTTTCTGTAAATATACATATTCATGATGTCATATTTATCACTTTGTAATTTAATTGTCGATATTTACGTGACATGCTGAAACGATATTTATGAAGAATTGTTTTCTAACAAAACCTATGTACAGTTTTTTTTGGAAAAGGAATTATAACAAAGTTAACATTAAACAATTTTCATTTACAAACGGAGGCTATTGTCTGTCCAATATTCAGCTACTCAGAGTCATTAAATCGAATCGAGTGATGTTGCCGGGATTTAACGCCGACGTCCTTGAGAAATTGGATTTTATCCGTTCAGGAAATTATTTCGGAATTAACATAAAATCGCAGAACGTAAATCAGGGCTTTTAAAGCAAATGTGAAATGGCCAGTGATATCAATTAGATGGCTTTGGAATTAATTATGTTGGCGAGTGTGTGTGAATGAGGCTGATAGTGTAGGGGGAAGGGGCTCAGACGGAGATAATGTTATGTTTCTTCCTGAAAATCACACTTCGTAATATTAATTCAATATTTAATTGGCCTTATAATAGTGCCCAACAATTCTCGGCGGCTGCGTAAATCAGAGATCACCAATAAATCCCCGGTGACCTCTGTTTATTTGTAAGATTTCAACTTGACGTTTTTCCCTCTGAAGAGGGATGTATATCTAGGGCAAACATTTGTAAGGCGGGAGACCTGCCCGCCGCAGATTGTCACGTTTCCAGACGGATCACATTTGCCTGAAACTTCAATTGGTAAATGTAACTCCGACGCCTGTAAATGGAATAGTTTGCGGCCGGCAGACACTACACGTGTTTAGTGTTAAAACGTCAATCTTCAGACAGGCGAGGGCACAGATAATTTACGTTTCAAAAGAATTTAGTTGTATATGCAGAAGTGTTGGGATTTATAGCGTTTAACATCTACCCGTGCACGCTGCCGCTGAAGCGGAAGAGTGCAGGCCTAACTAATCCCTTTCACTGGAGACCAGCGATCGCAAATTCCACCGGGCGCCCTTCCTCCAACCTTCCCAATCGATAGTTATTATCACAATAATAACGCGTACTTAGATAATATATTTAAAGTTAGGCAAGGCGTGCGAGTGAATCATATAACGGCAGCTGTAGGCTTTGGAGTATCTGAAGCAGGACATGGCTCTGTCGTCTATTAATTAAGATCGAGTACAAGATCACGTGGGACAGGTCTAACTGGCAGGAGAGATTAACTTTAATATCGTGTTGACCTTGGGTGATTCCCGTGTTTTTAATATGAATTGTTAAATCCCTACCTCGCGGTCTGCAAACGTCTGCAGGGATTTTCTAAACTAAACCCATTGACTACAATATAAATAGCTCGTTCATTTCACTGACAGTCGGTTAATTTGGGAAGTCAAGTGCTTGCTATGTACCAACTGAATGAGTATGCTTCAACCAAAAGCTGACAATCACTAAATTCACATTCTAGCGTTAGAATATCTTGAGTTGTTTCGGCGTTTGTAGTTCTGACAGCGTATTCTTGCAGCCAATTTCTGCTCCATGTTTCAACGCTGCTGTAATCGACATGTTTATTGTCTCGCTTTAGACATTTCTGCTTCCCTCGCTTCAATATGATGCTGAATGATTGAATTGTGCAGGCTTTTGCCAAAATTTTAAAAAAACGTTTTATTGTCCTTGGATTTTTCGATCCAGATATGGAGATAACGTGAATACATTTGCCAGTTTTTGTCACAGAGAGAGCTGTCCCGTGGACTAACGTTGGGAAGAGTTCCATTAAAAAATCTGAACGTATTATTTTGATTATTTTTAATCCAAAATTATGTATTTAATGTTGTTTTAAAATCGTTATTAATTAAGATAATGGAGCGTCTGTAAATTAAAAATAAGAAGCAAACGTACATTTAAACGGAAACAGTAGTTTCGGACGAATAAGAATTTAAAACATATTTAAGTTTAAAAGCCTGAGACTAGGCATGGGCAGTTTTCTCTGGTATTGTAACTAATCTAGGCTAGTCTGTGGGTACACAAGATGCGCACGAGTGAAAATGAATGTTAATGTAACTGCCTGCCCGTGAGGATATGTGTGTGTGTCTGTTACAGAGAGCTGGTACATCTGTAAATGAGCAGATACGAATGCTGGTGAGCAAATTATTTCCGAATTCGTGTCTGCATTAACATACTTACATTATATCGGCGTGACTCCGTGTAGATGGAAATAGTTGTGAAAATACGTCTGTTTTCTATGTGCGCTGTGTGAATGTGCCAGCGTGTGTGTTTATGTGCAGGGAGTCGGTGGAATGTGAATATTTGAACCCCGAGTGTGAATATTTGTGGAGTGGAGCAGGGTCTGTCGAAGGGTCTCGACTCAAAACGTCGCCTATTCCTTCTCTCCAGAGATGCTGACTGTCCCGCTGGGTTACTCCAGCATTTTGGGTCTAATGAATATTTGAGTGCAGGAATGAATGAATATTTGAATATGTGTGTCGTCAAGTGTGTCTGTGAATGTCGGTGAGCGTGTGTGTGCATGTGTGTGTGTTTGATTGTGTCCGCGTGTTAGGGTGTCTCTACGCCTGTGTGAGTGTGGATGTATCTGTGTGTTCGTGTGTGTATCTGTGTGCGTGTGTCTGGGCGTGTGTGTGCTGGTTTGGTTCCGTGTATGTCTGTGTGTGTGTGTTTACGGTTGTCTGTGTGGGTGTGTGTGTGCGTGCTGGTCTGGTTCAGTGTGTGTTGTGTGTGTGACTGTGAGAGTGAGTGTTGAGTGTGTGGGGTCAGTACATACAATACTGGAGCCTACAGTCTCTGAACTTGACAATGAGCAGCCTCCATGAGCCGCACTGTCCGTAATCGCTGCGCTTACACCCGCACTGCTGCCGCCGCCGACCTTGCAGTGAGGAGCGACGTGAGCCGTGGGCCTGTGGCGCAGTGACCCGCTTCCCCTCAGCACACCACGTCATCCTTAAAATATCAGCCAAGTAATAAGTTTAAAAAATAAAGCGATTTTGTGTCAGACTGTTTTCACAAATTAAATCAATTAAAAGTTGCAAAAGTGGTTAATCCACGCGACCTCAGAGAGCAAAGATAAAACAATGAGGCACTGATCTTAGTTTTGGATTGTAAACAGTGTGAAGGATCCCGACCCCAACCTTCGCCTCATTGAACTCCTCCAGCACTTTGTGTTTTGCTGAAGATTGCAGCATCTGCAGTTCATTGCGTCTCCATTATTAATTGTCAAATTGCGTAAACATTTCGGCTCAAGGCTGGAAGCTGCCATTAGATGGGGAATGCTGAAGTTACCAGCCGAGTGACAGACCGGATCTCGGGGTCTGGGCCTGAACCAGTCGGGACCGCGGGGACGAGCAGCGCCCGGGCACCAGAGCAGCCTCGTGCAAAGTTTTGTAACGAGGTATGTTTAGAAATACCGGGAATATAGAGAAAAACACTGTGGCCAATTCATATTTCGACACAGTTACATTTCTTTTCTGCACAGCTCAATGTTGAAAATCTCATCGTCAACTAAAGCGTTTAAGCTGTTTTTGAATGACCTTAGGACTTTAATAGGTAATAGTTTACAGTAACCACCTCTGCCTCTTAACCTTTGTCTGTCAGACAAGGTTGGGCAGCTCACAAAGCAGGGCCATTCAACATCTGTCAAGTTTATATTTGACAGTAAATCTTTCCAGGATAGTCCCAATATTTCTGGAACAGTTTATACGCATCGCGGTGCAATTGAAGCGGTTAAAAATATCAATGCGTTTTCAAACATTTATGCCGAAGTACTTTTCACCACTTTTGTGAAGTTTCACTTGTTGCGGTCCCTCCGTTCAAAAAGTGTATATGTGTCTGGCCTGACAAACGTTCGTATTCTTCAACCAAGCCACTGTTGAATTGACAATGGACCAGTGACCGTGAACAGTATATATTGTGATATTATGCAACTTTTATTTCCAAATACATAGCTGTGTTTATATATGGTTTAATAACTGAACTAATTTTAACAACTTATTTTTCATGAGTTACCTTGCACTATTACAAACTGAAGCAGCAGAACAAGGTTTTGCCTCCGAGGAGACAGGCGAGTTGTCGGCTTGCCCGCCGCTACATGTGTACTGCACAGACTGTACACATTCTGTGTCTGTGCAGTCGCGGTGGACACAGGTCACTGAGTTTACACACAGCGCGAGTTGTATAGCTCACCCTTTGTGTATTTCACTGCTTTCAAATAATTACCATCACCGCATCCCGTCTCACTCCGCGCTCCCCCCTGAAATCTGAAGAAGGAATCCGACCTGAGATAGATGTTGCTTGGACCTCTGAGGTCTTGCAGCAAAGTTTTACTCAAAATTGCAACATCTGCAGCTCCCTGTGTCTCCCTCTGTGACGAGTATTTTATTGTAGGATGTCCTGAAATCGGAACAATTAAATTCTTACTTGCAGCAGCACCATATATATCTATAGGGTTTGCCGAGTACCATGTTTACATATCTGTAGTGCTGCTGCAAGTAAGAATTTCATTGTTCCGATTTCTGGACATGTGACAATAAAATACTATATACATATATCTATATATATATAAACAAACAATTATAGTGCAAGGTCAAAAATAATACCCCCGAGTCTTTATAGTTCTGAGCCTATTTGGCTCAGAGCCCGAAGATTGTGGAGGAAAAGCTGCCCCTGAACCTGGACGTCACGATTTTCAGATCCTATGCCTTCTTCGTCGTGGCAGGAGTGAAATGAGAGCATGGTTGCGGTGGTGTACGTCTTCGATGATGCTGGCTGCCGTTTTGAAGCAGCGACTCCTGTAGATTCCTTTCGATGGTGGGGAGGTCAGTTCCCATGATGGATTGGGTAGTGTTCCCTACGTTTTGTAATCTTCTTCATTCTTGTGCATTCGAGTTGCTGAACCAGGCCATTGAGATATGTTAGGTCATGATACAACCAGTCAAATTGTTCTCGTCTGTACACCTGTAGAAATTCAAGAGAACATCCGTTGACATACTGAATCTCCTCAGTCTTCTAAGAAAGTAGAGACATTGATGGGCTTTCTTTATGATTGCATCAATGTGCTGGGTCCAGGACAGATCTTCAGAGATATGCACAACCAGGAATTTTAAGGTTTTGACTATCTCCACCATGAAGACAGGTTTGTAAAGATAGGTTTGTACATCTCACTGCTTCACACACCAGACTGGATTGTACACCAACCTTCCATGTAGATGTGTCTATTTTGTACATGGAACTACCTGCACACATATTCACCACACAAGGCATGGTTCTGTGTTTGTTCACATTGCTGTCATTGTACATTTAACAACATTAAGAGATATCACTGCTTGCTGCTACTATTGTCTATGCTGCACTACTAATGTCTATCTATTTGCCAGTTTGTTTTTAAAATATATACTGAACTTTCTTGTTGTTTATTATGGGTTTTATTGAGTAATATGTTTATATATGTGTTGTGCTGCTGCAAGTATAAATGTCATTGTTTCATTTCGGGACATATGACAATAAAATACTCTTGACTCTTGACTTGCTCGTACATACTGGCACCATGGTAGTACATTTCTCTGTGCACCTCCATTTTCTGAGTGAGTTGTAAAGGTGATTACACGTCAGCACATGCCATAGATCAGTCCCGGGATTCTCAAGGGCAGGTCACGCTGGATTACATGCTCCAATCGACTGTAAACAAGGCTATCTTCTCTCCTTCCCCAGTGTTGATTATATACTATACAAAGAAATGTCTTACAGCTGAAATCATGGACTCCAGACCCCAGAAAGTCTTGTGGCAACAGCTCAAGTGTGGTCCAAGAAACATGTCCCCTCTCAGCTGGTGAGTTATTGTTCTTCACGCTGAAGAGTGCCTGGGGGAGGCACTGATAGTAGCTGCCAGGCAGGCACTGGGTGAGAGAACAATTCTGAGAGTACGTTGGACCTCACTGATCCACCCATGACAGGTGCAGTTGCCCAGGACAGCAGTGCTACTGTCAGCCAGTATTGTTGGGAATAAAGTTGTGTGTTTACACAATGGGAACGTTTTCATTGCTTATTACCATATCAATGAGCATTGTTCCATATCAACCTAAGCTAAATAAATGAACTAAATAAACTCACCAGGACAAAGCTGAGTTACTTGAGCATTTTGGTATAAAGCAGCAAAGGCAGTTTCTTCCGAAACAGGATAAAGCTGGCCATCCATTATGGGCCATTGACAACAGAATTATATTTTACCACAGGTTGTCACTTTGTGGCTTAACATATCGCTCAGTTTACCATTACCAAGCCCAGAGGTGGACTTTGGTTTTATAAGGACGAGCTCAGAGCAGATATACCTTAGCATGAGGTGCCCATCCATAGAACAGACAATGTGCAATGGATACCTCTGAACGGTCACACTGCCACGGGGTCCATTACACAGCTAGGGTAAGTTCATATCATGAAGGCAATCCACAAATAATCTGATCCTTAACTATGCCACTGTATAGTCTAGACTGCTGAGTGATTGATTCATCTCACTGTTCCCACAAGTTCGCCACCCCCACAAAGCCAGTACTTGGCCACTTCCATCCACTCCATGTGACATCAATAAATAGCAGAGGACATAAATATAGAAAGGGATATGGGACCAAATCAGGTCCCAGCTGCAATCTTGCACGATCATCAGGCATGTCAGGAGTGGGATCGCGCTCTGCATGTCTCGATGTGTGCCATCAAACAAGACCATCCACAAAGCTGCCATCCGACTGGTACCCATTCATTTCCTCTGTAATGTTTGGGCTAAAACAAACTTTTCAGCAAAAGTTGAACTGTCATTTAACAGTCCATATGTTGACTGCCAGATCAAGGACAGAGTTCCCCTGGTCATCACTTTCACCCCACCAGCCTCCACATCCAACACATCACACTCCGATATTTCCATCACGTCCAACGTAGTCCTACTTCTAGTCACATGTTCCATCTGCACCCCATTCTGTCTTTCACAGAGACTGCTCCTTATGTAATTCCTTGATTCACTCGTCCCTTCCCACCCAAACCACCCCCTCCCCAGGTACTTTCCCCAGCAACTAGCAGATGTAAAACCTGTCACCATACCTCCTCCCTTGCCTCATCCAGTGATCCAACAGTCTTTGCAGGTGAGACAGATGTTCACATGCATCCCTCTAACCTCATCTACTCCCATCTGGTGTTTCCGATGTGGCCTCCTATACATCACCGAGACCAAGGATAGAATCAGTGACCATTCCACCGAACATGGGCTCGGTCCGCCAAGACCTGCTGGATCTCCCAGTTGCTAGCCAATTTAACTCGGCTTCCCATTCCCACACTGATCTTTCTGTCCTGGGCATCCAATTGCCAGAGTGAGGCCATACACAAGCTGGAGGAACAGTACCTTACATTTCGCTTGGGTAGCTTACAATCTCATGGTATGAACGCTGAATTCTTCAATTTTAGTTAACTTCTAATCAACCCCCATCTCTTTTGTCCCCCATACCCACCACCTCCCTTACTTCCTTTCCCCCCTTCCCTCTCCTGGGCCCCACCTGAATTCCCACCTATTTCTCCCCTCCACCACTCCCCTCCCCTGCGACTTTCTTCCTCTTGGCTTCACAATCGCAACTCTTCAAAACTGTCTCAAACCTACTGTTCTTATTTGTTCCGACCATCTGCCTGTCAAAAATTCACCCTCGCCTGCATTGACCAAAGACCTGCCATGCTTTGTCCGTTCTCTCCCCTTTTCAAACTTTCTCCTCCCCCCCCCAACAATCAGTCTGAAGAAGGGTGTCGACTCCAAGTGTTAACTATCCATGTTCTCCAGAAATTGTCTTACCTACTGAGTTACTCCAGCAATTTGTGTCCTTTAGTGTATTTACCAGCAGTTCTTTGCTTCTACATCTTTAATCAACTTAGTTTCGTGGTAATCTTGAAGTGTTCATTCTCCATCATTGATCTGAATCCTCGAAACATTGTAGCATAACAACCTCAAACATGCATTGCCTTCACAGAGCCATACAGCACGGAATCAGGCCCTTCAGCCCAACTAGTCCATGCCAAACAAGATGCCCCAGCTAAGCTAATTCCATTTGCCTGCGTTTTGCCCATACCCTATTAAACCTTCAAGTCTAAGTGTGGTTTAGATGTTGTTATATACTGGACCAATCACTGACCCTGGAGGAGCTGACTGGCTCCATCCGTTCCTTTGATTCGAGTAAAACTCCCGGAAGCGATGGCTTACCGGCCGAGTTGTATTCGGCTCTGTGGGACTGGACCTGCTGGAAGTGTACAATGACATGCTTCTAACCGGCAGCATGACAGACTCTATGAGGAAGGGCAGCATCACCCTAATCTATAAGCAGAAGGGAGAGATGAATGATATAAGCAATGTATCATTGGACATTGTTGAATGTCGATTACAAGATCCTGTCTAAGGCCATCACTAACGGGGCCAAGTCTGTTCTTGGACAGGTGATTCACCTGAACCAAACCTGTGCTGTACCTGGCAGGAAAATCTGAGACAGCCTGGGGCTGCTGAGAGATACCATTGCCTACGTACAGGACAGACGGGTGGATGCCTGACTGGTCAGCTTGGACCAGGAGAAGGCCTTCGACAGGATATCGCACATCTACATGAGGGACATGCTCTCCACAATGGGCCTTTGGGAGGGAATCAGGAATTGGAACCAACTGCTCTACATCGTTATCTGTAGTGCAGTCCAAATCAATTGGTGGGAATCAGACAGCTTCCCCATCAGGTCTGGAGTCAGGCAGGGTTGCCCTCTCTCCCCGTCCTGTTTGTCTGTTGTATTAAACCAAGTCCATCAGGAAGGACGTGAGCATAAGAGGAGTGACATTGCCAGGCAGTGGGGGCACTCAGGTCAAATCCTCCCTGTACATGGACGATGTCGCCGTCTTCTGCTCGGATCCAGGGTCGGTCCGCAGATTAATTATCATCTACGACCAGTTGAATGAATGAATGAATGAATGAATACGTTTATTGGCCAAGTATGTGCATATACATGGAATGTGCCTTGGTGCACCGCTCACAAATGACAACATAAACATCCAGTTAACAATTAAGAATAAATGAGTTGGCCACGGGAGCCAGGGTGAACCGCAGGTAGAGCGAGGCCATGCTCTTTGGCAACTGTTCCGAATGATCTTCCATCCCCTTCACCATCAAGCCGGACTTCTTGGGGATGTGGTTCAGAGGGGCTGAGGCGTGTGACAAAAATTGGCTGGAGCACAGGGTGGGGAAGAAACTGGACCAGTGGAAGCAGTGCTCCCTCTCCATCACGGGGAAAAATCTGGTCATCAGGTGTGAGGTGCTCTCGGGGCTGCTGTACTTAGCACAAGTGTGGCCTGTCCCTCCCCATTGCATCACAGGGGTCACCCGGGCCATCTTCCGCTTCATCTGGGGGTCGAGGATGGACCGGGTGCGACAGGCCACAATGCACAAGTCGGCAGACAATGGGGGTAAAAGCATGCCCAATGTCACCCTCATCCTGATGGCCATCTTTGTGTGTGGCTGCATGAGGTGGAGCGTAGAGCCAAGGCACGTGGGCACTGTGTCACTACCTGCTGAGGTTCTACCTGTCCCCGGTGTTGTGAAGGATGGGCGTGACGCAGATGCCACACAATGTGCCAGTCAGCTGTACATTGCCGCACCATCTGTTATTCATGGAAAGGTTCTACTTCACCAACACCTTTGACCACAAGTCCATCGGGCAGTGGTCAGCACAAAACGTCCTGCAGGCACGGCAGGGAAATTACTCCATGGATCCTGTGGCGTGGTTCCCAGAGCAGACTACCCAGCTTGTCTGGCAAAATGCCTCATCACCAGAACTCACCAATAAGCACCAAGACCTGGCTTGGCTGGCGGTGAGGGGAGCCCTCCCAGTCAGATCCTTCCTGCACCGTTGGATCCTCACTACTAGCGCACGCTGCCCTCGGGACGGCTGCTATGGAGAAGAGACGGTTGTCTACCTCTTCGCAGAGTGTGGATTTCCAAAGAGAGTCTGGAGAGGTTTGCAAGGGTCCCTGGCAAGATTTATTCCAAACAGCTCCGTCACAGAGGACTCTGTGATTAACAGACTGTTCCCAGGGACGCATTCAGAGACTGACATTGAGTGCTGCTGGAAGGTCATCAACTCGGTGAAAGATGCTCTTTGGTCTGTCCAAGCTTTGTTGACCTCCTGGCGGAGCGAGATGTCCGTCGGGGAATGTTGCCGACTGGCCCACTGCAGACTGCAGGAGTACGTGCTGAGGGGCGCACTGAAGCTTGGTCAACGCCAAGGCTCTGTGGGGGAGGACTAGGGTCCTTCTGCTGCTGGACATGGGGGACAGGGTGTGGTGGAGACACCCCTCAAAATAAGGGAAGGGATTTCATGCCAGTGATGAGTACATGAGTGGCAAGGGTGGGGGGTAATTTTATGTAATTGGTGTATTGAATGTATGTATGGCCTCCGAGAATGTCGGATGGAGTTTTGGAAGGAACATGTTTTGTATATATTTATTTCTTGAACAAAGTACTTTTTGATAATAAAAAAAGATGTTGTTATATACCTGCCTCAACAATTTCTTTCGCAGGTATTACAACAAAATGCTGGAATAATTGAGCAGGACATGCAGCATCTCTGGAGAGAAGGAATGGGTGACGTTTTGGGACGAGACTCTTCTTCAGACTGATGTCAGGGAGTGGGCGGGACAGAGCTAGAATGTAGTCGGAGACAGTAAGACTGGTGGGAGAACTGGGAGGGGGGAGGGGATGGAGAGGGAAAGCAAGGGCTATTTGAAGTTAGAGAAGTCAATGTTCATGCCGCTGGGGTGCAAGCTACCCAAGTGAAATATGAGGTGCTGTTCCTCCAATTTGCGCTAGGCCTCACTCTGACAATGGAGGAGGCCCAGGACAGAAAGGTCAGATTGGGAATGGGAGGGGGAGTTAAAGTGCTGAGCAACCATGAGATCAGGTAGGGTAAGGCGGACTGGGCGGAGGAGTTCAACGAAACGATCGCCGAGTCTGCGCTTGGTCTCGCCGATTTACAGGAGTTGACACCTGGAACAGCGGATACAGTAGATGAGGTTGGAGGAGGTGCAAGTGAACCTCTGCCTCACCTGAAGAGACTGTTGGGTCCTTGGATGGAGTCAAGGGGGGAGGTAAAGGGACAGGTGTTGCACCGCCTGCGGTTGCAGGGGAAAGTACCTGGGGAGAGGGTGGTTTGGGAGGGAAGGGACGAGTTGACCAGGGAGTTGCAGAGGGAACGGTCTCTGTGGAAAGCAGAAAGGGGTGGAGATGGGAAGATGTTGCCAGTAGTGGTATCCCGTTGGAGGTGTCGAAAATGTGAGGGGATTATATGCTGCATGCGACGGCAGATAGGTGGAAGGTGAGGACAAGGGGGACTCTGTCCTTGTTACGAATGGGGGGAGGAGGAGTAAGAGCGTAAATTTCTTTGGCAGCCCATTCTCTATAGCTAACAACCTCTGCATTCACTACCGTTAAATATTACTGTAGCAATATAACGGCATTTAACAAATCTAGTCTCTGGTTTGGAAACATCAGACTCTGAATTCTGCTGGTAATGTACACAGGAACAGCACAGAGAGCTTTGCTAAATCTTTGACAATCTTGAGATCGAAATAGAGTGCAACACTTGTGTATACAACGTCTATCCACGGAGTCAACCCAGCAATGCATCATCACTTGACGCTGCATGGCATGTTGCATGGCATGTTGCATGGCATGTTGCATGGCATGTTGCATGGCATGTTGCATGGCATGTTGCATGGCATGTTGCATGGCATGTTGCATGGCATGTTGCATGGCATGTTGCATGGCATGTTGCATGGCATGTTGCATGGCATGTTGCATGGCATGTTGCATGGCATGCATGTTGCATGGCATGTTGCATGGCATGCATCTTGCCCCTGCAAAGTGCCCACACTCAGCGCAGCCCCGAGCTGCACGGTAGTACTGCGCATGTGCACAGAGACCGCCCACTGCGGCGGAGGGGTACACGAGGGCGCGCAAGTATTTCCGGGCTTTCATTGACAGGAGGGTGGGCTCACGGGGAACGATGCGACCAATGGGAGAGGCGCATGCAACAGGCTGAGGATGCATTCACTTTGCCTCTGGGTTTTGGATCCAGATTGCAGTTACTGCAACAGTGCAGTGCAACACTGCATGCTTATGGATCCATTCTGTGCAAGTTACCGGATTCATATCTTATCCCAAATTGTTATTTGTTGAAAAAGATCACTTTGCACAAACGGCTTTCGGTCGTTGATATTAAATATTCTGCATTCGATGCAACTTTCTCCTCTTGAGAAATGCATATAAATAGGCAGTAAAAGGCAGTCAGTAAATCTTTGGTCCGGACGGGATTTGTCTGAATCCAAACAAAGTTGGCGCCGCCTCGCTTTGCAGCGCGCCCCTGATGCTCGGGCGCGGCGCAGCACTGGCGTAAGTAGGACAAGCGGTGTGTCAGAGCATGAAACTGCAAACATGCAATTAGAGATGGTGTCTCTGCCAGAGGATTCTGCAAAGCAGGGGAAAGTAAAGCGGCAGCTCTGCACAATACAAATCACCAGCAGTGTTTTGATTTCATTTGTGTCTCAAATTATATTTGCACCTTAATAAGAAAAATATTAGCACTACCCATTTACAGAGCACTGTCAGAGAGTTGCTATTGGGTCCGCTTAGGATTGGGGGCATTCCCTTGGAAGCGACTCTGGGAGTAAATCACAGGGGGCACCGTGGTGGGGGTTCCCATTGTCGGGTAGTCATTGGCTTGTGCAGTGTGGCTCGGCGGCGCGGAGCCGTGGCTGATGTTCTTTGTGGAACCGGGAAGTTGTGGGCTCAACATTTTTCACAACCTCAGCGATCCCAAAAATGCTTTGCAGCACATGAAATGTGATCCATGATGTAATGAAAAGTTACAGGACTCGAGGGCCTGAGTTAGAGGGCAGGCTAGGTCTTTATTCCTTGGAGCGCAGGAGGCTGAGGGGTGATGTAATCGAGGTGTATACGACCGTGAGGAATAAATAAGATGAATGCACTGTTTTTTACCCAGAGAGTAGGGGAATCAAGAATCAGAGAGCATAGGTTTAAGGTGAGAGGGGAAATAATTAATACGAACCTGAGGAGCAATTTTTTCCCCCATACTGAGTGTGGTAGGTATATGGAACAAACTGCCCGAGGAGGTAGTTGAGGCAAGTACCATAACAGCATTGAAAATATATTTGGACAAGGTACATTGATTGGAAATATTTGGAGGGATATGGGCCAAAAAGGGGCAGGTGGGACTAACGTAGATGAGGTGTCGGCATAGGCAAGTTGGGTCGAAGGGCCTGTTCCTGCGCTGTATGACTCTGACTCTGTAATTCCCTATAACACACAGCAAGGTCCCACGGAGTGTTGAGCCAAGTTGAGATTATTATTATATGCACAAGTACAGGTACAATGATAATCTTACAGTAGCAGCAGCATAACAGGACTCAGGCCACACACAAAACAAATTATTCATAAATTACACATTGTATATCTGAAAGACAGAAGACTGCATAAAAAAACATGTCCAAAAAGATAATTATTACAAAAACAAGTCCACAGAAGTGCAAAAGGCTTTTATCGATAACTTCAAAGGTCAATGGAGAGCCAACCGTGTTGGTGTGGACTGTAGATCTCGCTGGCTAAGGTTGGCTGATCTTCCCTACAGGACTGTTGAATGCCTGTTGGGTTACTCCATGACTGGAAGCTTCATGGACACTTTCATCGAAACCAGACTTTACTACACGCATCTTACACTGAGGTCGGATTCCCAGCACGTTGATGCAATTATATAGAAAGCCCATCATTGCCTCTACTTCCATAGAAGTCCAAGGAGATTTGTGATGTCACCAAATGTTCTCATAAACCTCCACAACTGGAGAGTAGAGAGCATATTGACTAGTTGCATCACAGCCTGGTTGGGCAACTCGAAAGCCCAGGAACGAAGAAACATTGCAATAAGTGGTGAACACTGCTCAGACCGCCCCACCATCGAAGGGATCTACAGGAGTCGCTGCCTGAAGGGGGCAGCCAGCATCGTCAGAGACCCACATCACCCTTGCCATGTTCTCATTTCACTCTTGCCATCAAGAAGAATGCATAGGAGCCTGAAAAAGGTAACATCCTGGTTCAGTTGCAAAAATAAATAAATCTCTGGTCACACCATGCTATTAAACCCTACCACCTCCAAATAGGCTCTGAACTATACAGACTTGGGGGTATTATGTTTGACTTTGCACTATTATTGTTTGTTTATTTGCTTTTATTGTACACTAGACCAAGTGGACCCATTGGGCCCAAACCTCTCCTGCATTGGTGCAGCACTCTCTCCTCCCCCCTCCCTCCCTCCCTCCCCCCCTCCCTCCCTCCCCCCCTCCCTCCCCCTTCCTCCCCCCTCCTCCCTCCCTCCTCCCCCCTCCTCCCTCCCTTCTCCCCCCTCCTCCCTCCCTCCTCCCTTCCCTTCCCCCCTCCATCCACTCCCCCCCTCTCCCCTCCCCTCCCTCCCTAGGAGATAGATTTAAACTTTAAAATGTGAATAACTTTTAAAATATAACACCGATTTCAATGAAAATTCTTCCATTAGCAGCAAAAGGACGACGGTGAATAAGGTGGGCCTAAAATTGTCGCGCTATCGTGTACTGTTTTGGTTGTAGTTCATGAACAAACAATCAAACCAACTAAATTTTTAGTATATAGATATATATAACAATATATGTTGTTTATCATGAGTTTTACAGAGAACTATGTTTACATCTGTTGTGCTGCTGCAAGTAAGAATCCCATTGGTCCATATTGGGACATGTGACAATAAATCACACTTGTCTCTTAACTCTTGATATCTGCATCATTGGTCTAAGTCTCTGAATGCTAGATTTGTTACAACACATCTGTCGCAGTCTGTTGGACTCTTCGACAAACCAACAAAATCTAGAGTACTCTACATCTTGAGAAGGACAAAAGCTGGAACAACCTGCTCTTGTACAGAAGCTTGATGAGGACGGATCTCATTGCAACTTACTGAGTAGTGAATGGCCTGGGATATGGAGAGGAAGTTTCCACTAGTGGGAGAGTCTAGGACTAGTGGGCATAGCCTCAGAATTTAAGGACATATCTTTAGAAGGAAAATGAGGTAGAATTGTTTTTGCCAGCAGGTGGTGAATCTGTGGAATTAATTGCCACAGAAACCGTCATTGGGTATTTTTAAATGGACCAAACACAGGCAGTTTGGACTAGCGCAGAAGAGACATGTTAGTTGTCATGAGCGTTGGGCCAAAGGGCATGTTTCCACGCTGTATGACGCTGTGACTCTAGCCAGAAAGCTGGCAGCTGGTAGGGGCTGCAGGCATTGTGGCCCTGCTTCTCCTGGTACCCAGACTGCAGATCACAGCGCATGGTGGATGCTGCAGCTTACATCCAGCAGCCCCGGCCAGTGTGACCCCAGCAAGACAGTGTCCGAGTTATACTCCTGTTTACACCACGTATGATTGTGCTGGCTGTGCTTGTCTCTTTAGAAATCTCTGACAGAGTAGAGGGGCATATAATTGGTTATTCTCTTTGGAATCTTTGGTTCCTCTTCAGTTTGACACAACAGCATCAAATTAACGGTGGCTTAAGTCACAATACCTTAAGTGATAGTTTGTCCAGGTTACATCACCGAGGGTTATGAGGTGAAAACACATATCCCATCAGCTGCTTTAGGATGTCCTGGCAATGTGATAGGGCGCTATGTAAATTCAAACTCCTATTTGAGGATGTGAAGCAGGCTGATGCATTGGGCACAACATCACGGGAATCATCACAGGAAGCTATTTTGGGGGACAGTAAATCCAAGTCCCGCGCAGATGAACACAACAAATCTTAGAGCATAGAGCATAGAACAGTACAGCACAGGAACAGGCTCTGTAGCCCACAATGTCAGCGTCGAACATGATGCCGAGATCAACTCTTATCTGCCTGCACATAATCCATATCCCTCCATTCCTTGCATTTCCATGTGCCTATTCAAAAGTCTCTTAAACACGACTGTCATATCTTTCTCCATCACCACCCCTGGCAGCGCATTCCAGGCACCCACCACCCTCTGTAGAAACATTTCCCTGCATATCTCCTTTAAACTTTGCTGCTCTCACCTTAAAGCTCTGCTCTCTAATATATAATTTTTCCATGTTGTGAAAACATTCTGACTGTCTACCCTATCTAGACCTCTCATAATTTTATATACTTTTTTCAGCTCTTGTTGCAACCTCCGGCATTCCAGATAACCCTGTGCCCTTCAGGTGAACACCAGAGTCCCCCACACTGGCTGCTCCTGGAGTGATCTGATTGTCAGCTTCGTGTAAAGGATGCCAAGTGGGCAATTTGTCTTATTTATACCTCGTGGGATCTTGCTGTGTATGCCCTGTCATTTGTGTACATAACTCCGGCGTGTGGACGTTGGAAAAAGATATTCTGTTAAATACGGAGCACACTCAATTATTCAGTCACAAAAACGCGGGAGTAACTCAGCAGGTCAGGCAGCATCTCAGGAGAGAAGGAATGGGTGACATTTCGGGTCGAGACCCTTCTTCAGACTGAGAGCATTTAATGATGTATGAACATCAGCCTGTTCTTTACCTTTATGGCTTTGATGTCTGTAAGGGTTCACTAATGACAATCAAGGTATTTCTATATCAATGAGCTGTGCTGTATTTTGCTGTTCAACCTCTCACACTGTGGAACCAGCAATCGGCCCGTGATGGCTGATGAAGCAGAACTTCCCAACTTGGAAAGGAAGAAGGAAGATGTTTCCATCAGCCTGTTTGCAGCCTCTGCAGCTAATTTAATGGGTCTTTTTGAAACGTAGTCATTGTTGCAGGTAGAAAGCATGGAGTCAGCTGTGCACAGCAAGTTCCCACAAACAGCAATGTTATTTTGAGCAAATAATCTCCTGACACAATGAAGGATATCAACTGGATAAGGAGGGAAAGTCTCTCTTCAAAATAGAACAACATGGCTTCCAACCTCTACTTGAGAGGATAGTCTATATCTTACTCAATGTCCAATTCAAAAGACGGTGCCTATAACCCAGTGGCACAGCCTCAGACCTGCACAGGCTTACACAGACTAGATATTGACATCTGTCTCCGGAGTGGGTCTACTTCAATGCTAATTGTCTTTGAAGGAGCAGTGGTACAACAGGGGAGTACTGAGGGAGTGCCACATTGTTGGAGGGTTGGTATTGAGAGAGTACCACGTTGGAGGGCCAGTACTGGGGGAGTGCCACATTGTTGAAGGGCAGTATTATGGGAGTGCCACACTGTTGGAGGGTTGATACTGAGGGAATGCCACACTGCTGGAGGGTTGGTATTGAGAGAGTGCCACATTGAAGGGCAGTACTGAGGGAGTGCCACACTGTTGGAGGGCTGATACTGAGAGAGTGTCATGTTGGAGGGCAGTATTGAGAAGTGCCATGTTGATGGAGGGCCAGTCCTGAGGAGTGCCATGTTGATGGAGCGCAGTTCTGAGGGGGTGATAGATGGCTGGGAGTGTGATAATGAAGGAGTTTCACAACAGTACTAAGAAGGTGCTGCACTGTAGGAGTTGAAATATTGGCAGAGGGTGGTACTGGAGGAAGAGTCATCCTGAGGATGTATTGTAGAGTCAGTACTCAGTAACTTTGTGTAGTCAGAACATGATGGGGATTAAAGTTGGACGGCCAGCTTAGGTATTGTAGAAGCTCCAATGGATGTAATCACTGCATGGCAGCCCACTGTTTGCCTGGTTTTATCTGTAACTAATATGTCTGAAGAAGGGTCTCGACCCGAAACGTCACTCATTCCTTCTATCCACAGATGCTGCCAGTTCTGCTGAGTTACTCCAGCAATTTGTGTCTATCTAGAATAAATATACATTATTTCCTTGCGTTTTTGAGATGTCAATGTGCAAAACTTTGCCATTCTGTTGCCTTCAACATTGAACTCCACTCTGGGCTTTTTGTACATAGATACATAGAACAAAGAAAATAGGTGCAGGAGTAGGCCGTTCGGCCTTTCGAGCCAGCAGCGCCATTCAGTGATCATGGCTGATCATCCACAATCAGTACCCCGTTCCTGCCTTCTCCCCATATCCCTTGATTCCGCTAGCCCTAAGAGCCCTATCAAACTCTCTTTTGAATGCATCCAGTGAGTTGGTCTCCACTGCCTTCTGAGGCAGAGAATTCCACAAATTCACAACTCTCTGGGTGAAAACGTTTTTCCTCATCTCAGTTCCAAATGGCCTACCCCTTATTCTTAAACTGTGGCCCCTGGTTTTGGACTCCCCAACATCAGGAACTGTTTCTTGCATCTAGCGTGTCCAATCCCTAAATAATTTTATATGTTTCTTTAAGATCAACGTTCATCCTTCTAAATTCCAGTGCATACAAGCCCAGTCATTCCATTCTTTCATCACATGACAATCCCGCCATCCCGGTAATTAACCTTGTGAACCTACGCTGCACTCCCTCAATAGCCAGAATGTCCTTCCTCAAATTAGGAGACCAAAACTGCACACAATACTCCAGGTGTTGTCTCACCAGTTGTGTACAACTGCAGAAGGACCTCTTTGCTCCAATACTCAAATCCTCTTGTTATGAAGGCCAACATGCCATTAGCTTTCTTCACTGCCTGCTGGACCTGCATGCATACTTTCAGTGACTGATCTACAAGGACACCCAGGTCTCATTGCACTTACCCTTTTCCTAATCTGACACCATTCAGATAATAATCTGCCTTCTTATTCTTGCCACCAAAGTGGATAACCTCACACTTATCCACATTATACTGCATCTGCCATGCATCTGCCCACTAACCCAACCTGTCCAAGTCACCCTGCATCTTCATAGCATCCTCTTCACAGTTCACACTGCCACCCAGCTTTGTGTCATCTGCAAATTTGCTAATGTTACTTTTAATTCCTTCATCTAAATCATTAATATAGAGTGTGAATAGCTGTGGTCCCAACACTCAGCCTTGCGGCACCCCACTAGTCATTAACTGCCATTCTGAAAGGTAACCGTTAATTCCTACTCTTTGTTTCATGTCTGCCAACTAATTTTCTATCCATGTTAATACCCTACCCCAATACCATGTGCTCTAATTTTGCCCAATAATCTCCTGTGTGGGACCTTATCTGAAAGTCCAGGTACACTACATCCACTGGCTCTCCCTTATCCATTTTACTTGTTACATCCTCAAAAAATTCCAGAAGATTAGTCAAACAAGATTTCCCCTTCATAAATCCATGCTAACTTGGACTGATCCTGTTACTGCTATCCAAATGCGCCGCTATTACATCTTTAATAAATTACTCCAGCATCTTCCCTACCACAGGAACTGATCCAAAATCTATAGAACATTGGAAAATGATCACCAAAGTGCTTTATGATCTTAGACTCTGTGGGGTGTGTTACTTATTTTGTCTCTGTCTCTGCCGATGGGAGCAGCAGTGGCGTAGCTAATGGGGGAGCAAGGCCTTGAGCCCATTTTTGAAAAGTGGCGCCTTTTCAACAATTTTTTAACTCTTTAGTTCACTTGTGCGATAAAAGTCGAATCTCATTATTTTTTATTGTTTTTTTATCGCATGGCCTTGGAAGAACTTTCTGGAGTCATTACTTTATTTGACCAACCTCCCAGTGTTTTGAACTGTCTGCTCAATCTCCTGTGATGCTTTGGTGGCCGCTGGCATCTGGGGAACCAAAACAAACCGTGACATCATAACCTCCTCTCTGACTGGCAGTTTACCTCGTCTTTCAGTACTAAAAGAAGAACAACGCAGTCAGATCAAATCTTTCGCACTGACTCTAAAGAAACTTTGTGATACTAGATGGGCATCCAGAAAGTCAGCAGTAGAGGCAGTCTTGCAGAATTTATCAGAACTGGTAGTTGCTCTACAAAGAATTCTGGATGGTGAGCAACTCGCTGAGGCAAAGGGTATACTGGAAACACTCAGTACTTATGAATTCTTAGTTGTTCTTATATTCTGTAGTAAAGTGCTAGACAAGGCTTTCAATTTATCCACATATTCACGGAAAAGTAGTCTAGATCTGGTAACGGCTTCTCATTTGATTCAGCTTTTTGAAAAATATATAGAAAAATATGCGAAATGAATATGAATCTCAATTCAAAACTTTTAAATTGTGTTTTGATTTTAAATACAAAATAATAATTATGTGCTTTCTTTAAAACTGTATCTTTCTTGTGTTTTGATTTTAAACATAAAATACAAATGTATAATGAGTTTTAAATTGTTTGCTATGTGTCATGGCGCCTTTTTTTATGTGCTCGCTCCCCCTAACATTAGAACCTGGCTACGCCCCTGGGGAGCAGTGAACATCATAGAAATATAGAAACATAGAAAATAGGTGCAGGGGGAGGCCATTTGGCCCTTCGAGCCAGCACTACCATTCATTGTGGTCGTGGCTGATCACCCACAATCAGTAACCCGTGCCTGCCTTCTCCCCATATCCCTTGATTCTGCTAGCCCTAAGAGCTCAATATAACTCTCTTTTAAATTCATCTAGTGAATTGGCCTCTACTGCCTTCTGTGGCAGAGAATTCCATAAATTCACAACTCTCTGGGTGAATTCCACAAATTCACAATGGTCTGGGTGAATCTTGGAGTGTCGACAGTGAGGAAGATCCCTGTCCCTATCCTGGGTACTTGCTCTCTGCCTCCAGAAGCTGAGCACCGCAGAGAGAGAAAATCTGTCCAGTCCTGACAGATTACTAAATGCAAACCTTACTGCAGCTAAATGCTCACCACAGTGGGCTGAGTGATAGGCAGGCATATGACAAGAGACTGATGTGTGCTGAGCAAAGCAACTGAAATATCACTGTCTTGATAACATCGAGACAGGTATAGGAAATTATAAAAATGAATTGTATTTGCATGGAGTTAAGAAACCAGGTACACTCAGGCATGGAATTGGCATCTTTCTTTACTATGGTTTGAGAAATGAAGTAGCAATATCTTCCAGATCTCAGTGTCATTTTGATTACTGGCCCTCCTCTTCACATGATCACCCTGGCTGTACAGTTGCTGAATGGGAGAGCTCCTGATTATGTATCCCTGGCCCGACGATATGGAACTTGGAGAGGTTTGATCTCTCTTGGCCATCGGCTGACATTTCACCCCAGGCTGGAACGAAGGGCAGTAACACCAAGTTCCTGCACCCTGGAAAATGACTTCAAGGCAAAGTTGGAGAGGAAGAAATAATTGAATCCTTTGTGGAAAAAATGGCTTTTAGGCTGGTCTTAGAGCAGAAGTGGAGGGACTTTTTAAAGGAAGAAATGTGGCTTGTCCTTGGCTTAGTGTCTCTTGTGATATGTCAATGAGAGCCATGTAGGTGTAACGCAGTGACCTTGCACACCTGAAATAGAGGCACCTTTTCTCTGAATCATCACACTTCATATTTCAGGAAAAACTAGGGCTCCGATTTACAGTCGTAATTGCAGAACAATGAAATACTAAATTACATGTAACTTAAACTCCCTGATTGGTGCAACATTGTATATTCTGCCTGAAAAAGCCAGTGCTAGTGTTTCAGGGACCTACAGCATTTTGTGCTGGAAAATAATGCGATCTAAAAAATAGATTCTGTTCTTTGCTTGATAAAGGATTATTGACCCGAACTGATTTGGACAAGGGAATTGAATGCAACATCTCTAAGTTTGCAAATGACACGAAGCTGGGTGGCAGTGTTAGCTGCGAGGAGGATGCCAGGAGGCTGCAGAGTGACTTGGATAGATTAGGAGAGTGGGCAAATGCATGGCAGATGCAATATAATGTGGATAAATGTGAGGTTATCCACTTTGGCGGCAAGAACAGGAAAGCAGAGTATTACCTGAATGGTGGCCAATTAGGAAAAGGGGAGATGCAACGTGACCTGGGTGTCATGGTGCACCAGTCATTGAAAGCAAGCGTGCAGGTGCAGCAGGGAGTGAAGAAAGTGAATGGTATGTTAGCATTCATAGCAAGAGGATTTGAGTATAGGAGCAGGGATGTTCTGCTGCAGTTGTACAAGGCCTTGGTGAGACCGCACCTGGAGTGTTGTGTACAGTTTTGGTCTCCTAATCTGAGGAAAGACATTCTAGCCTTAGAGGACGTACAGAGAAGGTTCACCAGATTGATCCCTGGGATGGCAGGACTTTCATATGAAGAAAGACTGGATAGACTAGGCTTATACTCGCTGGAATTTAGAAGACTGAGGGGGGATCTTATTGAAACATATAAAATTCTTAAGGGGTTGGAGAGGCTAGATGCGGGAAGATTGTTCCCGATGTTGGGGAAGTCCAGAACCAGGGGTCACAGCTTAAGGATAACGGGGAAGTCTTTTAGGACCAAGATGAGAAAACATTTCTTCACACAGAGAGTGGTGAGTCTGTCGAATTATCTGCCACAGAAGGTAGTTGAGGCCAGTTCATTGGCTATATTTAAGAGGGAGTTAGATGTGGCCCTTATGGCTAAAGGGATCAAGGGGTATGGAGAGAAGGCAGGTACAGGTTACTGAGCTGGATGATCAGCCATGATCATATTGAATGGCGGTGCAGGCTCAAAGGGCCGAATGGCCTACTCCTGCACCTATTTTCTATGTTTCTGTCAATCCCACTCATCTCTGCTCAGCTGCTGCCTGACCTCCTGGGTTTCTTTCAGCATTTTTACCTTTTCTTTGAGATTTCCAGCATCAATTTGCATCAATTTTTTGGGCAAAACTATGGTGTGTGAAATCCTTCATACGGGTATTCAATCTCATAGAGTCAGAGAACTATTCATCATGAAAACAGGCCCCTTAGCTCACATTGTCCATGCAAATCAAGTTGATGTACTGGACTACTCCTATTTGACCCATAGCCCTCTAAACCTTTCCTATCCATATATCTGTCCAAACGACTCTTAATAGTCGTAACTGTATCAGCTTCTATAGCTTCGTCTGGCAGTTCTTTTCAGATGCAGACTATACCCCCACCTGAGTAAAACAGTTGCCCTGCAGGTCACTTAAATCTCTCCCCTCTCACCTTAAGCCTGTGTCCTCCAGTTTTAGAAATGTCCAAATTGGGGAAAAGACTGTGGACGTTCATGATATGTGGAATTTTGTGGAAACAAGGAAAATTCTTTTTCTTTCCCACCCCATGGTGTCTTTTTGACAAAGCTCTTTGCCTAGCCTATGTCGACAGTAGAGGATTGGCAGTGCATGGGTGCTTGGGTTGGTTTGGCAGCTGCGGAGGGTAATCTCTCTCCGGATGGCCGAGAAGGAGGGACACAACTTCAAGATCAGGAACCTGGGTTATACGCTGAGGAGAGGACAAATCCCTTTTGTGTTGCAAACCTTCAGTTACCAAGCTGCGAAGACATGGGAGAGTAGTAAAACCACACGGAGATGGTTGGAAGGTTGGAGCCTATTAGTTTTGGTTCAGGATCTGTGGCCAAGTCCAACGCGACTGGTAAGGACTGTGAGTCGGCCCAGTGGTGTATGTACTCAGTCATGGGGTATATTTCAGAGTGAGATTGATAGATATTTGGAAACTGGCCCTTTCACAGTGAATTAATTGCTACTTGATGTAATGCCCGTGAACTCAGGCTTCTGAAAGTGGGGAGAGATAGGTTAATGGTGAAAATCAGTCATGATCTGATTGACTGATAGAACGGGCTTGAGGAGCTGAATGGCCTCAACCTGTTTGTATTCTACATTCTTATCGCACGTTACAGTATTTCCATTTGTTTTACATACCAGGAAGGAACAATACAAACAGGACTTTTTTTTAAAACGTTGCATTATTTTTGTGTTGAAACGTTGCAACCATAACACACACCACAGTTTGTAAAACAGATGGAAAGATTCTGTGTCCGATCAAGACCCAGTCATTATCACATTCTCAACACAGTTACCTCGTCCTGTCCTTATATCCTGTCCGGACTGGTCTTCATCTGTGTTTGATTATTCAAATCATAAACATCTTTATGGAATCTTGAGACTGTCCTTTAATGGACTTCTGAGAAAAGCCACGACACTAATTTCTGACATCTTTTGTGTCTGAAGATCACAGGCGAGCGGAATCGTGCATTGATTGGAGTCGCAACTGCCGCATTCAGCAAAACCTCAGGAGGTCCCAAAGTGCTTTCCAATCAATGGTTCGCTCTGAATGGCAGTCAGTGCAGGGTCTGGAGTAGCAGCACTGAGGGGGCGCCGCAGTGGGAGGGGCAGAACTGAGGGAGCGCCGCACTGTGGGAGGGGCAGTAGTGAGGGAGCGCCGCACTGTGGTAGGGGCAGTACTGGGGGAGCGCCGCACTGTGGTAGGGGCAGAACTGAGGGAGCGCCGCACTGTGGGAGGGACGGTACTGAGGGAGCACCGCACTGTTGGAGGGGCAGTACTGAGGGAGCGCCGCACTGTGGGAGGGACAGTACTGAGGGAGCGCCGCACTGTGGGAGGGGCAGTACTGAGGGAGCCCCGCACTGTGGGAGGGGCAGTGCTGAGGGAGCGCCGCACCGTGGGAGGGGTGGTACTGAGGGAGCGCCGCACCGTGGGAGGGGTGGTACTGAGGGAGGGGCAGTACTGAGGGAGCGCCGCACTGTGGGAGGGGCAGTGCTGAGGGAGCCCCACACTGAGGGAGGGGCAGTACTGAGGGAGCGCCGCACCGTGGGAGGGGTGGTACTGAGGGAGGGGCAGTACTGAGGGAGCGCCGCACTGTGGGAGGGGCAGTGCTGAGGGAGCCCCACACTGAGGGAGGGGCAGTACTGAGGGAGCGCCGCACCGTGGGAGGGGTGGTACTGAGGGAGGGGCAGTACTGAGGGAGCGCCGCACTGTGAGAGGGGCAGTGCTGAGGGAGCCCCACACTGAGGGAGGGGCAGTACTGAGGGAGCGCCGCACCGTGGGAGGGGTGTAACTGAGGGAGGGGCAGTACTGAGGGAGGGGCAGTACTGAGGGAGCAAAGCACCGTGGGAGGGGTGGTACTGAGGGAGCCCCACACTGTGGGAGGGGCAGTGCTGAGGGAGCCCCACACTGAGGGAGGGGCAGTGCTGAGGGAGCCCCACACTGTGGGAGGGGCAGTGCTGAGGGAGCCCCACACTGTGGGAGGGGCAGTGCTGAGGGAGCCCCACACTGAGGGAGGGGCAGTACTGAGGGAGCGCCGCACCGTGGGAGGGGTGGTACTGAGGGAGCCCCACACTGTGGGAGGGGCAGTGCTGAGGGAGCCCCACACTGTGGGAGGGACAGTACTGTAGGTTTGTGGGAGCTTGGCTGCGAGCAGCGTGCATCCTCCACTCCAGTTACTGCGGCTGAGATATAATTCCCTGCTGCAAACCACCGTGACACATCCTATACACTTTATGGGGTCTGCAAGCCTTTCATCTTGAGGGCAAGCTGTGACTGCTCTGTAGATCCGGTGCCCGATCTCTGCAGCGCTCCCTGTTTGGCCAAGGGGCCCTGCCTGTTCCCAAAGCCCTCGCTGCTCTCAGATTAACCGTCCCCACACCCGTCTGAATACAATCCGAAATCTATCAATTATTTCCACCATTCTCTGCACACTCTGCCAGGCAGCAATTTCCCTTTGAAGCGGAGTCACCCTCAAGATTTCCTTGCGTTATTCCACTCGCTGTGAGAGGGAGAGGAGGCTGAGAGGCTCCAACCAAGTCCTGGCAATGTCGATGTTTCTGGTTGTCCAGAACCTGCTCCTTTATCTGCAGAGGCTGATTGAAGGTAAAGAGAGGACCGTGTAGAGGCCATAGGGGACCTGTAATGGAGGGGACTGTGTAGGGGAGGGGACCGTGGCGGGGAGGGATCTGTGTAGGGGGGGGGGAGGTAGGGGGGGGGACACCGTGGAGAGGGGTCTATAGGGAGGAGGGATCCATGTAGAGGAGCGGGACTGTGGAGAGGAGGGATCTGTGTAGGGGAGGGGACTGTGCAGAGGTGTCTCTAGGGAGGAGAGATCCACGTAGAGAGAGGTCGATGCAAAAGAGGAAACATGAATAACTGCGTGCACCGGGCCTGATACCGCGCGCACTCCCCGAGTCCAGCCCTGATGTTGATTAATATCATCCTCTTTAATTTCAAGTTGCAATTAATTCTAATTCTATTACACAAATGTGGTTTTGGTCACTGAGCAATGGCATTTTTATGAATTTTAACTTTAGCTTTGTCATCTGAAACAACTTATTCGTGCTAATTAATGTGACTGAGCATGAAAACAAGGAGATATATTTAATAACTCAATGAATAAAGAAAACAACGGGTTAAGGTTCATATAATGGAGGGTGAACTGACTAGGGCATTGGAAGTGAAAAGCTGGGAGGGCAATGGGTGACTCAGGGTTAGGACGACAGCGAAGTCAAGCAAATTAACTTTTTAGATAAAATTATCAGCAATTGACTTGGAAAGTTGAGAAATTACTTAAAATGAGAAACACTGTGGGTGCCTGGAATGTGAACATTGCCCCAGCAAGTAGTGGGTGGGAGAGAGTGGGCAGGTTCTCTCAAGAACGGGCAGCATAGGCCATAGACCATGGGAAGTGGGCTGGACTACAGCAGGGGATGTTTGTACTTCAGTGGTCAAGCACACCGAGCACTGGCGATGTATGCAAGGACGGTCTGCCCAGCAATGGGCAGCAGCAATGGAGATCAAGAGGAGGTTTAGGAATGGGAGTGGGGGGCAAGCTGGGTGGGAGCAAATGGTGGCGTGGGAAGGGGCCAGGAGTGAAAATAAGAGTATTGAGCAAAGTCTGGTCAGTAAAGTTGCTGGTCAGACCACAGGTGATAAGGTAAAGTAGGAGTGAGAGTTAAACAGCATTTGGACTGCTACATGGACAAGGAAGGTTTGGAGGCACATGGGCCAGATGCAGGCAAATTAGATTGACTCAGTTAGGCAACTTGGTCGGCATGGATGAGTTGGGCTGAAGGGCTTGTTTCCATGCTATATTGTTTTCTAAAGCGTGTGTTGAGATGGTATGTGGACTACTTGTAAGGAGGCTGGAGAGGTGTGAAGTGGTGGCGTGTGGTAGTTAACAGGCTGCTAGATTTCAAATCCACTTTGGAGAGATTAGACTTCAATTCAACATAAAATGTCACAATGAGCCCTATCTACTGAAGTTGAAAATCAGTTGATTTATTAATTCCCATTCGGGGGGACATTTACCCCTTTGTTTGGCTCACCTATGTACTTGTCTCAGAAATGGGCAGTGAGGGCAACTAGGGGTTGAGGATAAATGCTGGCTGTCTGGGTCCTGAAAAGTGAATACATGGCAGAAAAGATGAAGGGAGGCCAGAATGGTCCTAACTGCATTGCCACCTACACAGCTTTACTCACATGCAAGGCATTTAATGTAAAGCACAAAGTGCTGGAGGAACTCAATGGATCAGGCAGCGTCTGGGGTGGGAGCAGCTTTACGTCCTCGCCGTCCACCCTGGGTAGTTCTACAGACCTGGCACAATTTGCAGCAAAAGGTCAACTACGGTACTCTGAAGCACCAATTGCCACTTTTGATTGTTGTAGTTGACATACGAAAGAAGAAGGCAGCATCCGTGGAGGGAATGGACAACTGATATTTTGGGTCGAGAACTTCAGCAGAGGTTGGGAGATGATAGGTGGAGAACAAAAGGCCTCAGATTCTGGAACCTGATGGGGAAAGAATGGGAATTGCAAGTGGGAACAAGAGAGGGAGGGTCTGCAGTGGGGAGAAGAGTGAAAGGCCTGGATAGAGTGGATGCGTAGATATTTCCATTTGTGGGAGAGTCTAGGCCAGAGGCTGAGGCCATAGCCTCAGAATAAAATGAGGTACCTTTTGAATGGAGGTGAGGAGGAATGTCTTTACTTAGAGGGTGATGAATCTGTGGAATTCATTGCCACAGAAGGCTGTGGAGGCCAAGTCAATGGATATTAAGGTGGAGATTGTCAGATTTGTGATTAGCATGGGTGTCAGGGGCTATGGGGAGAAGGCAGGAGAATGGGGTTGAGGGGGAAAGATAGATCAACCATGATTGAATGAAAGAGTAGACTTTTTGGGCCAAATGGAAGGAATAAGCAGGATGAAGATGGTAGAAGGGGGTGTGAGAGAGGTGCAGGGTCAATAGGAGGAGAGTGGAGTGGACAGAGGGGGCTGTGAGGACAGTCAAGTCAGTGTGGGAATGGGAAGGGGAATTAAAACAACTGGTAAATGGAAGATCCAGAATGGCCACAGTGATAGAGCACAGGAGTTCAGTGAAACTGTAGCCAAGTTTGTCTTTGGTAGAGGAGGTCACATCAAGAGCACTGAATGCAGGAGATGAGGTTGGAGGAATTTACAGGTGAACCTAGGTCTCACCTGGAAGGGCTGATTAGGTCTCTGGATTGAGGGGAGGGAGGTGGGGAGAAAGATTTTTTGCTTGATTCTTCTGTGGAATCAATTTGACCGTTCAACCGGTATCCAGTACTTGAACAGGCATTGGGTCAAAGGTTGTCAAGGATCCCAGTTCCCGATCGCAACGTGCCGTCCTTTAGCTGGTGAACCGGTGCTCCAGTTTGAGCAAGGTTTGAAGAAGCATTGAGATCAGTCAGGGCTGCACTCTGGGTGGGGACATCAGTGTCTGTCCCAGGAGTGGCTTAGGGTGACCACCACTGGTCAGCTGGGCACAGCTGCCAGACCGGCACCATGAAGACATGAGTCCTGACCTATCCTCACTGCTCTGCCCATGCTGGGCTCAGGGTGACCACCACTGGTCAGCTGGGCACAGCTACCAGACCGGCACTGTGGGAACATGAGTCTTGACCCCACCCTCACTGCTCTGCCCATGCTGGGCTCAGGGTGACCACCACTGGTCAGCTGGGCACAGCTACCAGACCGGCACTGTGGGAACATGAGTCTTGACCCCACCCTCACCGCTCTGCCCATGCTGGGCTCAGGGTGACCACCACTGGTCAGCTGGGCACAGCTACCAGACCGGCACTGTGGGAACATGAGTCTTGACCCCACCCTCACCGCTCTGTCTGCACTGTGCTCAGGGTGTCCACCGCACTACACTGCTGTGACAAAACCCCATCTCCACACAGGTAGCTACTCTCACCATGAGAACTGGCCCCAGGAGAATGTGATGTTGGAAGCAGGAGAAGACCATTCGGCCCTTCACTGATTCCACCTCTCTGGAGCACAGCTGATCTTTGACCTCATCTTTACACCCACTCCACATCCATTGATTTCTGTAATATCTAAATATCCAAAAATCGTATGCCCATGCAAAACTCATCTCCAAACACCTGGACCTGGGACTCAGCACCTCCTTCTGCCACTGGATCCTCAACTTCCTGACCCACCCACAGACTATGACCAAACATCTTGTGACAAAACATCTTCCATGATAATTCTCAACACTGATATCTTGCAAGGATGTATTCTCAGCCCCTTACTACACTCCCCATCCACTCATGACCATGCAGCCAAATTGTTCTCTAATTTCATTTACAAGTTTGCAGATGACACCACATTAGTGGGCCTGATCTTGAACATCAATAAGGTGGAGTACAGGAAGGAGACGGAGCTTCATAACATTGTGTCTAAACAACAACCTCTCCCACAAAGTCAGCAAAAGGAGCTAGTTATCAAAATCAGGAAGCATGGTGGTGAACATGTCCCAATCAACATCTATGGTGCCGAAGTGAAGATGGTTGAGACCTTCAAATTCCGAGGCATAAATATCACAAACGTCCTGGACTAACCACATATAAGCACACCAATGCCTCTACCTTCTCAGAAAACTAAGCAAGTTCTGCATGTATCCAACGATTCTTACCAACTTCTGCAGATGCACCATTGAAAGCATCCAATCGGGAGGAATTACAGCTTGGTTTGGCAACAGCTCTACCCAAACCATTAGAGTACTAACGT
Source organism: Rhinoraja longicauda (assembly GCF_053455715.1). Classification (NCBI taxonomy): domain Eukaryota; kingdom Metazoa; phylum Chordata; class Chondrichthyes; order Rajiformes; family Arhynchobatidae; genus Rhinoraja; species Rhinoraja longicauda. The sequence goes on along the minus strand of NC_135967.1, from coordinate 16,597,412 downwards.
TAGAAACATTCGTCTGAATCTGATCACAGTAGCTATGATTTGATTAAATTTAATAGCAAGCGACTGGAAATGATGGTGACTGATGAACCAGTGGGATGCAAAACCCATCTGATTCACCAACAGATTCAGAGAGTCGTAGAGATATAAAGCATGGAAACAGGCCCTTCAGCCTAACTTGCCCATGTCCGCTCATCGCAGCCTGATCAAAAAATGGACCAAGAAACTAAATTTCAGGGATGAGGTGAGAGTGACCCTTGAGTACTCGAGCAATGTTTGACTTGCTGTGGCATTAAGGAGCCCAGGTAAAGTACAAGTCAAGGGAAGGTCAAGCCAAGTCAAGTCAATTTTATTTGTATAACACATTTAAAAACAACCCACGTTGACCAAAGTGCTGTACATCTGATTAGGTACTAAGGAAAAAAAAAGAAACATACAGTAGCACGCAAACAGTTCACAGCGCCTCCTCAATGAGCCTCAAACGCTAGGGAGTAGAAATAGGTTTTGAGCCTGGACTTAAAGGAGTCGATGGAGGGGGCAGTTATGATGGGGAGAGGGATGCTGTTCCACAGTCTAGGAGTTGCAACCGCAAAAGCGCGGTCACCCCTGAGCTTAAACCTAGACCGCGGGATAGTGAGTAGCCCCAAGTCGGCCGACCTGAGGGACCTGGAGTTAGAGAGGGGGATTAGAAGATTTTTGATGTAGGGGGGGGAATGTCCATTTAGGGCTTTATACGTGAATAGGAGGAGCTTGAAGTTGATTCTGTACCGTACAGGGAGCTAGTGGAGAGAGGCCAGAATCGGGGTGATGTGGTCCCTTTTACGGGTACCCATCAGGAGTCTCGCTGCGGCGTTTTGGACCAGTTGCAGGTGGGACAGGGAAGATTGGCTGATCCCAGTGTATAGGGAGTTGCAGTAGTCTAGGCGGGAGGAAATGAAAGCGTGAATGATTTTTTCTGTGTCGTCGAATTGGAGGAAAGGTTTGATTTTAGCTATGGTTCGAAGTTGGAAGAAGCTGGCTTTTACCACAGCGTTGACTTGCTTATCAAATTTTAATGCAGAGTCAAATATCATGCCGAGGTTTTTGACATGCGGTTTGACTAGGCAGGATAGACTTCCAAGACTGCCTGTTATCGATTTGATGGAGTCGGGGGGGCCGAATAGGATGACCTCAGACTTGCTCTCATTTAATTGGAGGAATTTCTGTGCCATCCAACATTTTATGTCCCCAAGGCAGTGTAAGAGGCTGTTTAAATTTGACTGGTTGTTGGGTTTCAGGGGGAGGTAAAGCTGAGTGTCATCGGCATAGCAGTGGAAAGAAATGCCGTGCCTTTGAATGATTTGGCCAAGGGGGAGCATGTATAGAGAGAAGAGAATGGGGCCTAGGATGGAGCCTTGTGGAACTCCACAGGAGAGGCTAGCTGGAGCAGAGGAATAACTGCCTATGTTGATGGCGAAACTCCTATCTTTGAGGTACGAAGCGAACCAGCTCAGGGCAGTGCCATCAATGCCAACCGCGTACCGGAGACGGTCAATAAGGATGGTGTGGTCCACTGTATCGAACGCTGCGCTGAGGTCGAGAAGGAGCAGGATTGCACAGTCGCCGGTGTCGATGGCGAGAAGCAGGTCGTTGTGTACCTTCAACAAGGCAGACTCTGTGCTGTGGTGGGCTCTGAAACCTGACTGGAAACTTTCCAGGATGGTGTATTGGTGCAGGTAGGGCACTAATTGGTTTAGAATTGCCTTTTCAAGGACTTTTGACAGGAATGGCAGTTTGGAAATGGGTCTGTAGTTGCTAGGCAAGGTGGGGTCTAGGTTAGGTTTTTTCAGTAGGGGCTGGACCACCGCTTGCTTGAAACTGGTTGGAACAGTGCCAGTGGCCAGAGAACTGTTGATAATAGAGAGGATGCTGGGACCGGCTATTGCAATGACATCCTTCAGAAGGGCAGTGGGGCAGGATCAAGGGGGCAGGTTGCAGGTTTCATAGCGGAGACAAGCTTTGCAAGGGAGGATAGAGTGACGGGTTGGAGGTACTAGAATAGGTGGAGGAAGACCTTGCACAGAGGAGGATGGTGATTATAGTGGCGTTTAAGAAGATTTTAGATAGGCACATGGATATGCAGAGAATGGAGGGATATGGATCACATGCAGGCAGAACATTGATGCCAATGTTCAGCACGGACATTGTGAGTGGAGGGGCCTGTTTCTGTGCTGTACTGTTCTGTACTCTAAGTTCTACTTTTTGAAAAAACATTGTAACTGAATTATTAATGATGATAAATAATAATACTGTGTTCAAAACTCTCTGTCACCGCTCAGCCAGCTTCAGCTCCAAGATATCTCACCTTGCCCAGAGGCTTGGTAAATCATCTGTGGGCAGTATCTTTATTCCCAATCCAGTGTTCTTTAATTTAATGTCAGGTTGGCATTAGAAAACAGTTTTATCAGTATATTAGAAAAAAGAAACAAAGTCTTTATATAGATCTTGTCTTTTAAAATAAATGATCAAATTCAACAATTTGAGTCCATATAGGATCCAAAACTACAGCTGGCAATTTATCTGAGGTTTAATTAATTGTCTAGGAAAGGCAAGGCCCAGATCGGATCCATGAATGAGACGCCAGAGATGTAATAATCAAGAAATGCTGATTATAAGCAGAGCAGAGCAGTGTTAAAGCTATGGTGGTGCCTGGATTGGAGCTTAGGTCTTCATACACTTTGGTAAATTTAATTTTCATCAAAAAGAGGTAGGGGGTATTTATCTCGAGCGGGTATCGCCAAGCCTGCTCCTGCTGGCAAGGAGGTTATTTTATTTGTGTGTTTCTGATTTGTTTGCTGATGAAGGAGAGATAGTTTAATGCTCAATCTTGCAGAAATAGTTCCATTTTTTTCCCCCTCTGGATCAATGCTCGATGCCTGGAGCCCCCTACAGATTTCAAACATCAGAGGTCCAGAAAGCTGGCTTTGATTAGAACTCGAGAGAAGTGCCAGTAGCTGCACATTTCAGCTCTTTGACCCATTAGTTAGAACACGGATATTTCCTAATGTGGGAGAGAGTGCCATGCTTGCAACATCGAGAGCCGTGTTTCAGATCTAATGCTTTGCTTGTGAGTTACATTTGCTGGAGACTTAACCTCAGACATATTTTTCACAGATGTGCAACCAATTGTTTTGGAAACTCCTTTTTAATTCACACCTATCATTTTTTAAACAAACCTGGAGTTAATATGTGACTGAACCCACAAGGAACATTTGGCAGTTGCAAATGATTTGTTTGTACCTAACTCAGTGCAGCAGATTCTGCTCAAGTGAATGGTTACATTGGCTGTTATTAAAGCAGCACATAAAGCAGGCTGGGGAATGGAGACTGGCAGCAGGGGAGAGAATATTAGATTTTTTTCTTTTGCTGGAATAACTGAAAGAAAGGTCTGCTTTTCATTATAATTTATGACGTAAACAAAACAGGGTGAAGTGCAGAGTTCCCGAGCACAATCTACGAGTTGTGGTGTAAAATTACTGCCAATCAGAGTTTGCCATCACCAAGTCCCTCACACTCCTCAACGATCAGCCTCGCATGCAAGAATATTGAATTTATTAACGGAAAATCAAGTGTTGTGCATAATTACTAAAGCAATACTGAGAAAAGATAATTTCAGGAACAAAGTATTGGAGTATTGTGTGCAGTTTTAGTCATCCCATTGTAGGAAGGATGTGAAGTCTTCGGAGAGGATGCAGAGAAGGTTTAGTAGAAATCTGCTTGTAATAGTGGGCATTAGCTACAGGGAGAAGTTGAACAAACTTGGATTGTTTTCTCTGGAATCATAGAGGTAGTCAGATACCTGATTAGAAGTATATATAATTATGAGAGTTGTAGATACTACGGTAGATAGTCAGAACCTTTTCTACAGGGTGGAAATGTCAAGGACGAGACAGAATAATATAAAGTGCAAGGGCAATATTTTAAAGGAGACTAGACCAAGTAGACCCGTTGGGCCCAAACCTCTCCTACATTGGTGCAGCACCCTCTCCTCCCCCACTCCCCCATCCCTCTTCCCCTACCCCCTCCCCTCTCCCCTCCCTCCCTCCCTCCCTCCCTCCCTCCCTCCCTCCCTCCCTCCCTCCCTCCCTCCCTCCCTCCCTCCCTCCCTCCCTCCCTCCCTCCCTCCCTCCCTCCCTCCCTCCCTCCCTCCCTCCCTCCCTCCCTCCCTCCCTCCCTCCCTCCCTCCCTCCCTCCCTCCCTCCTTAATAAAAGACTATACATGATTATAATCAAGACGTCCACAGTGAACAAATAAATGATAAAGAGTCCAACATTCAGTGCAAAATATAACATTGAAGTCCGATTAAAGAAAGTTCAAAGGTCCCCACCGTTTTGAGTTGGGACCCTTTTTCAGACTCCCAATACTCCCATTTGGAGAGAATAGAACAGTTTCTGCAGTTTTCCACATCATTGCAACCACTATACTTCAAACTCACTTCATTTACTGTAAGTCCCTTGGAGTGTCCTGAGGTTGTGGTAGGTGCTAGCAGTTCTACTCTCTGAAGAGCTGTAGTGTAGGATTAGTAATTAAGGAACAATGGTTTGAGATAGCGAAGACAGGCTAGTCTCAGGAAAAGGGAGAATTAAATGTTGGATTGTCATAAAATCCCAACTGTGCCTCCAGAGTCTTTAATGAAGATTTATTTAATTGTTCTGCTGCACTTTGTCATATCGGTCACTCCAGTCCTACATATTGTGGACGAATCTTTGGCCCTTGGTATGCTGAGCAAGTCCCCCTCAAACTGCTTCAGGTGTTCTAGAAAGTGTGTTATTCCCACCTCCTCAGGGCATCAGGAGTGGTCAATAAATGCCACAGCCAAACAGCACCTTTGATGAGGTGCTGTCTGCCAGAGGCTCCCTCAAAATCCATAGGCTAGAGTATTGTCCCGATCTTCTAACCTACCTCATCGTGGACATTGGACTTTCTCTCTGGAACTGTAATGCCGAAATGCTGAAACCACATCATGCACTCAGGTATTCTTCTCTTTGCACTACCTGTTGTACTTGTGTATGACTTGATTGTACTCATGCAGAAGTATTATCTGATTTACTTGGACAGCACGCAGATAGAAACTTTCCACTGTATCTTGGTACATGTGACAACAATGAACCAATACCAGTAGTCTTAGCTTTAGGGACAAGATTCATTCGAACAGGAGGTTGGAGGTATAATAAGTATAAAAAACAAAGGAACTTGCCTTGCTTTATAACCTTTCACATCCAGAGAACATGCTAAAGTGTGCAGCGAGGAAAACCGTTGATGAATGTTCACCATGACAGTGAAAATGCAGAAGATCTTGTATCAAAGCCTACGTCATAATTTACCAGGTGATGCTGGTTGATTGACTTATCCAGGAAGATTTTCTGGCAAATTACGTGTGCTTTTGGAGATCAGGATGTGCACCCAGATTTCAGGAGGTTTCTACTGTTGCAGATTTAGCTCAGACCACGTTCCCCAACATCAACCCCATCTACCCTTCATGCTGCTTCCGAAAAGCTGCCGACATAATGTCCCACCCCAGTCATTCCTTCTCCTGCTCCTGTCCAGCAGAAGGTTCAGAAGTTTGAAAGTACCAGACTCAGGAACAGCTTCTTCCCCTCTATATTCAGACTTCTGAACGGTCCTTCCATAAGCTAAGGTACTATCCAATTCACCCCTACTCCATTGCAGACATTGGATTTTGTCTCTGGAACTAGTGCGCTACAATGCTGAGAACTGTATTCTGCACTTTATACTATCCTCTTTGCTCTGCCTCTATACATTTTGATAATATGCAAAACAAAACGTTTCACTTTATCTCGGGAAGCGTGACAATAATAAACCTAAACCTGAACCTAAGTTTATTGGAGCAACCCCACGGTGGAAGGAGCCAGATTGCCGGTCCAGTTGTCCGACTATTCACTCGGTTCACAGCTCATCTGTTGCCAAACTCCCTCCCCATCACCCCCCCTCCCAAATACCCTCCTCCCACCACCTTGATTCATAACCATTAAATCATGCAACAAAAAACATTAATCTCAGTTTTGGAATGATTGATTGATCCCCAATTCCAGAAGTTTTCCTGAGAGATAGTTCTACATTTCCACTGGCCTTTGTGTGAAGTGGTGTTTCCTTCATCATCCCGGTTCACATTTTCAGGCCTCGTTTCTTGTTCTGCTTCCAATTCCCTCTTGAATTTCTCTCTCAATCCTTGGCTTCAATGGTAAACCACGAGGACTGGTTTACCTCATGCTTCAGAAAGACCAGAGGTGATTTACTCACTTCACAATGATAAACAGAGTCACCCAGGAGCAGAAAACATTTCCTGGTGATGGGTCCATAACAGAAGCAACATACCCTACAGAGAAGACCCTACAGGGAAGGTTCAAATAAGGAACTGCAGATGCAGGTTTACAAAAAATGACACAAAGTGCTGGAGTTACTCAGCTGGTCGGGCAGCATCTCTGGAGAACATGGTTGGTGATGTTTCAGGCTGGAACTCTTCTTCAGACCGTGGTGGAGATGGGCTGTTCAGGGGGAAGTGAGGAAATGCTTTCCCTTGATGCCAGTAATGTGGAATGCCCCTCCCAACTGGCAGTGAGAACATTCTGCTTCCCACATTGTAATGGTGACCACACAGGCTCTGCAGTGCTTTGGGACACTCTCAGCTTGTGAAAGGAGAGACTTTCTTTTTGGATTGCCACGTTAAAAATTGCAAAAATCTGACCATTCACCATGTTGTATCAAGCACAAAATCCAAGGCCTGTGTACACAAGCCTGCATGTGCTCGGTATGTGCGTGTAACTACTGTGTGTGTTTATGTGTATGTATGTGCCTTGTGTTTGTGCTGTGTGTGTGTGTGTACCTTTGTGTGTGTATCTGCGACTGCTGTGTATTTACTTGTGCTTGTGTCTGTGGCTTGTGTTTGTGCCTGTGTTTTTGTGTGTGAGTGGGTGTGTGTGTGAATGTGGGAGTATGAGTGTATGCATGTGTGAGTGTGAGTGAGTGTGTGTGAGTGTGAGCTTGTTAATGTATGTGATGGTATGTGTGTGTGTGTGTGTGAATGTGAGTATGTGTATGTGTCTGTGTAGTAACATTTCCCATATTCCAGCAGCAATTCCATCTGTGTGCACAGTGTCTCATTAATCATAAGATGAAGGTCCTCCTCAAAGTCTGATAGCGTGTAGAAATGCCCCTTTCTATCTCATTCACTGCCTTTCTTCGTTTTTTCCTCCAATTTATCTTTCTCCCCTCTCCCTCCCTCTCGCTTTTATTATTTTAATTTTTGTAGTTTAAGACAGTGATGTAAACTCCCTGTCAAATCAAACACCGGATTGTCCAATAAAACTCAAAAATTACCTCAGGAGAAAAACAAGATGATTTGACACTGAATTCCCCATGGAATAATGGGAACTAAGTTACTGGTGACAGATCATAATAGGTACAAAGATGGGAGAGCAAATACGGAACATATGAAAAAAATATTACCATAGAAACAGAGGGCATGGAGAAAAAACAGGCTCGGCTATATAATGAGCAAAAATCTGAAGGCATTCTATCAATATTTTGCAAAAAACATCAGAGAATAAATTAGAAAAACAAGATGGTAACAGTCGGAGTTGTGTGAAATTAAACTCATCTTTAATTGCCTCTGGTATAACATTGGAGAAAGAACTTCACTTGACAGCTGTTGATTTTTACACAATAACGTCCCAACAGTCTAACCAACATCAGAGAAGGTTCAGGGAAGGGAAACAGGAGGACATGTGGACCCAGGAAGTGTTTGAGTGAGTCCATGAGGAGCAGCGGTTCCTTGTGACAGGACGACTGCTGATGAATTCGGGGCAACAGACAGAACAAACAGATCGGAGAGAAGGGCGGCACTCCTACACAATGATTTGCCGTGATCTGGAACGTTCTGCCTGAAAGGAAGGAATTTCATAAAAACTTCAAGGGCCCCCATCACCTATTACATCTTGGTTCTCACAACTCTCTGGCGTGGAACAGTCCAAAGGTTCATGAACCTCTCAAAGAAATTCTTGCCCATTTCCATTTTAGGTGGTCGATGCCTTCTGCTGAAATGGTGCCTCACTCTAGTTTTGTCCTGAGTGAAAACAACCTGACAATTGACACTCACACTAAATTATGGAACTTTGTTGTTGCAGCCCAGTCCATCACAGAGATTAGACTGATGGTTTGGGACGTCAGACTCCAGAGTGGGCCGAGCAGGCATTTCTTCACCGAGAGGGCATAACCTTAGCGTGTGAGGGGCACAGCATAAAGAGGATCTGCAGGACAAGGTTTTACACAGAAGGTGGTGAGTGCCCAGAACGCGCTGCCAGGGGTGGTGATGGGGACAGATACAATAGTGGCATTCTAAAGGTTTTCAGATAAGCACATGGATGTGCAGGGAATGGAAGATATGGATCACATGCAGGTAGAAGAGATTAGTTTAACTTGACATCATGTTTGGCATGGACAAAGTGGACCGATAGGCCTGTTCCTGTGCCGTACTGTTCTATGTGCTAAAGTTTTTCAGAACTGAGTTGTACACTCCATGTTATACACATTATCCCAGATGTAATCTAAACCACGCTCGTGTTTCCGAAGCATAATTTACCTACTTTTATATTCCGTTCGCCTAGAAATAAGCAATAAGGTTGTTAGCTTTGCTAATTACTTGGTGTACTTGCATGTTAGCTCAGGGCAAAGTATGCACTGGGTGAGCCAGATCCCTGTGCATCGCAAGCCTCTCTCACCACACCATTTATATAATAGTTTTATTTTTTATTTGCTTGGCCAAATGGATAATTTCAGGTTTTGCTGTATTGTAATCCACTTGCCAGATCTTTGCACACTCACTGAACCTATCCATATCTTCTAATAACCTCCCTGTGCCACCTTCACAATTCACTTTTCCTCCTGTCCTGTGTCTTCCGATGTAGTAACTCGACCTCTGTGCCTTCGTCCGAGCTGTTTGCATAGTCTGTAATAAATTGAGGCTCTGCCCAAGAAATACCAGAGATTTGTGGACGTAGCCCAGTCCATCACGCATTGTGTTGTGTTGCGTTGTGTGCTGTGCTGCTTGCTGTGTTGCGTGATGTGCTGTGTTGTGTTGTGTGCTGCTTGCTGTGTTGTGTTGTGTGCTGTGTTGTGCTGTGTTGTGTGTTGCCTGCTGTGTTATGTTCCCTGCTGTGTTGTGATGTGTTGTCTGCTGTGTTGTGTTGTGCTGTGTTGTGTTGCGTGTTGTGCTGTGTTGTGTGTTGCGTGTTGTGCTGTGTTGTGTGCTGTGTTGTGTGCTGTGTTGTGTGCTGTGTTGTGTTGTGTTGTGTTGTGTGCTGTGTTGTGTGCTGTGTTGTGCTGTGTTGTGTGTTGCGTGTTGTGCTGTGTTGTGTGCTGTGTTGTGTGCTGTGTTGTGTGTTGCGTGTTGTGCTGTGTTGTGTGCTGTGTTGTGTGCTGTGTTGTGTGTTGCGTTGTGTGCTGTGTTGTGTGTTGTGTTGCCTGCTGTTGTGTTGTGTGCTGTGTTGTGTTGTGTGCTGTGTTGTGTTGTGTTGCCTGCTGTGTTGTGTTGTGTGCTGTGTTGTGTTGTGTGCTGTGTTGTGTCACGTGTTTTGCTGTGTAGTGTTGTGTTATGTGCTGTGTTGTGGTGTCTTGTGCTGTGTTCTGTGTTGTGTTGGGTCACGTGCTGTGTTGTGTTGTGTCACGTGCTTTGTTGTGTTGTGCTGTGTGTTGCATTGTGTTGTGTTGCGTTGTGTTGTGAACAGGCAACTTCCTTTCCACCACATCACTGCTGGCAGGGATTACCAACAAGCACCGAGACACTGCATGGCTGCTAGTGAGGGGCCCCTCCCAGTCAGATCCTTCCTGGATCGTCGGAGTTTTGCTACCATTGCACACTGCCCTCGGATGGCTGTTATGGGGAGGTGATTCAGCAGGTGTTGGGTATTTGGAACAAGCTGCTAAAAGAGGTAGTTGAGGCAGGTACAACAACATTTAAAAGACACTTGTACATGGGTGGCAAATATTTACAGGGATCGGGGCCAAACGCAGAAGAAAAGGACTAGTTTAGATGGGGCATCTTGGTGGGCATTGACAAATTGTGCTTGTCTCCGTGCTGTATGAGTATGACTCCGTGAGACGGTTTTCCACCTCTTTACAGAGTGTGGATTTTCAAAGAGGAACTGGAGAATGATGATCCCTCGTTGATCCCAAACAGCTCTGTAACAGAGGACTCTGATTTATGAACTGTTCTCAGGGTCGCACTCTGAGAGGGGCATCTAGTGCTGTTGGAAGGCCATCAACTTGGTGAAAGACGCTCTTCGGTCTGCCTGAAACTTGTTGACCTCCCAGCAGAGCGAGATGTCCATCAGGGAATATTGCCGATGCTCCAGACTGTAGGAGCACATTAACGTGTGATTCGCTGAAGCTCGGTGCAGCCAATGCCAAGGCTCTGTGGGGGAGGACCACAGTCTAAGGTCCTTCCGCTGCTGGACATTGAGGGGCAGAATCCAGTGGGGCCACCACTCAAACAAGAAAAGGGATGTCACCGCAGAATGGCAATGGTTGTTGTTTTAAGATAAGTGCAAACACTACTGAGTATGGTACTGCGGAATGTGTACAGAATGTATGAACAATTTTTGCACAGTCTTTGTTTTGTATTAAAAAAATTCAGACTAGAGATTATTTTTATAATATCTCTAGCACGGATAGGAGACGTGTCTGCAGCTCACTATCAACACTTTACACCCCACTTCCACCTCCCTTATTTTCTGGGAAGCCTCGCTTTACGTTGTGCTGAATCAGTACAAGTGCAGGATGATTTGCAGCCCATTCCCAGTATAGCCCAACCCCAGTAACAGTCCAACCCCAGTAACAGCCCACCCCCAGTAACAGTCCAACCCCAGTAACAGTCCAACCCCAGTAACAGTTCAACCCCAGTAACAGCCCAACCCCAGTACCAGCCCACCCCCAGTAACAGCCCACCCCCAGTAACAGCCCACCCCCAGTAACAGCCCACCCCCAGTAACGGCCCACCCCCAGTAACGGCCCAACCCCAGTAACGGCCCACCCCCAGTAACGGCCCATTCCCAGTATAGCCCACCCCCAGTAACAGTCCAACCCCAGTAACAGTCCAACCCCAGTAACAGCCCACCCCCAGTAACAGCCCACCCCCAGTAACAGCCCACCCCCAGTAACAGCCCACTCCCAGTAACAGCCCACCCCCAGTAACGGTCCACCCCCAGTAACGGCCCACCCCCAGTAACGGCCCACCCGCAGTAACGGCCCACCCCCAGTAACGGCCCACTCCCAGTAACGGCCCACTCCCAGTAACGGCCCAACCCCAGTGACGGCCCACCCCCAGTGACGTCCCACCCCCAGTGACGGCCCACCCCCAGTGACGGCCCACCCCCAGTGACGGCCCACTCCCAGTAACGGCCCACTCCCAGTAACGGCCGACTCCCAGTAACAGCCCACCCCCAGTAACAGCCCACTCCCAGTAACAGCCCACCCCCAGTAACAGCCCACTCCCAGTAACGGCCCAACCCCAGTAACGGCCCACCCCCAGTAACGGCCCTCCAGTAACCATCTACAGCCTACCCAGAGTAACAGTTGACCTCCAGTAACAACCTATCACCAGTAACACTGACTCAACGAGCAAGTGGCAGAGCGATCACAAACTTACTCCTGGAGAAAGGCAGAACCTTCTCCTCGTGCTCTGCAGTTGCCTCCAGGTTTCCTGTCACTTTAAGAGCAGGAAGCAATAAGAAAGCGCTAATGAGAGGAACAATGTCTCACGTTAAGGCCTCAGGTTCCCCTCATGTGGTCAATTGAAAGTCATTGTTATGCAGACAGTTGATGGAACACAAGGCTTTGTCATTCCTCCTGATTGTTACTCTGGTTGCATTGTGTGTGGGCATTGACTAGGGATTCTTCCCTGTTCTGAGGCAGATTGATGGAGGTTTGCTGTCACTGTCCGTCAGAGCAGGTCCCTGGCAGGAAGCAGGTTTGCTTTAAGGACTTAGAAAACAGGAGCTGGAGTAGAAATACTGTAGCCAAAACATTTCACAAGTATATTAATGGCAAGCGGAGAACTCATTCGGGGATCCTCAGGGACTGGAATTCTATGTGTGGATAAACACAAAAAGCTGGAGTAACAGCGGGACAGGCAGCATCTCTGGGGAGAAGGAATGGGCAACGTTTCCGATCGAGACCCTTCTTCAGTCTGAAGAATGAAGGAGGGTCTTGACCCGAAACATCACCACGAAACATCTCCAGAGATGCTGCTTGTCCCGCTGAGTGACTACAGCTTTTTGTGTCTATCTTCGGTTTAAACCCGCATCTGCAGATCTTTTCTACCCAGTCTGTGTGTGGACTCCATGGGTCTTACTACTTATCATTGGCAATCACTGAGGAGAAGGACATTGTAGATGGGGAATTTGGGGGTTGGGGGGGGGGGGGGTAGAGGTGAGGGTGAGGGTGGGGGAGGATTTATCTCCTATATCGTGCGGATTAGATGTATCCAGGCTGCAGTGGGAAGCAAAAGAGAAGATTGCTTGGCCCCTGTCACAAGTGAGGTGCGTCATGACTGGAGGACAACAAGTGCGGGCCTCAAGAACAGCAGGGATAAGCCAGGTATTTACAGGTCAAAGAATCTAACTTCACGGTAGGGAAGTTAAGAAGAAAATCGTCCAAAGGACATGATTAATGTGCAGCTGGAAAGGCAGTGTTGATCAGAGGTAGCCAGCATGGCTTTGTTCGGGAGAGGTCCAATTTGACCAAATTTTTCAAAGAGGTAACAGATGTGTTGGTGAGGGCAGAATGGTTGATGAAGTCCTCATCGATTTCAGCAAGGCTTTTGACACGGTCTCACAAGGCAAACTGGTCCAAACTTTGCAGACCATGCCATCCAAATAAATTGGTAAATCGGATCCAAAGGCAGCTTGGTAAGAGGAGATGGAGGTCAGTCATTCAAAGCTGAGATGAGAAGAAATGTCATGCAGCTGAGGGTTGCAAAGCCTATAGCCAAGAGGGCAATGGAGGCCCAGTCATTCATTATCTTCAAAACAAAGTTTAGTTTAGTTTAGAGCCTTTTTAAAATTTAGCATAGAGATACAGTGTGAAAACAGGCCTATCAGCCCACCGAATCCGTGCAGACCAACAATCACCCGTACACTAGTTCTATCCTACACTAGAGGTAATTCACAGAAGCCAATCAACCTACAAACCTGCAAGTCTTTGGAATGTGGATGGAAACCGGAGCACCTGAAGAAAATCCATGTAGTCACAGGGAGAACATACAAATTCCGTATAGGCTGCCCCTGTAGTCAGGATTGAACCCAGGTCTCTGGCACTGTAAGGCAGCAACTCCACCACTGCGTCACTGTGCCACCTCTTGAAGAGTATCCTGAAGAGAATTTGTATGTTAATGATACTGGGTTAAGGTAGGAGAGGGGCACTGAGGTAAAGATCAGTTGTGATTAACAGTTGTAATGATCACACATGTGAACAGGAAGGGATTTGAAGAATATAGACCAACTGAAGGAAGGTATGCAGTTTCAATTGGCATCATTGTCAACGCCAGTTGACATTGTGGGCAGAAGGGCCTGTTCCTGTGTTGTACAGTTCTATGTCTTAGGTGGTTGTGGGTGTAGAATAGGAGAGATATTCCTGCCACACATTCAGGTGCAAGATTTATCTCCTCGCACTGTACCACAATTGGCTACAAGGATACTGGGAATAACTGATGTTGTAGGGTCAGGTGAAAGAGTTGAAGCACTCAGCAGCTTTGCCAACCAACGCGTTGAACACGTGACCTTAAAATGTTAACAGACGGGACATCTACATTTTTGGTGGTCGGAAAACTTGCAGCAACTATTACAGAGAGCAGGGTAATTAGTAACAGAGTGAAGCAGAGAGACTCCAGCACCAGGACAACGAATCCTGACGACCTTCTACCGCTGCACCATATAGAGCATCCTAACACATGGCATCCCTGTGTGGTACCTCAGCTGCACGGAGGCAGAGAGGAGAGCTCTTCAGCGGGTAGTTCACAGAGCTCAGAAGACTATCGGAACACAGCTACCAGCCTTGGAGGACATCTACAGGGGGATCAAACAATGTGTGGAGCGACAATGCCTGGAGGTGTCTTTACACTGTAATCTTAAAGAATGCTTACACTGGTGATCCAAGGCATACAAATCTTACAATACAATACAACACAATATATCTTTATTGTCATTGTACAGGGGTACAACGAGATTGGGAATGCGCCTTCCATATGATACAATAAATTAATTAGGTAATCAATATAAATTTATACAACCCAGTGAAACAAATTAGAAACAGTTTAAAACAGTGTAAAGTGCAAGTAATTCTGTGCGATGTGATCATCCGGCTCAGCAGGACCGGTTCATAGCAGCTATGGCTCTGCGGATGAAGCTGTTCCTGAGTCTGGAGGTGCGGGCGTAGAAGGCCTTGTAGCGTCTGCCCGATGGTAGAATTTCGAACAGACTATTGCAGGGGTGAAGAGTCTTTGTGAATGCTGGTGGCTTTTCTGAGGCATCGTGTGTTGTAGATGTCCTCCAAGGCTGGTAGCTGTGTTCCGATAGTCTTCTGAGCTCTATGGACTACCCACTGAAGAGCTCTCCTCTCTGCCTCCGTGCAGCTGAGATACCACACAGGGATGCCATGTGTTAGGATGCTCTAAATGGTGCAGCGGTAGAAGGTCGTCAGCAGCTGTTGGGGCAGACCAGACTTTTTCAGTGTTCTCAGGTAGAACAGTGATTGTTGCACCTTCTTGACCAGCGCAGCGGTGTTATTGGACCATGTTAGGTCCTCCGAAATGTGAGTGCCCAGAAACCTGAAGCTGGACACTCTCTCCACGCTGTCCCCGTTGATGAAGATCGGGGCGTATTCCCGTTGTGTGATCTACGGAAGTTGATGATCAGCCCCTTGGTCTTGGAGGTGTTTAGGAACAGGTTGTTAACTGAGCACCAGTCCGCCAGGTTCTGCACCTCCGCTCTGTAGTTTGTTTCATCACCGTTGGTGATCAGCCCGATCACCGTTGTGTCATCTGCAAACTTGACAATGGTGTTGGTGTCGAATGCAGTCGTGTGTGAAGAGGGAGTAGAGCATGGGGCTCAAAACGCAGCCCTGTGGTGTGCTGGTACTCGGGGTGATAGTGGAGGACAGGTGCGGGCCAATTCTCACTGCTTGCGGTCGCTCCATCAAGAAGTCCAGGATCCAGTCGCATAACGACGAGCTGAGGCCTAGCTGGTGGAGTTTGGTGATGAGCTTGGTGGGGATGATCATGTTGAAGGCTGTGAGGCCGACTGGTCTGCTCCAAGATCTCCTTCACCTCGGGATAGTCCTGCAAAATTCCGAGCCCAAAGCTGCAGCCGGTGCAGGCTGGAGTCGAGGTTTCCATTTAACTCTCACTGTCTGCAATGAGATTCATATTACCTGCGATACCACATCATTCTGAGCACTCCAACTCTAGGGCTGCAAGAAAAGGTGTGCTGATAAATGGCATGTTTAAATCCTAATTAATATAGTGAATGGATCAACAGAAAGTGTGAGAATCCCGTGGGAGTGAGATTAATAACAAATGGACCACTTCCAGTGATTTGTTAAATGATCAGCTGTGGAGAAGTTGAAACCTCTCGCGCCTTCGCGTGTTTCAAATCTTCTCTTTGAGTTCAGGAAGATCATGATCAAGTTTTCAAACTGTTTTATTGCGCTAGAAAGGGTGCAGAGATGATTTACGAGGATGTCGAGGGCCTGAGCTATAGGGAGTGCTTGGTCAGGCTAGGACTTCATTCCATGGAGTGCAGGAGGCTGCGGAAAGATCTTTTCGAGGTGTACAAAATCATGAGGGAAATTGAAAGGGTGAATGCACAGAGTCTTTACCCAGGGTAGGGGAATCAAGGACTAGAGGACATAGGTTTAATGTAAGAGGGGAAAGATTAGGAACTTGAGGGTCAATGTTTTTACACAGAGGGTGGTGAGTATATGGAATGAGCTGCCAGAGGAGGTAGTCGAAGCAGGTACTATAACATTGAAAATAAACTTGGACAGGTACATGAATAGGAGAGGTTTCGAGGGATACAGGCAAACACGGGCAAATGGGACTAACTTAAGCATCTTGATTGGCATAGACGAGTTGGGCTGTTTCTATGCTGTATGATTCTAGGGCTCTATGACTCTGAATGAAAGGCGATTATGTTCATTCAGAAGAAAGAGTGAATGAATTCTGCTCCAATCTTGCTCCAATTTCTCATGGTAAGATCTTCCAAAGAAATAAATAATTCCAAATCAATTTAAGATTATGAATTACATAAAATAAAGTGGCTAACAGCAAGTTAAAACAAAAATGGTGCATGTGTTGGTGGAGGGAAAGGGTTTAGCCTCTGTTTAAGGAAGATGTATAGAGGTCTCAAACACTCTGAAAGTGGGATGGAGGTGTAGAGGGGTTGTACAGCCATGGTGTAGCATCAGTTTGGACCAGGGAGTTGGAAAGTCAATGTGGCAGAGGGCATCAAAGTGCTATGGATGTAAATGGGAATGGACCAAGGGAGGGAGTTGAAGCAAGAAGAATTAAGTAGGAAGGAACAGCAGATGCTGGTTTACACTGAAGATAGACACAAAATGCTGGAGGAATTCAGAGGGACTGGCGGCATCTCTGGAGAGAAGGAACGGGTGACATTTCAGGTCGAGTCTCTTCAGAAATAAGTTCAGTGGGGTAATTGGGTGGACAACGTAGATTAAAAGAGAGATGGTATATAAATAGAGACACAAGAAACTGCTGGAATCTTGATTAAAACACAAACTGCTGGAGGACACATCTTGACCCAAAACTTTGCCATTACACTCCCTCCCCCTCCCCCCCCCCCCCCCCCCCCCCCCCCCCGATGCTGCCTGATCCGCTGAGTTCCTTCAGCACTCTATGTTTTGGTATATAAGTAGTCCAGTTATTTGAAGAAATGTTTTATAATTCACAAAGAACAGCACTCCACAGAGAATAAATGGGTATTTGTGAGTAACTAAGGAAGTTATTTTTAGATTGAATGCAAAGGCTTACAAACTTGCAAAGACTTGTGTTAAGACTGAAGTTAAAGAGAATTTCAGAAAATTCACCAAAAAAATGATAAAGGGAATGAAAACTAAATATGTGAATGCTGGTAAGAAGCATTACATCAGATGGAGAATTTCTAGAAGTACATAAAGAGCAGTGGAGGCAAACATGAGTTCTTTAGAAACTGAGAAGAATTGGTAATAGGAAATGAAGAGATGACAGAGACCTTAAACAGATATTTTATCTGTCTCCTCATTCAAAGGCACTAGGAGCACAGTAAAACCTCAGGAAATAAGGGAAGACACAAAGTGCTGGATTAACTCAGCAGGTCAGGCAGCAACATTAATCTAATGGCTTGGGTCGAAAACCTTCTTCAAACTGAAATATAACAGGGGAAGAAAGAAGAAGATGAAACAATTCAAATTACTAGAGGAAACTTACCAGGTAGTGATTATAAGGTGTATCTGAAAGGAATCAGGATTAACTATTGTGGGAGAAGTGACTGAGACTGAATCCAATACATGCCCAAGACCCAGTGAACAACATCATAAGGTTTGATCGTGGTGTGATGGAGATAGTATTGGTAATCATCGTCCAAAACCCCATGAACTCACAATTGGAAGGTAACAGATGTAACGTACTGATTTAGAATGTCCAGGGGGAGAAGAGGAGCAGTCATAAATCAGAGAGCCTGACGTCAGTATGGGGAACATGGCAGAGTGGAGTCTCTTGAACTTCTACAGGTGTACAGTGAAAAGCATATTAACTGGTTGCATCACGGCCTAGGTTCCGCGACTTGAATGCCCAGGAGCGAAGAAGACTGCGAAAAGTGGTGAAGACTGCACAGGCCATCACTGGTTCTGACCTCTCCACCATCGAAGATATTTACAGGAGTCACAGCCTCAAAAAGGCAGCCAGCATCATCAGAGGCCCTCACCACCCTGGCCACACACTCATTTCACCACTGCCATCGGGAAGAAGGTACAGGAGCCGGAAAACTGTAATGTCCAGGTTCAGGAGCAGCTTCTCTTCGGCCATCAGGCTATTAAACACTATAACCTCCTATTAAGCTCTGAACTATATGGACCTAGGGGCATTGGTTTTGTCTTTTTGCACTATTATTGTTTGTTTGTTTTTATGTGTATGTGTGTGGATATATATATATATATGTATGTGTGTGTGTACATGTATATATAAACAGAACTAACTTTTTCTCATTTATATTGTTTACAGTATACTATGTTTACATATTTTGTGGTGCTGCTGCAAGTAAGAATTTCATTGTTCTATCTGGGACATCTGACAATAAAAGACTCTTGACTCTTGATGAAGGACAATTGGGTGGTAATTGGTAATTGGGTGGTAATATTTGACATTTCCGCTGGCGTTTGTTGAGACGAACTAGCAGTATAGATGGAGAACCACTTCCTCTGCTTGGACCTTCAAAGGCCCTGCGATAAGGTGTCATGGACAAGTCATGTAATGTGAATTAGAGGATGTGGAAGTTCAGCTAATCCATTGGAGACACAAGGAACTGCAGATGCTGGAATATTGAGCAGAGTACAAAGTGCTGGAGGAACACAACGGGTCAGGGAGCATCGTCCATGGTGGGGCTCCTCTCGATTGGACTGTGGTTAAAATCCAGTTCAAGGCCTGTTTTAATGCAGCTCCCACTTCCAACAAAAGCAAAGCAGATGCTGAGTGCAAGTCGAACCAGTACAGGATGTCAGTGAGGAGGTGTAAGCTGCTGTTGACTTTGGTTTGATTGTTGGCACAATGCTGTATATTCCAGTGATAGCCCGGCAAAGGTGCGACTTCCTGCTGTCTTCTGCTCTTTATCATTTCATTTAGACTTTAATCAGAAGCTGGTGCAGTCCCCAACTCATACCCTGCTCCTTTGAGAGAGGCCAATAGTGAAAAAGACTTGTATTCAATGGTAGTTGAGACAATTTAATGCCTTGTTAGGCTCACATTCTTTTAGTGGAGGACTAGATGCAACATGCTTTTGCAACTGAAAAGCCTTGCCCTGCATCTTTTGTTGTTTTCACTCAGAACTCCCATTGTGCTTTCTGCAGGGCCCGAGGCAGGTGCAACAGGGAGTAGATCAATAGTCTGCCCTCGCTGTTCCTTTTATCATGTGTAGTTAATACTGAATATTCAAATATTCACTGAATATTTTAGGCTTATTTTAGGCTTAGTGCATATTTAGAATGAAAGACCATGAAACAGTTTTATTAAAGGCACAAAGCCTTGCCTGTGTTATCAATCATAAAATACTCATGGCCAAGCAAGTTCTTTGTTGTACAAAAGCTTTCTCCTCAGCTTAATTTTAGAGAACTGATTCTCGTTAGAGGTTACACTGAATGGCGTGGAAAATCTTTTTATCACTTGTGTGCCAGTTTGCGGAGTGTGGCAGCAGACTGCGACATGTGAATTATGATGGATGATGCCGCTGAGTGCAATTCTGGACCTGCAAAATGTTTCAAGATGCCACCTCTGTAATATTAGTCTGAATGAGGGCAGCTATAAACCGATAAAGTGTTCACATTTGTTGGGGCTTTATTCTAGCATTAAACCGAAACCGGAAATAAAGCAGAAAATGCGGGAAATATTGCTGGGATGTTAACTCTGTTTCTCTCACCACAGATGCTGCCTGATCTGCTGAGAATTTCCAGCGTTTTAGATTTAACATTTGCAGCTCCTTTGATTTTCATTAAACTGAACCCTGATTTACTTAGTGCAGGTGGGTTTGTTTCTTTCAGCAAAGGTAGGAGGGTCTAATCACTCAGGTTGGGAAGGAAGTATAAAGAGATACACCGAATACTCTAACAAACCTCTACTGGATGGACTGCAGAAAGCATCATGACAGATTGCATCATATCCTGGTACTGCAATTTCAATGCACAGGAACACAAGAGGCTGCGGAGAGTGATGGCCTCAGACCAGTCCATCATGGGCACAGCCCTCCCCACCATGGAAAGCATCCACAGCAAGCGCTGCCTCAAGGCTGCATCTATCATCCAGAAATCCCACAATCTGGGTCATGTCTTCTTGCTGTTACCGTCGGGCAAGGATGCACAGGTTGGTGAGTTAATCGGCCACTGTACATTGCCTCAAGTGTGTGGATGCATGGTAGGAAATAGGAGGTTGGGGTAATGGTAATGTGGAGAGAATGAAATGGGTTAGGGTAGGATTAGAGTAAATGGGTGATTGATGGTGGGCAGGCACTAGGCACTGTCTCTCTATGACCCTCGGAGGTGAGGCAGATACTGGAGACTGGAGCCTGGACCACAGCCATTTACATCCTATATCGATGATTTGGCTGAGGGGGATACAAAGTGCTAGAGTAACTCAACAGGTCAGGCAGCAATTCTGGAGAAAGTTTCTACATTTGGCTGAGGGGATCCAATGTTACATTTCCAGGTTCCTGATGAGAAGAGATAGGCAAGCTGTGTGATTAGCCAAGGACATAGTGTGGACATGTCATGGAGATTCATAGAGCCGTACAGTACAGAAACAGGCCCTTCAGTCCACCTTAATGATGGACAAGTTGGCACATTGGGCTAGTCTCATTTTCCAATTACCCTCTGAACCTCTCCTATCCATATAACTGGCCAAATTTCTAATAAAAGTCGTAATTGTATCCCCTTATATAGTTTTCGCTGTCAACTCATTCCAGATACAGACCATTCTCTTGAGTGAAAATGTACTCCCTGAGGTCCCTCTTAAAACTTTCCCCTCTCACTTTAAGCCTGTACCTTTTAGTTTTTGAATCCTCTACCCTGGGAAAAAGACTGTGAGTGTTCACTTTTTCCATGTCCCTCATATTTTGTACACCTCAATAAAGTCGCCCCTCTCTATAACTCAAGTCCGCAAGCTCAGTCAACATTCCGGTGAGTCTCTTCTGTACCCTTTCCAACTTAATGACATGCGTAGGATTCATACACATAATAAAAAGCAGAGTACATTTTAAATAGTGAGGGATTGAAAAGGGGTGGGTGTTGAGAGGGGTCTCAGTGTTCTCGTACACCAGTCACTGAAAGCTCACAAACAGGTGCAACAAGGGGTTAGGAACGGAAATGGGATGATAGACCTTAATCTGAGAGGATTTGAATGTAGGAGTAAGGAAGTCTTCTTGCAATTTATAGAGCCACTAGACCAAGTGGACCCATTGAGCCCAAACCTCTCCTGCATTGATGCAGCACCCACTCCTTCCCCCCCTCCCCCACTCCATCCCCCTCAACCCCCCTTATCCTCCCTCCTCCCCTTCCCTCCCTTCCCCCTCCCTCCACCCCCTCCTCCCTCCCTCTCCCTCCCTCTCCCTCCCTCCCTCCCTCCCTCCCCCCCTCCCTCCAACCCTTCCCTTCCTCACTCCCTTACTCCCTCCCCCTCGCCCCCTCCCTCCCTCCCTCCCCCCTCGCCCCCTCCCTCCCTCCCTCTACCCCCTCCCTCCCTCCCTCCCTCCCTCCCTCCCTCCCTCCCTCCCTCGGAGATAGATTTAAACTTTAAAATGTGAATAACTTAAAAAATGTAACACCGATTTCAATGAAACTTCTTCTATTAGCACCAAAGGAATGACGGAGTAAGGTGGGCCTAAAACTGTCATGCTATCGTGTACCGTTTTGGCTGTAGTTCAGGAACAAACAAACAAACAAATGAGAGTTTAGTATATAGATGATGAGTGGCATCTGGGGTTTAGTGAACAGTTTTTGTGTCCTTGTCCAAACATCTTTGAGTATGTTCTTGCCCCAGAAGGAGTGCAGTGAAGGCTCTCCAATCTCGGTCTAGGGATGTGAGGAGAAATCAGATATGCTGACTTTGTGTGAGTGCGAGATCACATTGAAACTCTCAAAACTGTTGCAGGGCTTGATAGTGTGGGTGCATGGAGGACATTTGCTCTGACTGGTGGGTTTGGGAGCAGGGCTCACAGGCTCTGAATCAGAGGCCAACCATTCAGGACCGAGGCACAACATTTTACAGCTGGACGGTGGATATTTGAAATGTTCCATCCCAGAGGCTCAGTCACTGAATTCATTCAACGCAGAGATATCCAGTCACTGAGATCAATAGGTTTTCTGGATATGAAAGGAATTGGGGGAATATGGAGATAATGCAGGTAATGGTACGGCGTAGAAGATCGGTCATGAATGGAGGAACTGTTCGATTAACTTTTTGAAACTTTGTCGGCATCTGAAACATGGCCTCGGTGAAACCTCCTGTAAGATGTTACTGGATTGTTTGCAAAAATAAATAAGTTCACAATACCTAGGTACATGTGACAATAAAGTGTTATTGAATTATTGCTCTGAAGAGACCAATGGGCCACTCCGGCTCCCATTTCTCATGATCTCTTGATCTTAAATTGCTGTTGGCTATGTTTTCTGGTTGTAAACTGGATTGCATGCTCCTTTGCCCAGGGTTGATCCCAGCTCGTGGCCCCAGAGGAGGAAGCTGTAACTTGCCATGCAGATGCCACTGAGGGGCCCAGCCCACAATGTTCAGGGAGGCATTCTGGTCCTTGGCATCCTCTAGTTGGATCAGAGCTGATGCACTATGAATGAGGCTGTGAGCCCAGCAGTCCAGATGGAGTGCAGAGACCATGACCAACAACAGCATGATGACCGACATCAGATTGCAGGACAACCAAAATGGTGGCCTTTATGGCCAGCTGCAGCTGGGACTATAAAATAGTGCCTCGCATGTGGACTCAGTGGGCTATTTTCCAATCTAATGGTATGTTCCTTGAACAACAAGAATTTTGGAAAATTAAAACTAATGCATCGACTATCTTATAAACCCCTTCTCTTAAGAGACAGACTGCACAGAGCTAGGCCATTCAGCTCGCCATGTCCATGCTGACCATCATGTGGCCATCAATACATCCCATTAACTTGGTCTGTGGCCTTCAGTGGAGGGAAATGGACAAACAACGGTTCCAGCTCTTGACTGAAAAGATCGACTGTCCATTTCCTGCACGGATGCTGCCTGACTTGCTGAGTTTCTCCAGCAGTTTGTTTTTTTAAGAGCCCAGCATTTGTAGTCTCTTCTACTATCTCTATTTTTATCCTGAATCTTGAACTGTCCACCAATAGGGACTGTTTCTCTCCATCTACACATAGATATCTTACATGATTCCAAATACAATCACTTGCAACTGCTCAGAACCTGTTTTCTCAGGAGAATAAACATATTCTCTCTAACCTTTCCACGGAACTATAGACCCTCATTTTGGGAAGTCTATCCTGCACTCCCTCCCAAAGGTATGGTGGTCAGAACTAGACACAGCACTCCAGTTGTGGTTAAACCAGTTGGTTAGGAATGTTCATTGCAACTCTCTTGCTGTTGTACCCTGTGCCTCTACTTACAAAGACCAGGGTTACAAACATGATTTTATTTAAAAAGCACTTTTACAAAATGCTTTTTATACTAGGCACATTCACCCTTAAATTGCTCCGGGTCTACCACTACTATTAAAGTGGTGCCCTCTGATTTCTATTGGTTCTACCTATTTGCTGTATCAAAGTGGTACATTCAAGTCCAAGCCAGATTGAGAGCAGTGGTCTCAGTTCTGACTCCTGCAAACACCACTCAGCGCTCCTCTCTACACCAGGAGCCACTGTTGCCCCTCCCACACCAGGAACCACTGCCCCCCCCTCCCACACCAGGAGTCACTGTTCCCCATCAGTGAGCAATTTTGGGCACTGTATCTGAGGAAGCATATGCTGGCTCTGGAAAGGGTCCAGAGGAGGTTTACAAGAATGATCCCAGGAATGAAGAGGTTAACATATGATGAATGTTTGTTGGTACTGGGCCTATATTTAGAAGAATGAGAGGGGCCCTCATTGAAACGTACAGAATAGTGAAAGGCTTGGATAGAGTGGATGTGGAGAGGATGTTTCCACTTGTGGGAGAGTTTAAGACTAAAGGACTAGAATTAAAGGACGTTGTTTCAGGAAGGAGATGAGGAGGAATTTCCTTAGTCAGAGGGTGGTGAATCTGTGGAATTCTTTTTCCACAGGAGGCTGTGGAGTCAAAATCAGTGGATATATTTAAGGCAGAGATAGTTCGATTCTTGATTCTTGGTGTCAGAGGTTATGGGGAGAAGGCAGGAGAATGGGGTTAGGAGGGAAAGATAGATCAGCCATGATTGAATGGCGGAGTAGACTTGTGGGCCGAATCGCCTAATTCTACTATCTCTTATGATCTTATGATCTTATGACAGCAGGAACCACTCTCCCCTACACTCTCTGCCTATTACTGCTTGGTAAAAGTCCTGTCCCTGCTGCTGTCTCTTTTATTCCATCACCTTCTATCTTGCAGTTAATACCATTCGGTTGCACTTTATCAAATGCCTCATCTACCACAATTCTTTCACCAGCTCCTCAGCAACTTCATCACAAACACGATCGAGCTCGTTGGGCACAATTTGCCTCTAACAACCCCATGCTGGTTTTCACAAATCAGTGTACATTTGCCCAGCTGATTGCTATAGACTCGATTATGGTTTCTAAAACTTTCTCCGGAGTAGAGCGCAGAAACTCTGCTCCTTCTTTAACCTGCAGGCTGATGCTACTTCTGTTGCAGTCCTGCATTGTCGCAATTCTGCTGCTCACACATGCCTGTGCAACTTTATTCTGCCGTTTATATCCAGGGTCAATAGGTGGAGGCAGAATCTCTCAGGTTAGAAGCCCGATGATGGGTGACGGGGGTGGGGTAAATAACCAATGCAGTGTGCTTCAGGAGAGTGTAGACTGCAGGGATTAGCTAAAAGCTGCTTTACAGTTTCCAGTTTTCTACATAAACCAAGGCAAGCAGCAAGGACGGTGAACTTACAGGGAAACCATGGGTGAAGGATTACCTATTGATGACTGAGTATTTTCCCTCATGGTGCAGCGGTACAGTTGCTACCTTGCAACACCAGAGACGCGGGTTCGATCCTGACTATGGGTGCTGTCTGTACGTAGTTTGTACATTCTCCCTGTAACCACATGGGTTTTCTCTGGGTGCTCTGGTTTCCTCCAAAACTCCAAAGATGCACAGGTTTGTAGTTTAATTGGCGTTTGTAAAATTGTAAATTGACCATAGTGTGTCGGATAGCGGCAGTGTATGGGGTGATCATTGGCCGGCACAGACTTGGTGGGCCAAAGGGCCTGTTTTCCGTGCTGTATCTCTAAAGTCTAAGGGGTTTCTGAAGCACCTTTCCCATCCTAAATGTGTGCACTCTACGTGCCAGGCAAAGACCACCTGCCAACTTTCAAGATTTTCTCATTGTCAGTCTGAAGAAGGATCCTGACCCAAAACGTCGTCTGTCCATTTCCCTCCATAGTGGCTGCCTGACCCAAAGAGTTCCTCCAGCAGTTTGTTTTGTGTTTGGGATTCTAGCAACCGCAGTCTCTTGTGTCTCCAACACGAGGCAGCTCAACAATCTAATCAGCCCCTTGTACAGAATTTGAATCAGAGAGTTGTTATTGTTAAATCACCCACCATCAACATCCTGGGTGTCAAGAATGTTTAATTGTCTTATGTACTGACATGAGAGCAACTACTTGCTGCCTTTTAACAGACCAGTAAGCACAGATAATACATAATAATCAAAAATACAATCAATTAATAACAAATTGCAGATAATCATAAAACATAAAAGATAATGTAGTACACAACAGAAACAGGCTCTTCAGCTCACAATGCCCGTGTGGAACACGATGTCAAGTTAAACTAATCTCCTTCGCCTACACGTGACCCATATCCCTCCATTCCCTGCGTATCCATGTAGCTATCTAAAAGCCTCTTAAATTACCTCCACCACCACCCCTGACAGTGTATTCCAGGTACTTGCCACTTTCTGTGTGTAAAACAATTTTTTTTTTTTTTTTAATTAAAATTTTTTTTTTTTTTAATTTAAAAATATATATATTTTTTTTAATTACAGACATTCACTTAGACATTTACTTACATTTAGACATTTGCCCAGTATCCCTTATTTGGAGGGGCGTCTCTCTCCACCACACCCTGCCCCCCCATGTCCAGCAGCGGAAGGACCCTAGACTGTGGTCCTCCCCCACAGAGCCTTGGCGTTGGCTGCACCAAGCTTCAGAGCGTCCCTCAGCACGTACTCCTGCAGTCTGCAGTGGGCCAGTCGGCAACATTCCTTGACGGACATCTCGCTCCGCTGGGAGGCCAACAAAGCTCGGGCAGACCAAAGAGCGTCTTTCACCGAATTGATGACCTTCCAGCAGCACTCGATGTCAGTCTCCGAATGCGTCCCTGGGAACAGTCCGTAGATCACAGTCCTCTGTGACGGAACTGCTCGGAATGAATCGTGACAGGGACCCCTGCAGACCTCTCCAGACTCTCTTGGCAAATCCACACTCTGTGAAGAGGTGGGCCACCGTCTCCTCTCCGTAGCAGCCGTCCCGGAGGCAGCATGCGCTGGTAGTGAGGTTCCGGCGGTGCAGGAAGGATCTGACTGAGAGGGCTCCCCTCACCGCCAGCCAAGCCAGGTCTTGGTGCTTGTTGGTGAGTTCTGGCGATGAGGCATTTTGCCAGACAAGCTGGGCTTTCTGTTCTGGGAACCACGCCACAGGATCCATGGAGTCATTCCCCTGCAGTGCCTGCAGGACGTTCCGTGCTGACCACTGCCCGGTGGACTTGTAGTCAAAGGTGTTGGTCCGGAAGAACCTTTCCACAAACGACAGATGGTTCGGCAATGTCCAGCTGATTGGCACATTGCGTGGCATCTGCGCCAGGCCCATCCTTCGCAACAGCGGGGACAGGTAGAACCTCAGCAGGTAGTGGCATTTGGTGCCCACGTGCCTTGGCTCTACGCTCCGCCTGATGCAGCCACACACGAAGGTGGCCATCAGAATGAGAGCGACGTTGGGCACGCTTTTACCCCCGTTGTCTGCCGATATGTGCATTGTGGCTCGTCGCACCCGGTCCATCGCCGACCCCCAGATGAAGCGGAAGACGGCCCGGGTGATCCCCTTGGCGTGGGAGGGAGGGACGGGCCACACTTGCGCCAAGTACAGCAGCCCCGAGAGCACTTCACACCTGATGACCAGGTTTTTCCCCGTGATGGAGAGGGAGCGCTGCTTCCACAGCTCCAGCTTCTTCCCCACCTTGGCTATCCACTCCAGCCAATTTTTGTTACATGCCTCAGCCTTCCCGAACCAGATCCCCAGCACCTTCAGGAAGTCAGGCTTGATGGTGAAGGGGATGGAAGATCGGTCGGGCCAGTTGCCAAAGAGCATGGCCTCGCTCTTCCTGCGGTTTACCCTGGCCCCCGTGGCCAACTCCAACTGGTCGCAGACGCTGATCAGTCTGCGGACCGACCCTTGATCCGAGCAGAAGACGGCGGCATCGTCCATGTACAGGGAGGCCTTGACCTGAGTGCCCCCACTGCCTGGCAATGTCACTTCTCTTATGCTCGCATCCTTCCTGATGGATTCGGCAAAGGGTTCTATGCAACAGGCGAACAAGACAGGGGAGAGAGGGCAACCCTGCCTAACTCCAGACCTGATGGGGAAGCTGTCTGATTCCCACCCATTAATTTGGACTGCACTACAGATATCGGTGTAGAGCAGTTGTATCCACTTCCTGATTCCCTCCCCAAAGCCCATTTTGGAGAGCACGTCCCTCATGTACGTGTGCGATATCCTGTCGAAGGCCTTCTCCTGGTCCAAGCTGACCAGGCAGGCATCCACCCGTCTGTCCTGCACGTAGGCAATGGTGTCTCTCAGCAGCACCAGGCTGTCTGAGATTTTCCTGCCAGGTACAGCACAGGTTTGGTCCGGGTGGATCACCTGTCCCAGAGCAGACTTGACCCGGTTGGCGATGGCCTTAGACAGGATCTTGTAGTCTACATTTAACAATGTGATGGGTCTCCAATTCCTTATGTCATTCATCTCCCCCTTCTGCTTGTAGATTAGGGTGATGCTGCCCTTCCTCATAGAGTCTGACATGCTGCCGGCTAGAAGTATGTCGTTGTACTCTTCCAGCAGATCCGGGCCCACCCAGTCCCACAGAGCCAAGTACAACTCTGCTGGTAAGCCATCGCCTCCGGGAGTTTTACTCGAGTCAAAGGAACGGATGGAGCCAGTCAGCTCCTTCAGGGTCAGTGGTTGGTCCAGACTCTCCCGCTTGCTGTTGTCCAAGACTTCCGTGATGGAGGACAGGAAGTTCTGGGAGGCGGTGCTGTCTGTGGTCTTTTTATCGTACAGATCCTTATAAAAGGATCTGCAGATCTTTAGCATGTCTGTCTGCAAGGATGTTACCGAGCCGTCCTCCTCCCTAAGGCTTTTGATCACAGAGCTCCCCCTGTGAACCTTATGGAAGAAGAAACGTGAGCACGTCTCATCCTGCTCAACATGGCGGACCCTGAACCGGAAGATGATCTTGGAGGATTCAGAGGTAAAGAGCCGAGCTTGCCGGCCCTTCAACTCTCTCAGTTCCTCCCTCACATCCACCCCTCTCCTCTGCAGAAGGAGCAGTTGCTGCAAATCTGTCAGGAGTTGACACAATTCCCTCTTACCCTGTCTTGCTCTCTGAACACCTTTGGAGACGAAGAACTTCTTGATGTTCTCCTTTGTTGCCTCCCACCAGAGTGTCGGGGAGTCAAAGAGGGGCCTCACAGTTCTCCAACATGCGTAGTCCCTCTTTAGCTCCTCAACGTTCTCCGGGGTCAACAGCTCCACATTTAACTTCCACGTCCCTCTGCCCGCCTTCCGGTCCTCCTGTAAGTGACAGATGGCCTGAAGGAGGCAGTGGTCAGAGAAGAAATCCGGCGCGAGGTCGGTGTGTCTGACCGTGACGGCCCTCGATGTGAAGAGGAAGTCTATCCGGGACTGGGCTGAACCGTTCGGTCTTGACCAGGTGAACCGCGGCTGGGCCCCGCCTGCAGGGTCACTGAAGGCGTCGCGCAGCTTTGCATCTTTGACCGTCTCCACCAGGAGTTTGGAGGTGCCGTCCAGTCTGTGGTTGGCACTGCCGGATCGTCCAGCCGCATCGATGATGCAGTTGAAGTCACCGGCCAGAACGAGCGGTCTAGACGTGGCCAGCAGCGGTGGGAGCTGCTGGAGGACGGCCAACCGCTCGCTCCGCATGGGTGAAGCATACACATTAATCAGCCGGAGCGGAGAACCACGGTACATAACATCCACCACCAAGAGACGCCCCCCCACCACCTCCCTTACCTCAGTGATGGTGAAGTCCCCTCCCCGCAGCAAAATCCCCAGACCGGACGCACGACAATCATTTCCCCCCGACCATACCGACAGTCCGTGGGGCCACCATCGCGACCACCTCCGATAGCAGCGAAGGTGTGGCAGCCCGCACTCTTGTAGAAAAGTCACATCCGCCTTTACCTTGGCCAGCTACTGCAAGGCGTTGACACATCGCGCAGTGTTCTTCACACTGCGCACGTTTAAGGATGCCAGTTTCAGCTCCATTGTCCTTTAGAGTTCCAGGCCGTCCTTCTCCTCCCGCATGCACATCATCTGGCTGAGTACCAGCACATTTTTGTGGCACAGGTACTGGTACTGGGTGTTGTCTTCCTCAGCACAAGGTGAATTTTCTGGCGTGGCCACTGTGATGCTCCCGGTCTCCCGGAGCTGGGGCCCATTGGCCACTGCACTGCTCCCGGTCTCCCGGAGCTGGGGCCCATTTGCCACCGCACTGCTCCCGGTCTCCCGGAGCTGGGGCCCATTGGCCACCGCACTGCTCCCGGTCTCCCGGAGCTGGGGCCCATTGGCCATTGTGCCGCTCACGGTCTCCCGGAGCTGGGGCCCATTGGCCGCTGCACTGCTCCCGGTCTCCCGGAGCTGGGGCCCATTGGCCGTTGTGTCGCTCACAGTCTCCCGGAGCAGGGGCCCATTGGCCGCTGCACTGCTCCCAGTCTCCTGGGACTGGTGGACAACAGACATGTTCTTCCTCTTACCTTCCTCCTCCCCCGTTTTCTTCCTCTGCCTCCGTTGTCGGCTCCTCCCGGTCGCCTCATCCTCCGACGAGGAGAGGTTGCTGGCCTCGTCCTGGGAGAGGACTCTTTTTTGGGGCTTGCTTGCTCCCTCCGGCTTTTTCTCCGCGCGCAGAGCCTTCAGGGTTTTCCTCGACTGTACCAACTTCCATTCCTCCTCTTCCTGTTCCCCCTCTTCCATCGACTCGCCCTCGTGGGCAGGGGGCTGGGGGGCTCTGTCCTGCGGTTGGGGGCTCGAGGTGGTCGCGCTGTCATCGCCCCTGCTCTCCTTTCCTATTTGTGTTTTTGCCGTGGTAGGAGACGTCTCGACCACCCTGGGGGTGCTGGCAGCGGCCCCTCTTATCGCCTGTGCATAAGTGCTAGCTCTTTTTGGGCAGACCCTGTAAAGGTGGCCTCCCTCCCCACCCAGGTTGCAGCTCTTGCTCTCCTTACAGTCCCTTGTCTCGTGGCCTTCTAACTTGCAGTTTCTGCAGACGACTGTCCTGCATTCTGCCGCTACGTGCCCAGGTTTGTTGCATTTCCTGCACACCCTGGGCTGTAAGTCATGTAGCCCCGGTTCCCTCCGATAGCGAACACCGAGGGAGGGTGGATGATGGATCCCTTCCCGTCCACCCTCAGCTTCACCTTTACTTGCCCTGCACGTCTCCTTTAAACTGTCCCCCTCTCATCTTAGAGCCCTGCCCTTTAGATATTTCCTGGCTGCCTACCCTAGCCACACCTCTCATAATTTGTAAACTTCTATCAGGTCTTCCCTAAGCCTCCAACACTCCAGAGAAAACAATTCAAGTTTATCCAACCTCTCATAGCTAATACCCTCTAATCCGGGCAGCATTCTGGTAAACCTTTTCTATACCCTTTCCAAAGCCTCCATATCTTTCCTGCAATGGGTCAATGTGGAGGCTTTGGAGACAACTACATGCAATATTCCAAGTTCTGCCTGACCAAAATCTTCTAGAATTGCAACAAAGACTTCCTGACTCTTACACTCAATGCCCTGACTGATGAAGGCAAGCATACCATATGTCTTCTTTACTACTCTATCTACTTGTATTTCCACTTCCTGTGGACTTGAACCCTGTGATCCCTGTGTACATCAATGGTGTAGAGCATCCTGCCATTAACTGTATCCTACCGCCTAAGATTCGCTCTCCCAAAGTACAACCACTGAAGAACACTGGTGCCAGACTGGGTCTGTGGCAGACAACGTGTCTACCAATGTGTATGATAAACTCATCCTCTCCGATCTACTGCCCTTTAGACAGGGAATCAGTTGAAGAGATGCCGTCAGGACCTGTGCCAGATGATTTAAAGCAAGGTGAAGTTCACAAGGATTATGTGTGGAATCCAGCAGAAACTGCAGAAGATGGAGCAGTGAATGACACAGCTAAGATCAGATGTGAATGGTGGTAGGAGGATGACAGGAGGTGGGCCAGTGATGGAAATGGGGGGTGGGGGGGTACGCAGGGGGATGGCGTTCCCCTTGTTTTCAATTTCCAGCTCGGGTTTAATGAGTACTGCAGAAAGATTCGAGTCGTTTATCACTTTATTCAACTCAGACGAAAACGATTTGTTAACTGCCACAGTTAGCACTTGTTAACAGCCAGTAGTTAACAGGTAGTAGTTATACAATGTGTCATCAATACATCGATCCACATTCCTCAGTAAATGTAATTGTGTTTTGACCATGTATTAATGACACCGCGTTCC
The DNA here is from genome assembly GCF_053455715.1 of Rhinoraja longicauda. Lineage (NCBI taxonomy): Eukaryota > Metazoa > Chordata > Chondrichthyes > Rajiformes > Arhynchobatidae > Rhinoraja > Rhinoraja longicauda. The sequence goes on along the minus strand of NC_135967.1, from coordinate 16,565,645 downwards.
TTTGAATAAAATTCAAGGGAGAATTGCTTAAACTCACTGTCAGGGCTACCGGACCGTGAGCACGAGCTCAGGTAAAGTCACGATATTTTATTATTCCACGTTATTTTATTTGCCGCTCTGCCGCTGTGCCTCTTTGCCTCTCTGCCTCAGTTGTTTCAGTTAAATTAGAATGGATGGGGAGAAAATTAAATAAATAGCACCAATAGTTTTTTCCAGCCTAAATCGTGTGTGGAGAATATTTTATTGTGGGTGGCTTTATTTAGCAAAACAATAGTGCAAGCGGAAATATTTTATTATATATCACTATCAAATTTTATTATATATCACTATCAAATATCCATAAATTTCAGATTTGTGTACCCCTGTGAAAATGAGCATACTGAGATACTTTGAAAGACAGCGTCTTCAGATCGATGAAGAAATAAATGATAATGAAAACACTCAGCCAGAAAAGAAGGCAAAATTACTTGAAAATGATAATGTAACTGATGCGGCTGTTTCGCCTGATGCTGCATGTGAAGACATTTCAAAAGATATTGAAAAATGTGATCTTCTAGACTGTTCGACACAAGAAATGTACTTAAACAAAAAGAAAGAATATCCCTGGCTAATTGTTAAAAACAGAAAACTAGGATGTAATGTATGCAGCAAGTGTCATCTTGGACTTAAACGAACACAAGGAATTCATTTGTCTCGTGAATGTGGTGCAGTGTTAATGTAGTAGGAGTGAGTGATGACTAAGCAAAACAGTTAATGAGTTTCAGAAAAAAGATTTTTAAGCACAAAAATAGTGAAGTTCATATCAGATGCCAAAAAATCAATGAAACAGCTGGAAAAAAAATCAATCGAAAATGTAGTGTATATGTCACTGAAAAAGGACAAAGCAAAAACAGGTCGAGTTTTTAGAACTGTATATAATATTGTACACAAAGGTAGGCCCTACACAGATATGTCTTCTGATATTGAACTGCAAGAAAGAAACGGCATCGACTTAATCAAGTCAAGTAAATTTTATTTGTATAGCACATTTAAAAACAACCCACGTTGACCAAAGAGCTGTACATCAGTTCAGGTACTAAGAACGAACATACAATGGCACACAAACATAACAGCACGTACATAAACAGTTCACAGCGCCCCCTCAGAGGGCCTCAAATGCTAGGGAGTAGAAATAGGCTTTGAGCCTGGACTTAAAGGAGTCGATGGAGGGGGCAGTTCTGATGGGGAGAGGGATGCTGTTCCACAGTCTAGGAGCTGCAACCGCAAAAGGGCGGTCACCTCTGAGCTTAAGCTTAGACCGCGGGATAGTGAGTAGCCCCAAGTCAGCCGACCTGAGAGACCTGGAGATAGCGTGGTGGGTTGGAAGATTTTTGATATAGAGGGGGGCAAGCCCGTTTAGGGCTTTGTGTGTGAATAGGAGGAGCTTGAAGTTGATTCTGTACCGTATTGGGAGCCAGTGGAGAGAGGCCAGAATCGGGGTGATGTGGTCCCTTTTACGGGTACCCGTCAGGAGTCTCGCTGCGGCGTTTTTGACCAATTACAGGCGGGACAGGGATGATTGGCTGATCCCAGTGTGTAGGGAGTTGCAGTAGTCTAGGCGGGAGGAAATGAATGCGTGAATGATTTTTTCAATGTCGTCAAATTGGAGGAATGGTTTGATTTTAGCTATGGTACGAAGCTGGAAGAAGCTGGCTTTTACCACAGCGTTGACTTGCTTGTCAAACTTTAATGCAGAGTCAAATATCACGCCAAGGTTTTTGACATGCGGTTTGACTAGGGACGATAGGCTTCCAAGGCTGCCTGTTATCGTTTTGATGCAGTCGGGGGGGCCGAATAGGATGATCTCAGACTTGCTCTCGTTAAGGTTGAAGGAAGTTCTGTGCCATCCAGCATTTTATGTCCTCAAGGCAGTGCATGAGGCTGATTAAATTTGACCGGTTGTTCGGTTTCAGGGGGAGATAAAGCTGTGTGTCATCCGCATAGCAGGGTACGTTCTACACTCCCGTAAGTTATGTGCAGATGTTTCTCACCACATAGGGCAGGGCTTTCTCCATCGCTGCTCCCACCCTATGGAACTCACTACCCCAAACCGTCAGAGACTCCTCCACACTCACCACATTCAAAACATCACTGAAGTCTCACCTGTTCAGTACTGCCTTCAACCACTGAAGGTCACCTCACCTTCTGTCTCCTTTCTCTGTTTGTTTACTTATTTACTTATTTATCTATTTATTCACTTCCCTATGTTCTCTAAATCCCTGTAAAGCGTCTTTGAGTATATGAAAAGCGCTATATAAATGTAATGCATTATTATTATTATTATTATAGGAACCAGATGCGAAAGACAGTGGTGGAAAATATAATTTCAAAACAATCTAAAATGTCTATTATGATTGATGAATCTACTACTGTTAATGGGAAAACTGTTCTAGTAGTCAGTTTGAGAGCAGCAGTTGATGAATCTTCCCAACCTATATCATTCTATTTTGACTTAGAACATATGAAACTTGGTGCAAATGCAAAATCTATATATGATGGGCTTCTAAGTTGCTTACAAAGAGGTGGTTTTTCTATACAGTATCTAAAAGAAAATGTGATATCACTTGTAACTAATGGTGCATTAGTAATGTTAGGACGAAATGCAGGGGTTGCAAAACTATTTCTTGATGATTTCCCTAATGCAACTGTTTGGCACTGTGCCATCACAGGCTTGAACTCAGTGTAGGGGATGCTATAAATGAAGTTGCAGGTTTGAATCATTTTCAGATATTTTGTGATAATTGTATTCCTTATATCATAGGTCTCCTAAGAATCAGGATGAATTAACTGCATGTGTTGAGGCTCTTCACTGTCAACTGTTGAAAATTGGTCGTGTTTTCAGTGTGAGATAGGTTGCTTCGTCTTACCGAACTGTAAAGGAAATGTGGCAGTCTTATGAAGCTATTTTGGAGCATTTTGGAAAAGCACGCTGTGATGCTTCTAGTGCAGAGAGAGCAAAGTACGAGGGGCTGAAAAAAGTATTAGAGTCATCAGCTTTCGTAAATAATTTGGGCTTATTGATGGACAGTTTGCTAGAGTTGTCTGAACCGTCACTTGAACTGCAGAACCGAAATTGTACACTTAGTAAAGCACATGAGGAAATTAAACGAACTATCAATACAATACAATACAATATATCTTTATTGTCATTGTACAGGGGTACAACGAGATTGGGAATGCGCCTCCCATATGATGCAAAATTTAATTAGCTAGTCAGTATTAATTTAAACAACCCAATGAAACAAATTGTAACAGTTTTAAAACAGAATAAAGTGCAAGTAGATCTGTGCCGGATCACTGTGCGATGTGACCATCCGGCTCAGCAGGACCGGTTCATAGCAGCTGTGGCCCTTCAAGTAGAGAAGCCAGGACTCTCAAGTCATACTCAAGTGGAGAAAACAACAAGCCAGATGATATTTAATGGAATAAATTTGAGAGCTGGTAAAGTACTACTATACATAGACAAGTTTTTGAGGAGTTTAGTCAATAATATGAAATCCAGGCTGCTTGAATCTACAACAGCTAATGATAAATGTAAAAAGTTAATTAACAAGTCGAAATATTTAGATATTAACAATATTCCAGAAGATTCACGTTTTACCTTTGGGATAATGATGTATAAGCAATGGCAGAACAATTTGGCTTAAATGGTCAGCTTTGTGTCAGAGCCTTCAGAGAATTCAAAGAATCTAAAGGGAAGATAGTTTCTGCAGATTTTCAGCAGCTGGTAACGGCTGTAAATACAATTCCGGTATCAACAACCGAATGTGAAAGAAGCTTCAGTGGCATGAATTTCTGCATGTCACCACAACGTGCAAGACTTCAAACTGATCATCTCTCAACTCTTCTATTTATTAAGTTCTATTTATTTATTATCCTCTGTCAAAATTCAACCCCGAAGAATATGTGAGGACACGGCTTCTTAGTGGCAGAAGGCGTGCTGAAGAAACGGCATGCAGAAAGAAAGAGGAGGTGACAGAAAAAAATGAAAATTATATACCATTATGGAACATTTTGTAATGTAGAGAGAGAGAGAGAGAGAGAGATGCAAGAAAGCAACAATGACATATAATACACAATAAACTATATTATAAATACACAATAAACAAGTTATGCATTCTTGTACTCTTACATGGGTATGACTGCACATAAAAAAATCCCCCCCCCCCTTCCTTCCCAACCTCAGCCTCACAGACCTTAGAGTACCCCTAGTTCCTAAAACCCATTTCCATCACTGAGGCAGGCATCTCCACAAACATCTCACCCTCAATGTGGGCACCGCTTACAGAGCCATCCGGGGCCAGACTATCCAGCGGATTGGTGCTTCACCTGTTCCCAAGTCCCCTACAGACAGCGGGCTGCAGCCAGTGTTATTCACTGCATTTGACCTCGCCGGGGGGCAGCTGTTTCAGTGTTGATTGCAATCACTGTCTCTTGTCTTCCTCCGTACTCCAGGATTGCAGACACCGCAGGAAGGCCAAGCAACAACTTTATTTCATTTTCGAATTGCATTGCTCTACATGCGGAACACTCTGCCCTCACCGGTTGCTGTGTCACGCTTGTTGTTTTGAGCAGAGTGCCGCAGCTGATACAGTGCCAGTCAATCATAGAGTTATACAGCACAGAAACAGGCTCTGCAGCCCAACTTCACCATGCACTGGACTGGCTCGCATTAGTGTTAGGGTCCATGCTGACCAAGAGCATGGCTAATTGCCACAACTTACATTTACGCAGAACATAGAACAGTATAGCACTGGAACAGGCCCTTCGGCCCACTATGTCCATACCGAACATGATGCCAAGTTAAACTAATCTCATTTGCCTGCAATTGATCCATATCCCTCCATTCCTTGCAAATCCATGTGCCTATCTAAAAACCTCGAAGTGCCACTATCTTATCTACCACCACCTCCACCCCTGGCAGCGTGAAATATGCCATACACATCTATATACTGCCCCTCTCACCTTGATGGTATATACGCCCTCTAGCATTCTGCAGACTTCTTCAACCTGGAAAAACGTTCCAACTGCCTATCCTATCTATGCTTCTCATCATTTTATGTAGCTCTATCTGGTCTCTATTCAGTTTCTGACACTCCATTGAAAACTATCCAAGTTTATAGACAATAGACAATAGGTGCAGGAGTAGGCCATTCAGCCCTTCGAGTCAGCACCGCCATTCAATGCGATCATGGCTGATCACTCTCAATCAGTACCCCGTTCCTGCCTTCTCCCCATACCCCCTCACTCCGCTATCCTTAAGAGCTCTATCCAGCTCTCTCTTGAAAGCATCCAACGAACTGGCCTCCACTGCCTTCTGAGGCAGAGAATTCCACACCTTCACCACTCTCTGACTGAAAAAGTTCTTCCTCATCTCCATTCTAAATGGCCTACCCCTTATTCTTAAACTGTGGCCCCTTGTTCTGGAGTCCCCCAACATTGGGAACATGTTTCCTGCCTCTAATGTGTCCAATCCCCTAATTATCTTATATGTTTGAATAAGATCCCCCCTCATCCTTCTAAATTCCAGTGTATACAAGCCCAATCGCTCCAGCCTTTCAACATACGACAGTCCCGCCATTCCGGGAATTAACCTAGTGAACCTACGCTGCACGCCCTCCATAGCAAGAATATCCTTCCTCACATTTGGAGGCCAAAACTGCACACAGTACTCCAGGTGCGGTCTCACCAGGGCCCGGTACAACTGTAGAAGGACCTCTTTGCTCCTATACTCAACTCCTCTTGTTATGAAGGCCAACATTCCATTGGCTTTCTTCACTGCCAGCTGTACCTGCATGCTTCCTTTCATTGACTGATGCACTAGGACACCCAGATCTCGTTGAACTCCCCCTCCTCCTAACTTGACACCATTCTTACTTCCAAAGTGAATAACCTCACACTTATCTACATTAAACTGCATCTGCCATGTATCCGCCCACTCACACAACCTGTCCAAGTCACCCTGCAGCCTTATTGCATCTTCCTCACAATTCACACTACCCCCCAGCTTAGTATCATCTGCAAATTTGCTAATGGTACTTTTAATCCCTTCGTCTAAGTCATTAATGTATATCGTAAATAGCTAGGGTCCCAGCACCGAACCTTGCGGTACCCCACTGGTCACTGCCTGCCATTCCGAAAGGGACCCATTTATCCCCACTCTTTGCTTTCTGTCTGTCAACCAATTTTCTATCCATGTCAGTACCCTACCCCCAATACCATGTGCCCTAATTTTACCCACTAATCTCCTATGTGGGACCTTGTCGAAGGCTTTCTGAAAGTCGAGGTACACCACATCCACTGACTCTCCCCTGTCAATTTTCCTAGTTACATCCTCAAAAAATTCCAGTAGATTTGTCAAGCATGATTTCCCCTTCGTAAATCCATGCTGACTCGGAATGATCCTGTTACTGCTATCCAAATGCTCAACAATTTCGTCTTTTATAATTGACTCCAGCATCTTCCCCACCACTGATGTCAGACTAACTGGTCTATAATTACCTGTTTTCTCTCTCCCTCCTTTCTTAAAAAGTGGGATAACATTTGCTATCCTCCAATCCACAGGAACTGATACCTGAATCTATAGAACATTGAAAAATGATCTCCAATGCTTCCACTATTTCTAGAGCCACCTCCTTAAGTACCCTGGGATGCAGACCATCAGGCCCTGGTAATTTATCAGCCTTCAGTCCGATCAGTCTACCCAAAACCATTTCCTGCCTAATGTGGATTTCCTTCAGTTCCTCCATCACCCTAGGTTCTCCGGCCCCTAGAACATTTGGGAGATTGTGTGTATCTTCCTCAGTGAAGACAGATCCAAAGTAACGGTTTAACTCGTCTGCCATTTCTTTGTTCCCCATAATAAATTCCCCTGCTTCTGTCTTCAAGGGACCCACATTTGCCTTGACTATTTTTTTCCTCTTCACGTACCTAAAAAAACTTTTGCTATCCTCCTTTATATTATTGGCTAGTTTACCCTTGTACCTCATCTTTTCTCCCCGTATTGCCTTTTTAGTTAACTTTTGTTGCTCTTTAAAAGAGTCCCAATCCTCTGTCTTCCCACTCTTCTTTGCTATGTTATACTTCCTCTCCTTAATTTTTATGCTGTCCCTGACTTCCCTCGTCAGCCACAGGTGTCTCTTACTCCCCTCTCCTTATATATATTACCCTCCAACATTTGGATGAAAAAAAGGCACAGCATGCTGGAGTAACTCAACAGGTCAGACAGGAAATGAATAGATAATGTTTCCTCAGATTCTATGGACTTTGTCCTTTTTTTACCCACTAGTATTGGGGTTATCAATTTATTGAACTTTTGTTTATTGTATATTATCTGTGTGTATTTTGTTTACAGTCCTGTAAACCTGTCCTGTCCAGGGGAGGCACAGTGGTGCAGCAGTAGAGTTGCTGCCTCACAGCGCCAGAGTACCGGGTTCGATCCTGACTACGGGTGCTGTCTGTATGGAGTTTGTACATTCTTCCTGTAACCGCGTGGGTTGTCTCCGTGTGCTCCGGTTTCCTCCCACACTCCAAAGACATAGAGGTTTGCAGGTTAATTGGCTTGCGTAAAATTGTAACTTGTCCCTAGTGTGTAGGATAGCGCTGGGGTACGGGGTGATCGCTGGTCGACACGGACTCAGTGGGCCGAATGGCCTGTTTCTGTGCTGTATCTCTAAAGTCTGAAGTTTTATTCTGCTGCAAGTAAGAATTTAATTGTTCCGTTGTCAGTACAAGTAAACGGTCTTAGCTGCCTCCAGTCAGGGGAGTGTGATACTGTGTGAAGCTGTCCAGCAGTGAAGGTGAGGAGAGGGAACCGATGGCAGTGTTGCCCCGTTGTGAGGAGGAGGGATACCCGGTCAATGTGTCTTTTGTTATTCATTCCAAGGGAATTCTGAGCTGATGCCCCTGTGTGGGAGGAGAGGAGGCACATGCAGAGACAGCCTCATTGGTGAGGTGCGCCCAGGTAATTGAAAGCTCACACTGGGTATCTGCATGACTAAAGCTGTCAACGCCTCCATTTCTATCTGTTTCTTGGTTGCGACTCTCCAGCTGTTCCTGCCAGCTGTGCTGCTGCCTCAGCATTGTGCAGGTATCTGTTGTTCTGGAGGATTAGCTTAACAGTCAAGTGTTTTATTGTTATATGTCCCAAAATGGAACAATTACATTTTGACGCCACAGCAAAACAGATAGGTACTGTAAAACCAATAAGAAACAACATAAAAGGTTTAGTATATATAAAAAACAGAAAAATAATAGACAAATCAATACCAGTGCAAAACAAATAAACGGAGAGTAATAGTGAACATTACTACGTTAGTACACTACAACAATCGTGCTCAAATGATAATCGGTTTGTCTCTGGCTGTGTGAGGAGAAGAATGACTGGGACCTGAACCACGCAGCAATTAGCTCTACCTGACCAAAAATCAACGTGCGGGAGGAATTCAGCGGCTCAGGCAGCATCTGTGGAGAGAAAGAGGGAATGACCAGGGAGGGGAAGGTGAATGGAGGGAACGAGCGGTGAGGGGAAAAGTGGGACTCTCAAACAGGGCCATCTTAGATGGGGCACCTTGGTTAGCAGGGACGAGTTGGGCTGAAGGGCCTGTTTCTGTGCTCTGTGACTACGAACGGGACATTTATCGATCTGCCGTAAGAGGTGTCCCGACCCGAAACGTCGCCTGCCCAAGTTCTCTAGGGATGCTGCCTGACCCGCTGAGTTACTCCAGCATTTTGTGTCCGTTTGTGTAAACCAGCATCTGCAGTTGCTCGTTTCTGCTGCGAGCAAGGCCGGCAACAGGCTGCGGTGAAGGTGTTGAACATGCGGTTGGGGGTGTGGGAGGAGGAGCAGGGAGGAGGAGCAGCGACCTCAGTAATCTCCCTCCCCCTCTGCACATCGCTCAAATGATCTAGCGGGTGGGAGCAGGCTGCTCACGGTGACCCGCTCTCTCGTTCAGTCAAGTGTAAAATTGCAGCACCTGGCAGAAGTATAAAGGCACAGAAGGAGGTGATGGGGCTCGTTCCACAGCCCTGGACTGTTATAATGGCGGAAAATTCCTGCTAAAAGCAGAGATTAACGGCACTGAGATTCTCATTGTTCCCCTTTCTGTCGGGGTGACAACTAATGGGCCCAGGGTAGCAGAACACCAACAATCTGTACCAGTGCCCTCGTCAAAATGTTCACAGTGGTCAAAATGTTCACAGTGGTCAAAATGTTCACAGTGGTCAAGTTATGAAGCTGGCTGCAAAATTATACAGTGCAGATTTGGTGGTAAATAGTCAGGAACAATTATAAAACAGCTGTCTGCTGGAGAGGGGCCACTGTGGGGAGCAATACAATGCAGCATCTGACAAGGGCTGCAGTAACAGTGAGGGGCATGCACCGGGGTAGAGGCAGTATAAGAAAATAACTGCAGATGCTGGTACAAATCGAAGGTATTTATTCACAAAATGGTGGAGTAACTCAGCAGGTCAGGCAGCATCTCGGGAGAGAAGGAATGGGTGACGTTTCGGGTCGAGACCCTTCTTCAGACTGATGTCAGGAGGGCGGGACAAAGGAAGGATATAGGTGGAGACAGGAAGATAGAGCGAGAACTGGGAAGGAGGAGGGGAAGAGAGGGACAGAGGAACTATCTAAAGTTGGAGAAGTCGATGTTCATACCACTGGGCTGCAAGCTGCCCAGGCGAAATATGAGGTGCTGTTCTGGTGGGCCTCACTATGGCACTGGAGGAGGCCCATGACAGAAAGGTCAGACTGGGAATGGGAGGGGGAGTTGAAGTGCTCGGCCACCGGGAGATCAGTTTGGCCAACGCGGACCGAGCGCAGGTGTTGAGCGAATCGATCGTCGAGCCTGCGCTTGGTTTCGCCGATGTAAATAAGTTGACATCTAGAGCAGCGGATGCAATAGATGAGGTTGGAGGAGGTGCAGGTGAACCTCTGTCTCACCTGGAAAGACTGTTTGGGTCCTTGGATGGAGTTGAGGGGGGAGGTAAAGGGACAGTTGCAGGGGAAAGTGCCCGGGGATGGGGTGGTTTGGGTAGGAAGGGACGAGTGGACCAGGGAGTTACGGAGGGAACGATCTCTGCGGAACGCAGAAAGGGGAGGAGATGGGAAGATACGGCCAGTGGTGGGGTCCCGTTGCAGGTGACGGAAATGCTGGTGGATGATTTGTTGGATACGCTGGCTGGTGGGGTGGAAGGTGAGTACGAGGGGGATTCTGTCCTTGTAGCGAGTGGGGGGAGGGGGAGCACGAGCGGAGCTGTGGGATGTAGAAGAGACCCTAGTGAGAGCCTCATCTATAATGGAAGAGGGGAGCTCCGTTTCCTGAAGAATGAGGAAATCTCTGGCGCCCTAGTGTGAAACACCTCATCCCGGGCGCAGATGCGGCGTAGACGGAGGAATTGGGAGTAGGGGATAGACTTTTTGCAGGGGACCGGGTAGGAAGAAGTGTAGTCCAGATAGCTGTGCGAGTCAGTGGGTTTATAGTAAATGTCCGTCACTAGTCTGTCTCCTGTGATGGAGATGGTGAGGTCCAGAAACGGGAGGGAGATGTCAGAGATAGTCCAGGTATATTTAAGGGCAGGATGGAAATTGGAAGTGAAGTGTATGAAGTCAGTGAGTTCTGCATGGGTACAAGAGGTAGCACCAGTGCAGTCGTCGATGTAGCGGAGGTAGAGTTCGGGGATGGGGCCGGTGTACGCCTGGAACAGGGATTGTTCGACGTACCCGACAAAGAGGCAGGCGTAGCTAGGGCCCATGCGAGTGCCCATAGCTACGCCTCTGGTTTGGAGGAAGTGGGAAGAGTCAAAGGGGCTGGTGACGGACTGGGGCACTGCCCCTTGTCACAGGGCCCTGGATCATCAGCAGCAAATGGACTGGGGGATGCCCTGTTCTGGGGCATTAAATACCTCCACTTTGAATGTCGACTGAAACGTAATGTAAGAAGTCTGCTGAAGAAGGGTCTCGACCTGAAACGTCACCCATTCCTTCTCTCCTAGATGCTGCCTGACCTGCTGAGTTACTCCAGCATTTTGTGATACCTTCGAAATGTAATGTAAAATGATTTAAAAGACATTTGGCCAGGTATATGTGCAGGCAGACACGAGTTAGGCTTGGCATCAAGTTTGGCACAGACAATGTGTGCAGAAGGGCCTGTTCCTGTGCTACATGACTATGACACTATATACAGGCCGATAAAAGTTAGGCTTGGCATCAGGTTTGGCACAGTTAATGTGGGCAAAAGGGCCTGTTCCTGTGCTGTACTATTCTATGTGTAAGAAGGAACTGCAGATGTTGGTTTATACCTATCCACGTTCAATATGGATAAGAATGGTTTTGGGGGATATGGGCCAAATGCAGGCAAATGGAACTAGCCCAGTATGCTAACTTGGTCATTATGCACAAGGTAAGCCAAAGGGGCTGTTTGTGTGCTGTACAGCTCCATGACTGTGACATGTGTGTGTTATGTTCTTGGCCAGTTACATGGGTTGTCTATCACTTCTCTCTTTACATTACAGTTACAGTTTAGTTTATTGTCACGTGTACCGGAGTACAGTGGAAAGCTTTTGTTGCGTGTGTGATGTAATTAAAGTATAGGGGGAGATGTGATGTATATGTAATGTAAATGCCAGTGCCCCCTTGAGGCCAAGAGCAGAAGCTGGCCAATGGGCTTGTGCCTTGTGACTGAGGTCAGGTGACCTTCTAGGGCCAATGGGCTTGTGCCTTGTGACTGAGGTCAGGTGACCTTCTAGAAGTTTCCTGGTGAAGGATCAGTAATAGAATCTTCTTACAAGATGTCGGGCATATATTCATTGTGCTAGCCACAACAGGGTCTTACAGAGGACATTACAGCATGCTATCCAGTCAGCAGAAAACTCCTCTCTCTGCACAATCTCATCTTGTTTAGTTTCATTAGGAAACCTGGGAATGTGATATTCGATACCCTCAGCCAAATCACTGATACAGGAAACATCGCTGGTCACAGCATCATGACTATGGTGGACCTTTCATGAGTTGCCCAACTCCTCTGTTCCCCCAGTATTCTGGTGTTGGTGTCCAGGACTATACAAAGCCTGGGAGACCTTCCCAGCTGCACATAGCTCACAATGTCCAAGACAAACAGGCAGAAGGATGCTTCCAGAACATCGGCGAGGCTTGGCGCAGTGTGCCCAACCTGGCTGAGTGCGCACAGACTGGATCCTGACATCGGCAGCTCACCCAGTCACGGCCCTTCAGGTAATGGTCATCGGATTTCCCTCTGGACAATTCCATCCTCCTGCCTCCATCAACCTCACCTCGTGACTCTCACCTTGGTGCCCTGCTCCACCACTCATCCATCTGCTGACCCACCCCATCCTCACAACTGGCACCCCCAACATCCTCCCCCTCCCCACTTCTTCCCCTCCCTCAGGGACCACTCTCTCTGTGACTCCAGGGTTTTATCATCCCACCCTATCCATCCACCCCAGGCACTCTGGCCTGCACTGCAGGAGGTGTACCACCTCCTCCCTCACTTCCATCCATGGCCATAAACACGCCTTGAAGAAGAGGTGGAGATCTACCTGTAGCTCCTTCACCCTGGTCTACACTGTTCAGTGGTCCTGTTGGGATCTCCTCAACATTGGTGAGAACAAGCACAGACTTTGTCTCTCTCTCCCCACTCTTCTCTCCCCTGCCCGACCTTTGTCTGCCAATTATTCCTCCTCAAGGAATTCATCCACCAGCCAGCTGTTTCCCCCCCGTCACCTCTTTACACTGGCTACGTCTTCCCCTCTCGTTCAGTCCATATGGAACTGGTGCCCTCCAACGCTAACTCTAGGTGACATTGGGGGAGCAGTGACGGGGAGGGGGAGCAGTAGGTGGGGAGGGGGGTAGTGGGTGGGTGGAAAGCTGGGGGGGGGGGCTAGCAGTGGGTGGTGAGGGAGAGTGGGTGGTGGGGGGAACAGTGGGTGGTGGGGGGAGCAGTGACTGGGAGGGAGCAGTGGGTGGAGGGGGAGCAGTGGGTGGTGGGGGGAGCAGTGGGTGGTGGGGGAGCTGTGGGTGGGGGGCGCAGGGGGTGTGGGGGAGAAGTGGGTGGTGGGGGGAGTGGCTGGGGGAGCAGTGACTGTGGGGGAGCAGTGGGTGGAGGGGGAGCAGTGGGTGGTGGGGAAAGCAGTGGGTGGGGGGTAGCAGTGGGTGGTGGGGGGAGCTGTGGGTGGGGGGAGCAGGGGGTGGTGGGGGAGTGGCTGGGGGGAGCAGTGACTGTGGGGGAGCAGTGGGTGGTGGGGAAAGCAGTGGGTGGGTAGCAGTGGGTGGGGGGGGAGCAATGGGTGGGGGGGGGGGGTGACTGTCGGGGTAAAGTAGGAGAGCTTCTGGACAACTCAGCAGGTCATGCAGCATCCGGGATGAGAATGGACAGGTGGTGTTGTCAGTCGAGACCCTTCATCTAGGTTTAAGTTTATTATTGGCACATGAACCGAGGCACAGTGAAAACCTTTGCTAACCAGATCAGATAATACTATACTCAAATACAATCAAACTGAAGTGCAATAGGTGGAGCAAAGGGGAAGATCCAGAGTGCAGAGTGTAGTTCTCAGCATGGTAGTGCACGAGTTCCACAGACAAAGTCCAATGTCCACAATGAGGTTGTTTAGACATGCCTAAACATGGTCCATATCCCTCCAAACTTGTTCCATCCATGTACCTGGTGATAGGGTGAGCAGTTTTAAATACTTGGGAGTCCACATCAAAGAGAATCTGACATGGGCAACGCACATTGCCGCACTGGTGGGTAAGGCAAAGCAGCGCCTTTACCACCTTAGACAGCTGAGGAAATTCAGAGTGTCTCTGAGGATCATTCATTGCTTCTACTCTGGGGCTGTAGAGAGCATCCTGTCCGGCAACATTACAGTCTGGTTTGGGAACAGCTCTGCCCAGGACAGGATGGCCCTACAGAGAGTAGTGTGTTCGGCAGAACGCACCATGGGAACTACACTCGCCCGCCTGCAGGACCTATACATCAGGAGGTGTAGATCGAGAGCAAGCAAGATTATGAGGGACCCCTGCCACCCCAGCAACGGACTGTTCCAGCTGCTACGGTCAGGCAAACGCCTCCGCTGTCACGCTGTGAAAACGGAGAGGATGAGACGGAGTTTCTTCCCACAGGCCATCAGGACTGTTAACTTTTATAACTCCAGGGACTAATTTTTGTCTTCTTTGTATTAACTGTATTAACTTTATTTATATGCTGTAACTGTAATTCTTTTTTTGCACAATCCGCAGGCATTGCCACTTTCATTTCACTGCACATCGTGTATGTGCATGTGACAAATAAACTTGACTTCACTTACCTGTCCAAGTGTCTTTTAAATGTAATAGTGTGCTTTGCTTTCACTCAACTGCCTCCTGTGCATTCCTTGTTAATCTTTATTTGATGATGTGGCTGCTTAACACAGGGGATAATTTGCCCAATTGTTGTTCCTATCCTAATGACAGTCAAGGTGAAGAGATATTCTGCTGACAACACTTGCCTTCCTGCCATGGTGGAGCGAACAGCCTCTGAGTATGCACGAGGACCGATCTCTGGGATGTACTGGGGAAGGATGCTGACTCCCTCTAGTGTTTAAGTCAAAATTGTGTTGTGTGGGTAACCAGTCTGATATCCAGCACTTCATCACTCTTTCTCAGGAGCATAAATACTGTGTGCTTTTTATCAATTTGTTCCTGGCATGTGGGAGCTCCTGGCAGCGTGGCACTCATTGCCCATCAGTGCCTGCTGTGGAGATGGTTCCAGGTACTGAGAGAACCACGGACAGATCTCTCCTCAGTGTTGGCATGGCCAGAGCCCACATCTCACCCACACCAGGTAAACCTCCAAGTTCCTTCTTCAAAGCACGTCACCCCAAAAAAACTGTGTAGGAAGGAACTGCAGATGCTGGTGTAAACCAAAGATAGACACATAGAAACATAGAAAATAGGTGCAGGAGTAGGCCATTCGGCCCTTCGAGCCTGCATCGTCATTCAATATGATCATAGCTGATCATCCAACTCAGTAACCTGTACCTGCCTTCTCTCCATACCTCCTGATCCCTTTAACCACAAGGGCCACATCTAACTCCCTCTTAAATATAGCCAATGAACTGACCTCAACTACCTTCTGTGGCAGAGAATTCCACAGATTCACCACTCTCTGTGTGAAAAAAAACGTTCTCATCTCGGTCCTAAATGACTTCCCCCTTATCCTTAAACTGTGACCCCTTGTTCTGGACTTCCCCAGCATTTCTGGCACCCGACCCAAAACGTCACCCATTCCTTCTATCCAGAGATGCAGCCTGTCCCGCTGAATTACTTCAGCATTTTGTGTCTAACTCCAAAAAAAAAAAGACTGTTTAATAGAAATTTTAATTTAGTTTATTTTAGTTTCTTGTCACGTGTACCGAGGAGAATGAAAAGTTCCCAGCCTGTTCAGCCACACTTGTGCAGACGTTTACCCTCGCTGTTGCTGTCTGAATGACCATCAAGAGTCAACTCAAAAGTCAAGAGTGTTTTACTGTCACATGTTCCGAAATGGAACAATTAAATTCTTACTTGCAGCGGCACAACAGATATGTAAACATATTACTCTGTAAAATCCATAATAAACAACAAAAAAAGTTCAGTACTTGTAAAAATAACAAGCAGCCAAATAAATAGACAATATTAGTCCTCCTCTCATTCACTCTCCTGACAAACATATGTCCTCTCACAAACCATGGGAATCCCAGACCACCACTGTTAATCCCTAATCAAAACAGCTCCTCTTACTTTACTGATAAGCTGTAATCCTTAAACAAATAACAAATTCATGAATATGCTAATTGCTTTTTCCACAGATAATATGCAAAGGTGTAATTTTCAGTGAGACTCTGCTTTCTGTTCTTGCATCTGACTTAGAGAGTGAGATGCAGAGGTCACAGAGTGCTGGAGTAACTCAGCTGGTCAGGCAGCATCTCTGGAGAACGTGGATGGGTGACATTTCGGGTCGGGACCCTTCTTCAAAGGCTCTGACTTATGTTAACTTTGCACAAACACACATTAATAGTTACTCCAGCTTTTTGTGGCTACCTTCGGTTTAAACCAGCATCTGCAGTTGCTTCCTACACGTTAATAGGTTCAGTGCAGGAAGGAACTACAGATGCTGGTTTACACCGAAGAGAGACACAAAATGCTGGAGTAACTCAATGGGACAGGCAGCATTTCTGGAGAAAAGGAATAAGTGATGTTTTGGGTTGAGACCCTTCTACAGATTCAGGTACAGTTATTACAGAACATGGAAAAGAAAGGCTTAGAGGGATATGGGTCAAATGTGGGCTGGTTGTACTAGTGCAGATGGGGCATCTTGGTCGGCGTGGGCGTTGGGCCAAAGGGCCTGTTTTCATGCTGTATGTCTATGATTATTTTCCTGCATGTGGAGGCGGGAAGCACATTGAAACTTGTGCATACCTCATGAGAACCTCTTGGCTTGCAGCATTTGGCACGGACTCACACCACGGCCTTGGCAGAGAGGGGAGGGCGGCACAGTGGCACATTGGAGAAATTGCTGCGTTATAGCACTAGAGACACGGATTTGATTCTGACTCTGTATGGAGTTTGTACGTTCTCCCTGTGACCACGTGGGTTTTCTCCGAATGCTCAGGTTTCCTTCCACAGTTCAAAGATGTACAGGTTTGTAGGTTAATTGACTTCTGTAAAATGTTCCTAGTGTGTAGGACAGAGCTAGAGGCAGGAAACATGTTCCCAATGTTGGGGGAGTACAGAACAAGGGGCCACAGTTTAAGAATAAGGGGTAGGCCATTTAGAACTGAGATGAGGAAAAACTTTTTCAGTCAGAGAGTTGTAAATCTGTGGAATTCTCTGCCTCAGAAAGCAGTGGAGGCCAATTCTATGAATGCATTCAAGAGAGAGCTAGATAGAGCTCTTAAGGATAGCGGTCAGGGGGTATGGGGAGAAGGCAGGAACGGGGTACTGATTGAGAATGATCAGCCATGATCACATTGAATGGCGGTGCTGGCTCGAAGGGCCAAATGGCCTCCTCCTGCACCTATTGTCTATTGTCTATAGTGTATGGGGTGATCACTGGTCTGCATGGACTCTGTGGGATGAAGGGCCTGTTTCCATGTTGTATCTCCAAAGTCTAAAGATATCTCATTGGAGATTCACACTTTTTAAGAAGGCTATTACTGGATTTCATTGAATGGAGAAACTATTGTAATTCGTTCAGCACTTTGAAAACAAAGTCTGAAGAAGGGACCAGGCCCATAAGGTTGCCTTTCCATGTCCTCCACAGATGCTGCCTGACCTGTTGAGTTCCTCCAACACTGTGTCTTCGACACAAGATTCCAAGATTCCTGATGTATCTACTTTGAAAACAAAGTTAGGCAATTGAGTTTGCAGCAAAGTCTGTGTGTAACCTATATGCCTTGAATTTGTTCTGAACACTGGTTGAGGAGGCTCTCTCTGGACATATCATTTCTTAAGAAAATTACCAAAGTAGAAATATTTCTGGACTCATGTTTCACTGAGAGTTATGAGAAGCAAAACCTGAGAGGATTCTCGATATGTAGAGTACCTGTTCGCTCCACCTTTGGTACTTGAGTTTGGTTTGGTTGTATTCATGTGTAGTATTGTCTGATTTGACTGGATAGTACACAAACAAGTGCTTTTCACTATGCCTCGGTACACGTGACAATAATAAACCTAAACCTCAGACGCATGTTCTCCAGGGGTGTTGTCAGACCCGCTGAATTACACTTGCACTTTGTGCTTTTTTTTTTGTAAGCCAGCATCTGCAGTTCCTTGTTTCTAAACCTCAGTGTGGTCTACTGGGAAATGTCGGACTGTAACTCCCCACGTTAACCGGGAGCTGGGTATCCTGCTGTTCCCGACCAGTTGTTGCACTCACAGGATGAGCAAATGACCAATAATGGGTCTTGGTGCTCCCTCAGTTACTGGAACCACGATTCAGGGCCCAGTGAGTGAAGGGATGAAGGGACGGCAGTCTGGGAACACACAGGGAGAACTATGCAGAGGGAGAGTCACAGGGTGAAGAAAGGAAAGACAACAAGGCTCATCATTCACCTGAGAATGCTGATGAAACATCAGGCTGGCAGGGTCAGCTCCTAATTTACTACTAATTTGGGCTGCTCTGCTTGTGAGAGATTCCCTGGGCAGCCCGGCAAGCTGTGGGGAGTGCGGGTGTAAATATGGCTCAGTGGGCACGGTGTTTTTGTTTACTTGGTTCGACAAGTTGCTGCTAACTCAAACAGTTTAAAGCTCTTCACATGTTTGTGCAAATCATTGGAATGGTTTTCATTGCAGCCTGCTGCTGCTTCTCCTCAGCCTCCCCCCCCCCCCCCCCCCCACACACACACACATGGCTCCTCTCGGCCTCCCTCACACCGCCACCTCACCATTTGATCAGCCACCGAGACAAATGGTGTGAAAAGGAAAAAAAAACCCGTCTTCACTGGGATACTGGAACCCTGGAGAGAGGGAGCAAGAGCAGGTCAGAACTCACCCCCTCTGTGTCCTGTGTGTGCAGGCTGTGGTATGGCTAAATCATCAGCATCTTACCCTTCCCACAGCTCCCCCACACCGACACAGGCACAAACCACACTTCAATAAAGGACAACTGCAACCTTCTCCATCAAACCGACGCAAAGCCATGTTATGACTGTGCCTAATTTATAGTAGAACTGTACACAAAAAAACAATTTCACTGTACTTAGGTAAACAAACGTTACCATAAAAATACCATTGAACTATTGATCAAAATCGTGCTGAAAGTGATGGTTTGTTGCAATGTTGGTTTATTAGTGTTACGAGTACTGAGATCAAGTGAAAAACTTGTTCAATGATGTTTATTCTCGCATGACCTGAGTACAGTGAAATTCCTTTTTTGCATAGAGTTTAGTAAAAAATCTTACTGTGCATAATCACACTCATATTCAAGTACAAGTAAGGTTTGCATGCTATCCAGTTAAATCAAGTCATTGTACATGAAAGGACACAAAGTGCTGGAGTAACTCAGCGGGTCAGACATCATCTCTGGAGAACGTGGATCGGTGACATCTTGGGTCTTGACCTTTGTGTCCTTTTGTGCATTAACAAGCATCTGCCGTTCTTTGTTTCTTCATGCTATACATGAATACAATCAAATCATACATCAGAGTAGCAGAAACACAAGGAACTGCAGATGCTGGAATCTTGAGCAAAACACAAAGTGCTGGAGGGATTTAGCGGGTCAGGTAGCATCTGTGGAGGGAGTGGACAGATGATGTTCAGTTCAGAACCCTTGTAGTGCAAAGAGAAAAATACCAGAGAGCAGAATCGAGTTTTTCAGCATCGCAGAATTACAGTTCCAGAGAAAAGGTCCAATGTCTGCAAAGAGGTAAATTGGAATATTGGGATTATACACTGGAGAAGGAGCAGGGAATAGGGACAAAGGGATGGGTTGAGGAGAGCAGGTACCTGGGAGACACAAAATGCTGAAGACCCTTCTGAAGAAGGGTCTCGACCATTAATGTCACCCATTCCGTCTCTCCCGAGATGCTGCCTGACCTGCTGAGTTACTCCAGCATTTTGTGTCTACCGTCGATTTAAACCAGCATCTGCAGTTTTTTCCCTGGTACCTGGGAGAGATCCTTGCCTATCCTCACATCACCAGTGGTAACACTAGAGACACTTCCTTACACAGAGGGAGGTGGGAAGTGGGACCCTGAGAAGATGTGAGCCAGGCATCCTAACCTTGGGGTGCTGCCTGTGTGGTCTGCACATTCTCCCTGGTTACCTCCAACCACAACCAATAGGTTCTTGAAACTCAGCGGCTATGAATATCTAGGGACTGCCTTTGACTGTACTAAGTACAATGGTTATTAAATGATTGGATCTTGAAATAAATATTATATATTATCTATAGAGTTGCTGCTTTACAGCGAATGCAGCGCCGGAGACTCAGGTTCGATCCTGACTACGGGTGCTGCACTGTAAGGAGTTTGTACGTTCTCCCCGTGACCTGCGTGGGTTTTCTCCGAGATCTTCGGTTTCCTCCCACACTCCAAAGACGTACAGGTATGTAGGTTAATTGGCTGGGTAAAATGAAAAAATTGTCCCTAGTGGGTGTAGGATAGTGTTAATGTACGGGGATCGCTGGGCGGCGCGGACTTGGTGGGCCGAAAAGGCCTGTTTCCGGCTGTATATATATGATATGATGATATGATATGTGTATTGCGTTTAAGGCTGTTAAGCTGCTGCAAGTAAGAACTTTATTGTTCCATTGTCAATACATATGATAACCCACAGTCCACAGCACTGGCTGCTGCCCACATCACTGGCACTGGCTGTTGCTCACAGCACTGGCACTGGCTGCTGCCCACAGGACTGGCACTGGCTGTTGCCCACAGCACTGGCACTGGCTGTTGCCCACAGCACTGGCACTGGCTGCTGCCCATTGGACTGGCACCTGACTGCCACCTGTGATTGACACAAATCCGTTCTTTTCCTGCTGCGATCCCAGCACTTGACCAACTCCCAGCACGGTTCACTAGCGGATGCTGCAGTGACTCAGTAATCTAACCCCTGACCCCAGTCCTGGTCACACTGGGGCACTGCCCACCGGTCTCTCCGCCAACCCCACCTTACACCGCGTGTGTCTTCACCGAGGGAGCAGCCGGGGCTGGGATATCGACACACGGAACTGCAGATGCCGCCATACAAAAAAAAAGACACATGGTGCTGGAGTAACTCAGCGGGTCAGACTGGATCTCTGGAGGACGTGGACTGTCGGACGTTTAGGGTCGGGAACCTTTTTTAGACTCTGTCAGGCTTGGATGAAGTTGGGTGAACACAGGCGGGAGGGTGGAACTGAAAGGGATAGAGGTGGGGAACAGAAGCAGCAAAGTAGAGAAGAGAGGCTGTGGAATCTTGTCTGTGTTTATTTTAGAGTAGTTTAAGAGATACAACATGGAAGCAGGCTCTTCGGCTCACAGATTTCACACTGATCAGTGATCACCCTTACACTTGTTCTATCCTATACACTAGAGACAATTTACCTACAAATCTGTAGGTCTGTGGAGTGTGGGAGGAAAATGATGCACCCAGAGAAACTCCAAGTGTTCACATGGAGTATGTACATATTCCGTACAGCCAGCAGGGGCAGCACGGTGGTGCAGCGGTAGAGTTGCTGTCTTACAGCGCTTGCATCACCAGAGACTGGGTTCAATCCTGACTATGGGAATTTGTACATCCTCCCTGTGATCGCGTGGGTTTTCTCCAAGATGTTAGGTTTCCTCCCACACTCCGAAGACCTACAGGTATGTAGGTAAATTGGCTTGGTATAAGTGTAAATGGTCTCTAGTGTGTGTAGGGTAGTCTTAACATGCAGGGACATTGGTTCTGTGCAGACCTGGTGGGCTGAAGGGCCTGTTTCCCTACAGTATCTCTAAACTAAACTAAACAGCACTCATGGTCAGTATTGAACCGGGGTCTCTGGAGCTGAGAGGCAGCAGCTCTACCCGCTGCGCCACTGTGCCACCGTGTGCTACGCTCTTCTTGTCAATCCCTGCAACAACTATTGGAATTATTATCTCTGGAATCTCAAAGCGGGTGTCTACGGAAGGAGGTGGTGTCACACAAATAGGGACCAGATGTCTATTGCACCTTTTAAATGGTCATTACTCTTTGCTATGTTTGTTCTCGGGAGGGTGTGAAATGAAGGGGGAAGGGAACTCGATCTTCATTAAGCTCACATCTGCTGTCCGCTTCAGCTGCTGAGGCTGCTGTGAATGGCCTCTCCTGTGATCGTACATTCTGTGCCGCTGGACCCCACTGGTGTCTACCAGCTTGTATAAATAGACCGCAAGACAAAGGACCACCAGGCCAACACATGCCGCGTGCCTGGAGTCACAGTCTCTCTGGTATTGGGGAATCACCTGGAAAATGTGACTTTAAAAACAAGTTATTGATATTTGGGATATAGTCTCTTGTGTAGAACACAAAATTGCTGGAATAACTCAGTCGGTCAAGCAGAGCTGGAGGACAGAGTTTAGAAACATAGAAAATAGGTGCAGGAGTAGGCCATTCGGCCCTTCGAGCCTGCACCGCCATTCAATATGATCATGGCTGATCATCCAACTCAGTATCCCATACCTGCCTTCTCTCCATACCCCCTGATCCCTTTAGCCACAAGGGCCACATCTAACTCCCTCTTAAATATAGCCAATGAACTGGCCTCAACTACCTTCTGTGGCAGAGAATTCCACAGATTCACCACTCTCTGTTTGAAAAAAAACGTTCTCATCTCGGTCCTAAAAGACTTCCCCCTTATCCTTAAACTGTGACCCCTTGTTCTGGACTTCCCCAACATCGGGAACAATCTTTCTGCATCTAGCCTGTCCAACCCCTTAAGAATTTTGTAAGTTTCTATAAGATCCCCCCTCAATCTTCTAAATTCATTTGTGACATTTCGGGTTGGGATCCTTCTTCAGACTGACCTGAAACATTGCCTTCTATGTCCTCCAGAGGTGCTGCCTGACCCACTGAGTTACTCCAGCACTTAGGTAAGTTTATGTGCAGCAAGGAACTGCAGATGCTGGTTTACACTGAAGCTAGACACAAAATGCTGGAGTAACTCAGTAGAAGAACGGTCTCACCCATTCCTTCTCTCCAGAGACACTTTCTCAGCTTTCTACTCCCATCTCTACTAGTCTGAAGTAGAGCCCTGGCCCAAAACGTTGTCTGTGCATTCCTTCCACAGATGCTGACTGACCCGCAGAGTTCCGCCAACACTGTGTGTTAATATAGATCGATTTTTGGTAACGTGATAAATTGCTGTTTCAGTGTGATGTGCTTTTCAGAGGATAGGTTTTTCAAGTGATATTGCTCTCTTCCCCAGATTCATGGTGAATGACGGGATGTGATCAAACCCGAGATCAAAGCTGCAAGACTGGGTACATCATTGCCGTACCATGGACATCTGAGGCTTCCTCTGTCCCACACACTGATAGCATCCTCCGCACTCTCACACTCATCATTATCAAAACCCGTTACCCCCATCCGAATAGGAAATGTAGCATTCTCCTTTAATCAGCAGAGGAAATGTACGTTGCATTTTGATTGAGCTGGCACAAAGGTCTCTTGTAGTTGCGAATACTTCTGATTTAATGGACATATTGTTTGCAAGAACACACCCCACAAACCCCTCCACTCCCCCATCCCTGCACCCCTCCTCTCCCACCCTCCACCTTCTTTCCACCCATACCCCTCCAGTCCCCCGCCCCCCAACTCCTCCACCCCTACCACTCCATCCCCTGCCCCACCCAACCAATGCACCCCTCCACCCCTCCATCCCCCACCCAACCACTGCACCCGTCCACCCCCACCCCTCCATCCCCCACCCAACCCCTGCACCCGTCCACCCCCACCCCTCCATCCCCCACCCAACCCCTGCACCCGTCCTCCCTCACCCCTCCTCCCCCACCCCTCCTCCCCACCCAACCCCATGCACCCCTCCACCCTCAACCCTCCATCCCCCACCCAACCCCTGCACCCGTCCACCCCCACCGCTCCTCCCCCACCCAACCCCATGCACCCCTCCACCCTCAACCCTCCATCCCCCACCCAACCCCTGCACCCGTCCATCCCCACCCCTCCATCCCCCACCCAACCCCTGCACCCGTCCACCCCCACCTCTCCCCCCCCACCCAACCCCATGCACCCCTCCACCCTCAACCCTCCATCCCCCACCCAACCCCTGCACCCGTCCATCCCCACCCCTCCATCCCCCACCCGAACCCTGCACCCCTCCACCCCCACCCCTCCATCGCCCACCCTACCCAAGCCCTCAAACCGTCCACCCCCATCTCTCCATCCCCCAACCTTTCACCTCCCCAACCCCTCCCCCACCCCACCAATCCCTATCCCTTCACCCCTCCACCCAATTCTGAAACAGAGATTGCATTTCTATGTGTAGGAAGGAACTACAGATGCTGGTTTTCACTGAAGTATTACACAAAATGCCGGAAGTCACTCAGCGTCTCTGGAGAGGAGGAACGGGTGACGTTTACGGTCGAGACCCTTCTTCGGGCAGGATTTCCATTCCCGCCGAGACTTAGACCAGCTGTTTTGGACTTGACGGCGTCCATGACAGACTCTTCCTCCCACTTGATAAAAACAGGTTGATGATCACCTCTGAACCTTTCCCTTTCCAGTGACGACGCTGAGTCAATGTACACAGTCACTGCTTGCTCCCACATTCCTTCAGGCCACGGAGCTCACTGTCTGAGGCTGGGCTCAGTACCCATGTCTGCAAGTCAAGGTTAGTTCCTCACAGGCAGCTGCTTGTGTGAATTGGCCAATGTCAGTGAATGATGTGGATTACGCTACCTAATTGCTGTGCTTTAATAATGCTGCATTTCCTGTCTGCCTGACCAGGAATAAATCCCTCTGTTCATTGGGACAATAGCATTTTATTAATTTTAGTGCCTTTAAATTGACTTTTAATAATTAGTACACCGTGGGACACAACAGCTTCCTTGTGCCTTGTATTCTCGGTTTTCCAGTAATTTTATTCTGGAATATTAGGAGTTGGAATTCCATTCAGAGTTTAACGACATCCTTTCGAAACAATCGAGAATATTGTCTTAAAATAATTGACACAGTTGTAGAGAAAGCAATAATTTTACTTGAGAAACTGTACAGCGTAATTACAAAATGTAAGTTCGTAAGACATTGGAGCAGAATTAGGACATTCCATCCATCGAATCTACTCCATCATTCGATCATGTCTGATCTATTCTTCCCTCTCAACTCTATTCTCCTGCCTTCTCCCCAAAACCCTTACTAATCAAGAATCTGTCAACCTCCGATTTGAAAATATCCATTGACTTGACTTGGCAATGAATTCCACAGATTCACCATCCACTGACTAAAGAAATTCCTTCTCATCTCCTTTCGAAAGGTACGTTCTTTTATTCTGAGGCTCTGCCCTCTGGTCCTAGACTCTTCCACAAGTGGAAACATCCTCTCCACATCTACTCTATCCAGGCCTTTCACTATTCAGTAATTTTCAATGAGACCCCCCCCCCCCCCCCCCCATCCATCTAAACTCCAGCTAATACAGGCCCAGTGCTGTCAAATGCTCATCATACCATAACCCAATTATCCCAGGGATCATATTTGTAAACCTCCTCTGGACCCTCTCTAACGCCAGCACATCCTTCCTCAGATATGGAGACCAAAACTGCTCACAATAGTCCAAATGAGGACTGGCCTGTAACTTGTAAAGTCTCAGCATTACATTGTGTAGAAAGGAACTGCAGATGCTGGTTTAAACTGAAGTAAGATACAAAATGCTGGAGTAACTTAGCGGGACAGGCAGCATCTCTGGAGAGAAGGAATGGGTGATGTTTCGACTCGAGACAGTCTGAAGAAGGGTCTTGACCCGAAAAGTCACCCATTCCTCCTCTCCAGAGATGAAGCCTGCCCTACTGAGTTACTCCAGTATTTTGTGCCTTTCTCAGCATTACATTCCTGTTTTTGTACTCTAGTCATCTTGAAATAAATGCTAACACTGTATTTGCCATCCTCAATACCGATTCAACTTGCAAACTAACCTTTAGGGAATCCCGCACCAGCATTCCCAAGTCCATTTGTACCTTCAATTTCTGAATCCTCTCCCCTATTAGAAAATAGTCTACACCATT
Source organism: Rhinoraja longicauda (assembly GCF_053455715.1). Taxonomy (NCBI): domain Eukaryota; kingdom Metazoa; phylum Chordata; class Chondrichthyes; order Rajiformes; family Arhynchobatidae; genus Rhinoraja; species Rhinoraja longicauda. The sequence continues at coordinate 16,539,893 of NC_135967.1, read as the reverse complement.
ATTCCTACTGCCAAAGTGAATGGCCGCAAAATTTTCTCTGCTGTATTCCATCTGCCACTTCTTTACCCACTCTCCAAACCTGTTCAAATCCCTCTGCAGACTCCCCGCTTTCTCTTCACTACTTGCCCCTCCACCAATCATCCGCAAACATGTCCACAAAGCCATCAATTCCATCATCCAAATCATTGATATACAACGTGAATACAGTATTGGCAGCCCCAGCACTGACCCCTGCGGAACACCACTAGTCACTGGCAGCTTTCCAGAAAAAGCCCTCTTTATTCCCATTCATTGTCTTCTGCCCTTCAGCCAATCTTCAATCCATGCTAGTACTTTCCCTCTAATACCATGGGCTCCTATCTTTTTTAACAGCCTCATGTGCGGCAACTTATCAAAGGCCTTTTGAAAATCTAAAACTTGTGCATTGCTGTTGACCATCAGAGGGCCTTCTCTTCAGAAAGCCCACAGCCCACGATTCCAATAACAAATGGCGTTTTTGACACAATTCCATTTGAGAGACAATCCTTTGGCTGCTCAGAGGCATGGTTTGCAGTTTGAACTCGTCCCATTGAGTGTTGGAATGGCGTTGGACGTTGGTTGATGGTGGAGAATGTTTGGGCGGTGTCTACTGTGGCATGGAGCCACTCAGTTTCAGTCCACTCCCCAGTCTGGCCAGTGAACCTGCCAGGATTGGGCTCCTCATCTTCAACCAGCGACTCCTCAAGTTCCTCACCTCTCTACATTGTACCCCCTCTTAAGATCACACCTTCCCTTATTAAAAATGAGCCCACCAGGGCACCTCCCCGGCTCAGGCCGTTTGTGGCTGGCCTGGATTGGTCCTGGTCTTTTCTTGCCTCCCACTCTTCAGTCTCCGCTCCCCCCCCCCCGCTTTCTCCCCACTCCCTACATTGAGTCTGAAGAAGGGTCCTGATCCAAAACGTCACCCGTCCTTTTCCTCCGGAGATGCTGCCTGACCTGCTGAGTTACTCCAGCATTCTGTGTCTATCCATCTCCCATGTGATGAGGGTTCCTGTTTCCCCCACCCCTACTGTCAGGGAGTCCAGGAGCCTACCCTCCCCCAGCTGGACAACATTCTCCCCAAACCCTCTCGCAATCCTTCACTGATGGCTAAATCCCAGCTGTTGATGACTGGGTGTTAATTGAGGATTCTCCAGCATAGCTCCACTGTTTATTTGATCCATCAATAACATATAATCATCACAACTGAACCACAACCCCACCTCGGCAGCGATCTACTACAGACTTTGTTTTGTGTGCCCTATCTACTGTGGTTTTGCACTATTACGGTCTGTTTAGCTGGTATTACCGTTAATGTGTAAGAAGGAACAGCAGAAACCGGTTTATACTGAAGATGGACTCAAGATGCTGGAGCAACTCAGCGGGTTAGAAAAAGGGTAGGTGACGTTTCAGGTTGGAACCCTTCTTCAGACTTGAAAACCTTCCTGAGTTTGAAGAAGGGTTCCGGCTCGAAACGTTACCCACCCTTTTTTTCCAGAGTTGCTGCCCGACCCGCTGAACTACTCCAGCTCTTTGTGTTGATTACTGATAATGTATTGTATTAGTGATTACTGTATATTTATTCAATCTCTGTCTGCAACATGACGGGACGCCAGTTCACACAACCCTCCAGTCACTAAAGCTCCCAACTTTCCCTCCTGACCCAGAACCAACTCGGATCTAACTTGACGATCCCCCTTGGAACCCATGGACATTTACATGCTGGCCATGTGTAAGGAGAGCTGTTACATTCGCAGCTACTATCATAACATTTAAGCAGGTACTATCATAACATTTAAGAGACTTTTAGACAGGTATATGGAGAGGACAGCTTGAGAGGACTATGGGCCAAGCATGGGCAAGCGGGATGAGTGTAGATGGGGCATGGTGGTCGGCATAGGCAAGCTGGGCTGAAGTGCCTTTTTTCACACTGTACGTCTCTATGACTCCATGCTTCTTTGACTCTGTGACTCTATGACTGTGACTCTATGACTCTGTGACTCTATAACTCTGTGACTCTTTGACTTTATGACTCTGTGACTCTCTGACTGTGACTCATGACTATGTGACTATATGACCACACTAAGTTGTTGCAAGTCAGGTAAGTATGCAGGCATGGTGTTTATTGGGAGTTGCTGGGAAGGAGCTTGAACTTGGTTCTCAGGCTCCTGTACCTTCTTCCCGATGGTAGCAGCTAAATGAGAGCGTGGCTAGGGTGCTGGGCGTCTGGTCAGTGAGATGAGAGTGTGGCCAGGGTGGCAGGGGTCTCTGATGATATTGGCTGCCTTCGATTATCTTCCCAACAACCATCAGGCAATTGAACACGACAAACTCCAACTAAACTCCAAACTACAAACTACCTGTGATGCACTAGGGACTTTGGGCTTTATTTAGTTTTGCACTATATTGTTTTTTTTAAAAATGTATTGAACTTCGTTTCCTTGATTGTTTATCATGTTATCTATTAAGTACAGTGTTTATAAACCTGTTGTGCTGCTGCATATAAGAATGGCATTGTCCTGTTTCAGTGCAATTAAACACCCTTGATTCTCGGCTCTTGACAATTGATCAGCTTGTGCTGGATGATGTTTAGCTGTTAACAGTGGTTTAGAGTGGTTTGAGAACACTGCAGGGCTTCAGACTAGTGCTGTGTGTGGACGTACCCACATCCCCCCGAGCAGCCATTCTGCAGCCATCCCTGGCACAGTGCTTGCAGTGTGGGCTAGTACTGGATTGAGGGGCTGAAGTACACCCTTTGACCCATCGTTAAGCCCACAGTGACAGCCTCTCCTATTACAAAGCTGTAACCACTACTGGCCACTGAGTCTAATAGGAAGTGGAACAGTACAGAATGTGATCCCAAAGCATCAATAAAGATGCTGGAATTCCATGCAATAAGAATGGAATTCAAGTTATTCATCAGCCATAAATCTGTGGTTGTGCTCACAGATGGTGTCCCAACGTTGCTCCTCGTCCCACCAGGAGCCACCGTGATGTGACTCAGACTCCCCTCACCCACACCCAGCCTGCCTAATACACCCACAGGTATTCCTCTCACCTCCTGTGTCTTGGGCAGTATGTGTGAGAGAGGGAGAGAGAGGGGGAGAGAGGGAAAGAGAGGGAGAGAGAGGGAGAGAGGGAGAGGGAGGGGGAGGGGGAGAGGAAGGGGAAGGAGAGGGAGAGAGCGGGAGAGAGGGAGTGGGAGCGGTAGAGAGAGGGAGAAAGGGAGAGTGTGGAGAGAGTGAGGGAGAGATAGAGAGAGAGGGGGGGATAGAGAATCACACCCACCACACAGATCACACGCACAGACACACGCACACATAGACACATGCACACATACAGACAGATACACGGACACACACACACACACATAATAATTACACAAACACACACATGGAGTAAGGGGGAAGTGAGAAAGTGGAGACCATTTGGTCTTGTTTGTTCGATGAGAGACGCTGGGGCCATCGCTGGATTGTTCCTGTGTTTGATGCTAGGCCCACCTGCTGGGCACTGAGATCAGTTCACAGCCTGGACAGGGAAGGGCGGGGGTTGATGGTTTAGTGACAGGAATCAGCATTGCTGTGGAAAGCTGCTGGTGTGCAGAAAGCACAGATAAGCAAGGCCTTACACAGATGCTCCTGTCTCCCACATCCTCCAGCGATCCCAAAGTTTACGGCCAGTCTGTCACTGCCCCGCTGTGGCTGTGAAGGTGAACGTAGCAACGTGGACGCTGAGTGGTTACTTTGGCAAATGTGGCTGGGTTTGATCAACTCAAACAGCATAAACAATGTCTACAGGGGGAGGTTGTACAAACTTTAATTGTCGGAGGATGAGGGGAAGACCTGATGGAAGTATATAAAATTATGAGAGGCATAGATAGTTAGAACCTTTTCCCCAAGGTGGAAATGTCAAGGACTAGAGGACGGAGCTTTGTGGTGAGAGGGGAGAAGTTTCAAGGAGATGTGTGAGGCATGCTTTTTTACACAGAGTGGTGGGAGCCTGCAAAGAGGTGCTAGGGGTGGTGGAGGCCGATACGATGGCAACGCTTAAGAACCATTTAGATAGGCACACGTGGATGTACAGGACATGGAGGGATATGGATCACATGCAGGTGGGCAGTCCGTGCACCAGTCTCCCCACAGGAAAAGACGTCACAGACAAACATCCACCTGGAGGGACATAAAGTCTGTGGCTCCAGGATCGGCCTCTTCAGCCGTCTCAAGGTCTCAAGGTCTCAAGACCCACCAGGAGGACAATCACACTCAACCTTTGAATGATCGCCGATGGTACCCTGAAAGGGTACATAATGTAAATTATTTGTTTTTATCAACTCATTTGAATGATTTGGTGGCTAATAAAACAATGTTATTTTTTTCAGATACCTATGTTGATATATTTCTGAGAGTTTAGGATTTTATGACCAAGATTCCTGAACTCTGGAACCCAGCCAGGGGTCTAATATTGAAACTAATGGGAATCATCTTTCTGATTTATGAATTTCCGTTCAGAGAAACATTTTATTGGATTGCAACCTCTTTGTAAGGCACGAAGTACTGGCATTCTGTCGGCTATGTTTCCAAGCAGAATATTTCCCAACAAAACCGTTGGTGCTGACGAGAGTGATGTGTTAATGGGACAACTACAGTCATGGAGCTACACAGCACGGACACAGCCACAACAAGTCCATGCCAACAAAGATGCCCCATCTAAGTTTGTCCCAACTGTCTGGAGAGGACCCGGCAGCGATAGTGTAGAGGTTAGTGTGGCGGTCGATGATGGCGTCGACCGACGGACGAGGACGGACATGTGGAAGTGAGGACGCTGCGGCCGGGGGAAGGGACAAAGAGGGGGGATTGCCGTGAGGGAGGGGGATCGCCGTGAGGGAGGGGGAAGAGCAACGGGGAGCCGGTGTGGATGAGCTGCTGTGAGGGGGAGGGGGAAGAACAATGGACAATGGAGGACCTGGCGGTGTGGGACTGGCGTGAGGAGGGGGAGGGGGGGGGGAGGACAAAGGGGGACGTGGCGCGGGGTACTTTGTATACTTTGTAACATTGTAAGCGCCCTTTATGGGCAACTATTTGCATACCTTGCATATGCAAGCAAAGAATTTCACCGTGACTTGTCACATGTGACAATAAAGTATTCAATTCAATTCAATTTGCTTCACCTGCCTGCGTTTGGCCCTGCCTGACCCGCTGAGTTACTCCAGCATTTTGTGACTATCTTCGGTGTATACCAGCATCTGCAGTTCCTTCCTACATATTTTGTCCCTCTAAACCTTTCCCATGCATGTCTCTGTCCAGCTGTCCTTTAATTGTTGTTATTGTGCAGTGGAATTGTGCATGGGGGGAGCCAAGAATCTGATGACAGATTGTGGGTTCTGTGGGAGTCTGGCAGATGTCTGCTCCCCAGTGCAGTGCAGACGAGGCATCGTCACGTTCCAGAGTGGCAACACTGAGGCACTGGCCCCCCCCCCCCCCCCCCCCCCCAGAGAGAGAGAGAGAGGCAACTGAGCTCCCAAACTCAAAGCTCAACATTCACAGATCTCTTGCGCTGCAGCAAGTAAGAATTTAATTGGGACCCATGACAGTAAAACACTGTTGACTCTCGATGTAAGGGGCAATTACCACCAGTGTCACGGGTTGGAGGGAAGTAAAGATGGTGTTGGATCTCGGCAGGGTACAAGTGCAGCAATAATTATGGGAAATAGGCATAAAATGCTGGAGTAACTTAACGGGAAAGGCATCATCTCTGGAGAGAAGGAATGGGTGATGTTTCGGGTCGAGACCCTTCTTCAGACTAATAATTTATGGGAGCTGTGTGCCTGAAGAGCTGTAGGGGTCTGCAGTTTGTCACATGGACATTTGTGACAATAAACTAAACTAAATCTTCCAAGTGTTGAATGATACATATCTACTTTCTCTGTGATCTTTCAGGGAAGTAGCAGCTTCAGCATTAATTGCTGCACCTGTGGTCACCAGCTTCCTGAACTCCTGTGCAATCTCCCTGTGGTTGTAGAGTGAGGTTGTTAATGGTCGGATGATAAGATCACTAGGTCTGCAAACATCAAACCACACCAGTGGCTTCCCTATCTCAATCATCAAAAGTCAACAGGAGTCACGAGGAACTATAGAAACTGGTTTACAAAAAAAGAAAGTGCTGGAATAACTCAGCACCTAGAGTCAAGAGTGTTTAGTCCACCAGCATAATCAAGAACGAGTCTCCCTCTTATCCCTTCTCCTATCAGACATGACAAACAGAAGTGTGCGAAAGCGCACCTCCAGATGTTTCTTCCCAGCTGTTATCAGGTAAATGAACAGTCTTCTCGCCAACTGGAGAGCGTTCCTGAGTACTATCTACCTCATTGAAGACCCCTGGACTATCTTTAATCAGACTTTACTGGAATTTATCTTGCACTAAACGTTATTCCATTCATCATGTAACTGTACACTGTGGACGGCTCGATTGTAATCATGAACAGTTCTCTGCTGACTGGTTAATACGCAAAAAAAAAAAAAAACTTCTCACTGTACCTGTACACCTGTACACGTGACAATGAACTAAACTAACCTAAACTAATGTACCGACAATGGGTCAATGAACATTTTGCTTACTGCAGCATAACAGGATGGTCACACAATACTCATAGATAACACATAATAAACAAAAGGATCTCACACCCTGTTCAAACCCTGACACGTGTGTCCAGGTAGAGGTCTGCATGGGAATCACACAGTGGTGCAGTGGGTAGAGCTGCTGTCTCAGAGCCAGAGACCCGGGAACGATCTTGATCTGGGGTGCTGTCTGAGTGGAGTTTGCACGTTCTCCCTGTGATCGCATGCGTTTTCTTCAGATGTTTCGGTTTTCTGCCCCATGCCAAAGACATTGTGTGGGTTTGTAGGTTAATTGGCCCTTTGTAACATGACCCCAGTGCATTGGGAGTGGATGTGAAAGTGGGATAACAGAACTAGTGATCGATGGTGGGCATGGCCTCGGTGGGCCGAAGGGCCTGTTTCCGTGCTGTATCTCTGAAAAACAAAACAGGGAACTTGGTGGTATAGCTGGAGGCCATTCAGCCCATCTTGTTGATACTGGCCAAAAACATGAACAATTCAGGTTGGTCTGTTCTGGATCAATGACGCCGGTCGGTCATGGTTCCTTACAGCTCCGTAAACATGATGGGATTTTGTGGCTCCATACCCTCTCAGGCACTGAGTTCCTCAACTCTCCTCAATCCTCACCTCATCGTTCTACCAATTAACTGACCCATGTTCAGAGTACAAAGGGCTGGAGAAACTCAACGGGTCGGGCAGCATTTGTGGAGAGAGTGGATCAGCAATGTTCAGGGTCGGGACTCTTCAACAGATCCATACCAGCAGGTACTGCTCTCTTCATCCTATGAAATAGGACTATGTTTTGGTCTTTCATAACTTTATACACTTCAAGTCTTTGATCAGCGCTTTGGTTTCAAGTAAAATCTTCCAGCTCCAGCGAAGACTATCTCTGACCTTCTGCTGACTACGTATATCTGATCAAGTTGCTGGACTATTGATCTCTTTAATAAAGGATTTGGTGTCTAACTATCTACTATCTACTGCATCTTGGCATCTCCCAATTATATGATCTTCAATGGCTTTACTAATTTTACAGTCCTGCAGCTCAGAAACAGGCCCTTCAGCCCGACTAGTCCATGACAGTCAAATTGCCTCATCTAAGAGAGTCTCATTGGTCTGCTTTTGGCCCATATTCCTCTAAACCTTTCCTTTCCATGTAACTGTCTAAGTGTCTTTTAATGCTTTTATAGCACCTGCCTCAACTACCTCCTCTGTTCCATGTACCCACCACCCTCTGTGTGAAAAAAGTGCCCCTCGGGTTCCTATTAAATCTTTCCCCTCTCACCTTAAACCTATGTCCTCTGGTTCTTGATTGTCCTACTCTGGGACCAGGGAAGAAGCACAGGTTTATCGAGTGCGTATTTGCGCACTGTGTGTGGGTTCACGGGACTTCACCTGGGATCGGGATCTGGAACAATGCCAGGACCTCTAGTCCTCCAGACCAGCCATCATAAGATGGAGTCTCCGATGAGGCCCTTTGCTATGGGTCATCAGCAAAGAAAGCAGGACACGACGTGTAATTTATTTAATTTATGTAATCCTTTACCAATCCATTTACTGTATTTTGCTACACTTTACTGAACTTAGTTTCTTTGTAAACTTGACTTGTTCTCTCTCCCTAATGGATCTGAATTCTGGCAACCAGATTGTGTCATTACATTGGCAACGTAAGAGAACTCTGGATGATGAGAGAGGTTGCAAATTTGGTCATAAAAATAAAGGAAGCATATGTAAGGCTTAGGAAGATGAGAATAGAAAGAATAGAAAGGGCCTTTGAAGAATACAAAGAAAGCAGGAAAGAGCTCAAACAGAGAATTAGGAATGCCAGAAAGGACCATGAAATGTCATTGGTGCCCCAGATTATAGAGAATCCCAAGGAATTTTATACATACAGTAAAAACAAGAGCCTGACCTGGGAGAAGGTAAAGGACTCAAGAGTAAAGGACGGGATTTATGCTTGGTCTCAGAGGATGTAGCCAAGTTACTAAATGACTTGTATCTACATTCACCAAAGAGATGGACACGAAGCTTATGGTATCAGTGTGGAGAATACTAATATGCCAACTTGGGCAGTCTGAGATCAAGGAGAGGGTGGCGGAAATAGATGTGATATTTTGCATTTAAGAAGCTTTTGGATAGGTACATGGATATGCAGGGAATGGAGGGAATGTGCAGGCTGTGGAGTTTAGTTTGATTTGACATTATGTTTGGCTCAGACATTGTGGACATTCCTGTGCTGTACTGTTCTATGTTTAAGATCACCCCTCGTTTGTCGATGATGAAAAATGCAATCTCTCTCATTATGTGAGCAAACGAGAGCAGGCTCGCCTGCCTAAAGCTCCAGTGTAGAGTGGGAATGGTTTGTACTCCTAATGGCTCAGCCATGCAAGGCCTGAAGAAATGTAATTCTGAGAATTTGGCAACACCAATTTTCAATTCTGTGTTTCTTAACATTGCGAAATATCCCACGATACATCACAGTAAGAGCAATCTCAATCAAAGGCTGGCACAGTGCCAGGGGAGGTTATGTCAGAGTAGATGTACAAAGACTAACCAAAACCTAAGTCTCAGGGATAATGCTGCTTGGTGTACATGTACTTTGTATATTGATTGTTTTGAAATATACCGCATGGAAACAGGCCCTTCGGCCCACCAAGTCCACACTGACTGTCGGTCACCCGTTCACACTAGTTCTATGTTATTCCACTTTCTCATCTACTCTCTACACACTAAGGGCCATTGTACGGGTGAGGCACAATTAAGCTACAAACTCGCACTTCTTCGGGATGTGGTAGTAAGCCTTAACACCCAGAGGAAATCCATGGGGTCACATGGAGGACATGTAAACACCACACAGACAACACCCAAGGACAGGATTGAACTGTGGCTTTGGTGCTGTGAGGCAGCAGCTCTACCCACTGTGCCACTTTAACCAGAGAGGATTCAGAGGGATACAGGAGAAGACAATTTGGGGCATCGTTGGTCAGCATGGCCGAATTGAGCCGAAGGGCCTGTTTCCGTGCTGTATGACTCGATGACCATTTACCCGCAAACTAGAGGCAATTCACAGCAGCTTATTAACCTACAAACCCCCACGACTCTGTGATGTGGGAGGATTTGTGGCACGGTGGCGCAGCGGTAGAGTTGCTGCCTTACAGCGAATGCAGCACCTGAGACTCAGGTTCGATCCTGACTATGGGTGCCATCTGTACGGAGTTTGTATGTTCGCCCCGTGACCTGCGTGGGTTTTCTCCGAGATCTTCGGTTTCCTCCCACACTCCAAAGACGTACAGGTTAATTGACAGGGTAAAATGTAAAAATTGTCCCTAGTGTGTGTAGGATAGTGTTAATGTGCAGGGATCGCTGGGCGGCGCGGACTCGGTGGGCCGAAGGGCCTGTTTCCGTGCTGTATCTCTAAATCTAAATCTAAATCCCATGTGGCCACAGGGAGAAATCGTAAACTCCACACAGACAGCACCCGAGGTCGGGATACTGGAGACGTGTTGCAGCAGCTCTACCTGCTGCGCTGCTATGCTAAAGGTCGCGGTAGTAGTTGTGAACAAGGTATGTTTGCCCTGTGGGAGTCGTGCCCGCTGGCACAGTTCTCTGCGTCAGGGGCTCTGGTGAGTGTGTCTCACACCTCCGGACTTGTGCCTGTTTCAGTGCAGTCTCTGGGTGAGATGAGAAGCCAGTGATGTTACGCCCTGCAAGGAGCAGCTTGACTTGGACGGCACCCTTGTGACTTCCATGTGTAATTGGTCTTGTGCAGACTCCTTCACTTCCTCCGTGGTGACAGCGAATGCTACAAAAACTCCTTTCTATCCACCTATTGTTTTCTGACCAGTGGCTGGCGGAGCTAACCGCTGCCCTCCTGTGGCCCTGTCACCACACTGCAGCTTCCACGCAAACAATGAGTTGCAAATAAAATGTTGCCTCGATCAGCAAATATTTTTTGAATCTTTTACAAAAACCCCGCTGGTGTGCAGATGGGAAGGAATTATTTTTTTTAACTAAGAACATAGAACATAGTATAGTACAAAAAGTAGACATAAAATGCTGGTGTAACTCAGCAGGTCAGGCAGCATCTCTGGAGAAGAAGCTTGGGTGAAGTTTTGGATTGGGACCCCCCTTCAGAGCGAACCCTTCAGGATTCCAAGCCGAAATGTTGCCTATTCCTTTTCTGTAGAGATGCTGCCTGACTCGCTGAGTTACCCGAGCAGTTTGTGTCTATCTTTGGTTAAAAACCAGCATCTACAGTTCCTTCTTACACATACAACAGTACAGCATAGGAACAGGCCCTCTGGCCCACAATGTCCGTGTCAAACCTGTTGTTGTTAAACTAATCTTCTCTGCCTACACGTGATGCATATCCCTCTATTCCCTGCATATCTAAAAGCCTCTTAAACACCACAGCCATATCTGCTTCCACCACACTCTCTTTGATCTCAGACTACCCAAAAGCCTATTAATACCCTCTGCACATTTCATAAACTCCGTGTCTTTCTCCTTGGTGAATGCAGATACAAAGCACCACCCCCGGCAGTGAGTTCCAGGCACCCACCACCCTCTGTGCCCCAAACTTGCCCCACCATGCAACCTCCTTTAACTTTGCCCCTCTCACTATAACGCTATGTGTGGCACAGTGGCACAGAGGTAGAGTGCTGTCTCACAGCACCAGAGACTCTGGTTTGAAACTGACCTTGAGTGCTGTCTGCATGGAGTTTGCACATTCTTCCTGTGACTGCGTGGGTTTCCTCTGTGTGCTCCGGTTTTCTCCCTCATCCCAAAGACACGCGGGTTTGTAGGTTAATCAGTCTCTGTAAATTGCTCCTGATGCGTAGGGAGTGGATCAGAAAGTGGGACAACATAGGGTGATCGATGGTTAGCATGGACTCGGTGGGCCGAAGGACCAATTTCCACGCTGTGTCTCTCTATGCCCTCTAGTCTGTGATTTACATCAACTGTAGTTCAAAGGCAGTGAAGATTCCATTAGGAAGCAAATCTCATTATGGACGATGAGAGAGGAAAAAGCACAGCCCTCTGCACTAAATATTGTCTGCTGCTGTTCGTGTCAGATGCCTGTGGGTGTTTTCCACACCACTAATGTGAGTTATGGTCAAGTTTCCAGTTAAATCTCATCAGCCCTTGGCCTGGAGGAGATAGTGTTGCCCCTGTCCTATCTCCCGCTTGCTGTGGTGCTGGGAGAAGTGGCTCGGGCTGTTCTCTGCACCCTTGCAGCAACACAGCAGTCGTTTCAGGCTGGCTACTCCCTCCTGGTGAAGTCTGGATGATACGACAGCAGAGAGCGTATTTGTTCCTACCAGAAGAACAGAGTAACACAAGATTTAGGATTCAAAGTTGGAGGAGGTCGCTTCACGCACTGCTGGAGTCATGGAATTACACAGTCATACAGGATGGAAACAGGCCCTTCGGCCCACTGAGTCCATGCTGACCACAAACCACAAGATACTCTAATGCTCTCATGCTAATCCCATTTTATTCTCCCCACATTCCCTTCATCTCCCTCCAGACTACCACTCACTTACACACCACCGGCAATGTACAGCAGCCGTTCATCTACCAAACTGCGGTGGAAGCCAGAGCACCCGGAGGAGAGCCCTGCGTCGGGTGCCGCCAGGCCCCATAGAGTCTACCGAGTGCACAGATCAGACGCAGCCAGCAGCGGAACGGAACAGTGGTGGAGGACACCGACAACATCTCCAGGCCAGGCCGACACCTGAAGCACTGACCCAGTGCCACTGCCAGGACAACAGGCCTTTAAAGCCAAGGTAAGCTTGATAATTTTAAGAACTTGATACCTGGAAGTTACAAGATGACACTGTAAACGTGGCCACTCTTTGTGTACTGCCTACTATTTCTACACTACAACCTCATGAACTTATCTATGTTTGTGCTCATGTATAGTATGACTTTAATGGATTGTATGCAAAACAAATAATTTCACTTTATCCAGGTACAAGTGGCAATAAAATACTATTGACCTATTGATTAGTCACAAAGAGAACATGCAAACTCAACACTGACAGCATCTGAGTTCAGGATTGAACCCAAGTCTCTGGTCCTGGGAGGTAGTGATTACCAGCTGCATCACTGGCCTGCCCTATCTACTAAGGTCATGGCCGATCTGATGGTGACCTTAACTCAAGACTCCTGCCTTGCCATGGTAGCTTCCATAAGTAACTCCTTCCCTCTGCAAAATTATCCAAAGACTCTCCTTCTCTGTCCTTTGAGGATGAGCATTGCAAAGACTTACCAACCCTTTAGAAAACAAAATCATCTTATCTTAAATGGGCATGCCTTACTTCTAAACAACAAATTGTAGCTCAAAATTCTCTCACAATAAGAACCCTGGTCTCAACATTCAACCTCTCTGGGTTCTTCAAGATTTTTTCCCCCAGGGTTGAAATGACCAGCATTAGAGGGCAACACTGTAAGGTGAGAGAGGGAATGTTTAATGGGGATGTGCAGGCTTAATGTTTTTAAGGGTGGTGGGGGCCTGGAACATGCTGCCTGGGGTATGGAGGCAGAGACAATAGTGGCTTTTAGATATGCACATGTAAGTGCAGGGAATAGAGGGATACGGATCATGTACAGGCAAATAAGGCCAGTTTAATGGCATCAAAATTGGTACAGACATTGTGGGCCAAAGGGCCTGTTCCTGTGCCGTACTCTTCAATGATCTATGTTCCATCTTTCAATCCACTCATTCTTCCAAGCTCCATCTTTCCTTGTCTAACCTTTCCACACAAGTTAGATAGAGCTCTAGGGGCTGGTGGAATCAAGGGATATGGGGAGAAGGCAGGCACGGGTTACTGATTGTGGATGATCAGCCATGATCACAATGAATGGCATGCTGGCTCGAAGGGCCGAATGGCCTCCTCCTGCACCTATGTTTCTATGTTTCTATAAAACATCCCACCTATTCCAGCTGTTGATTTCGTCAGCCTCCTTTGACTCACGTTCATTGCATTTTTATTTGTTTTAAGTAAGGGATCAACACTGTATACCATACTCCAAGTGGCAGCATGGTGGCACAGTGGTAGAGTTGCTGCCTTACAGCTCTTACACCGCCAGAGACCTAGGTTCAATCCTGGCTACGGGTGCTTAACTGTACAGAGTATGGACAGTGCCCTCCATAATGTTTGGGACAAAGACCCATCATTTATTTATTTGCCTCTGTATTCCACAATTTGAGATTTGTAATAGAAAAAAACACCACATGTGGTTAAAGAGCACATTGTCAGATTTTAATAAAGGCCATTTTTATACATTTTGGTTTCACCATGTAGAAATGACAGCAGTTTTTATATAAAGTCCCCCCATTTAAAGGGCACATAGAAACATAGAAACATAGAAACATAGAAAATAGGTGCAGGAGTAGGCCATTCGGCCCTTCGAGCCTGCACCGCCATTCAATATGATCATGGCTGATCATTCAGCTCAGTAGCCTGTACCTGCCTTCTCTCCATACCCCCTGATGGAGAGGCACCATAATGTTTGGGACACAGCAATGTCGTGTAAATTAAAGTAGTCATGTTTAGTATTTTGTTGCTTATCCTTTGCATGCAATGACTGCTTGGAGTCTCCGATTCATGGACAGTACAAGTTGCTGGGTGTCTTCTCTGGTGATGCTCTGCCAGGCCTGTATTGCAGCCATCTTTAGCTTATGCTTGTTTTGGGGGCTAGTCCCCTTCAGTTTTCTCTTCAGCATATAAAAGGCATGCTCAATTGGGTTCAGACCGAGTGATTGACTTGGCCACTCAAGAATTGACCATTTTTTAGCTTCTTTGTTGCTTTAGCAGTATGTTTGGGATCATTGTCTTGCTGTAGAATGAACTGCCAGCCAATGAGTTTTGAGGCATTTGTTTGAACTTGAGCAGATAGGATGTGTCTATACACTTCAGAATTCATTATGCTACTACCATCAGCAGTTGTATCATCAATGAAGATAAGTGAGCCAGTACCTTCAGCAGCCATACATGCCCAGGCCATAACACCCCCACCGCCGTGTTTCACAGATGAGGTGGTATGCTTTGGATCTTGGGCAGTTCTTTCTCTCCTCCATACTTTGTTCTTGCCATCACTCTGATATAAGTTAATCTTCGTCTCATCTGTCCACAAGACCTTTTTCCAGAACTGTGGTTGCTCTTGTAATACTTCTTGGCAAACTGTATCCTGGCCATCCTATTTTTGCAGCTAACCAGTGGTTTGCATCTTGCAGTGTAGCCTCTGTATTTCTGTTCATGAAGTCTCTGTGGACAGTGGACATTGACAAATCTATACCTGACTCCTGAAGAGTGTTTCTGATCTGTCGGACAGGTGTTTGGGGGATTTTTCTATATTATAGAGAAAATTCTTCTGTCATCAGCTGTGGAGGTCTTCCTTGGCCTGCCAGTCCCTTTGTGATTAGTAAGCACACCAGCAATAAAAGTTTCCAAAGGTGATGGAAAGACTGGAGGAAAGACTAGGTGCTGAGAGATCTCTTATACCTGCATTAAGGGGGCAATTAAACACACCTGAGCAATTACAAACACCTGTGAAGCCATGTGTCCCAAATATTATGGTGCCCTGAAATGGGGGGGACTATGTATAAACACAGCTGTAATTTCTACATGGTGAAACTAAAATGTATAAAAATGGCCTTTATTAAAATCTGACAATGTGCACTTTAACCACATGTGATTTTTTTCTATTACAAATCTCAAATTGTGTAGTACAGAGGCAAATAAATAAATGATGGGTCTTTGGCCCAAACATTATGGAGGGCACTGTACGTTCTCTCTGTGACCTGCGTGGGTTTTCTCCGGGAATCGGTTTCCTCCCACACTCCAAATATGCACAGGTCTTCAGGCTAATTGGCTTGGGGTAAATGTAAAAATGGTCCCTGGTGTAGGGTAGTGTTAATGTGCAGGGATTGCTGGTTGGTGTGGACTCGGTAGACCGAAGGGCCTGTTTATGCGCTGTATCTCGAAACTAAACTAAACTGTGATCCACCAATGGCCCATATAATACAAGAACATCACTACTTTTGTCAGTTCAATCTGAAGAAATGTCCCATCCTGAGATGCTGCCTGTCTATTCCCTCCACAGATGCTCTCTGACCAGCTGAGTTTCTCCAGCACTTTGTTTTGGTTACTATGTTGGTTTTCAATTTCTCTAGCCATAACATTTAGTTATCTTTCCTGATTATGTGTGGTAACTGCACTTGAGCTGTTTGTGAACCATAATCAGATTTCTCGATAATTCACACTCTGCAATCCTTCAACATTTAGACAATACACTTCTTTCCCGTTCCCCACTAAAATGGACAACTTACATTTTTCCCACATTGAGCTCCCTTTACTACTCACAACCTATCTCTATCCCTCCGTCGTCTCCTAACATTCTCTTCACAACTTGCCATTGACACCTTCACCCAGCTCCCTTATACAAATTGCAATTCCCTTGAGGTCTTACCTTTTCCCCAATGAGTAGTGTTACGAGCACGTTGATCTGTCAACCCACTCCCAGAGTGCGGGTGTAAGCTGGTGGGGCAGGAGGTCTGAATTGCATGAGATGCCGGCTGTACTTTTTGAGAAGGCTCCGCTCCTTCAACATCTGCAGTAAGATGCTGCAGATGTTCTACCAATCGGTGGTAGACAGTGCCATCTTCTTCGCTGCCGTGTGCTGGGGCAGCAGGGCGAAGGTCGCGGACGCCAATAGGATCAACAAACTCATCGGGAAGGCTGGCTCCGTCCTGGGGGCGGAGTTGGAGTCATGGGAGGTGATCTTGGAAGGGAGGATGCTCCTCAAACTGCGGAGCATCCTGGACAATACAGCTCACCTGCTCCATGACACGCTGGTCAACCTGAGGAGCACCTTCAGCAACAGACCGGTTCCACCAAGATGCAGCACAGAACGCCACAGGAGATCCTTCTTCCCTGTGGCTATCAAACTGTACAACTCGTCCCCCTTCTGTCATGTGGTAGAATGAGACTGACTCCCCTCCCCTCCCCAATCTTTGCACATCCCCAATCCTTTCCACTCATCACTTTAATTTTATGTTTCATGTATTTTGTGTTTTTATGACTGATGGCAGATCAATTTCCCTCCTGGGATAAATAGGGTTCTATCATATTGTATGTATCGTATTGTATGCCGTTCTATAAACCACACTTTGGACTGAGATGCCTTCAGCTGACACTGACTGCTCTCTGCTGTAAAACTGTGGGCAATTCTCCCAATCTCCTGGCTGACATTGCAGCCTTCAACCACTGGCTTCCATTTATGCCAGTGGTGTTGCTGGGTTCTGGCTGAGAGCGGCACAGTGGCGCAGCACTAGAGTTGCTGCCTTGCAGCGCCAGAGACCCGGGTTCGATCCTGACTCTGGGTGCTGCTTGTGTGGAGTTTGTACTGTCTCCCTGTGACCGCTTGGGTTTTCTCCGTGTGCTCCAGTTTCCTCCCACATCCCAAAGAAAGACATGCAGGTTGTCTCAGTTGTGTAGGGTTGAACAGGTAGTGTATGGGTGATTGCTGGTGCACAGAACGGCCTGTTTCCATGCTGTATCTCTGAACCTAAACTAAGATTGGGCTGAAACAATGGCAGTGTGACTGTGTAAGGTATTAATGAGCCCTGGAAAGGCAGAGCTGGCATAAGTACATGACCCATTTCCAGAAGATTTCATGGGACTAAATGGTCCTATTAAGTCAAACAAAACAGGTTTGAATTTAAACAAAGCACAAAGTGCTCAATGGGTCAGGCAGCATTTGTCGTGGGTATGGAAGATGACGTTCTTGGAGAAAGTTGGAAAGGGAGAGGACAAATGAGATGACAAAGCCTGGCAAATGATAGGTGGATAAAGATGAAGGAGGTAATTTTGCATATGAGTGGAGTAAGTGACAAATGCTGGAGGTGAAAAGGAGACAAAAGGGGGTGAGATAAGGAGAGATGAGGTTAAATGTAAAGCTAGAAGGAGGGATATGGATGGAAAAGCATGGGTTAAGGGGAAAGAAGGGGGATAAAAGAGAAAGGTGGGACTCAGGGACAGGACACGGGGGACTTTGAACGTAACACTTTTTAAACACAGAATCCTCTCTTGCTTCTCCCTTTAGCCAGATGGTGATAAAGTCTACTTCCTTCTCTGTTTCTTCCCCTATGTTAACAGGCTTCAAAATAGTCCTTCCATAAGCTAGGGGACTGTCTGACTCACCTCTACCCTATTGCAGACAGTAGACTTTGTCTATAGAACTGATGCGTTACAATGCTGAGAACTATATTCTGCACTCTGCATCTTGACCTTTGTTCTACCTATTGTACTTGAGTTTGACTTGATTGTATCTATGTATAGTGTTATCTGATTTGGTAGGATAGCATGCAAAACAAGCTTTTAACTGTACCTTGGTACACGTGACAATAATAAACCTAAACCTATATCTAAGTCAAGATTTATCGTACAACTCTCTGCTCAATAATCCACAGCTTCCCTCAGTTCTTCCTTGAAAAATTCAGACTTGTGAAGCCAGGTCTGCTTCCCATGTTGAAATAATTGTAAACAAGAGCATGGCAGGGCTAATGGTTAGAGTGGGACTGACAGGAGAGACCTTGTAATGTCCTCTGTAAGACCCTGTTGTGGCTAGCACAATGAATATACGCCCGACATCTCATAAGAAGATTTTATTACTGATCCTTCACCAGGAAACTTCTAGAAGGTCACCTGACCTCAGTCACAAGGCACAAGCCCATTGGCCCTAAAAGGTCACCTGACCTCAGTCACAAGGCACAAGCCCATTGGCCAGCTTCTGCTCTTGGCCTCAAGGGGGCACTGGCATTTACATTACATATACATCACATCTCCCCCTTTTCTTTACTTACATCACATCTCCCCCTTCAACGTTGGGGTCAAAACTAATAACTTGAAGTTTCATCAATTTAATGTGGATGAAACACCACAAATAACACAATGCTCTTCAAACTACAAAACTATCAATTTTACATAACAAGCCGTGCCGGGGGTTTGGACAATCGCCCACTTCTCGTGCAAGTCGTATTTCCAACCCGTTCTGCATCGTATTTATGTTGTATGCGTGTGTGGCTTGGCATGCTTTGAGCCGGTTCCTCCACCACAGGGCCTTGTGATGTGGCCTGTGATAGTCCTCTTGAATCTGGGAGACTAGCTCCTTCTGGGAGAGGGGCTCCTCCTTGTGGGAGATTGCTCGTGCTCGTCTGCTGCGTGTTGCCAGGGCATTGCTCAGCTGCTTTGTGCACAGGTCGTATATCCTTCCTGTTTCTGCGGAACTCGGTACCGCTCGGTGTAGAGATGATGTAGCTCCGAGGGGACAGGTTTTCTCTTGCAATGCGGCCACGTTGCCACTCGGTTGGTTTGGCACGAAACCACACCTGTTGTTGTTGTTCCAGGTGCGCCAGCGGCTCGGCGCTTGCCTTCTCATTGAAGTATGCTGCCTGTTTTTCTTGTCGGGCGACCAGTTGTGGTCCCATGGGAGGGACATGATGTGGCAGTAAGAGCGATAGAGGCGGCGGCAATTTGCTTCTTAACAGTGTACTGTTCAGTAACTGTGAGGGGGCATGGCCGCCTGTCCCGTCAAGGGGGGGTGTTGCGGTATTCGAGGATGGCATACATCGGGTCATGGCCGCTGCGTTTTGCTTTTTTCATGAGACCTTTTATAGTTTGTACACAGCGCTCTACCTGCCCGTTGCTCTGTGGATATATGGGACTTGAGGTGACATGGGCAAATTCCCAGTCCTCCTGGAACCTTCGAAACTCAGCACAGTCGAATTGTCTCACGTTGTCTGTCATCACCAAGTCAGGAATGCCATTCTGGGCAAACATGCCCGTCATCTCACGTATCACCGAATGTGACGTCATGTCTGTCAACTGTGCTATTTCTGGGTACTTGGAGTAATAGTCCACTACAAGCAAATGGTCAACTCCATCCAGATGGAAGATGTCTGCGCCGACCTTAGACCAAGGTCTGCTGGGGATGAGGTGTGGTTGCAGCGGCTGGCTTGCTTGTGCTTTCCTAGTCGCCTGGCATATCGAGCATGTTCCCACTGTGTCCTCAATCTGTGCATTCATTCCTGGCCACACAAATAAATTGTGGGCTCGTTGTTTAAGTTTCACTACTCCCAGATGTGATCATGTAGCGCGTTCAGCATCTGCTTCCGCATGCTCCACAGACCTCTCAAAGAACTAGCATCGCCACAGATGACAGAATGGCCTCCTCCCATGTTGTCTCAGTCTCTGTCGTTATGTCCCGATTTAAGTAGATTTAAATCAAGAATAAAGTGCAGTTCAATAACACGAAACACCTTACTATCAGAAAGTTTATTATGCCAAGAGTCAAAAGTGTTTAACTGACAAATGCGCTGAAAACGGAACAATGAAATTCTTACTTGCATTAGTGATGGAAATGTTTGAAATTAGGAAAGGTTTCAATAGTCCAGGTGCCGGGAGGTATTTCTGCAGTGTACCATGGAGAGATTCATGCCGATAGATTAATGACAAGAAGAGGAAATTAGAAACAAGAGAGGAACCCATTGTGACAGAGCTGTGAGGTTGTGGAACAGATTACTAGCACCCAGGGAAAGCTAAATTCTTAATAGGAGTAAGATATATCATGGTCAACAACTGCGATTCAATGTTGTTGGTAAAGAATCCTAGGGCACCCCAGGGATTGCAGAGCTGAATGGGCTGATTGTCCTCTCCTGCTTGAAACTTTAGACTTTGGAGACACAGCGCAGAAACAGGCCCTTTGGCCCACTGAGTCCACACCGACCAGCGATCACCCCGTACACAAGCACTATCCAACACATTAGGGACAATTTTACGGAAGCCAATTAACCAACAAACCTGTGTGTCTTTGGAGTGTGGGGGGAAACCAGAGCACCCAGAGAAAACCCAAGTGGTCACAGGGGGAATGTGCAAACTCCATACAGACAGCCCTGTTGAAACTGTTCTCTATGGTTCAGCCAATCAATCATAACTGTCTTTGTGGGAGAATTATTGTGAGTCAGGGGGAATTCAAATCAAATAGGAATAGGAAAATCCAAAGGTTTGAATGCAGGTAAAGGAAGGATGGTCCCACAAATAAGGGAATGAATGAATGAATGAATGAATGAATGAATGAATGATGAATGAATGAATGAAGGAAGGAATAAATGAATGAATGATACATTATTATCACATGTGACATGTCACGGTGAGACTCTTTGTTTTGCATACACATGTGCAAAGTGTGGCCATATCTAGGGCACCAACAAGGTTACAAAGTTGTCCACTTAGTCCCCAATGGCCCGCCTTTGTTCTTGCCCCCACCCCCATGCCGGGTTCCTCTTCATTCTCGGCAGCGTGTCTGGCACTCATGAGGGCCGGCACCCACCCTCGACCTCGACCCCCAGCACCTTCCTCGACTGTTGGCCCGTCCTCGTCCTCGACTGCTGTGGCCGTCCTCGACTGCTGCCGGGTTCTCTCCTGATGGCTCCATGGCGCCAACCCTGAATCCGGCTGTTGGGACCCGCTGCCGGGGTTCTCAAGGGCTGCTCAGGCAAGGCGGGGAGCAGGAGATTGCAGAGGAGAGTGGAATGAAGCATAAATGCCAGAATGGATTGATGGACTGAATGGCCCATTTCCCTGCAGTAATAGAGTTGTTACACAGATCAGCCATGGCCTTATCCATTGGCATAACAGGCTTGAGGGGCAGAATGGCCTTGTTTTTTTCCTAATTGTAGATAAGATAGCAACAATCTGAACATTAATCAACCAGCATCACTAATCGCCAACTAACCAACGTATTTTAAAGCTACCAGGTACCTATATATCACTCTCCCATCCCTAATGCAGGTGGGATGTGAGTCAGCTCGCTTGAACAGGACATCAAAGTGTTAAGTATTGGAAGATAGCTGTGCATTTTTTTTAAACTTCAAAGAATTGAAGCCAATATTATACTTATGAGCTCTAAACCCAGGCAGACCTGCTAATAGGATTGAGAGTTTTAATAGTATCGCCCAGGGCAGGTCTAATGTTGTAAATATTCCACCACATTGCTTATTAATTTTCTTTTTATTCCAGTAGCCCATTTGCACGATTATTGGAATTGGCAAAGTTTGAAAGAAATCGTAAAAAAGCTCTTTATGCGGATCATGGATTGCTATATACTGGGGTTGTACACCCAGCTGAATTATTAGCAGCAGGCTTGTATTAGGTTTAAGGGAATCGGAAAAACATGGCAGCTTCAAACCAGCATTGTTTCAAACTCAATGGTATTGGCATAGTGGTCACAAGACATTGTATGCCTCAGTGCCAGAGAGTGTGAAGTGAAAGGTGATCTCTACTTTAAAGAGACTGGGCGCACATGTACCATATCTATAAATGTTGGGCCTTTAAGCAAAACCAGGTTTTGGGTTTTGTGGAATCTTTGGTTGAAGGTATAAAAGCTGTCTTCATGTGTCGTTGTGTGAGTTTGGTCACGGCTGCTGGCAGTCGGGCTGATGTTTGGTGTGCATGTGTGACGGCACATTCCTGTGTCCGATGGTTTATTGGCAATGCTCACCTGGTTTGGGTTAGCACCTCCACTAATAAACAGGAGCGATGAATGACATGGGAAGTATTCACTCGCTAATACCAGCAGCGGAAATCCCCGCTCTGTAATCTCCAGAGAGGGTGTGCGTTTCCATTTCAAGCTTCATGTGGAAAATCACTGCAATTAGCAGCCTTGCGAATGCTCAGATGCAAAATATTGACCAAAAATGAAAAATACAATAAAAAAAGAAAGGGAAATAAGATAAGATGCTTCTCATTAATTAAATAATATAAAGATGTCATTTTATTTTAAGACTGGTGTGCTTTGTCAGGTGTTAAGTATTCAATGTTTCACACCATTTAGTTGCTGAATGCTAATCTTGTAAAACACCTTCTAAAAGTCTGTGTAAAGAATAGTGGCTCTGAGAGAGAACAAAATGGGTCATTAATTGGGCAAAGTATCCAAAGGTCTCCTGTTTTTTTTCACTGCTGACACAGTCCTTTGAGAATGTCTCATACCTGTAGGCCAATTCCTACCGGATTAATGAAAGCCAGACAGTCACAATGTGTTCATTAGGGTCTGATTAGCTTCAAGCAGGTGGAGAAGGTTAGTGTGCTCCTCTGTAATGGTAGCAATTCCACACAGCATGGATGCACCATCTGTTCCTCAGGACACATTGAATGTGATTCAAGGAGCTTAATCATGAATTCGGAGGAGAAGTTGGATAGCTAGTCTATGAAGTTTAGAGAGATGCAGCATTGAAGCAAACCCTTTGGCCCACCGAGTCCATATCAACCAATGATCACCCATTTTCACTAGTTTTATGTTATTTCCACTTTCTACACATTAGGGGCAATTTTTACAGAGACTAATTAACCTTCAACCCGCACGTCTTTGGGATGTGGGAGGAAACCGGAGCACCTAGAGGAAACCCATGCAGTTACAGGAAGAACGCGTAAACTCCACACAGACAGCACCTGAGGTGAGGATTGAACCCGGGTCTCCAGCGCTCTAAGGCAGCAGCTCTACCTGCCGTACCACTGTGGTGAACTGCAAAAGAGTAAAAATTGTCGGGCTTTGGAGAAAAAGCTGCCATATAGATCAGACCATGGAAGATTTAATAAGAACCTGAAGAACTTTTTTATGTAAAGGGTGGTAAGTATGTGGAACGAGCTGCCTGAGGAGGTAGTTGAGGCAGATACTATTACAAAGCTTAGGAAACATTTAGATATGTATGTGAATAATAGATTTAGAGGAATATAGGTCAAACGCAGCAAGGTTGTACTTGTGTAGATAGGACATGTTGGTCGGCATGGGCAGGATGGGCCGAACATTTAAAGATCCCTCTCTTTCAGTAAAAAGTTCCTGACCTCAAAGGTCCCAGTCTGAAGATGAGTTTGAACCCGAAACATCATCTGTCCATTCCTTCCACAGATGCTGCCAGACCTACTGAGTTCCTCCAGCACTTTGCTTTGTTTTGTGCTTTCTGGTTAGCACGCAACAAAAGCTTTCGCCCTACCCTGGTACACATGACAATAAACTAAACTAAAAAAAATATTCCAGCATCTGCAGTTCCTTGTGTCTCAGCTTAATGCCTCCCCTTTGGTCCTTTTCTTTATATGCGCCAGTGAGGAGTGAGCTCCTCATGGATTGGCAAGGACCGGCCTCTCTGTGTCTCAGGATGCTAGTCCCAGGTGGGTGCCACATGGTGTAAAGGTGAGTTATTCTGAAAGCTCGCTTCTCTCTGAATCTACCTCAGTTAGCAGCTCTGTTAACTGGTCAAGCCTGACATCTACTGATAACTATGTGTAATTACATCCAAGAAAACCCAAACCTGACAAAGGACTTAGTGACTGACACCTAATAATTATGCCAACCACTTCTGAATAAAGTGGGAGCTGTTTCCTTCCTGCACATTGAAATCATTATGTGTTTCATTGTGTGGAGAAGGATATTTATAGTCCTGCTGTAATGAGCATCCCAACTGTGTTAAAAGCAGCGTAGAAATGGAAGGCTTGTTCATATTGTAGTTGTGATTGGACTCTGAATAGATTCACTTTTCTCTTCACTGGAGTGAGCTGTGCGGGAGTGTATTGTGTGGAAGAAGGAAATGGATTCTAAACGTAGTCTGTCACAGTGCGAGTTGCTGAACTTTGACTCGAGCTCAGCCTCCCCCCCCCCCCCCCCCCCCCCCCCCCCCGCCACTGCTGGGGTGTTACCCACTGCAACAACAAGCCACTATATCCAACCCCTAACACTATTAGCACAAACAGTCTCGGCAGCAACCAACTATTAAAACAAGCGGAGTAACCCACAGATCTGACACCATGAAGGAACAACAGCATACGTTTGTGTGGTGCCCTTAATGCAAGGATACGTTCTGAGGTGTTTCGTTGGTTGTGTCTCAAGCAGAAAGCACTCTGAGGTGGGAGGGAGGGGAGGGCAATTAGGGGGGGGGGGGGTGATAGGGGATGAGAGGAGGGAATTGTTGGGTGGGGGGAGGAAGGAGAGGGGGAGTTTATCCTACACACGTAGCAAGTCTGCTAAGGACTGGGTGCTGGGGAATTTCTCAGATGAACAACTGATGCCTGAGAAAGGATGAGTTGAGTGGACAGGGTGGTGAAGAAAGTCATTAGCACACTTGCCTTCATTAGGAAGGGTACTGAGTATAAAATTCAGGACATCATGATGCAAGTTGTTGGTGAGACCACACATGGGGGTTTGATCGCCCAGCTATAGGAAGAATGACATTACTTTGGAAAGTATGTAGAAGGAATTCACCAGGATATTACCTGGCCTTGCAGGTTTGAGTTTTTTTTTTAGATTTAGCGATACAGCGCGGAAACAGGCCCTTCGGCCCACTGAATTCGCGCCGCCCAGCGATCCCCGCACATTAACACTATCCTACACACACTAGGGACAATTTTTACATTTTACCCAGTCAATTAACCTACATACCTGCATGTCTTTGGAGTGTGGGAGGAAACCGAAGATCTCGGAGAAAACCCACGCAGGTCACGGGGAGAACGTACAAACTCCGTACAGACGGCGCCCGTGGTCAGGATCGAACCTGAGTCTCCGACGCTGCATTCGCTGTAAGGCAGCAACTCTACCGCTGCGCCACCGTGCCGCATTATAGGGTTATAGGGCGAGGTTGGACAGGCTGGGTCATTTTTCTTTGAAGTGTAGTAGGCTGAGGGGTGACCTTTTGAGATGGACAAGATCATGAGGGGCATGGATAAAATTAACGATTGCAGTTTTTCCCCCAATGTAGAGGATTCTAAAACTAGAGGTGAGAGGAGAGATTTGAGAGGGACCTCGGGGGCAATCTTTTCACTCCGAGAGTAGTCCATATCAATAATGAGCTGCCAGAGGAAGCAATGGAAATGGATACAGTGTACAGTAAATGGCAGGACCTTTTGGATCATTGAAGGATGTGGAGGTTTCGGAGTGTTTCACTGGGATGTTACCTGGATCATAGAGTATTAGCTGGAAAGAGAGGTTGGACAAACTAGCATCCTTTTCTCTGGAGCATTGGAGGTTGAAGGAAGACCTGATAGAAGTGTATAAAATTATGCGTGGCACAGATTGGGTGGACAGAGTCTTTCCACCCTCCTCCACCTCCCCCCCTCCCACCCCGAGTGGAAATGTTGAATACCAGAGGTCATAGTTTCAAGGTAAGAGGGGCAAAGTTTCCTCCTTTGCAAGGGGCAGGGTTTTGCACAATGTAGAAGTAAGTATGTTTTCATTTACCAACATTTATGAAGCATTTGACCAGATACAAGCAGGAAATAGAAGGATACGAAGCAAATGCAGCTGGGAGCTGCAAGCTGAAGCTCATTTAAAGAGTTAGTTTGCCCTGCAGTGCTGTCCCCAGGAGGGAGGTCACAGTGTGATCCTCAAGTCTTGGCTTCCTCACTGTCCTCTGATCTTCTGCCGCAGTTCCTCTCACTCAGGGCTGCAATTAACTGGATGCTAAACTAGAACGAGGAAGCAATTAAGAAGTGACAAACTCCAATTCACATTCTGCTTTGCATTAAAGGCTGAGAGTATACCCATGTTTTCTGTGATTATCTGCTGGTGAAAGCTGGTGGTTTTGCAATGTTTGTCTTCCTGAAATGAGCGAGCCCTGTGTCTCCTTTGTCTCACACCCTCTGTCCAATAATAGACAAATAATAGCTGTGTGTTTAGACAGGCCACTGTGATTGCCTCTCCTTTGATGGAGGTGTTGCTGGATACAATCCAAGTGTCTTTCAGTGTGGCAAAGCTCCCATTTCCCACTCTATCCCCCTCTTCTCTCCTCTCCTCTCCCATCAGGTAAAAGGTATAGAAGTGTGAAAACGCATACCTCCAGATCCAGGGACATTTTTTCCCAGCTGTTATCAGTCAACTGAAACATCCTACTAACTATTAGAAAGCAGCCCTGAACTGCTATCTACTTCATTGGAGACCCTCGGACTACCTTTGATAGGAGTTTACTGGCTTTATTTTTCACTAAACATTATTCATGATATTCCATTTATCATGTATCTGTACACGGTGGATTGTGGTCTTTTCCCTGACTGGATACCATGCAACAAAAGCCTTTCACGTGACAATAAAATAAACTAAACTCAATTCATTGACATTAGCAGCTCCCACTTTCAGGTGGATGTAGGGCGATGCTGGCAAGATTGGGGTGCGTTGAGATGATGACCTGCTCAGAATCGCTCTGTGCAGCGGACATTTCTGTTTATCGTCTGGTTTCAAATGGCAGTGAATTCAAAATATGGTCTATTCACATTATTTCTTGGTAAAGCAGAAAGTGGCTCCTCCTGAATTCATTCCGCCCTTTAATTGTATTCACAGGAAGCCACCTGTTATTACCCATTGCTAAGTGCCCCTGAACAGTGGGTCGGCTCACAGAGGCAGCCTGGATAACATGGTGGATTTGCTTCTCTGATGATGTGCGGTAATCGCAAACAATGGACTCTTATTCTCCCCACATTCCTATTCCCTAACTTTGACACTCACCTGCTCACCGGGGGGGGGGGGGGGGGGGGGGTAATGTACCAATCTGCACCTCTTTAGGATGTGGGAGGAAACCGGAGGACCTGGAGGAGACCGATGCGGTCACAGGGAGAACGTGCAAACTCCGTACAGACAGTACCCCAGGTCAGGATCGAACCCGGGTGTTGTGAGGCAGTTATTCTACCAGCCGTGTCACTGTGCTGCCTCAGGTTTGACCACAATTTAGCAATGCCATCATTACATTTCAAGTACAAGGACTGACCTCTGCACATCGCAGGGATCTACAGGAGGCACTGCCTCAAAAAGGCAGCCAGCATCATCAAAGACCCACACCACCCTGGCCTCATCTCATCTCACTGCTACCATCGGGTAGAAGTTGCAGGAGCCTAAAAACTGACACCTCCAGGTTCAAGAAAATCTTCTTCCCAGCAATCATCAGGCTCTCAAACACTGCAGGACACTAACCTCAGCAACTATGATCTTCTGTGGACTTTGTCGTTTGGATTTTTTATTACACGATAATGGCTACCTAATATTGTGGTTCTGAATTTATTTTAGTTTTGATTATTATGTATTATCTATGTGTTATTGCATTTATGGGCCTGCTGAGCTGCAGCTAGAAAGAAGTTTGTTCTTCTGTTTTCTGTGCATATGACAATTAAAAACACTTGACTCTTGCCATCACTCCTCCTATCCCATCATCTGCCTTGACTCGAGCACCCTTCTCATTTTCCAGCTCAACCTCACTTCCCCATTCCAAGCCCTGTTGACCCTCCCCCATGAGGTGGGGGGGGGGGCAGTGAAGCTCCTGGCCCTTGGGTACGGCCTCACGCTGCTGAAGTTTACGATGGCACTACTGGTGTTGGGCAGCTGTTGTACAGCTGTGCAGCTCCAGTCAACATGCTGTTCACTGTCAGATCTCAGTGTTCTGTCGTTCTCTTGCCCGAGGTTTGATTTTAATCCTGGAGGATTGTTAAACCTGGGCTGGAGCTGCCGAAACCAGAGGATATGAACAGAAGACAATGGCAGTGTCTCACGCAACGTCTCCATAATCTGCCCAATATTCCATGTAATACCACAAATCCATTCCTAACCCAACATCCAAAGGATCCAGGTCGTTGAAGCAAGAACAGCAAATCAATTTACAGCTGATGATTCTATTTACAAAACCAACCTAAATGCCACAAAGGGGTGGCTCAGTGGTAGAGGACCCAGGCTCGATTCTGACCACGGGTGCTGTCTGTACAGAGTTTGTACATTCTCCCTGTGACTGCATTGGTTTACCCTGGGTGCTCCGGTTTACCCTGGGTGCTCCAGTTTCCTCCCACACTCCAAGTAGGTGGAGGTCTGTAGGTTAATTGGCTTGTGTAAATTGTCCCAAGCATGTAGGATACTGGTAGTGCATGGGGTGATTGCTGGTTGGCGTGGACTCGGTGGGCCGAAGGGCATGTTTCTTTGCTGTATCTCTAAAGTCATTAAACATGGAATGAGAATGGATCATTACATGATCCTCCTCACAGGCTGTTCCTCACATTTATCCAACATTTGAATAACTTCTCTGTTGGGGGAAGCATGATTAGAGTTTCATGTTGCTGAGAGTTCCAGCGTCCACAGTCCCTGTGTCTCCAGGTGACAGTTTCAGCCTGATCCATGGGACATGCAAAAGGATTTAAAGATATAAATTGTGAACAAATATTTTACAAATATTACACGTTGTCAGGGCCTAATGGGCACTTGCCCAGGGCCCATGAGCATAGGGGCCCCATGCTGATCTGTGTATGTTAAGTGACTTGCAATAAATAAATACTACTTAAAAAATGTAGGTTCAATAAGTGCTTTTTTCGCAACATTTTCGGTCCCTAAGTGTTTTTTTCGCAACATTTTCCATCCCTAAGTGCTTCTCACAGCGATCTGTTTCGCAACAATTAGCTCCCTAAGTGCTTGCTTTTCCATCCCTAAGTGCTTCTCACAGCGATCTGTAAGTGCTTTTCG
Organism: Rhinoraja longicauda; assembly: GCF_053455715.1. Taxonomy (NCBI): domain Eukaryota; kingdom Metazoa; phylum Chordata; class Chondrichthyes; order Rajiformes; family Arhynchobatidae; genus Rhinoraja; species Rhinoraja longicauda. The sequence continues at coordinate 16,510,722 of NC_135967.1, read as the reverse complement.
CAACAATGTAGCACCCTAAGTCCATCGCTAAGTGCTTTTCGGTAAGTGCTTTTCGCCGGCACGACAGGGGGGGGGCTGGTAGGGAAAGGGGGGTGGGGGAGAGTAACGGTGGGGGCGACGGGGAGGATGGGAGGAGGAGAGTTGTCGTAGGGGCCCCAGTACACTGGTTTGCCCGGGGCCCATAATGCTGTAAAGACGGCCCTGCACATTGTAGTATGTAATGACATGGAACCGCAGATGTGGGTTTATAACAAAAAAAATCTTAAGAAGGGTCCCGACACAAAACACCACCTATTCATTTTCTCTGGAATGACTCACTGAGTTACTCCAGCATTTTGTGTCTATCTTTGCAGGTTTTAGTCTTGGATCGTTAGCCATGTTGACCTCTCTCTCATTTCACTCCTGCCATCGGGAAGACGGTTCAGGAGCCTGAAAACTGTAACGTCCAGGTTCAGGAGCAGCTTCTCCCCTACAGCCATCAGCATATTAAACACTATAACCTCCAAATAGGCTTTGAACTATATAGACTGGAGACATTTTTTTTAATTTTGCACTGTAGTCTATTTATTTGTCTGTTTTTTTAAATATATACTGACCTTGTGGTTGCTTATTATGGGTTTTACAGAATAATATGTTTACATATCTGTTGTGCTGCAGCAAGTAAGAATTTTATTGTTCCGTTTCAGAACATATGCCAATAAAACACTCTTAACTCTTGACACTTGGTTCGGTGTGTAGCTCAATTGCCTTCGTCTGAGGATTTGTGAACTGGTGTTGAAGCTTCTCCAAAGTCAGGAGCAGATTAATGCGACTGACTATGCAAAGCAGCGTCGAGTGAGCACCACACTGTCACCGAGACAGGAACTCTCTGTAGTATCAGAAGCATATACATTATCCTGAAATGCTGCCCTAGAACGATCAAGGGATTATCCTACGCATTAACTAAATTTACTTGCCCCACCTGAGAACAGATTACCTGGCCATTATTTCTTCTTTCCTTGCCTGTGGGATGAAGCATCTGGGATTCATGATGAAATCCAAGTCTGACTTTGTGAAGCATCAGTAAATTAAGTCATGAATACAGACCCCAGCTCTCAGTAAAAGGTGCTGGTCTCCCAAGGAGGATTGAATGGCAAAATATTTTTGTTTAAAAGAGACTTCAGGATTCAAAGGGATTAACTTTGACAGAGTCTAAATGAATAAATCTTAAAGACATTCTGGTGCAGGACAAAATCAACAATGGAAATACAAATGGGAAGCAGTCAGCAGATCAGGCAGCATCTGTGGAAAGTTAATATTTGACTTCAAATGTTTAATGTGCAGCATTTAGATGACACTTGGATAGGTGTATTGATAGGAAAAGTGTAGAGGGATGGGGACCAAATGTGGGCAAATGGGACTCACTTAGATGGGGCATCTTGGTCACCATGGATACATTGGACAAAGGACCTGTTTGCATGCTGTATGACTATGACGAGGTTGGATCTTTGACTCTACAATCTCTGCGGTCTGGTATGTGATACATGTGGTATGGTAGGCTTTTCCTGGTCAATGGTTAGTGCTTCCATCATCACAATGGACTAGCTTAGATGGGGCATCTTGGTCAGCATAGACGAGTTGGGCCTAAGGGCCTGTTTCCGTGCTGTACGACTCTACGACTCTATGTCTGCAGTTGGTCCATGTTCTCCATTGGTTATGTTCTATGCACTGTGACCATTTGTATTGTACAGTCTCAGCTCACAGTGGGGGAAACATGTCAGATACCATTGTCTGCTAAATACAGTATTTCTCTGATTCACGAGTGCATAGGATTTTGACAAAAAAATCTTGGCTTACTGCTAAATCCAGGCTTCAAGTTTTCGAAATATAGCACAAGCTCCACAGAAATTAATTACATGAAACCCTTTCTTTCCTTGTCAATTATGAAGCTGCTTTAAGTACTCGGGAGGCCTACTGTGAAATTAATATAACTGGAGACAGCTTTTACCTTAACGTTACTCATTTATTTAGTCAAATAAATTGTTGGGAAGGAATGATATTCAGTCCCTTACAAAGGGGTAAGATAGAATCAGGAGATGTAGAATCTGTATGGACAGAACTGAGGAATTGTAAGGGTAAAAAGACCCTAATGGGAGTTATCTACAGGCCCTCAAACAGTAACCTGGATATAGGGTGCAAGTTGAATCAAGAGTTAAAATTGGCATGTTGCAAAGGTACAGTGGTTATGGGAGATTTCAACATGCAGGCAGACTGGGAAAATCAGCTTGGTAATGGAGCCCAAGAAAGGGAGTTTGTGGAGTGCCTCCGAGATGGATTCTCAGAGCAGCTTGTACTGGAGCCTACCAGGGAGAAGGCAATTCTGGATTTAGTGTTGTGTAATGAATCGGATTTGATAAGGGAACTCAAGGTAAAAGAGCCATTAGGAGGTAGTGATCATAATATGATCAGTTTTAATCTACAATTTGAGAGGGAGAAGGGAAATCGGAAGTGTCAGTATTGCAGTTGAGCAAGGGGGACTATGGAGGCATGAGAGAGGAGCTGGCTAGAGTTGACTGGAAGGAGACCCTAGCAGGGAAGACGGTGGAACAGCAACGGCAGGTATTTCTGGGAATTACGGAAGGTGCAGGATCAGTTCATTCCAAAGAAGAAGAAAGATTCTAAGGGGATTAAGAGGCGGCCGTGGCTGACAAGGGAAGTCAAGGACAGTATAGAAATAAAGGAGAAGTATAACATAGCAAAGATGAGCGGGAAGCCAGAGGATTGGGACTCTTTTAAAGAGCAACAGAAGATAACTAAAAAGGCAATACGGAGAGAAAAGATGAGGTACGAAGGTAAGCTAGCCAAGAATATAAAGGTGGATAGTAAAAGCTTCTTTAGGGACGTGAAGAGGAAAAAAATAGTTAAGACAAACGTGGGACCCTTGAAGCCAGAAGCAGGTGGATTTATTATGGGGAACAAGGAAATGGCAGACGAGTTGAACAGGTATTTTGGATCTGTCTTCATTACGGAAGACACCAACAATCTCCCAGATGTACTAGTGGACAGAGGTCCTAGGGTGACGGAGGAAATGAAAGAAATTCACATTAGGCAGGAAATGGTGTTGGGTAGACTGATGGGACTGAAGGCTGATAAATCCCCAGGGCCTGATGGTCTGCATCCCAGAGTACTTAAGGAGGTGGCGCTAGAAATTGTGGACGCATTGGTGATCATTTTCCAATGTTCTACAGATGCAGGATCAGTTCCTGTGGATTGGAGGGTAGCTAATGTTGTCCCACTTTTTAAGAAAGGAGGGAGAGAGAAAACGGGAAATTTTGGCCCTGTTAGCCTGACATCAGTGGTGGGGAAGATGCTGGATTCGATTATAAAAGAAGAATTTGCAGAGCATTTGGATAACAGCAACAGGATCATTCTGAGTCAGCATGGATATACGAAGGGGAAATCATGCTTGACTAATCTTCTGGAATTTTTTGAGGATGTAACTAGGAAAATGAACAAGGGAGAGCCAGTGGATGTAGTGTACCTGGACTTTCAGAAAGCCTTTGATAAGTTCCCTCATAGGAGATTAGTGGGCAAGAATAGAGCACATGGTATTGGGGGTAGGGTGCTGACATGGATAGAAAATTCGTTGGCAGACAGGAAACAAAGAGTAGGGATTAACGGGTCCCTTTCAGAAGGCAGGCAGTGAATAGTTGGGTACCGCAAAGCTCGGTGCTGGGACTGCAGCTATTTACAATATACATTAATGACTTAGATGAAGGGATTAAAAGTAACATTAGCAAATTTGTGGATGACACAAAGCTGGGTGGCAGTGTGAACTGAGGAGGATGCTATGAGGATGCAGGGTGACTTGGACAGGTTGTGTGAGTGGGCAGATGCATGGCAGATGCAGTTTAATGTGGATAAATGTGAGGTTATCCACTTTGGTGGTAAGAACAGGAAGGCAGATTATTATCTGAATGGTGTCAAGTTAGGAAATGAGGGAAAGTTAGTATGCAGGTACAGCAGGCAGTGAAGAAAGCTAATGGCATGTTGGCCTTTACGACATGAGGAGTTGAGTACAGGAGCAAAGAGGTCCTTCTGCAGTTGTACAGGGCCCTAGTGAGCCGCACCTGGAGTATTGTGCAGTTTTGATCAAATTTGAGGAAGGACATTCTTGCTATTGAGGGCGTGCAGCTTAGGTTCACCAGGTTAATTCCTGGAATGGCGGGACTGTCGTATGTTGAAAGACTGGAGCGACTAGGCTTGTATTTGCTGGAATTTAGTAGGATGAGAGGGGATCTTATTGAAACATATAAGATTATGAAGGGATTGGACACGTTAGAGGCAGGAAACATTTTCCCAATGTTGGGGGAGTCCAGAACCAGGGACCACAGTTTAAGATTAAGGGGTAGGCCATTTAGAACGGAGATGAAGAAAAACTTTTTCAGTCAGAGAGTTGTAAATCTGTGGAATTCTCTGCCTCAGAAGGCAATGGAGGCCAATTCTCGGGATGCTTTCAAGAGAGAGCTAGATAGAGCTCTTAAAAATAGCGGAGTCAAGGGATATGGGGAGAAGGCAGGAACGGGGGTACTGATTGTGAATGATCAGCCATGATCACATTGAATGGCGGTGCTGGCTCGAAGGGCTGAATGGCCTCCTCCTGCACCTATTGTCTATTGTCTATTGTCTATTGTCATCTTGTGGAAAGTTAAAGGATAATTTTACTTTAGTTATAAGCTGAGATCAATTCTCGAGCCAATTATTGCTCTCTAAGCCTTGAGGGACAGATGGGTTTTGTTGTGACCAATTATTTTGTCATCTGTCCGATTTTAATTTAATTCATTCAATTTTTGGTTTACTTTCATGGAGTTATTTTCAAATCATCTTTTTGTTGTTTTTCACCAGGTTGGAAATTTGAACAGTTTATGACTGAATTGATGCCATCATCTGTAATTTTGATGTCAGTCTGTGGAAAAAATACTGAGAAGGAGATTTCAGTGTGGTCGCAGAGGTGGTAAGCGTTTGACGGCACTGGGCTTGTACATGCTGGAGTTTAGAAGAATGAGGGGGGACCTATTTGAAATATACCGGATAGGGAAAGGCTTGGATAGAGTGGATGTGGAGAGGATGTTTCCACTAGTGGGAGAGTCTAGGACTAGAGATCAAAGCCTCAGAATTAAAGGACATTCCATTAGGAAGGAAATTAGGAGGAATTTCTTTAGTCAGAGGGAGGTGAATCTGTGGAATTCTTTGTTACAGAAGGCTGTGGAGGCCAAGTCAATGGATATTTTTAAGGCAGAGATAGATAGATTCTTGATTAGTACGAGTGTCAGGGGTTATGGGGAGAAGGCAGGAGAATGGAATTAGGCGGGAGAGATTGATCAGCCATGATTTAATGGTGGGGTAGACAATGGGCCAAATGGCCTAATTCATAGGCTCAAAGGGCCTAATGGCTTCCTCCTGCACCTATTTTCTGTTGCTATGTTTCTATGAAATGGCAGTAATACCTGGAGACTCTTGTATACTGTCTCAGCATACTATTTCTATACACATACTGTATCTAAGATGTGCTTATGTACATAATGCATCATAATGCATTATACGTCTCCAAAGACGTACAGGTATGTAGGTTAATTGGCTGGGCAAATGTAAAAATTGTCCCTAGTAGGTGTAGGATAGTGTTAGTGTGCGGGGATCGCTGGGCGACGCCGACCTGGTGGGCCGAAGGGCCTGTTTCTGCGCTGTATCTCTAAATCTAAAAATCTAAAAAATGTGCACTATGCACATCTTTGGGATGTGGGAGGAAATCGCGCACCCAGAGGAAACCCAAGTGGTTACAGGGAGAATGTGCAAACCAACACCCAAAGTCAGGATCAAACCTGAGTTACTCCAGCACTTTGAGTTCCACACAGATTTCCAGCATTTGCAGTTCCATGTGTCTATGTTCTGCCTGCCTTCTCTGGTTAATGCAAAGAAAAATAGGGGACTCGTGTAGGAGGTTCTGGCCAATATTGCCCCCACAACTAACACCACCAAAATCGATTGTCTGGTCCAGTCTGCAGTGAGGGTTGCGTTTTGGGTCACATATCCGCCACAGTTCTAATATTGCAAGATTGATCGTACTTTGATGGACCAGGCACCTTGGAACAACTTACATTTGTGAACAAGTTGGGGGCAATGCTATTCTTTCCCTCTCTATTGGCCTGAGGACAAGTAGGGAGGACTAGTGAACCCTCCCTCGCCGTTGTTACTGAGGAAGGTAATAAAATCTAATCAAGCAGCAGTACCTGTTGTGCTGGTCACCTCCATCTTTCAGTCATTCCCTTTGGATTTACTGCATTAAGTTGCAATCAAGGATGTGGTGGATGAACTAGATGAATTATTGATTAGCTATCTCAGACAGCCAGTCTCACAGATTGACAACATCATATAAGAGAGTGATGATAGATCTTGGAGAGTTTCTAGATAATTAATCTTAACAATTCAGAAACATCACTTCATTTTCGCATGGGGCTGGCTGGGGAGGTTGTGAGTTGGAGAGAGAGGTGATGGGCTGGGGAGAAAGGTGGTGGGCCGGAGTGGTAGGATACAGGTGATGGTTGGGGAAGGGTGGTATGGTGAGGATGGCTGGAGAAAAGGTCGGCAGATAGAGGAGATGGAAAGGGCCGGAGGTGGTGGATGGGGATGTGCTGGCTGGAGGAGATGGTTGGGTAGGGGTAGATGAAGTGGAGGCCATGGCTGGAGGTAGGGGAGGCGGGGTGGAAGACATGATTGGTTAGCAGGTGGTAGGATAAAAGAGAAGATTGGCAAGGATAGGTTGGGTGTGAATGGATGGGTAAAAGTGGTGAGGTGGAAGAGGTGGCTGATCCTTAGTGTGGAAGGGATGGTTGGGTGAGTGGTGGGGTGCTGATGGTTGGGTGGGGTGATGGGATGGAGTAGATGGTTGGGGAAATATGGTGGGGAGGAAATGGCTGGTAATGGTGTTTGAATCGAGTAGATGGTCGGGTGGAGTTGTTAGGCTAGAGATGTCTGTGGGGTGGTGGGATGGTGGAGATGGTTGGGTGGGGGTCGATGGCGTGGGAGTGATGGGATGGTGGAGATAGATGGTCAACGCCCTAGTTGTCTAACACTTGGGCATTTATTAATTTTCTTCTTCCTGGGATGAGCTTGGCATCTATCACTTTATTTTACTTTAGAGATATAGCGTGGAAACCTCGCCCACTGAGTCCACACCGACCAGCGATCACCAGCTCTATCCTATATACTTGAGGCAATTTTACAAAAGCCAATAAGCCTACAAACCTGCACGTCATTGGAATGCAGGAGGAAACTGGAGCACTCAGAGAAAACCCACGGGGAGAATGTACAAACTCCATTCAGACACCACCTGTAGTCAGGATTGAATAGGGGCCTCTGGCGCTGTAAGGCAGCAACTCTACTGCTGCGTTACCATGCCACCCTAACCCTGACGTTACGACAACTAACTGACCGGTATGAAGACAACGCCTCTCACCTTACTTGGAGGATAACCAGCACTCTCGACGCTCTCTCTATGCCCCAAGTATCCAAGACTTCACCCCAAGGTGGCCGAGGAGTGAGGGCCACTTTAAAACTCAACAACCCCTGTCACTGTCTCATAACACGCAACCCTGTTTAGCCTTGGTGGCTACACAAGCTAATCGAGAGACGGAGCCGGCCAGATGACAACTGCAAACGCAATGCCTCTGAACAGCAGCACCTCGACTGAAGGGTAAAATGAAATACCCCTGGTGGAGGAGCAGGAGGCTACTGCAGAGGCCATGGATTCCAACCCGCAGTCTATGTTTAGCTCATTCACAGATGGAGAGGGATGCTCAAGCTAGGTTTTGTATTGTTCCATCCCCCTCAACCTTCCTCCGCACTATGGTGCCACTCTCTCCAGCAACTCTCCTGCAGGAGAGGGGGATTACTCTGCAGAATAAAGAGCAAGGGTTCCTCCAACATTGGTCACTGTGTTGCAGCTACTGATGATGCCTGCAACATGTGGGTTACTTGCACCTCCTCCAACTTCATCTGCTGTATCCTGTGCTCCTGGTGTGGCTCCTAAACGTATATCAGCGAGACCAAGCGCAGACTTGCCGTTAGTTTTGCGAAACATTCATGCTCTGTACGCCTTGGCCTACGTGATCTCCCGGTTGCCAAACATTTTAACTGCCCTTCCCGTGGGCAAGAATAAAGACAGGTGTGGGCAGACGGGGTGACTTGGCAGCCCGTGAGCAGCCAGTGCTGGGAGTGGGCGGGTGAGGGGGGCGTGGGGCTGTAGTGAGTACATGGGCCAAGAGGCAATTCCTTCTCTCGGGGAGTGAGTCTCGGTGCAACTTAATGTGGATTAACAATGGGGTTTGCATGTTACTCTGTAATAGAAACTATAGATGTAAATTACCAACAAAGTATTATTTACATTCCTGACAGTAATTATTACCATGTGTTTCAGAAAACAAACGCATTGCAGCAACTTGAAATGTGCTAATTAATGAATTAAAAGCTGGAGTAGTAATCTCTTCAATAATGTGCAAAACACAAACAGAGCAGTGCGTCACCTGGCAGTGACTGATGAAATCATTGAACCTGTTGTGTTCAGGGAATGAGCAAGTGTTGTCAGAGTTCATTCATCCCCAGTGACTGCCTGGCTCTGAAACAAATCCAACTTGCTGATCTTTCCCCACACTCCTCCAAAATGTGTCCAATTCCCTCTTGACCATTCGCCTCAAACCTGCTTCCTCTGGCCTTTCCGGCATCGTGTTCCCATTCAAGGCAACCTGTTGCGGGGAAACAAATTCTCCTCAACTCCATTGGCTCCTTGCAGATCCTTGATTTCCCTGTTAATGACTCTAATTCAGTCAGTCAAAACTCTTCATGATTTCCAACCCCCTTTATCTCCTCTCGACCTTCTCGGCTACAAATAGAACAGCCTTTGCTTCTTTTCGCACAGTTTCAGGGCAAAGTTCTGCATGATTGGCCAAAGTGAGTGAAGATTACAGAGGCCACAGGGGCTGGGGATTCACGAGAATCGTTTCAGTGTTGACTATTCCACTGCTTTGGTCACTAGCTCATTCCCGCCCAGATGTTTACAGCAGGAACTGCTGATTATAGAAGTTGGGTGGTCATGTTGCATTTGTATAAGACATTGATGAGGCCGCATCTAGAGTGTTGTGTTCAGTTCTGGGCACCATGTGATAAGGAAAGATGTTGTCAAGCTGGAAAGGGTGCATAGAGGATTTACGAGGATGTTGCCAGGACTCGAGGGCCTGAGCTATAGGCTGAGCAGGCTAGGACTCTATTCCTTGGAGCGCAAGTGAGGAGTGATCTTATTGAGGTATACAAAATCATGAAAGGAATAGATTAGGTAGATGCACAGAGTTTCTTGCCCAGAATAGGGGAATCGAGAACCAGAGGACATAGGTTTATGGTGATGGGAGAAAGATTTATTCGGAACCTGAGGGGTAACTATTTCACACAAAGGGTGGTAGGTATATGGAAAGAGCTGCCGGAGGAGGTAGTTGGGGCAGGTACTTTAGCAACATTTAAGAAACATTTAGACAGACGCATGGATAGGATAGGTTTAGTGGGATATGGACCCAATGCAGGTAGATGGGTCTAGTGTAGATGGGACAGGTTGGTCGGTGTGGGCAAGTTGGATCGAAGGGCCCGTTTCCATGCTGTCCGACTCTATGAATCTGTAACACGACTTCATTGTCCCTCCAGCTCCAGGCCCTGCACCTCGGACATCCAATCCGTCGCTTCCCTTCCCACTGCCTGCCAGCCGGTTATCTGCAGGGAAGCAAGTGCTTAACTTTCAACTTTAATGAGGCATGCTGTCACTGACCTGTGAGGTCACCTGCGGTTTCCATGTGCTAGCTAGAAAAATAATTGGAATAGATAATGAATGGAATTGCTGCTGAAATGCTGAGGAGGTTTTGATGTCACGGGCGCCCAGTTTGGAGCATGAAATGTTACTCTGGCGGAGGGGAAATGTTCATGATTTTACTAGCTCGAAGCCTATGTTTCAACACAATGCTGTAAAATGATACCTCCCTCTGTCAAGTCATTTCTGTGAATTACTGCCTAACAACAGATACCGCAGCGCTCCCTCAGTACTGCCCCTCCACAGTGCGGTGCTCCCTCATATGTCAGTCCCGCCATCCTGGGAATTAACCTGGTGAACCTACGCTGCACTTCCTCAATAGAAAGAATGTCCTTCCTCAAATTAGGAGACCAAAACTGCACACAATACTCCTGGTGCGGTCTCACCAGGACCCTGTACAATTGCAGAAGGACCTCTTTGCTCCTCTACTCAAATCCTCTCGCTATGAAAGCCAACATGCCATTGGCTTTCTTCACTACCTGCTGTACTTGCATGCTTACGTTCAGTGACTGAAAGTACGGTGGGGATCTCAGTGTGGATCCCACTTGCACCAGTCTGTACCAGCCTGTCCACTGTGGTTATCTTCTGGTGCTCTATCAATAGTCTGCCACATTTGGAGCATTGGATGCCGTTCGATATACAGGAAGGAAGTGAAGGTTCTGGAGAGGGTGCAAAAGAGGTTTACCAGAATGCTGAAGACGGATACAAAATTTTGGAGTAACTCAGAGGGTCAGGCAGCATCTCTGAAGAAAAAGAATAGGTGATGTGTCAGGTCGGAACCTGTCTTGCAGCCAGTCCCGTTGAGTTACTCCAGCATTGCGTGTCTGTCTTCAGTACAAAGCAGCATCTGAAGTTCTTAAATATTTTAGCGGAAGTGCTGCCTAGATATGGGGTTTAGCTTTAAGGAGAGTTTGGACAGATGTGGATTGTTTTATCTGAAGAGCCAGAGGTTGAGGGAAGCTCTGATAGATGTATATACAATTATAAGAGGTGTTTTTCCCGGGTGGGAAATGTTAGACCAGAGGGTATAGCTTTGTGATAGGGGCAAAGTTTAAACAAGATGTGCAGGGCAAGTTTTTTATACAGAGAGTGGTGGGTGCCTGGAACACAGGCACTGCCAGTGGTGGTGGTGGAGGCGAATATGATATGCAGCCAATTGAAGGACATGGATCATGTGCAGACAGGGATTAGTTTAACGGCATCATGTTCAGTACAGACATTGTGGGCCGAAGGGCCTGATCCTGTGCTGTACTGTCGTCTGTTCTCTGTTCCATGCAATAGTCACTGACATAGGTCTTGGTTGAATGTGCATCATTGTAACTGTGCTCTTAAACAGTATTTTCAAAGATGCCTATAACATATAACACTGACCCCTTGCTAACAAGTTGAACTTGTGCCAATTTTTTTCTCTTTTGAAACGAAATAGTGATTTCTGTGATGCCTCATGACCCTGAGGTCTCTGAAGGTTATTGGTGTCACACCATGTTCTTATTTTCTGGGCTGGATTACTTCTGATCTTTGTAAAATATATTGAACAAATGTCTTTCCAGCAACTGTTCAGTGAAATGTATCCTGCCCTCGTGAGACCGTATGTGCAGTCCACTCCCCCACTCTGCTTTGAACATTATGATGGTCTCAACACTCCTTCCAGGGGTTTATGTTTGGGATGCCCCGGCCCATGGAGTGAGCTCCTTCCACTAACTGAAAGCACATGGACTCTGCAACATCATCCTCCGCAGATTACCACACCACCCCGCTCTTTATAGACATCAGTAAAACATCTTTCCAGAATTTTATTCCTTGTTGAACGGAATGGAAAAACATGATGCCTTGATACAGCTCTGGTCATTTAAAAGTTACATCTGGACCACGTTATTTTTCCTTGCGTTCTCTAGTTATATCATTCATTATTCCATAACATTTAAAGCATTAGGGAAGCATTCAGCCAATCATTCATGCATTCATGCATTCATGCTATCCCCTGTCGCCTGAGTTATCTCCACATCTTTTAATATTATTTCCCTTTGAATGTTGAACATTCCTTTTTCTCTGATCTTCTTGGCTCAGTCACAATCACACCGGCTCTGCTTGGCCTCCCTCCCTCCCTCTGTGTTTCAGCTTGAAATCCAGAGGCCTTTTCCAATGTCAGAAGGTTTTTGATTAGTAAGCGTGCCGAGGGTTATGGGGAGAAGGCTGGAGAATGGGGTTGAGGGGGAAAGGTAGATCAGCCATAATTGAATGGCGGAGTAGACGCGATGGGGCAAGTGGCCTAATTCTGCTCCTATGACTTATGGACATGAACTTCTCAGGTTCCTGACCCAAAATATCGCCTATCATTCCCTCCACAGATGCCGCCTGACCTGCTGAGTTCTTTGCACTTTGCATTTTGCTCAATATTCCAGTACCTGCAGTTCCATGTGTCTACATCCAACACCAGCCAGACCTGGCTGCTCCCACTCACCATCCCCACTAGAATGGAGTGAGGAACGGGATGCATCACAGCTTGGTTTGGCAGCAGCTCTGCCCAAGACTGCAAGAAATCGCAGTCCATCACACAGCCTTGGGAAAGCAGCCAACATAAGCAAAGACTTTCCCAGCCCAGTCATCCTTCTTCCCCCCTCCCTGGTGGGCAAAGTGATACACAAGCTTGAAAGTACGCTCCAACAGATTCAGAAAATGCTTCTTCCGCACTGTTATCACACTACTGAATGGCCCATTCATAAGCTAAGGGTGTCGTCCTGATCTTCCAACCAACCCCAATGTGGCCCTTGCACTTATTTTTTATATGCATTTTCTCTGTAGCTGTAGCACTATATGCTGCACACTCTTTATTTTTCTCTGTGCACTACCTATTGTATTGATTATATTGAGCCAATACATTCAATAAATGGCTTGATTGATCCATGTATGGTATGATCTTTCTGGATCGCACGCAAGTTAAGTTCTTCACCGTAACTCGGTACACATGACAACAATAACCAAATCAACCAACTGCTTTGCTCTTCTTCAAGGCAGTGCCACCGAAGAAGGATGACCAGTCTTGTCTTAGTGTCTTACGCTGACAGTGCAGCCTTCCCTCACTATGCCGTGGAGAGAGCAGGTTGAGTGTGCAGGAGATGGGCTGGTAGGAAGGAGTTAATCTCACTGGGACAGGCATCGATCAGGAGTGTGCGGTGAAGTCCTGAGCTCCAAACCGTCTGGCTCCGAGGCAGGTTGTTGAGGTTGAGGTGCGATGACCTGCTGTTAGACACACTGCGCTAAGGAACAAGTCCGTCATTTCATGCCTTGCCTATAACGCGAGGACAGCTTGATATTGTTCATCCCACCAGCCGCAGTGTGTTGGCAGCAGTGCAGACTCTGTGATTTTCCACAGAGCAGACGTTTTACGCATATTTGTCAAAACTTTCGCTTGTGTTTGGGTTTCCAATTTTTTTATTCCGCGGTGGAAGTGAAACAGAATTAGTCAGGGCTTTCAAGGGAAATGTACAGGCACCGAGAGAGAATAATTTACACTCAATAGGGAAGAGTCGTGAGAGCTGCTGCCTTAAAGGGCCAGAGACCCGGATGTGATCCTAACTACAGGTGCTGGCGGTGCGGAGTTTGCATGTTCTCCCCGTGACTGTGTGGATTTTCTCCGGGTGCTCCGGTCTCCTCCCACACTCCAAAGACGTGCAGGTTTGTAGGTTAATTGTCTTTGATAATAATTGTCCCTAGTGTGTAGGATAGGTCTCGCGTACAGGATGACCGCTGGTCAGCGTGGACTCGGTGGGCCGAAGGGCCTGTGTCGCGGCTGCATCTCTAAAGTAAAATAACTGAGTGGGGGAACGGGACTGACAGGATTCTCCACTGGGAGCTAGCATACTACTGTTGGACTGAATGGCCTTATGTGCTACACAATTATATGATTCTATTCTAATGTGATAGTTTTTTAAACAGGTTGGAGTAAGCCACATATCGGCAGTGTTTGTCTCAGCTGCCGGGACGCTATGGGGCATGGTATGGCTTTCCCTGGGTTGGACACCAGTCCTTGGGTGACCCAGGGAGCAGGCCTCCTCCACTGTCAGAGTGAGGCCACACGCAAATTAGAGGAACAGCACCTCATATTTTGCTAGGGCAGCTTACAACCCAATGGTATGAACGTTGATTTCTCTAATTTCAAGTAACTTCTGCATTCCCTCCTACATCCCATCTCTCCTCCCCTCCCCAACCCTAGTTATCCTACCAGTTCCACTGTTCCCATCCCCGTATCCCTCTCATGATCAGACCTTCCCCAGCCAACAATAGGCCATTATGGGCTCCACCCATAATGATGAGGTCATCTGTTGCAAGCCCAGATTTGCTCAGATCTTTTCTTGCCTCCAGTTTATTTTCCCTCTCCCCCATCTCTAATTTCAATCTGAAGAAGGGTTCGGATCTGAAATATCACATATTCCTTTTCTCCAGAGATGCTGCCTGATCTGTTGAGCTATTCCAGCATTTTGTGTCTATCTTCGGGGTAAACCAGTGCCTGCAGCTTCCAGCACATCAGGTCAGGACGAGTCGATGGCAGAGAATGGGTTAATCTTTCCTGCAAGATACTGCAATCATTTTACTCCTGAACCTAGATCTCCATCTCTCAAATGAGCTTCATGCCTCGGTTCAAACCTGTCAGGACCTCGTAGTTCCTGGCCTCTGGACCACCCTTGGTTTGATTTGGAGTCTCCTTTTTGTCCATGCCTTCAGATGGGAACCTTTTCCTAACCCCCCTCCTGTCCGCTCTCCAAGCCTGTTGTCTACTGCCCTGTTGACTCACACGGTGCTCACACCAGGGTGTGTCTGGTGACTCTCCTGCAAGAGATGGCACCTTGGAGGTTCACTTTGCCACAGGTGCTGTCTGAACGGAAGATGTTGGCTGATGGAGCACTTGTATCTGTGACGGAGAGGACAGGAAGCGATGGGGATGGTCTTAGATAAACCTACTGTATAGAAATTGGCCTCCTCTTCTAAAACTCTATTCTACCTGTAAGTATAGACCCGAGTGTGGACATTGGACTTTTTCTCTGGATCGGGAACCCACCCGGAAGGCCTGGCTTCCCTGTCCAGAGAGGAGGAAGTCAGGCGGAGGGCCAGTAAGCGGACCGGCTGCAGGAGGGAGTGCACTAGATCAACAGTGGAGTGGGCCGGAGGTCCTGCAACACTGGTGGCCCTGCAACAGCCAGGGGCCCGGCTCTATCGGGCACCACTCCAAGAGGCTTAGTGTCTGACACCACTGCTACACTCGGCCAGGCCAAACCTGCAATGACACCAGGGCAACGGGCCTTCATGTTCAGGCTAGGAATTCTGTGCTTACAACAACTGGGACTTGAAATTGGCATCAAAACCAAGACTCTGGATACTGTTTCAGTGTACTACTGTTATACACTTTATACTGTAAGTGAGATTGCTTGTCGGAGATGTATCAAAGTCCTTATGTATAGAGATACTTGTACTGAACTGTATACACAAATGTATTTCACTGTACCTCATATAAATTGCCATTGAATCATTGAACTGATGCTCTACAATGCTGAGGACTATATTCTGCACTTTGTATCTTCTCCTTTGCTCTACCTATTATAATTGAATTTGACTTGATTGTATGGTATTATCTGATCTGTTTGCATAGCATGCAAAACAAAGTTTTTCCCTGCACCTCGATACACATGACAACAATACATCTAAATCTTAATCTACCCTCCTCACAGAGACCAATCTTAGAACCTGGGGCCTGGAAATGCAAGGCAGGTCTGAGGAGAGGTGTGTATTGAGGGTAGGTGTGAGGGGTGGGGTGGAATCAGGACAGGTCTGAATGATGGGGTGGGTGAAGACTGTACAGGCGCCCAACACAAACTTGCTGAAAGGACACAAAGTGTTGGAGTAACTCGACGGGTCAGGCAGCATCTCTGGTGAACATGGATAGGTGACGTTCCGGGTCGGGACTCCTCCTGGACAAGTGCTGTTACTCCAGCACTTTGTGTCACCAGCGATGCTGCCTGACTCGTTAAGTTTCTCCAGCACCTTTTTTAGTTTAGTTTATTGTCACATGAACCGAAGTACAGTGAAAAACGTTTTTGGTGCGTGCTATCCAGCCAGCAGAAGAACTATACATAATTACAATCAAGCCATCCACAGTGTACAGATAGAGGATAAAAGGAATAACGTTTAGTGCAAGATAAAGTCCAGTAAAGTCTAATTAACGATAGTCTAAGGGTCTCCAATGAGATAGATAGTATCTCAGGACTGCTCTCCAGTTGATGATAGGGTGGTTCAGTTGCCTGATAACAGCTGTGAAGAGACTGTTCCTGAATCTGGAGGTGTGCCTTTTCATACTTCTGCCTGATGGGAGAGGGGAGAATATCCTTTTTGTGTAAACCAACATCTGCAGTTCCTTATTTCTACTAACCCACTGAGGTGCAAACAGACCAGTGAAGGAGGGAATGCTGTTCTCTATCTACTGACGTTGCCAAGCGTGGAGACCTGGGCAAAAGCCGTGTGACAGGACCATAAATCTCACCGGCCAGGGAATCGCAAGCCGGGTGACACCATACCACAAGCTCCAGCTTATGCTGACTGTCTTAGCAAGAGATGGCTCCTAAATTAAACTTTTGTTTGTATAGCCGACTGTGTGACGGGTTCATAAACCCATGCCCCTGTACAAAACATCCCCAAACCCGACCACAGAGAAATCCACACAAGTAATAACATGACTGCCAATAATTTTACTGCTAGTTGATCTTGCCACTGTTAGTTTTACTGCTGTTAGCCTCACTGCCAATACACTGACAACCTTTCGATTCATTGCCAACAATTTTAACATGAAGTTTTTTAAAAAGATGTGTGTCTGAGAGACAGGGTGGGGTGTTGCCAACAGGCCAGGATGCTTCCACTCTCCTCTGTGTTGTTGCCTGCATCCGATTGCAGTGACCATCTCTCAGAGGTGAATATTGATCATCGATCCCCTGAATTATTGCACTGTAACACAGGTTGCAGTTGCTAGCATAATGTTATTACCACCACTGCTTGGTGGTAGAGAAATTTAGTTGATTTAGCATGAATATTTAATCATTATAATTGACCAAAAGATGTAAATGTTGCTTCTACTTCAGCTGAATCGATACATACTTCCATCAGCCAGAGCCTAATTAAGTGATTTTGTTTGCTGTCGGATATTCTCAACTCACGGGATATAAAGTGAGCTCTAAATTATCTGATTTCTCATATTTTCTGAGAATGTACTTTGCCGACCCATCAGCTGTGCTCAATGACGTAACGCTGACAACCAGCTCTCCACCAGATCGCAATACCGCGTACAAGCAAAGGCTTCAGAGGCAGAGGAGTCACAGAGTCACACAGCACAGAAACAGGCCCTTTGTCCAACCCGTTCATACCGAACAAGATGCCCCATCTAAGCTAGTCCCATTTGCCTGCGTTTGGCCCATATCCCTCTAAACCTTTCCTATCCGTGTACCTGTCCAAATGCCTTTAAATGTTGTGTACAAATCAAAGGTATTTATTCACAAAATGCTGGAGTATCTCAGCAGGTCAGGCAGTATCTCAGGAGAGAAGGAATGGGTGACGTTTCGGGTCGAGACCCTTCTTCAGTCTGAAGAAGGGTCTCGACCCGAAACGTCGCCCATTCCTTCTCTCCTGAGATGCTGCCTGACCTGCTGAGTTACTCCAGCATTTTGTGAATAAATATTTTAAATGTTGTTATAGTACCTTGGTCAACTACCTCCTCTGGAAACTCGTTCCATATACCCATCACCCTCCGAATGAAAAAGTTGCTCCTCAGGTTCCTATTAAATCTTTCCCCTTTATGCCTTTTTCGAAGAATACTTTGGGATTTGATTTCTTGGGAGAAACATTTTGCTCTTAAACTACATTGAGCTGTTGTGATATATTGTTAACTGTGGGAGAGATTACCATGAATGATATCATTAAGCTGGAAAGAGTGCAGAGAAGATTTACGAGGAATTTTGCAGGATTCGAGGGTCTGAGCTATAGGGAGAGGTTGGACAGGCTATGACTTTATTCCTTGTATTGCAGCAGGATGAGGTTATCTTATAGACGTGTATAAAATCGTGAGATAGTGAATGCATAGTCTTTTACCCAGAGTAGGAGAATCAAGAACCAGAGGACATAGGTTTAAAGCAAGTAAGATTTAATAAAAACCTGAGGGGAAACCTTTTCATTCAGAGTTTTTTATTTGAGAGTGCAGTTTCCAGCTGCCTCATTTATCGTCCCACCTCACAATTTTGTCAGGTTCCCTTCAGCCCCTTCCAATCCAAAGTAAACAAACCTTGGGGCAGCCAATGGTGCGACTGGTAGAGCTGCTGTCTCACAGTCCCAGAGACCCAGGTTCAATCCTGACCTCGGGTGCTTTCTGTATATTCTCCCTGTGACCGCGTGGGTTTTCTCCGGGTACTCCGGTTTCCCCCCACATCCCAAAGACGTGTAGGTTTGTAGGTTATCTGGCCTCTGTACATTGTGCCTAGTGTGTAGGGAGTGGATGAGAAAGTGGGATAACATAGAACAAGTGTGAACGGATGACCAATGGTCAGAGTGGACTTGTGGGTGCAGTGTCTGTAAACTAAACTATGCTGTGTCCCTAAACTAAATTAAACTGAACCCAGACAATTCCAACTGCGTTACAACTTGAATGTCGTAGCAAATCTCCTCTGCGCCTTCTCCTTGTGGTGTGTGGGAATTCTGCGATAGCCCTCGTGGCCCAGATGACCACATCGGCCCAAGGTGTTGCTGTACTGGTCAGCTGTAGTGCCTGGTTTCAACATGTGCACAAATGCCTCGTCATCACCCCCAGCTTTAAGGTCATGGTCCTCGTTTTGAACCACTTCTAACAGTGCAAATCACTGCTCTCTGTAGAATCCTCAGAATCATTTCACTCCTGCCATCAGGAGGATGGTACAATAGTTTGAAAACTGTAATGTCCAGGTTCATGAGTGGCTTCTTCCCAACAACCATCATGATATTGAACATTATGAACTCCAGCTAAACTCCAAACTACAAACGGCCTTAGTTGCACTGGAGATTTCAGGCTCTGTTTTGTTATTGCACTGTATTGGTTATTTTTTATTGAACTTTTTTTAATGTTGGTTTATTATATTATCCATTGAGTACTGTGTTTACAAACCTGTTGTGTTGCTGCTGCAAGTAAGAATTTTATTGCTCCATTTCTGGACATATGACAATAAAACACTCTTGGCTCTCAACTTTATGACCTCAATGAGGATGAACATTGACATTCCCAGGATGGAACATTGACATCAGAGAAGATCTGCATCTTGATACCAAGTCCCGAGGCAACGTTTTCGATTAGAAGCTGATCATCAGGGAAGAGGCAAAGCAGTGGGCAAATGTTGAGAGAGATCTTTAACAGAATATTAGAAGCTGGAAATCATTTGGAATTGGGAAGCTGCTTTTAAGCAATAATGATCATTTAGATTTTTAGATTTAGATTTAAAGATACAGCGCGGAAACAGGCCCTTCGGCCCACCGAGTCCGCACCTCCCAGCGATCCCCGCACATTAACACTATCCTGCACAGACTACTGACAATTTTTTTTACATTTACCCAGTCAATTAACCTACATACCTGTATGTATCATACTCAGACATGGATGAGTGTCCTAAAGGGAACCACCCCCCCCCCCCCCACCCATGTGTGGGTGTGCAGGGGGTGGGGAAGGGTGTGTGTCTCTTTGGGCTAGTATACATCAGCTCCCCTTTGGGTCACAGATTCCTCAGAGCTCCCTTCAGCCTTCGCCCCACAGTTGGTGCCCACTGCCCTCTGACCACAGAGAGCTGGTTCACACAATTAAAGAAACGCGAAGCATGAATGTGTTTGGAACCCAAGCTCCTGTGAGAATCCAATGGACACACTGGCATAAGCTCGTCAGGGCAGCAAATCCTCCAAAGTTAGACCCAAAAATCTGGAATAACTTGGCAGGTCAGATAGCATCCCTGGAGAAAAGGAATAGGTGACATTTCAGATCGATACCCTTCTTCAGACTCAGCCAGAAACATCAACTCTTCCTTTTCTCCAGAGATGCTGCCTGTTCCGCTGAGTTACTCCAACTTTTATGTGTCTATTCCATTGTAAACCAGCATCTGCAGTTTCTTCCTACATAAAGTGTCTATAAATGTTGAACGTGTCCAAAGTTCCCATCATTGTCGCCCCGCGCAAATATTATGACAGGCAACTCGAAGCTTAGCGAGGGAGGTACATCTTGAGAAGTGACGTGCAGGAGGAAAGGGAGTTACAGCTGAAGCGGGTGAGTTCCCAGAGCCGAGGTCTTGTCATGAAGGCATGGTGGATACTGGTGCACGGAGGGATGGGAGATGGGGGATGGAGTGGAGCCACAGCCAGAGCTGCACATAGCCTGGGGAGTTGGCTGACAGTCCTGATCCCAACGTCAAGATTGATTCCTTTGTGCCGATGTGTAGGAAACGTGATCGATGAGGGAGTGTTGAAATCTTTATTGCAGGCCATCTTTGTCCACTGTCAGCTGGGTTGATGAAACTGGCTGCTCCTTTCCCATCATTGTCTCCAGATGCCTCACCATGCTGACTCTTGTCAGATACCTTGGTCCCCCTGTGCGACAGGTTGTGCTCACTCAGGATTGTGAACCGTTCTCACGGTTGCCTTTGTGGGAGTAACACTCACAGCTGGCACTTGATTGTCCTCTCAAAGCGGCCCTGCCGTCTCGTGGTTTGGGATTCCTCTTCTCTTCACTTTGCTGATGATGTGATGCCCTGGGCTCCAAGACCTCCCGTCGATACACAGGCTGGAGTGGACCACCATTAATCTCCACTGCGGTGGAATGCCTGTCCCTTGCACTGCTGATATCTGTGGAATTCATATTATCCTCTGCAGCTTTCTCACAGAACGCTGCCTTCAGCCGGAGAAGTTCAATCATTTCTGGTTGACGTGTACGAAAGTATTATCGATGATCCATACATAGTGATGATGGAGGCTCAAGCTATTAACTAGGAGGAATGCACCATGCCCACATGTGTATCACATACCAGACCTTGGGAGATTACAGAGTCGTGGCTGCATCCCACTTATAGTCATACAACACGGAAACAGTCCCCTCGGCCAAACTCGTCCGACCCGACCAAGATGGCCTATCTAAGCCTATCCCATTTGCCCGTGTTTGGCCCTTATATCCCTCTAAACCTTTCCTATCCATGTACCAGTGCAATTGTCTTTTAAATGCTGTTGTAGTACCTGCCTCAACTACCTACTCTGGCAACTTGTTCTATATACCCACCACACTCTGATTGAAACTGTTGCTCCTCAAGTTCGGCCAAGGTGGACAGGCTGCGAAGCCAAGAACAAAGGGGGACCCTGTGTGGGGGGGCCGCCGGAACCTAAGGGGGTCCATCATTAATTGAAGAGTGATTTATGTAACTTTGTTGGCGGCTTTGTGGTGATTCTTTTGTTTATTTTGTATGCAAAAACAAAGAATTTCACTGCACCTAGGTACATGTGACAATAGAGCATCATCATCATCATCATCATCATCATCAGGCGGTCAATGTAGTGCAACCCCTGTTCATTGACTGGATAAAAGTAGTATGACCCCATTCATTGGTTGGTTAAATGTATTACAGCCCCATTCATTGGTTGGTAGATACAGTATAATCCCGTATAAGTGTATTGCAGTCCCATTAATTGGCTGGTAGAACACAAAGTGCTGGAGTATCTCAATGGGTCAGACATCATCTCTGGACCAGGTCACCCGTCCATTCCCTCCACAGATGTCGCCTGACCCGCTGAGGTATTCCAGCACTTTGTGTTCTACTATTGTATTCATTGTTCGCAACGCTGAGAATGTAAACCCCTGAGAACAGAGCAGATTCTACTCTCCAGAGATGCTGTCTGCCCTGCTGAGTTACTCCAGCATTTTGTGCCGATAGATTCTACTCAAGGTCTTCTCAAGAAGGAGCCAGCCTGCCCACGTCCCAGGAATGGAGCTCATCCCCATTGTCTGGTCTCAAAGGTATTGAGAAATGGACTGAGGTTTCCCCAGAAATGAGGCAATGGAGTCTGTAGGAAAGCACCAGGACAGTATGGGCATCTCCTTCAGGGAGAGAGGAAATTACTTTAGGTTCTCAGATATCTGATAGGGTGGACATGGAGGAAATGTTTCCAAATACTGACAGACCAAGACTTGATTAACAAATAATAAGACAATGGAAGACATTTGGACAGGTACATTTGGATAGGAAAAGTTTAAAGGGATCTGGGCCAGATGCTGGCAAAAAGGACTAGCTTAGATGGGGCATCTTGGTCAACATGAACGAGTTGGGCCGAAGGCTCCGTTTCCATTTTGTAATAGTCCATAACTCTAATAAATAATAGGAAATCACAGCAAACCGCCTGTCTCAGAGAGTGTTGAGAATGTTGAACATGATCCCCATGGGAATAGTTTGGGATGGCACAGTGGTGCAGTGGTGGAGTTGCTGCAATACAGTGCAAAAGACCTGGATTCAATCCTGACCTCAACTGCTGTCTGTACGGAGTTTGTATGTTCTTCCTGTGACTGCGTGGGTTTTCTCTATGTGCTCCGGTTTCCTCCCATACTCCAAAGACGTGCATGTTTGTAGATTAATTGGCTTCAGTAAAGTTGTGAATTGTCCCTAGTGTGTAGGATAGTGCTAGTGTATGGGGTGATCGCTGGTCAGCTCAGACTCGGTGGACCGAAAGGTCTGTTTCCATGCTGCATCTCTAAAACTCTAAAAGTCACCAAGAGAGGAGATTGTTTGAGGGGAGGCAATGTGGTGATGGAGGTTCAGTTACAGTAGCCTCTGACCAGTGGTGCATGGATGAATGTCACTCACTGACCAACCTTGCTCTATCCATCTGCAGAATGCAGAGTATTTATCAAACCTGCACCTTGAAGGTCACTGTGCAGACACATTAAACTGAGCAAAATAAAATGTCTTGGCACAGGCACAATTTGTTGCATTAATAATACAAAATTAAACATGTATATTATTAATCAAACATAAAAGAACAATTTCAAGAGATGAGTTCTTGTTATGATTGACTACATCTGATTACTATGTGGTTCCTTCATGAAATACCGTTTCAGGGTGACATGAAATTGAAAACCCACCTCTCTCCGACCTCACATTCGCCCACCATCCTCTTCTTTCTCCCTGGGGTACAGTACCATTAGGGACGGGTCTGTCACTGTATAACACTGGCGTAGAGTACCGGTGAGGACGGGTCTGTCACAGTGTAACACTGTAGTACAGTACTGATGAGGATAGGTCTGTCACTGTATCACATTGGGGTACAGTACCGGTGGGGACGGGCCTGTCACTGTACACCAATTGGGTACAGTACCAGTGTGGACGAGTCTGTCACTGTATAACATTGGAGTACAGTACTGTTGGAGACAGGTTTGTTGCTGTATAACACTGGTGTACAGTACAGGTGGGATGGGTCTGTCGCTGTATAACAATGGGGTACAGCATTGGTGGGGAAGGGTCTGTCGCTGTATAATATTGGGGTACACAGGTGGAGATGGGTCTGCCACTGTATAACACTGGGGTGCACTGGTGGTGATGGGTCTGTCACTATATAACACTGGGGTGCACTGGTGGTGATGGGTCTGTCACTATATAACACTGGGGTGCACTGGTGGTGATGGGTCTGTCACTATATAACACTGGGGTGCACTGGTGGTGATGGGTCTGCCACAGTATAACAATGGGGGACAGTATAGGTGGAGATGGCCCTGTCACTGTATAACACTGTACAGGTGGGGACAGGTGTGTCACTGTATAACTGGGGTACAGTACTAACAGGCAGAATAGATGCTATACCACACTAGAGGGCTTAGTTGTAAGCTGAGAGGGGGAAAGTTTAATGGAGATGTGCGTGGCAAGTTTTTACACAGAGGGGGATGGGATACTGGAACACGCTGCCAGAGGTGGTGGTGGAGACAGATACCACCGTGGCGTGCAGAAAATAGGGAGATATAGATCATGTGCAGGCAGATGACATTCGTTCAGCTAGGCATCATATTCGGTGCTAACATTGTGGGCTGAAGGGCCATTTTCTTAGCTGTACAATTCTAAATTCTAAAGGGCTAGCAGGAGCTGGTGGACTGAGTGGTTTTCTTTGTGCCATCGTGTTCCTAGGATGTTCTGAGGCACAGTTGGTCGAGTGCAAGCTGTGTATGTCTGTGAGTTTGTGCTTGATTCCATGAGCCGTTTGCTTTAACCTCTGAGGGAGAAAGACACTTACCAGGGAGATCCATGCTGGGTTTCCAGCTCTGAGTCATGTATAAACGGGTGGGTGGGGAGTGAAACTGGCAGTCGATTCCCTCAGTCTTGTTTAGCACCAGCAACCACAGCAGGTATCTCCCCCACATGTTAGTGTGCAAGCCCCTCACTCCCCTGGCTTCTACTGATCTTTGTTTTGCGCCAATTTTTAAGTTCCTGCCGAAGCAAGAAATTCAGGTACAATTCTGCAACTGATAAATCTGCCTGGCATGTTTCAAGTGTAATACACCTGCAGGAAATCCATTGTGGAGGTGGGATTAGGTGCACGATATGTCCAGAGAATCATTGGCTCACTCTCCCCTTGCTGGGTGTTAAAGCTTGGATCCTTCAGAAAGAAATCCTTATTGTTCCAAACTCTATGGAGAGAAATCCCAATTATTCCAAACTCTTCAGAATGAAATCCTGAAGACAGACAAAAAAATGCTGGAGTAACTGAGCAGGACAGGCAACATCTCTGGAGAGAAGGAATGGGTGACGTTTCGGGTCGAGACCCTGCTTCAGACTAACAGAAAAAAATCTCATCGGTTCCAAACTTTTCAGTAAGAAACCCCAAGTGTTCCCACCTTTACAATCCAACTTGAGGGAGTCATTTTGGCAAAAAATGCTTTTGAAAATTATTAGTGATGAGGGGCTGAGATGTTCCAGAAATAATTGATTTGCATTTCCAATGATTCTTTTAGAATCAGTGACATCCAAAATATTTTTTGCCAATTGACCACCATCTTGGAATGCATCATTGGTGTAATGGAGGTAATGTGTCTGCACAGAAAGACCTCCCAAAAATATCGTGAGAGTGGCTGAGTGACACTGCTCATAGGTTCAACATTGCCCTATTGAATGGGGAAGAATCCCACATCTTCTCCAAACTGATGTGTTTGAATCTTAATACAGTCTCCTAATCTGAGGAAAGATATTCTAGCCTTAGAGGGAGTACAGAGAAGGTTCACCAGATTGATCCCTGGGATGGCAGGACTTTCATATGAAGAAAGACTGGATAGACTAGGCTTATACTCACTGGAATTTAGAAGACTGAGGGGGGATCTTATTGAAACATATAAAATTCTTAAGGGGTTGGAGAGGCGAGATGCGGGAAGATTGTTCCCGATGTTGGGGAAGTCCAGAACCAGGGGTCACAGCTTAAGGATAAGGGGGAAGTCTTTTAGGACCGAGATGAGAAAACATTTCTTCACACAGAGTGGTGAGTCTGTGGAATTCTCTGCCACAGAAGGTAGTTGAGGCCAGTTCATTGGCTATATTTAAGAGGGAGTTAGATGTGGCCCTTATGGCTAAAGGGATCAGGGGGTACGGAGAGAAGGCAGGTACAGGTTACTGAGCTGGATGATCAGCCATGATCATATTGAATGGCGGTGCAGGCTCGAAGGGCCGAATGGCCTACTCTTGCACCTATTTTCTATGTTTCTATGTAATATTGCAGTGAGAGGGCAGAAGCTGCCTCAATGTGACATTGAACAGGGAGTGGTCCCATGCCGAGTGTAGCAGTCCCTCGCCACTCCACTAAAGAATCAGCCAGCGGGTGGCACAGTGGCGCAACGGTACAGTTGCTGCCTTACAGCGCCAGAGATCCAGGTTCGATCCTGCGTATGGGTGCTGTCTGTATGGAATTTATACATTCTCCCTGTGACCACGTGGGTTTTCTCCGGGTGCTCCGGTTTCCTCCCACGCTCCAAAGACGTGCAGGTTTGTAGGTTAAGTGCTTCGCTAAATTGTAAATTGTCCGTAGTGTGTAGGATGGTACTAGTGTATTGCTAGGATGGTACTAGTGTATTGCTGGTCGCCGCGGACTCGGTGAGCCAAAGGGCCTGTTTCCACACTGTATCTCTAAAGTCTAAAGTCTGTGTGTTCACCATCTCTGCATGATTTTTTTCCCCACCCACATTTGGAAATACTGCATAAACTAAATACATGAAGCCAGAGTTTTAAGTTGGATGCCACTTGTATTGATTTTTAAAACAGAACACTTATTAACAGAGCATCAGTCAATGACCTGATGTGCCACAGCTGGTTAATCTACAGTAAATTCCTTTGAAAATCAGTCTCTGTTTAAAGATGAACAATCAGAAACTTCAGAAACTTTTCCTAATAAGTACAGAATAATATTTCCAGTGAATGTATATACTGTGAATGTAGAATAAATGATAGCACATATAATTATGAAAGGCATAGATAGGGTAGACAGTTAGAACCGTTTTCCCTGAGTGGTAATATCAAAGACTAAAGATTAGACTTAACTTTAAAGTGAGAGGGGCAACGTATAAAGGAGATATGCAAGTTTTCACAAAGAATAGTGAGTGCCTGGAACTTGCTGCCAGGGGTGGTGGTGGTTGTGGTGAAGGCAGATGCGATTGTGGCATTTAAGAGGCTTTTAATAGGGACATTGATATGCAGGGATATGGATCATGAACAGGCAGGGGAGATTAGTTTAACAACATTGTGGGCTGAAGGGCCTGTTTCTGTGTTGTACTATTACACACATAAACTTTATACACAAAATCAATCTCAGTCCCTTACAACATTGTTGACAGCCTGCTTGATTGGCATGGGGAGAAATTGCCAACTACCTAGCTGAAATGTTATCAATATTTGCAGGGTTTTATAAAATGGAAACACATCAGTCGTCAAACTACAATCTACACCGCCTATGAATGTAGATTTCAGAAGTCTGAAAGCTCAGTTTAATACTAACCTGCAAGCTTCACACGAACCTGATCACATCATGTCAACATATCACAAGGAAGGATGATTGTAGGTAAAATGCTCACTGAATCAACTGACACATTCATGAATTTCAATCTTCTGTGTATCAACATCACCAAACATTTTAAACTGGGACAGTGAGGGACTAAAAGGGAGAATTCTTAGATTATATAGTCTTAGACAGTATATTGTCTACGGTTTGGGAATGTTAAACGTCGATAGGAAAGGTTTAGAGGGATACGGGGCAAACACGCGCAGGTGTGACCAGCGAGGATGGGGCACCATGGTCAACATGGGCAAGTTGGGTCGAAGGGCCTGTTTCCTTATCAAATGAAAGAAACCAGATCATACCATCTTAGTAGCCAGATCTCTACCAAAACACTGGATGTTTTGCACAGAGCACAATCCCACGAGAGGGCAGTGACATGACAAGCTAGTTAACCAGCAGCGGAACTCTGAAGGAAGTGCATGATTTTTTTAGCCATAAAGTGCAACTACTGGAAATCTGAAGTAAAAATATCATATGTTAAAAACACTTGGCAGGTCAGGCAGCGTCTGTGGAAGCTAACAGTTAATGATTCCAGTCTGGGATATAGAGTTTAGTTTTGTTTAGTTTAGAGATACTGCACGAAAAAAGGCCCTTCAGCCCACCGAGTCCATGCTGACCAATGATCACCCATACACTAGTTCTATTCTACACACTAGGAACAATTTACAGAAGCCAATTAGCCAATAAATCTGCACATCTTTGGAGTGTGGGAGGAAACCGCTGCACCCGGAGAAAAACCCATGCGGTCACAGGAAGAATGTACAAACTCAGTACAGACAGCATCCGTAGTCAAGATCGAACATGGGCCTACGAAGCTGTAAGGCAGCAGATCTACCGCTGTGCCACTGTGCCTCCCCAAAAATAAGTTGATTTTTGATAGTTGGAAAGGTGAGTGAAGCACGTGTAAAACAATGGGAATATCTGTGATAGGGTGGGACCTGATGAAGGGTTGCAGCAGTTATGGAGCAGCTTGGATCAGATGAAGCCTCCTTGTTCATGTAATGTGTTGCCAGCTGATAGTGAGTCTATGAGACTTGCTGAGCAGTCAACCCTACCCCTCCTTACACCTGGGAAACCAGAATTAACTGCAGCAGGGGCCTCAAATCCATGCAGAGACACAGCCAACACTATCTCTGTCAAACCCACCATGCACACGAGCAGATTAAGTGGGCCAACATCACCATCCTCTGGCAACCGAGCTCTGGTCACACTCGGCCAGCCCCAGTGAGTGCGACACACCCTCATTGCACCCAGTGGCAGATCCCTGTTACAGACACGCTGCTCTGAGCTCTGTCACGGCAAGAGATTACAAGAAGTCAAAGTAAACACTGTATGGATGATGGCTGTCAACAGCTGTATCACCTGCATTGACCGGGAGCTCTTGATTCTTGATGGTTCAAAATGGAACAAAGCATGTGGGAAGGCACTGAGCACATCGAGTCTCTTTGATGCAAGCAAGTGGGACCACGTTGGGTAGCACAGTGGCGCAGCGGTAGAATTGCTGCCTTACAGCGCCAGGGACCCGGGTTTGATCCTGACTACAGCAGCTGTTTGTGTGGAGTTTGTATGTTCTCTCTGTGGCCGTGTGGGTTTTCTTTGGGTGCTCCGGTTTCCTCCCACACTCCAAAGACGTGCGGGTTCGTAGGTTAATTGGCTTCTGTAAATTGTCCCTAGTGTGCAGGAAGCAAAACGGCGATAATATAGAACTAGTGAGAATGGGTGATCAATGGTTGGCACGGATTCGGTGGTCTGTCTTTTCTCGCCTTCCCTTCGCCCTTTACCTGCAGCTGATTACATTCAATGCAATCCGAGGCTTTTTACAAATCAAAGCACACAAACCACAATTGTAATTATATCCTTTCTATAAGACATTTAATGAATTTGCATAGGTTCTCTTAGCTCTGCTTCCTCGAGTGCCTGCCAGCCTGCTACAGTTCTCTGTTAGTGGGCTGTATTAACCGTGTGTCTAAATCTTCATTACCCTGTAGAATGTGGAAAGCAATTTCCATTTGAAGAAGAACCGAAGCTCGCAAATGAAGCATTTCTCCCGACGGCTTCCGACACAGAGAAGCAATCTGACGCTATTTCTGGCACAGAGCCTTTTCCTCTGCAATCAATTATTCATTTAGCTTCTTTGTCAGTGTTTATCAGCCACTGGATGGCAGGAAAATGAGAGATTAAGGAGTAACTCCGCAACCCCGACATCCTTGGCCCGCTCCCCGAACACACTCGGCCCCGCTCCCCGAACTCTGTTAACATTAATGAGCTCCGTTAGCCTACACTGTCCGGGCCTACAGTGTCGGGGCCTACAGCGGCCCACGGGCCTAATATGGGACTCTCAGAGATTATGTGATGGAGGGGTTTAGTTTAGAGATACAGCGCAAACACAGGCCCTTCGGCCCACTGTCCATACCGACCAGTGATCCCCGCACACACTAGGGACAATTTTACACATACACCAAGCCAATTAACCTACAAACCTGTACGTCTTTGGAGTGTGGGAGGAAACCGAAGATCTCTGGGAAAGCCCACGCGGTCATGGGGAGAACGTACAAACTCCCTACAGACAGCACCCGTGGTTGGGATGGAACCCGGGCCTCTGGTGCTGCGTGCGCTGTAAGGCAGTAACTCTACCGCTGTGCCACCTTGGGGAGAATGACGGGGGATTGCAAGAAGAGGGCCATAGGAGTGGGAGCCGAGGGTTCCAGAGAAGTAGAGACAGGGAGGGCCAGAGGAATGTGGAAAAGGTCGGGCCGGAGGAGAGAGGGACGGGTAGGGGCAGGGAGTGCTGCAGCAGTGGAAGCTGAGAGGCATGCAAGGTGTGGGTAGAGGAGGTGGTAGAAGGGTGGAGGAGGAGACAGGGCCTGGGACGTGAGGAGAGAAGGCCGGGGAATTGGTGAGAAAGGGGGCCCGAGCTTTTGGGTTGGGTGAGAGGGAGTTGCATGATTTTGGGAGTATGGGCCAGAAGAGTAGAGAGAGAGAGGTACAGACGGGTAGGGGCTGAGAAAAGGCTGAAGGTGTGAGGGAAAGTGCCTACAGAAATGGAAAGTAAAGCCCGGTAGAGAGAGGGGGGGGGGGGGGGGGGCTTGGGGGGGGGGGGCATGGAGGGAGGTGTGGGGGAAAGAGGTTCGGAGGAAACGGGGAGAGCGTAATGGAGATGCGCAGGGGGGAGAGTAGGATGGAGAAGAGGAGGGAGAGTGGGACAGAAGACTGGGAATAAAGGGGGTGGTAGATTGGCAGAAGAGAGGACTGGAACAGTAGCTATTTGGGGGGCCGAAAGTCTAGGAGGCGAGTGGGAGGGGGGATTGGGGAGAGAGACGCCCAGTGGAATGGGGAGAAGGAGAGAGCCGGAGGAGTGGGGAGAGAGGGAAGACCGCAGGAGTGAAGAGAGAGAGAGAAGGTCCCAGCAAGGAGAGGGAGGGGTGGAAGGGTAGGGAAAGGACAGGCGGGAGGTATGCAGCAGCGGAGGATTCGGCGGAGCAAGTGCCAGAGGAGTGGGGAGAGAACTCTGGAGGAGTAGGGAGAAGGAGGGCCGGAGTGGGATAATGGAGGGGGGGGGGGGGGGGGGGGGGGTGTTGAGGTAGTGAACAGAGGGAAAGAAGCTGTTCCTGAATCTGGTGGTGTGCAAATTCACGCTTCTGTTTGACTGGGGTGGGACATCTTTGATTATGTCGTCTGTTTTCCAGAGGCAGCGTGGTGTAGATGGAGTCACTGGTGGTGAGTCTGATCTGGATGGACTGGGCTACATTCACAACACTGCAATATCTTGTGGTCTTGGACACAACTGTTCTCAAACCAAGTTGTGATGCAACTCATCAGTAAGCTTTCGATACCTTCTTTGGGTGGTTGCTGTTTGTTGGATAGAACAGGTGTTGAGGAATACATGCCTAATGCAGCCAAATGGAATTAGCGTAGATGTGTCTTGTGGTCGGCATGGATGGGTGGGACATGAAGGCCTAATTCCGTGCTATCGGCTTCTGCAGTTCTTTGATTCTAGGGTTCTGTAAATCACCTTGGAATATTTTGGTTTGATAAAGGTGATAAATAAATGTTTCTTGTAGTTGTTCTCATTCAGTTACAGAGTGGAACCACAGTAATGTTGGAGGCAGGCAGTTAATTTACCACCCCTACTACAATCAGTCTGAAGAAGGGCCTCGACCTGAAACGCCATCTATCCATGTTCTCTAGAGATGTTGCCTGACCCACAGAGTTACTCCAGCACTTTGTGATGCTCTCACTAGTAGCAATCTCGTTTTTGAGAGATTAATGTGGGCCAAGGTCACTGTGCTTATGTTTTGAAATGGTGCCACTCAGAGCTTCAGTGAATGGCTCATCCAGGACACAGGGCACTCTGCAGTGCGGGGCTCCCTCAGTATGAGTGCCACAACACAGGGACCCGCAGTGCGGGGCTCCCTCAGTCCTGACAGTGTCAGGATACAGAGCACCCTGCAGTGTGCACTCCCTCAGTACGAGCGTCAGTGCACAGGGACCCTGCAGTGTGGGCCACCCTCAGCCTGACAGTTGCAGAATACAGGGACCCGACAATGTGGAGCTCCCTCAGTCTGACAGTGTCAGTGCACAGGGACCCACAGTGCGGGCCACCCTCAGTCTGACAGTGTCAGTGCACAGGGACCTGCAGTGCGGGACTCCCTCAGTCTGACAGTGTCAGAATACAGAGCACCCTGCAGTGCAGGTCTCCCCCAATCTGACAGTGTCAGTGCACAGGGACCCTACAATGTGGAGCTCCCTCAGTCTGACAGTGTCAGTGCACAGGGACCCACAGTGCGGGCCACCCTCAGTCTGACAGTGTCAGTGCACAGGGACCTGCAGTGCGGGACTCCCTCAGTCTGACAGTGTCAGAATACAGAGCACCCTGCAGTGCAGGTCTCCCCCAATCTGACAGTGTCAGTGCACAGGGACCCTACAATGTGGAGCTCCCTCAGTCCAGACCGTGTCAGCCTGTGATACGTATTCAGTTCTTGGGAGTAACTGGTGAAGCCACTGACTGTAAGTGGAAGAGGCAGAGAGCCCTGGCCTCTCACCCTGGGCTGATCTGAATGAGGTTATGAAGTAATGTATCTGTAGCCGAGCTCTTGGCTCAGCACTCCAGCAGTTGCAGACTGAGCGGTGCTGCAGAAATGTTTGGGTAAGCGGGCTCCTGTCCATGTTACCCCCCATGCTGGGAAAAAAATGATGTTGATTTAAAACAGGAGCGATGCAGCTTTGGTTTCATAAACACGGCTCAAAACACAGACCATGTTTTCATCCTCTCCTGCAGCCTAATATCACTGCCTGAATGTTTCATTCATTCACGGGAATGTATAGCAATCCCAGTGGATCATCTCTGCTCCTGAAGTACAGGGATGTCTAAAGGGGCAGATCTTCAAGTTTTGGCTGCATTTTATCCCCACACTCGTGATATTTGGTCACCCAGTGCAGAGGGAGGGGGAGGGGTTGGGGAGGTGAGGGGGGGGTTGGGTCAGTCAGTGGGGTCAGATTCCCCTGTCGGTTTGCTCCTGGGCCGGATCAAGGTGGCCATTCATGGTTCCAGGCAGTGGGCATTCAAGGATTCTGCCCGAGTCGAATGCCTGCCCCTTTTCCAGGCCTCCTCCATGGACATCGTGAGTTCCCTGGAGAGGGAACACAAAGTGTCTATGAGGCCTTCCGTGAACGCTGGTCGCTGCGGGGGTCAAGTGTGATGTGGATAACGATGATAATGTTGTAATCTGATGACTGATAATGAAGTAGAGGTGTTGGTGTGCTTTCTTGTCCGTTGCTTTGATGTGGCTAGCCCAGAACAATTTGCTAGTGTTATTTACTCTTAAGAACTTGAAGCTTTCAACCATCTCTACTTTGGTGCCGTCAATGCAAACCAGGGTATGTGTACTGCATCACTTCCTGAAGCCAATCACAATCTCATTTGTCTTGCTGACATTGAGGGAGAGGTTGTTGTCTTGGCATCAGGTTATGAGGTTCTCAATCTCCTTCCTGTACTCCATTTCAGCATTACTTGATATCCGGCCCACTATAGTGGTATCGTCTGAAAAAGGTACTGCATTTTCAGCACAGATATTGTGGGCCAAAGGGCCTGTTCCTGTGCCATGCTCTGCTGTTCTATAATCCTTGGCTGGGACATCTACCCGTGAGCTCATGGTTCACTCCCCTCATGTGAATGCCTTGTGGAAATTTCACCTCAACACTTGGATACCTTGGTGTTGAAATTGCTGTGGATGTTTTATGGGCAGATACTGAGGTAATGATAACTGATGAAAGAGGGCCGCTCAGTCCACATGTCCTCACGTTAGTGTTGAAGATCTGGGCCTGCTCCAGGGTGCCCTCAATTGTTTCCGCTGTTCCCACATCATATCCACGCAACCTTCGCTCTCTCATGGTGAAGATCAGAAAAGAACGGCTCTGTGTCTGGGAGAAAACTCTCTCACAATCCTGTTGAGCTCATGTGACTTTCCCCTCCACTGTGTCTACACTAAGCTTCAAATGATTTCTCACAGTAGGATCTGGCAGATTGAAAACAGAATTTTGCACGATTGAATTTCTGAAGGAGCAGGCTCTTGCTGAGAAAGTACTGTTTGTTGGTTTGATGAATCTGGACTTCTCAGTAATGCAAACGGCAGCAATCTCTTTGTGCCTCAGTTGTTTGCATTGATTCCCATGTGTGGATTAGAAATTCATCCCAGATGGTGGTGTGAACAATTGATGGGAGAGTTAATCGGTGTGTCTAAAGTTGTGAGAGGCTGACAGGGCGAACAGGAGGGACACATTGCTCTTAGTCGAGAGGTTCGTGACTAGGGGGCCAGCAGCTGAGTTAGTGGTGGCATCAGAACAGCCTACGTCACTCAGACAATGCTAGGCCTGAGCTCTCTGCTTGGGAAGGTGCAGGAAGGAACCTCGCCACATTCAATCAGCATCAGCCTCAAAGAATGGAGCGCTGCAGGGTTCCAGACAAAATGCAGGGACCTGGTATTAACATCGCAACTCCATCATTTGCTGCCAGGGGTTATGATGACCGATGGCCCCCTCCAGTGAGTGACTGACTCAGGCAGCTGCTGTAGGGGATTGCAGCAGCATTACACCACCGATATTGGTGGGGACCACAGGTAGGTGATGGTGCTCCCATAGCACCCCCCTCTGACGACGAAACAACACGCGCACGACAGTGAGTGGGGAGTTGGAATGGTGGTGGTATTCAAGGACAAGTCCTCCTCTGCCTGCACGTGATCCATATCCCTCCATTCCCTGCACATCCACGTGCCTATCTAAAAGCCTCTTTATCGCAGCTGCCTCCACCACCACCCCTGGCAGCACCTTCTAGGCACCCACCGCCCTCTGTGTATAAATAGGTAAATAAATAAATAAATAAATAATGACCCGGGTGAGACTAGTCCTTGATTATGCTGGGGACCTTGGTGAGGCAGCTTGAAGTGTAGATGGGGTCAATGGAAAGGTGGTTGGTTTGTGCGATGGTCTGGGCTGCGTCCATAACTCTGCAATTTCTAGAGGTGTAACCCAACCCATGGAATAATTCTACCTGTATACCTTGATGCGCAATCTGCTTCTTAGCCTGAGTATCAAGGGACATTTTTACTGACAGGTTTGATAATTAAATGCATTTCCCCATGCTCTCTTGCCTCCTCTGCAGTAGATCTGAGGGTAAATCATGATATTCAGCTGCAACAACGCACTCCCTTGCCATCTTGTACAAATAACCTTCAAAGTAACAGCAGTATGATCTATGGAAAGCAACAGAAAAATATAATGCTCGGGCTTTGGTGGCTGCAGTCAAAGGTCGTAGTGTCAAGCTACCTGGGGTGCCCTCAAATTTTGTTTCGCCTTTGGAAACAAAATAATCCTTGTGCCCAAAGGTGATGTTTGTAGGAACTTCACATCAGGGTTCATTAAAAAAAGATGATTCTTAGGTCACATTTCACTGTAGAAACATGACCCCGGTCTGAAAATGGAACCTTCACTTGCATGATAAGCGCTTTTAAATCAGTGCAATGAAAGAGGGCCGGATTCAGGTTTCCCATTTGCCTCAAACAATCCAGACATCCCAAAGCACTTTACGGCCACGTTTGAAGTGTTGTCAATCCTGGTAGTGAAATATGGATGATCCCTTCTCCTGCCTCAATGTCCTGGAGAGTTTTCAATGTCATGAAGAGGTGGATATGTTGAGGAAGTTACTGGGACTGACAGCCCCTAAAGCTGGTGACCGGTGTCCCAGGGATCTGAACGAGGTGACAATTAAATGGTGGATGCTCTGACTGTTACCGTCAAAAGTTCCAAAGTCTAGTATGGATCACACAGCTCACTGGAGGCAAGGGTGACTGCACTGTTTAAGAAAGGCAGTAACAGAGACATGCAGCCTGTCAGTCCCAGGGATCATAGTGGAATCCATTAATAACTAAGTGTTATGCGGGCACTTGGAAAATTACAATAGGACTGGACGGAGTCAACATGGATTTATGAAAGGGAAGTTGTGTTTAACAAACCTGTTGGATTTTTAAAATTTTGGAATCAGTAGGTAAACTTGGAGTAATTGATGTGCTTTATAGTTTTTTTAATGAGATCGATCAAGGGTAATGACTTTCCCACCATTGAAAGGATCGACAGGAGGTGCTGTCTCAAGAAGGCAGCCAAGTTCATCAAAACCCCACACCACCTTGGCCACGCTCTCATCTCGATGCTATCATCGGGAAAAGGGTACAGGAGCCTGAGAAATGTGACCTCCAGGTTCAAGAACAGCTTCTTCCTTGCAACATCAGTCTCTTGAACACTGCACAGCACTAATCTCAGCAACTACGGTCACAGTGGCTCAGCAGTAGAGTTGCTGCCTTACAGCGAATGCAGCGCCTGAGACCCGGGTTCGATCCCGTCTACGGGTGCTGTCTGTACGGAGTTTGTACGTTCTCCCCGTGGCCTGAGTGGGTTTTCTCCAAGATCCTCGGTTTCCTCCCACACTCCAAAGACGTACAGGTTTGTAGGTTAATTGGCTTGGTCAATGTAAAAATTGTCCCTAGTGCGTGTAGAATAGTGTTAACGTGTGGGGATCGCTAGTCGGCGCGGACCCGGTGGGTCGAATGGGCCTGTTTCCGTGCTG
Organism: Rhinoraja longicauda; assembly: GCF_053455715.1. Lineage (NCBI taxonomy): Eukaryota > Metazoa > Chordata > Chondrichthyes > Rajiformes > Arhynchobatidae > Rhinoraja > Rhinoraja longicauda. The sequence goes on along the minus strand of NC_135967.1, from coordinate 16,474,621 downwards.
TATTGCTAAACTAAACTAAATTAAACTATGATCTTCTAACACCGTGTCTTTGGTTGCATTATGGATTGCGTTTTTTGCACTATTTTGGTTACCTAGTATTATGGTTATTAATTTACTGTATTTTTAATTGTCATTTTATCTGTGGGTAATTGCATTTCTGGGCCTGTTAAGCTGCAGCAATTACGAATTTAATATGTCTGTTGTCAGCCCATTTGACAATTAAGCAATTGTCATATAGCACGGAAATAGGCTTTTTCGCCTAACTTGCCCATGCCAACCAAGATGCCTCATCTGGTTGCATTTGGCCCATATCCCTCTAAACCTATCCTATCCGTGTACCTGTCCAAATGTATTTTTAGCGCTGTTATAGTACCTACCTCAACTACCTCTTCTGATTCTGTATTTGGACATTCAGAAGCCCATAGTAAGGGAGCACATAAGAGACTGCTGAACAAAGTAAGAGTGCATGGTATAGAGGATAATATACTTGTGTGGTTCGAGGATTGGTTACCAGACAGAAACTGTAGAGTAGTCAGTTGTGAATAGGAGACTCTGAGCAGGGTTCAGTGACGTGGTCAGTACGGAGGCCCCAGCTGTTCACCATATCAATGACCTGAATGAGAGAAACACGGGCGCAGCAGTAGGGTAGTTGCCTTACAGTGCCAGAGACCCGGGTTTGATCCCGACTACAGGTACTGTCTGTACAGAGTTTGTACATTCTCCCTGTGACCACATGGGTTTTCTCTGGGTGCTCCGATTTCCTCCAACACTCCAAACATGTGCAGGTTTGTAGGTTAATTAGCTTTTGTAAAAATTGTAAATTGCCCCGAGGCAACATTATTCAAAGGCAAAGCAGCGAAACAAACATAAATACAGGCCTATCAAAAACTCTCCTCACCTGCACCAACCTATTACCTGTCAGGCTTTGTCCTGCCCTTCCTCTCTTCCAGCTTTCTTCCACCCCCCACCCCCCTCCAATCAGTCTGATGAAGTGTCCCGACCTGAAATATCACCTATCCATGTTCTCCAGAGATGCTGTCTTACACACCAAGTTACTCCAGCACTTTATGTCTTTTTTTTTTGTAAACCAGCATCCGCAGTCCCTGTATCTACTCTTAAATCCAGATCTTCTCCTATTGGCTGCCTCTTGCTGGGTAATTGAATGAGAAGATCCTGACACATCAGTAAATGAAATATAAAACATTTCTAATAAAAATGAATAAGCAGCCCATTTATAATTAAAAGCTAAGCACCTTTTCTGGTCACACTTGATAATGGGCTTCAAGAGGCTTAATTGCTTTTCGTTGGGCAGAATTTACAAGAAAGAGATTAATGATGCAGGCAGAGGGCACCTGAAGGGATTGCCCGAGGAAATTAAAGATCGTAACGTTTAATGAATGTTCTGCTTCAGTAACTCTCTGCACCACTTGAAGGTTTATGGCTCTCTTCCTCTGCACACACAGTTTGCTGTAGCCGATGGTGTCCTGAACATTCGATAATCTACAACGTGGAAGGCACAGACTGCTTCCAGCATGGAGTAATCCGACAAATTATTCCTTGTAGATGATAGACACAAAGTGCTGGAGTAACTAGGCGGGTCAGGCAGCATCTCTAGAGAAGAAGGATGGGTGATGTTTTTGGTTGGGATCCTTCGTCAGACTGAAAGTAGATAGGGGGGAACTGTTGGTAAAAAATGATCAGAACAAAGCAGTGCCGCAACAGATGGCCAAGGAAGAATGGGAGTCCATAATGGCCCATTGTTGGCCCAAAGGTAATAACGAAGGGATTCAAAGATTCGAACAGTGGGCCTAGTAGGATGACTAGAATGGGGTTCCTTGTGTCTGAACGATTGTGTGTGATTTGTATGACCAATAAATATTGAACCAATGCTTTTTGTTCCCAGAGCAGCTCCTTCTCAGACAAGGAAATATGACTTATGACTGACTTATGTTGCAGATGGACGTGTCCTCTGTTTGGACAATGTCTTCCCTGCCACAGTTCCAGTGGCAGGAGGATCTTCAAGACACAGCCAAGCCATTCAGCAGTGAATTATCATATCATATCATATCATATATATACAGCCGGAAACAGGCCTTTTCGGCCCTCCAAGTCCGTGCCGCCCAGCGATCCCCGTACATTAACACTATCCTACACCCACTAGGGACAATTTTTACATTTACCCAGACAATTAACCTACATACCTGTACGTCTTTGGAGACCTTTGACCCTTCTAAGGACTTCAGCGTGACTTGGAGCAGAATTAGGCCATTTGGCTCATTTAGTCTACTCTGCCATAGTCATGGAATCATGCAGCCTAGATCAGGGCCTTCAGCCCAACCTGCACACACTGACCAACATGACCCATCTACACTAGTCCCACCTGGCTGCATTTGGCCCATATCCTTCTAAACCTATCGTATCTATGTACCTGTCTAAATGTTTCTTAAACGTCGTGATAGTACCTCCCTCAATTACCTCCTCTGGCAGCTTGTTCCATACACCCATCACCCTTTGTGTAAAACAATTACCCCTCATGATTCTATTAAATCTCCCCCCCCCCCATCCTTGATCCTATGGCCTCAACCTTTGTATTCAATCAATTTATGGCTGATATATTTTCCTCTCAACTCCATTTTCCTGCCTTCTCCCTGTCACCTTTGACACCCTTACTAATCAAGAAAATATCAATCTCTGCTTTAAAAATATCCATTGATGTCTTCCACAGCTGTCTGTGGCAATGAATTCCACAGATTTGTGTACCTCTGGCTAACAAAATTCCTCTGCATCTCCTTTTGAAAGGTGCGTCCTTTTATTCTGAGACTGTACCTTCTGGTCCTAGACTCTCCCACTCCTGGAAACATCCTCTCCACATGTACTCTATTGGGGTTTCAGTTGGGTGTGAATATCCAGCAAGTGGATCTAGCCAAGAACTATTCAGTCACAAACTGGTGGGGAGACTCAAGGTGCTGAATGTTCGAGGGTCCGTCTCGGAAGAGATCACACAGTGCTTGAAGGTAGGTACTGATCTGAAAGGTCGACTGCCCATTCCCTACACAGATGCCGCTTGACCCATTGAGTTCCTCCAACACAAGAGTTCTTCTCAAGACTCCAGCACCCGCACTACTCTGTGCCTTGAGATTCCATATTCTCTGGGTTAAGTTCAACAAAGGAAGCATCTGACCAACATTCCTGTGCCTCATTTCCAGTCCTCTTGTGGATGGAGTGTACACAGCCCTATCTCCCTGGTCTCGATGGACACACTGTACATCCAGCTCAGAGTGGCACCGGATGCAACACTGCATATTCAGGTAGGAAGCTTGTCTTAAACAGCGTGACGATTTTTATCACAATAACCCACATATATAGCAGCAACGATCTGCATTTATCACACTCTTTTAATGCAGTAAAACACCCCACGGTACATCCCCAGAGACTGCTGCAAGAGGTGGCGCCAGGAGCTCAAGCAGAGCAGTATGTTTGAAGGAGCATCATTGTACTGGAGAGCAGCGTGGTTCCAGGAGGGATTTCCAAACCTCAGGGCCAGAGGGAGTGCAGAAGGGTTTCCCCACAATGTCGCCTGGAGTGGAGGGCCTTAGTTAGTGCTTTAGAATATCGAACATAGGACAGACCACAATGTCTGTGCTGAACATGATGCCAAGTTAAACGGATCTCATGTGCCTGTACATGGTCCGTAACCCTCTATTTCCTGCATATTCATGTGCCTATCCAATAGCCTCTTAAACGCCACTATGGTATCTGCCTCCACCACCACCCCTGGCAGTGCATTCCAGGTCCTCACCACTCTATGTGTAAAAGGCTGGCCTGGCACATCACCATTAAACATTCCCCTCTCACCTTATAGCTATGCCCTCTAGTGTTGGATGTTTCTCCCCTGATAAAAAGGTTTGAGTGTTTAGCCTATCTATGCCTCTCATCATTTTATATTTTTTGTTTACAAACAAAAAAGGTGGCACCATGCATATGGTTGCTTGTTGTTGGTCACTAGGCTTGTATACATTGGAATTTAGAAGGATGAGAGGAGATCTTATCGAAACGTATAAGATTATTAAGGGGTTGGACACGTTATAGGCAGGAAACATGTTCCCAAATGTTGGGGGAGTCCAGAACAAGGGGCCACAGTTTAAGAATAAGGGGTAGGCCATTTAGAACTGAGATGAGGAAAACCTTTTTCAGTCAGAGAGTTGTGAATCTGTGGAATTCTCTGCCTCAGAAGGCAGTGGAGGCCAATTCTCTGAATGCATTCAAGAGAGAGCTAGATGAACTCTCAGGGAGTATGGGGAGAAGGCAGGAACGGGGTACTGATTGAGAATGATCAGCCATGATCACATTGAATGGCAGTGCTGGCTCGAAGGGCACCTATTGTCTATTGTCTATTGTCAATCTATGATGGACTGTTCTCCAGTAACCTGCTTAAGTTTAGTTTACTTAAGTTTACAGATGTAGCTCGGAAACAGGCCCTTTGGCCCACCAGGTCTATGCCGACCAGCGATCACCCATACACTATCCTACGCACTTGGACAATTTTAATAGAAACCAATTAACCTACAAACCTGCACATCTTTGGGATGTGGGAGGAAACCGGAGAAAACCCACACGGTCCAAGAGAAAATATACAAACTCCGTACAGACAGTATCTGTAGTCACGATTGAACCCGGTCTTTGGCACTGTGAGGCAGCAACTCTACCGCTGCGTCACTGCGCTGTCCATCAAGCTGTTCTGGGGTCTGACCACCTTATTTCATTAATACATTTTATTCTCCAAACTTTAGTAATTTTTTTTGTAATATTAAAAATTCTAAAAATGTGTAAACCTGGTTCTTAGAGGTGACAATAAGACATACTCGCATGTACTGTCACAAAATTAGCAGTGGCTTTAGTTACAAGGAGAGATTGGATCAACTGGGATTGTTCTCTGGAGTGTAGCAGGCTGACCGGAGGGAGGTTTATGAGGGGCTTAGATAAGGTAGATAGTCTCAGCCTTCTTCTCAGGATCAGAAGTGTAAAACAAGTGGGCAAAGGTTTAACGTGAAAGGGAAAAAAGCTAGAGAAATAAGATGGTGGTTATGTGAAACCAACTGCCAGAGGAAATGGTAGATGAGTACAGTTACAGTATTTAAATAGCATTTGGACAGATGCATGGATAGGAAAAGAATGGAGGGAGATGGGCCAGACCCAGGCAAATGGGACAAGCGTATTTGAGGCATCTGGGTCAGTATGTGAATTGGGCTGAAGGGCCTGCTTCAATGGTGCATGGCTATGACTCCTTAGCATACAGATACAGGATAAAGTGTATAACTTTTAGTGCAAGATAAAGTACCTGCTTCAATGTAGCTTGTTACGTTCTTCAAAGCCATAGTCTGTTCTAATGAGACCAGTTTCAGACTCATCATCCCAAATGTGGCCTAGCCTGTTTCAAACCAATGATTTCGATTTAGTTTTCTATCCAACAAAACGAATGTCAAAATCTATAGTCACTGTTAGCTCAAGATTCTTGTGCTGTTAGTTTTTGATGACCTATCCAGGCTCACAACCCATTACTGATTCAAGATGTTGATTCAAGGAGATATTGTTCAGAGTACTGCCCAATTATGCTCACAAAATTGGCTGCCTTTGGGACTTGAACTAACTAGATTTGCCAGTCCCTGACAAGAATAAGTCACTCATTAATACAAGCTTGTTTTTACTGTGAGTGACTCTGATAGTGGTGTATGCATGCTTGTTTATGGAAGGGCTATAAACATTACCCAATATGGACAAAGTGCTGGATTAACTCAGCGGGCAAGCAGCATCTCTGGAGAACAGGTGTATGAGGATTGAACTTGTCGAGGTATATAAGATCATGAGAGGATTAGATAGGGTAAATGAGCAGGGTCTTTTACCCAGAGTAGGAGAATCATGAACCAGAGGACATAGTTTTAAGGTGAGTGGAAACTTTTAATAGGATCCTGGGGGGGGAAACCTTTTTACACAAAGGGTGGTAGATACATGCAAATGAGCTGCCAGAAGAGGTAACTGATGCAGGTACTATAAGAAGGTTTAAAAAACATTTAGACAGGTAAATGGATAGGATAGGCTTAGAGGGATATGGGCCAAACGCAGGCAGGTGGGACTAGTGCAGATGGGGCATGTTGGTTGGCATTGGCAAGTTGGGCCGAAGGGCCTGTTTTCATGCTGTATGACTTTATGACTCGATAACATGGATAGGTGACATTTCGGAGCAGGGTCATTTTTCAAACTGATTGTGGTGGAAAGGAAGGGAGAAAGTTGGAAGAGAAAACTTCTCTCTCGCCCCCTCCTCTCTTCCAGCTCCCCCCCCCCCCCCCCACTACAATCAGTACAAGAAAGGTCTAGTACTCTCTGTCTATTTATTTTGTAATCAAGCATCTGCAGTTCCTTGTGTCTACATTGCCCAACATGTAGCAGGAATGGTAACTTCTCCTTCTGTGACAGGGCCGTTGTACCAGAAAATGTCCTGGGCTGAAACAGGAGGCAAGGTATGGAAAAGTTGCTCTTTAATGAGTAGGGCGCTGATTCAGTTGACATGCCTTGGCACGGTGCCTTTCCTCCAGCCCTTTCTGTACAATTGCTGACAAATTCCAGCAGTGCTGTCACTGGCCAGCTATTGATTTTGTTGAGAGTAGGATTTGCTGCAGAACAACAGGTGGTCAATTAAAGAGGCAAATAACTCATAAACCAGGGCTGTCAGAGAGCAGGGATGTGGATCGCTGGGCCCATCACTTAGTCAGAGGGCCTGGTACTGCCGGTTACCATGGTAACATTTTTCCCGAGCAACGCAAACAATCTCCACACCACCATGTGACAGAACCAAACAAAGAGAACTCAAAAACTCCTTAACAAAGGGCATCAAGCTCCACTGATTCATAGTCACAAGGTCCTACAGCACACCAACAGGCCCTTCAGCCCAACTCGTCCATGCCGACCAGAATGCACTAGTCCCATTTGCCGGTTACACCTATAGCCCTCGGAACCTTTCCTATCGGTGAGTCAAGCACTGCCCAGGGAGCTGACTGCCAGCGGGGCAGTGGCCTGTGATAATGGGTGGGTAACGGAACTGCAGGCCGGGCACCAGAGACAGTTCTCTCCATGCCTGCCTCTGCTCTGCCCGACTGTGGGAGCAGTGCCCGGCATCCCATCGACCGGGAAACTAGTGCACGCTGCACTCTCGATAATGTGGCAACTGTCCACAAGTACTGTCCACAAGCACTGTCCACAGGCACTGTCCACAAGCACTGTCCACAAGTACTGTCCTCAAGTACTGTCTAAAAGTACTGTCTACAAATACTGGCCACAAGTACTGTCCACAAGTACTGTCTACACGTACTGTCTAAAAGTACTGTCTACAAATACTGACCACAAGTACTGTCTATAAGTACTGTCCACAAGTACTGTCTACGAGTACTGTCTATGAGTACTGTTCACAAGTACTGTCCACAAGTACTGTCTATAAGTACTGTCTAAACGTACTGTCTACAAGTATTGTCCACAAGTACTGTCTACAAGTACTATCCACAAGTACTGTCCACAAGTACTGTCCACAAGTACTGTCCACAAGTACTGTCCACAAGTACTGTCCACAAGTACTGTCCGTAAGTATTGTCCACAAGTACTGTCCATAAGTACTGTCCGCAAGTACTGTCTATAAGTACGGTTCACAAGTACTGTCCACAAGTACTGTCCATATGTAATGTCTAAAAGTACTGTCTACAAGTATTGTCCACAAGTACTGTCTACAAGTACTGTCCACAAGTACTGTCTACAAATACTGTCCACAAGTACTGTCTATAAGTACTGTTCACAAGTACTGTCTACAAGTACTGTCTATAAGTACTGTCCACAAGTACTGTCTACAAGTACTGTCTATAAGTACTGTTCACAAGTACTGTCTACAAGTACTGTCTATAAGTACTGTTCACAAGTACTGTCTACAAGTACTGTCTATAAGTACGGTTCACAAGTACTGTCCACAAGTACTGTCCATAAGTAATGTCTAAAAGTACTGTCTACAAGTATTGTCCACAAGTACTGTCTACAAGTACTGTCCACAAGTACTGTCTACAAATACTGTCCACAAGTACTGTCTATAAGTACTGTTCACAAGTACTGTCCACAAGTACTGTCTACAAGTACTGTCTATAAGTACTGTCTACAAGTACTGTCTATAAGTACTGTCCACAAGTACTGTCTATAACTACTGTTCACAAGTACTGTCTACATGTACTGTCAACAAGTCCTGTCCACAGATAATGTCCATATGTACTGTGAGGTTGAATGCAGTGCTGTACTTGTACCCCTGCCCTGGCACTCACTGGCCCTCCTGTGCATCAAACTGAAACTTCTAATTAACACAGCAACAAAGTAAAGTTCATCTGCCAGATCGATGCCAAACATTTTTCAGAACATTGGTGCTGAAATAATGCAGCTTTTCTGGTGAAGTTAATGAAGGGAATGTCTTACCCTTAGCTGGGCTGATTGACCCCCTGGGGGTGGGGGTGGAGGCAGAGAGAGCTGATGCTGTAACGAGGAGCAACTTTTACAGGCAGGCTGCTTCAGTCTATGATTTACTCGTGCGTGAGCCTTAGCTCTCCGAGTGATTTAATGCAACCATGAGTATAGAATCAATGTCGCACTACTAACTGATCGTTAGTGCGCTCCTACTGAAGACTGCCGACTCCACTTGGCATCTATCATATCCACGGAAGCTTCCGGTGACTGATGGAAGCAGCAGGACATTAAATGCATCATTAATCCAAATTTATGATTGTTGACTTAAATTTAGTAGCATTTTCATTTGTGGGGACAATATGCTATTTAATTAATAAAGCTCTTCCATTAATTCAAGGCTTCGCTGATCAGGATGAATTTATGTTCTGCACAATGCCATGTAAAACCAAGTGGTGCAATATAAAAATTTGTATTGGAATCATAGAGTCATACAGGCCCTTCAGCCCAACTTATCCATGCCAACCAAGATGCCCCATCTAAGTTACTACACCCCCCTCACCGTTATTTTGCACTAAACCTTCCCTATCCATTTGCCTGTCCAAATGTTGTTGGACCTGCTTCAACTACTTCCTCTGGCAGCACGTTCCATATACCCACCTCCCTCTGTCTGAAAAAGTTGTCTCTCAAGTTCCTATTAAATATTTCGCCTCTCACCATAACGTTTGATTTTCCTACTCTGGGAAAAAGACTTTAAACATTCACCCTATTGATCCCTCTCATAATGTTATGCACCTCAATAAGATTACCATTCAGCCTCCTGAGCTCCAAGGAATAAAGTCCTTGCCGGCCCAGCTTTTCCCTATAGCTCAGGGCCTCGAGTCCTGGCAACATCTCCGTGAATTTCCTTTGCACTCTTTAAAGCTTAGCGGCATCCTTACCTACAGCAGGGTGACCAAAACTGACCTCAATACCCCATGTATAGCCTTGCTAACGTATTATACAACTGTAATATAACGTTCCGAGTTATACTCAATTGATGATAAAGACCAATGTGTCAAATGCCTTTTTTTACTACCATAACCAGTTGCAGCATCACTTTCAAGGAGCCAAATACTTGCACTCCAAGATCCCTCTACTCTACCACAGTCCTAGGGCCCTACCATTCACTGTGAAGGTCCTGCCCTGGTTTGACCTTCTAAAATGCAACACCCCATACTTTTCTGAATCTAACTCCATTTGCCGTTCCTCAGTCAACTTTCCCAGCTGATCAAGTTACTGCTGTAATTTTTGATAACCATCCTCACTCTCCAAGATACCACCTACTTTAGTATCAGTTGGAAACTTACCAATCATACCTTATACATTCTCATCCAAATCGCAGAAAAAGAGATGGGCGGCACAGTGGCGTAGTGGCAGAGCTGCAGCCTTACAGCGCCAGAGATCCAGGTTCGATTCTGACTACGGGTGCTGTCTGTACGGAGTTGGTACGTTCTCCTGGTGACCAAGTGGGTTTCCTCTGGGTGCTCCAGTTTCATCCCACATTCCAAAGATATACAGGTTTGTAGCTTAATTGGCTTCGGTAAAATTGTAAATTGTCCCTGTTATCTGTGGGATAGTACTAGTGTACGGGGTGAGCGTTGGTTGGTGTGGACTCAGTGGGTCAAATAGCCTGTATCTCTAAAGTCTAAAGATGACAACCAGCAATGGGCCCCGTCCTTCGTCACTTCTTTTCATGAATATTATAGAGTTGATGCAATCTAGATTCTGATTAAACCAGCTCCCAGCAAGAGATGTGCGGTCAAAATTATTGTTTGACCTGATCTCTGAATTCAATTATAAAATCTACAGGCTTTTATATTTCTGACTAAAGCCTTAATGACTTCCTCCTGGGGATGTTAATTGGAGGATATTGCTCATGTATGAAGATCTAAATTTATCTGATTAATGGTGAAAATTGGATGTTGCTTTTCAGAGCAGCTGGATTCCGTGCTGCACCGGAGGTCTCGGAGGCAAAGCTAGGACCCCACAGATAAGCTGCAGGACTGGTGCGTGAGATGCATGGGATGTCAGGATGGGCAGGGGGAGGGTTTCTCATGCGGGGAGGGATGGGACTGTGCAACACACTCCAGCAGTGACTGAGGCGAAGAACAGAGGTGCAGTTAGAAGATTTACTGCACAGAAGGAGGAGATCGGCCCATTGCGCTGTGCTGGTCAACAAGGAGTTTCCTGCCTCACCCCACCTTCTAGGTGGCAACTCCCAAGGTGAAGGTCCTGAACATCCAGGGAGCTGTGAGAGCTTTCTTCTCCAGCACTGTCTCAGTCCCTGAACACAGAGCCTCAGCACTCTTTGCTTTACCTTAAGACTTTAGACTTTAGAGATACAACATGGAAACAGGCCCTTCTGCCCACCGAGCCCGTGCCGATCACCGATCACCCCGTTACACTAGCACCATTGTCTCACCAGCAATGGCCATGATGCTCAGGAAATTCCCCGGCCATAGGTTTATTGGGTACAACACACACCCTGGACTTAGATTAGTTTAGTTTAGAGATACAGCAAGGAAACAGGCCATTCAGCCCACCGCGTCCACACCGACCATTGATTATCCTTTCCCACTAGTTCAAAGTTATCCACTTTCTCATCCATTTCCTACACACTAGGGACAATTTACAGAAGCCAATTAACCTACAAACCCACACGTCTTTGGGATGTGGGATGAAAATGGAGCACCCAGAGGAAACCCACGCAGTCACAGAGAGAATGTGCAAACTCCACCAAGACAGCACCCGAGGTCAGGATCGGTCCCGGATCTGCGAGGCAGCAGGTCTACCCACTGTGCTGCTGGGTTGGCCGTAATGGTCTCAGGTGAGCATGGGGCACAGCAAGACGACTCACAGCCAGGCTCCTGATCCCTCCATTTGCTGGTCACGCTGTGCATACTAGCACAATAAATGTGTTAACACAAACCTTCATCCCCAGCATCTTAAGGACGGTCCTGACCAAAAATGTCATCTATCTATGCTCCCCAGAGATGCTGCCTGACCCAATGAGTTACTCCAGCATTTTGTGTTCATTTGTGGGAACCAACAACTACATTTCCTTGTGTCTATCTTTCACACCAGTGGTCTCATTGCAATTCTCCCCAACTTCTAACTAATTGTTTTAATATCCTGCTGTAAGGAAGTGTCCAACAGGGCATTTCTTCGAGATAAACAAGCCTCGCTTCAGTAATTTCAAATGTATATCTCGGTGCTGCAGGGAGAAGTGAGAGGTGTTAAGTGGATAAATGTCCTTCAGGAACAATCATTTGCCCCATTGGTCAGGGATGTAAGACGGGGACCAAGGCCTTATCAATATTAATAGCAGTCATTGAAGGTGGAGGCCTCTTCCTGGGGAAATGGTACTATCACTGTTACATTCCCAACGCTTCACTGCTTAATATAATTGCAAGATCTCACCGTCTAGGGGAAGGAGAATCTGGCCATTGCATCACGGAGTCCACTCCATCGCACCCCCGCGTTCCCACCTCCCATACTGCCCCTCTCTGTCGCTTCTTTGATTTTTCTTTTCCAGACAGTGAATGAAGAAAGAAAGGAAAGGATATTGCCCATCAGGGGACACGGGAGACGGACCGTGGAGCTCTAGGAGTGGACCCTGCTCTCAGCAACAGCCCCAGTGATGTGAGATCGGCAGACGGCACAGACGTGTGAAGCCACAGCAGGTTCACAATCACAAAAATGCTGAAGAGCCTGATCCCATGCGGTACTGTGGTGACTCAGTGCACTGGGCAAGTAGTGGGCTCAGTTGATGCCTGGACGACTCTGCTGGACAAAGTGGCGCAATGGGGCGGCACAGTGGCACAGCGGTTGAGCTGCTGCCTCACAGCGCCAGAGACCCGGGTTCGATCCTGAGTACGGGTGCTGTCTGTGTGAAGTTGGTACGTTCTCTCTGTGAACACGTGGGTTTTCTCCGTATGCTCCGGTTTCCTCCGACACACTAAAGCCGTGCAGGTTTGCAGGTTAATTGGCTTCTGTAAATTGTCCCTAGTGTGTAGGATAGTGCTAGTGTTCAAGGGGATGGTCGGGCGGCACAACTTCTCCGACAGCGGTGACTTCCTGCCTCAAATGGTATCCAGGGCAGTCACTCCCTCCTTCCCTCTGGAACTCAGATGGTCTGGGTTGGACTGATGAGATTCATTTAGGGCTGGAATTATTCAGTGAACGGTAGGGCCCTATGGACTGTTGTGGTTCAGAGGAACCAAGGGGTGCAAGTACACAGTTCCCTGAAATTGGTGATACAGTAGACAGGGTGGTTAAGAAAGTGTAATGGAACTTCCCTGAATGAAGTGTATGGCATATCCCTGAAGAAGGGTTCTGACCGAAAACGTTCCCCGTTCCTTTTCTCCTGAGATGCTGCCTGACCCAGTAGGTTACTCCAGCATTTTGTGTCTTTCAAAGTGTAAGGAACACTTGCCTTCATTGGTCAGGGCATCAAGAACAAGAGTTAGGACATGATGTTAGAGTTGTACAACATGTTGCTTTAGGCTGCATTGGAGTATTGTGCAAAAGGCCACAACTCAGCAGGTCAGCATCTCTGGAGAACATGGATAGGTGACGTTTCGGGTCAAGACCTTTCTTCAGGAGTATTATGTGCAGTCTGGTTACCACGCTACAGGTAAGATGTGATTACACGACAGAGGTGTGGAAAAGATTCACCAGGATGTGGCCTGGATTTGAGATTGGGTTACAAGGAGAGATTGGACAGGTTGAGTCTATTTCCCCTGGTGTAAAAGCTGTGTTCTATATGTGTAGGCAGATGAGGTTAGTTTATGTTCAGCACAGACAATGTGGGCTGAAGAGCCTACTCCTGTGCTGTACTGTTCTATGTTTTAAAAGAGGGTAGAAGTGATAAGATAGAAAATACATCTAATTATGAGAGGTATAGATTGGGTAAATATGTTCTAAGACTATTTTTAAAATTAGGAGTCAGATAAAATCAGCACCTTTTAAAAAGGGTGAAAAGTTGGTGCCTTATTATGGTCTAGATATTAATGATTCAAATGGATGTTATGATCTGATTGCACTTTTTCCGCGAGAAAGCGATCCCCTATTTTTAATCCGCAGCCAAAAATGACCTGTGAGTAACATCATTTCTCTCTCTGGTTTCACTTGCTATTTCGATCAGAAGTGAATGGGTTTGCTCAGACACAAATATGAAACTTGAACTCAGATGAAATTTTCACAGCGCCACAGCGTCACAGAAGCAGGTTTGAAACAGGCCCTTCAGCCCATCAAGTCTGTGCCAATCAACAGCAAACGATTTACACTAATCCTGCATGAATCCCATTTTTTTCTCCCCACATATTCATCAAATCCCCCCAGATTCTACCCCACACTTAGGCAACAGAGGCATTATTACCGCAGCCACTTCACCTACCACCCCGGACGTTTTTGGAAAGTGACTTTTCAAAATGTAATAAAAGGCAGATCCTTAATCCATCACCTGAGTGAGCACATGTACCAAGGCTGTCGATCAGTTCAGCGTTAGTTAACGTCAGTGGCAGCGTTCTCAGCTCACACTGCAAGCTCCAGCTTATGGGCAAAGATGCAATATCCAGATGTTAATCTCGTCGATTGTCAGTCAGTGGAAGTTTGTGCCTGGGGCCGTACAAACCACAATATAAAAGAATGTAATGACAGTTTATTAGCAGGAATTATTAAACTTCCAGTAAGAATATTTCTGCCTGCCGGTGCTAGAGGCTTCACAAACTCACTCTGCTGCAGCTCACCTTCCCTGAAGGGCAAGAGAGAGTGAGAAGCTATGCAACTTCTGATGTGTATCGAGGGTGATTGGGACAATGCTGGCAAGGCCCAAGCTATATTGCCCATCTATAATGCCCTGGAGAGGGTGGGTGTGATTCATTCTTTTGAATTGCTGCTGTTCTTCCAGTGAAAGATCGTCCATGGTCAGGAGGGAATTCCACTATTTAAACCCAGTGTCCATGTAGGGGCTGGTGATATTATTCCAGTTGAAGACAGGGTGAGACTTGAGTTTGAGGTCGTGTTAGAGTTTGAGTTTAGTTTGCTGTCAGTGCACCGAGGTACAGTGAAAAGCTTTTGTTACATGCTAACCTGTCAGCGGAAAGACAATACATGATCATAATCAAGCCATCCACAGTACACAGATACATTATAAAGGGAGATTTAAAAGAGTGGAGCGATTGTAATGCGTGATTGCAGATCCACTTCTGTGATTAGCACACAAAGAGTCACCTGGGTTGGTGCCATCAGGGAAGCTGTAAGTGGTGGTGTTCCCATCCACCTGGAGCCCTTGTCCTTTTTGATGACCATGGGATTGAGAGATCCTGACTGAGGAACCCCTTCCCAGTAAATGGAGACCTTTCAGGAAACGTATGGAACATCGGAGGCTGAGGGCAGATGTGATAGAAGTTTAGAAAATTATTTAGAGGCATAGATAGGGTAGACAGTCAGAACCTTTATCGAAAGGTGGAAATGTCAAAGATTAGAGGACATAGCTTTAAGGTGAGAGGGACAAAGTTTAAAGGGGATGTGCAGGATAAGATGTGCGGGAACCAAGACCGTGTTTGCGGATCATGTTTCCAAGACCAGCTTGTGGATAGGAAATAGAAGTGGACATTGAATAGGTCTCCACAACATTGCTAAATGAATATTGCCAAAACGGACAAGTGGGCAGAGCCCAAACATAGAAAGGATGGCATTAAAGGAAAGGGTGCCGAACAGATTCCTGAAGACTTTCCCAGCACACTAGCGGGATTGAGTTATAAGGAGAGGCTGATATGTAAGGGCTTTTTTCTCTGGAAGGTAGGAGGTCGAGGAGCATAGAGTCATAGAGCACAGGAATAGTCCCTTCTGCCCATTCATCCATGCTGACCAAGATGCCCTCATCCCATCTGCCTGTGACTGCTCCACATCCCTCTCAACCTTTCTGATCTGCGCAACCTAATCGAGTTTTATAAAAACATAACGAGAGTTTAAAACCAGAGGGCATCGATTAAAAGTGAGAGGGGAAAGATTCAAAGGGGAGCTGAGGGGCAAGGGTTTCACACCTTTTACTACAGATTAGTACAGGTGTCAGGGGTTATAGGAGAAGGCAGGAGAATGGGGATGAGGGAGAAAGGTAGATCAACCGTGATTGAATGGCAGAGTAGACGATGGACCGAATGGCCTAATTCTGCTCCGTGAATTCTAATTCACGGTGGCACTACGGAGTGGGCTGCCTGAGGAAATAGTCGAGGCAGGTACAATTATAATAGTTTAAAAATACCCTCCAATCCAGACGGCATTCTGATAAACCTCCTCCGTACCTTCTCCACAAACTTCCAATAATGGGGAGACCAGAACTGCACACAAAACTGGCCTGACCCACAGAGTTCATTCATGTTTTGCTAAAGATGCCAGCATCTCCAGTGTACCTTGCCTCCGCAGTAGGAGATTGCTGATGGCTGTATCCTTAATTTGACAACAGTGATTACAATTCAGAATTCCCTTCACTGCATTGATTGCAATTCGGGATATTCCAAGCACAAGATGTACAGTTTCAAATCTAGTGTTGGTCGTATTGAAAATAAAGGACGGTGGCTTGTGATTGATGGCAGCCTGCTTGTTTACCTTAGTGAGGGGAGGAGGCGGCTGCAGACACCACTGTGTGTGTCCTTGGCAGCATCTTGGAAGGTGAAGACTCTCTGCTCCCACTCCCTGCCAGCACACTGCAGTCTGCCCCTGACAGCAATGTTCAACAGCAACTGTTGCACAATTAAAGGGCAGCGGTCTCCACAGGAGGGGGAGAGAGAGGGGGGGGGGGGGGGGGGGAGAATCTCTAGACCTATCATGCGTTCTCTCTGTACGTGCTTTAGCAGACAGGGAATATGTCCAGTCCACAGCAGGTTTGCAGAGAAATTTATCAAACAATGTGCACTCAAAAAACCGAGAGAAATCAAGATCACGAGGGGCATGTATAAAGTGAATGCTCACAGTCTCTTCTCCAGGGTAGAGGATTCTAAAAATAGAGGGCGTAGGGTTAAAGTGAGAAGGGAGAGATTCAAGAGAGACAAGGGATACTTTGTCACTCGGACAGTAGTCAATATCTGGAACGGGCTGCCAGAGGAAGCTATCGAAGTGGATACAATTGTGAGGTTTAAAAGACATTTGGTCAGATACTTGGATGGGAAAGGTTTCAAGATCTGGAGCCTGGTTCTTTCCTGAATAGCTCTATGACTATGACTGAAGCTACCAGCAACTTCCTGTGACCTCCACCAAGGACAAGGGAAGCAGGCACAAGGGAGTATTTGTTGGGGAGTTTAAAACCAGGGGGCATAGGTTTAAAGTGAGAGGGGTAAGTTTTAAAGCAGACCGGAAGGGCAACCTTTTCACACAGAGTGGTAGATATATTGAGCGTGCTGCCCGTAGAAGTGGTAGGTGAAGGTACGATTAGAACACTTAAAAATACATTTGGCCAGGTACATGGGTAGGAAAGTTTTGGAGGCATATAGGCCAAATGTAAGTAAATAAGATCACATCAACAGGGGCAAGTTGGGCCGAAGGTCCTCTTTCTGTGCTCTGCATATCTATGTTGGCATTTGAGACTTTTGGATTGACCTATGTACACGCAAGGAATGGTAGTATATGGATTATGCTTGGATAGATAAGAGATAGTCTTGGCATCATGTTTGGTATAATCATTGTACCATGGCCGAAGGCCCTGTTCTTGTGCTGTACTGTTCTATGTTCTATGACTCTATAACATCACCAGCTGCAGATTCCTCTCAATGTCACACACTCTCCCCTAATCCATCTGCCTAAAGGACCAATAGTTTGTGTTTGATTTTCAATTTCTTCTCAAAAGTCGAGGGTTTTATTGTCATATATCCCAAAGATCACAACAAAATATGTTAGCATAATCAGGTAAGCTCAGAACTGCTATAGTTGATTCTTTTCTGTTGTGTTGCTTGCAACATGTTGCCACAGACAGGCACCTAGGTTCTGGAGCATTTAGGTTTGGACGCAAATGCTTACGTTGTTAGTGATGTCCATGTTTCCTGGTACGAATAAACTTAAAGAAGCAGATGGGAAGTTTTAGTATAATATTGATACTGGGCGCACAGCAGCACAGCAGTAGAATCGCTGCCTTACAGTGCTAGAGAACTGGGTTCGATCCTGACTATGGGTGCTGTCTGTATGAAGTTTGTACGTTCTCCCTGTGACCGTATGAGTTTTCCCCAGGTGCTCCGGTTTCCTCCCACATTTCAAAGACATACAGGTTTGTAGGTTAATTGGCTTTGGTAAAGATTGTAAATTGTCCACAGTGTGTAGGATTGTGCTAGTGTACGGGGTGATCGCTGGTCAGCGTGGACTCGATGGGCTGAAGGGCCTGTTTCTGGGCTGTATCTCTAAAGTCTAAAGTAAAAGACTATGGTGTCAGCACAGACTGTGAGCTGAAATCTCTGATGTGCGAGTTGAACACTCGATTTCCACCTCATGGTACCGAGTTTCTTCACCGCAGAATCTGCCTGTCTGTGTCTGTCTGTCTGTCTGTCTGTCTGTCTGTCTGTCTGTCTGTCTGTCTGTCTGTCTGTCTGTCTGTCTGTCTGTCTGTCTGTCTGTCTGTCTGTCTGTCTGTCTGTCTGTCTGTCCGTCTGTCTGTCCGTCTGTCTGTCTGTCTCTAAAACTCTCATCTTGTTTGTTTGTCCGTTGTCCCCTTGCATGTACCCGAAATACAGCCAGAACGGTACACGATAGCGCACCAATTTTGGACCCACCTTGCTCACCAGTGGCCTGTGGTTCAAATGGTTGTTATATTTTTAAAGTTATTCACTTTTTAAACTTAAAAAATCAATTTTTAAACTTTAATAAATTTGATTGGCTCTACCACCTCCCCCCCCACATGGGGTACGGTGCGTCCTGATTGGCTACCTCCATGTTTCATGTCACAATGGGAACACAAGGGGTCCACGCATGCACAGTTGGGGGCTATTGATCTAATACTTACGTAAGATGGCCGCCGGATCCATGTGTGCGCAGTTGGGGGAGGGTTGCCACTCGGAGGGGGGGGGAACCCGCCCGAGTGAGGGGAGTTGCGGCCAATGTGGGGGGGGGGGGAGGAGAGTCTCCTGCTGCTGGCCTACGCGATGGCCGCCCGGGCCGGGGTGAGTGGCTCCCTCTCCCCTTTCCTCTCCCCCTCGCCCGCCCCAGGCCCCGGGCGAGTTGTAAGGGGGGTTGAGGGATGATGGAGTCGGTGAGTGTCATCAGTTGGGGGAGGGATGCCGGGCCCACAGGAGAAGTTTGGATGCTATTTGCCCGTGGTTCAAATGGTTGTTATATTTTTTAAGTTATTCACTTTTTAAACTTTAAAAATCACTTCTCCACTTGGCCTGCCCAGATGGCCGCCGGGGGCAGGATTCGCCCGAGTGACGGGAGTAGCGGCCAATGAGGGGTGCCCAAGAAGGCCGCCGGGGGCGCGAGACCCGCCCAAGTGACGGGAGTGGTGGCCACTGAAGGGGGGGGGTGTGGAGAGCTCTCCTACTATTGGCCCCCTCGATGGCCGACCAGGGCTGGGGTGAGTGGCTCCCTCTCCCCCTTTCCTCTCCCCCCTCGCCCGTCCCCAGCCCCGGGGGAGTTTTTGAGGGGGGATGGAGTGGGTCAGTGTCGTCAGTTGGGGGAGGGTTGCCGGGCCCGCAGGAGAGGTTTGCACCCAACGGGTCCACGCCCGGCTAGTACTGTTTAAAATTATAATTATCAATGAGGCTTTGCTTCCTTTGAGGTGAGTTGAGTGAGGATTGCTGCCAGAACACTTAGCGTTGCCCTGGTGATGTGCTTGTCATTGATTAAATGATTCAGTAATAGTTTATTGTCATATGTACAGTACCTATTTACAGTAAAATGCCTTGTTTTACACACAACTGACCTCACCTAAGCAGCATACAAAGAGTCGTTACGTTTGTGGCACCGTCAAAGTTACAAAGGTTAATCGAACATTCCTATCTGCACATGCCGCCGCACATGGCAGCAGCCCCCCTCCTCCCCACCCCATCACCCCCTCCCCACCCCATCACCCCCCCCCCCCCCCACCCCATCACCCCCCCCCCCCCCCCCCCACCCTTCCATCGGTGACATTCTGTCACTAATGCCAAGTCTTGTTCATCACTTGTTCTTCTCCTACTGTGGACATACACTTTAAAAGCCAGAAGTTCCCTGGAAATGGAGTCATGGCAGTGAGTATCAAAATGACTTAGTGGATTGGAAAGTAATAAGAAGCTTCTCAGATTCTTTTCTCTAGTTATATTCAGTGATGCGTTTTATGTTTCCAACCAGACTGCTCTTTGCTGTACGAAGAATCCTGACTGGTTACAGATCAATAACCAGTCTCAACTCCTCCAGTTCCGACTCGAATATTTCTTTTCTTGACCTGAACCTTATGGTCCATTATCTGACCAAACCTTTCTCTGCAGAACAGTGTATTAGCCAGCATACTGTCAGTGACCCTACCTGTGTCACCGAGGGCTTAGAGGATTGGCTTCAGTAACGTTCTGCGTTATCTCCATGGCAAACCCTGAGCACCTTTATGTAGACAACATGGAGACGGTAAGAAAATCAATTTTTAAAAGAATAAAACTATTGCTAAGAGTTCTCATTAATTCACCATGTTTCCCCGAAATTTCTTTATGATCTACAGAATTAGGATTAAAATGACAGAGAAAGACACAAAGTGCAGGAGTAACATGGACAGGCGATGTTTCAGGTCTGGACCCTTCTTCAGACAGATGCTGCCTCACCTGCTGAGTTACTCCAGCACTTTGTGTCTTTTTTTGTAAACCAGCAACTGCAGTTGCTCCATTAAAATGTCACTGATTGGTTCGCTGGGGTTTGACTGTCAACTGCAGGAAGTCAAGGATCAAGATCCCACGTTAAATCCTGGGCAATCTCAGGACAGAACAAGTTAGGCATAAAGTGCTAAAGTAACTCAGCGGGGCAGGCAGCATCTCTGGGCTGCTGAGTTACTGCAGCCTTTGTGTCTATCTTTGGTATAAACCAGCATCTGCAGTTCCTTTGTTATTACAAGTAATCATAAGGAACTGGGTGGCTTCCTCAGGACACCTGAAGGAATGGGTGAGGTTGGGGAACTGAAGCTAAAGCTTTAATTTATTGTCTATAATCTAACATGGAGGTTGTGAGGGTGAAAACAGCGACTCGCTTTAAGTAATGAAATGTAATATTCCTGCTGCTCCAAACAAGTCAGAGTTCATTCGTATTTCAGGTCCCGATCTGA
Source organism: Rhinoraja longicauda (assembly GCF_053455715.1). Taxonomy (NCBI): domain Eukaryota; kingdom Metazoa; phylum Chordata; class Chondrichthyes; order Rajiformes; family Arhynchobatidae; genus Rhinoraja; species Rhinoraja longicauda. The sequence continues at coordinate 16,453,833 of NC_135967.1, read as the reverse complement.
AACGTCGCCTATCCATGTTCTCCAGAGATGCTGCCCTGCTGAGTTATTCTAGCACTTTGTGTCCTTTTGCACAATACTCCCATGCAGCCTAAAGCAACATGTTGTACAACTCTAACACGATGTCCTAATTCTTGTACTCGATGTCCTGACCAATGAAGGCAAGTGTGCTATAAAATGCTGGAGTATTTGTGTGTGTGTGCTTTGTGATCAGTGAGGCGAGGAATTGTTGTGACCAGACCCAAGAAATAATTAGTGTGCTTCCTGCTGCCAAAAAGAACATTTCAAATTTCAGTAATCCCTCATACATCAGTAGCAAAATTCAACTTGCATCAGTTGTTGGATCTGCCCGCAGGGTCGACGACAACATTCACTCATCTCGCCATCCATGTGGAGCTTGTCAGTGACTGGGTGCCAGGGAACTGACAACTGTGCTCCTGCATTACCGACTCACTCCCTGAGGCAGCAACGAATGTGTCCGTAACCTCATCCCACCACAAAACATTTGGAAAGATTATTGTAAGGATGGCATATTAACCATGCAATCATATACATCCACAATTACACAAAACACTTACACAGGCCGAGAAAGCATACAGTCGGGTTACATCGCAGCTTAATTTGGGAATAGTTCTACCCAAGTTACAAGAAATTGTAGAGTTGTGAACATGGCGCAGTCCATTGCAGACCAAGCTCCCCACCATTGACTCCATCTGCACCACACTGCCTCAGAAAAGCAGCCACATAATCAAAGACTTGTCCTACCCAAGTCATTCCTTCTTCTCCTCGCTCCCATTGGGCACAGAAGGTACAGAAGCTTGAAAGCGCGCGCTACCAGACTCAGGAACAGCTTCTTCTCCTCTGTTACCAGCCTTCTGAATGGTCCTTCCATAAGCTAGGGTACTGTCCGATTCACCTCAACCCCATTAAGGACATTGGACTTTGTCTCTGGAACTCAGCCTTCTGAATGGTCCTTCCATAAGCTAGGGTACTGTCCGATTCACCTCAACCCCATTAAGGTCATTGGATTTTGTCTCTGGAACTGATGCAATACAATGCTGAGAACTAAACATAGCACAAAAAGTAAGGAAATTTGTGTTTGGTAGATTATTTCTTTGTTGTAACAATGCTTCTTGGCAATAAATCTTATACCGTTGGAAAGCCTGTTTATTTCCCTTTTAAATGGTGCCACATTTGTAAGGAACATGCATTTGTGGGATGAGCAGCAGAGCTGAGTATATGGGTTGCGCCCATGAAGAATTTGCCAAATCTCTGCCAATGCCAAACAGCTTATTCTGCCATTGACTCTTGTTCGGTGTTGTTTGGTGGATTGGATGATTGAAGTCTGAAGAAACAAGACATATTGGCAATTTAACAATTTATTCATTTAATAAACAGGAGCCACAGTAGCGTGTGGAAGAACCATACACAGCCATAACAGCCTGGCACCTCCTCCTCATGCTGGTCACCAGCCTGGTCACACACTGTTGTGGGATGGCATCCCATTCTTGTCAGCACCTGGGGGTACCAGAAGCTCAAAACAAGAGTCAATAGCAACAGCAGAATAAGCTGTTTGGCATTGGCAGAGAAGATTTGGCAAATTTTTCATGGGCGCAACCCATATACTCAGCTCTGCTGCTCATCCCACAAATGCATGTTCCTTACAAATGTGGCACCATTTAAAAGGGAAATAAACAGGCTTTCCAACGGTATAAGATTTATTGCCAAGAAACATTGTTACAACAAAGAAATAATCTACCAAACACAAATTTCCTTACTTTTTGTGCTATGTTTATATTCTGCACTCTGGATCCTCCCTTTTGTTCTACCTATTGTACTTGAGTTTGAGTTGATTGGATTTATGTATAGTATTTCCTAATTTTTGATTGGATAGCATGCAAAACAAAACTTTTCACTGTACCTCAGTACACGTGAAATAATAAATCTAAACCTAAAAATAACGGAGATACCAACATCAGTCCAACTCAATATCCATGAGCTCAAAAGCTAAGACATTCAATATACCCACACACTCAAATGAACAGACGTTTTATTTTTGTATAAATGTTTTATTCAGTGCATCTGTTGGTGTACACAACAAATAATAAACAAGTCAACAGTTGAGAAGCAGCAAAACTGCTTGTAATTATAACCCATGAAATGCTCGGAACAGGTTATCCAACATGTTTAACACACAAATCCTAAGTCATGCAGCTCTATTCCATTATTACCAGCTTTCTCCCATGCAACAAATAAATTAAAGTAAAAGTCTAAACTAATCGACTGAATAACAACAACCTCTGTGTAGCATGTATGGGGATGAGTTTAGGGTAAACTCCCCAAAGGAAACTTCATTTACACCAATTCCCACCATGCCCAGCGCAATAAAAGAATGTCTGGTAGTGTGATACAAATAAGACCTTCTTCTTTGTTATAAAAATGAAGTCACCCAAAACTTTAGTTTCCTTAAGAATAAAAGTCACCACAATAAAGGTCAAAGTGCAAATCACAAGGTGCGAACAAGTCACAAGGGTGCAATTTGCTAACCAATAGATTTCCATATTCTAGGCTTTGCACTATTATATTATAGTCACTACAAATCTATAAAGCCTTTCCTCAAGATTGCTTTGTCACACTTTGAACCACAGTATAATCAGCCTGAGATGCGGCTTAATTCCTGTCTGTCTGTTTTCGAGTTAGCAACCCTGAATAGTTTTTGAAAGAGATTCTATCCGTTTGTTGGAGTATAAAAAGAAACTATAGAACTGCAGTATAGCAAAACACTACCCATGAAGTAAAGGAACTAGATGCGAGTGTACCAGGAGGGGGTTGAACAGCATTGAGCCAAGAACGTGATGCAATTAATTTTTGTGTTCCTCATTCCTTTAGTAAAACCCAAAGGTATCTGCAATCCTCTGGTGAGAGCCAATGTTATCTGGACTGTGTGTGTGTGTGTGTGTGTTCGACGCTGAGGTATAACTTGCTTTCAGCTGGCGAACAAGGTGTGATAGTTTGAATGATTATTTTCCCAGAGAAACATCAGACGTCGGGACAATTGGGGCATTTCTTCTGCGCTGCCTCTTTCCCAAAATGAGGTTCCATTGGCTATCCAGGTGCCTGGAGACTTGCACAAGCACTTTCTCAGCTAAAATTATCGGGATTTATCCACCCCCAGAAAAACCAGAAGACCTAAAAGGCTGACAGGAGAGCGACTCTACCCAACCCTGGGGCTGGTTTCCTGAATCATTTTACAACAGAAAGAGAGTGTCTGCTAGTAATAGGTTGACAGCATCCACTGGCGACATGCCTGGACTGGCGGCCTTCCACCTGGCTACGTCGATTCAGTCTGACTCACCGCCTTGCCCCCGTTTAGCACGGCCGAGGCACTTCTGCTTTTGGTGGGGGTGCCGGAGCGGGACAGCACTTCAGCCAACTCGTGGAGAGACGGCTCTCTGTAGAGGGCGACTGGAAAACAGAAGAGCAGAGCAGCGTTAGATGGGGCTACCGGCTGCTTTGTTGGCAGTGTGCAAGCATGCGGTCAATCCATCCTAGAGTCATAGAGTTGCAGAGTCACAGATTCACAGAGCCTTGGAGTCACAGAGTCATAGTCATAGAGTCTTACAGTGCGGAAACAGGTTGATCGACTCAACTTGCCCGCACCGACCAATATGTCCCTTCTACACTGGTCCCACCTGCTTGCATTTTGCACATATCCCTCTAAACCTATCCTATCCATGTATCTGACCAAATGTTTCTTAAACGTTGCAATAGCACCAGCCTCAACTAGCTCAACCAGCACCCCCTGTCTATTTATCTATTCAAATGTCTTTCAAATTGTTGGGTGGGTTCATGGACACATGGATGGATTCCTGCTCTCCCAGCCTCTTTCCTCTGACATCCCATTCCTCTGAAGCCTGGGTCCAAACCCAGAGATGGTGCATTGACGTGGTCTGAGACCTGGTCCCAGTATGTGGGGTCCTCGGGGGGAGAGGGGGGTATAAAGGGGAGGGTATCAGCTGTGAGTGCCCATTGGATCAGAGCGGTCTGTTTCACCACCACTTTCGGTCACGGAGCAAAATGGAGACCTACAGTAACTCCCACCATGCAGCAGTGATGGGAAAGCTCAGAAATCCCTATTGATTTCATACTGGCTTCTGGAGCGGTTGTGAGGGAAGGGAGTGGAGAGCGGAGGTAGACAACAGGAACTTTATTTGTGCTGAGGGAGTCCGGTCTAGCCGATTCTAGGTCTCTGTGCAAGCCTTAGACTCCTCCAAATAATTAGCCAGTTGACTCCAAGGCTCAATGGATCTGTGAGCTTCCCTCTTCCACTGGCTTTGATCTCCCCTCTTGCACAGAGTGCTGTAAGGTTGTAGATTAAGCAATCCACAGCCCTGCCCAGCAGAGTAACTGAGGGAGTCCAATGAAGCAGCACATTCTCTGCACAGTGACATTATTTTGTTACGTACAGTTCAGTAAAGTATTGCAATACCTAAGCACATCGCAATTAGCAAAGTATAAAGAAAGAGTCTACTGCTTTCAAGAGCTGCCAGATATTGGCACCATTTTCAAAGTCCAGTTAACGCTCTAGTTCTTTTGAGTGGTACCTGATCCAGGCAGGCCCCAGGCTGCTGCAGGCTTCCCGCCATTGACTGAAGGGTCTGTTTCCACGCTGTATGACTTGCTGACTCTATGACTATGACATCCAAATTGTGCAGCTCTCTGAAAGCTCTGGGATATCAGAATGTTGCATGGATTAGAGGCTATTAGCCTGAAGGAGACTTTGGAACCACATTTGCACTTCCAAAGCCTCCACATCCTTCCTGTAACAGGGCGACCAGAATGGCACACAATATTCTCCTGCTTTCTCTTGTTGTCTCTTCTTGACAATGTATGTTCCTTTCACAGGCACAGGTTTGTGTCCCCTCAACAAACAACAGAGAAAGCAGTTTGTGTTTTATTTTAGAGCAAAAATACCAAGAAACTCAAAATCTGAAGCAGAAGCAGAAAATGCTGGAAATACTCGGCAGGTGAGGTAACATTTGTAGAGATAGAGACATGATATATGGCAACACTTCAATAAGACAATCGCTGTGAGATGGTGCTCAGTCGAAACTACCTCCATGTTTATTCAAATAACATTAACTACAACTCACAATTGGCCAAGGACAACATTGAGAAGTTCTGTGGAAGAACAATTTCCTTTCACTCCTGAGGAGATTTAATCGCTTCTTCAATAAAAATTCCTTTGGTTGAGATCAAGATATATTAAGGCAGAACATAGAGTACAGATTATGGACTCAGGGAAACTAATCCAAACTTTTTCAGGTAGTCCAGATGTACCTCACCTTCTTCAAAGTATTAAAAGTTATTCACCATAATTTTCCACACTAACAGGAGACATAAGTCTGACGGACAGGAGATAATTGGACTCAGAATCTAAATGAGGTAGTTTAATCACTGCTGGCCAGCCATGAAAAATGACCACTTTGACGCTTTTTATAGCTTTTTGTTTTGCATCACACAAAGTTAAATTAAGTTCCAGGGCAACTTTTCTGTTGCTGTTTTAATGTAAATGCTGGCAGGTGAAAATTCGAGGCCGGATGAGTTTCAGATAGCCTCACTCTCCTGAACACCCTGACTCAGTGCTTCAGGAGATAGTCACTCCCCAAACTGTGCTGAGAGTGAAGCAGAGACACTCATAGCTCCTCACTCCGACTCCATTCTGGCGGGGATGGTGAGTGGGAGCAGCCAGGCCTGGCTGGTGTTGGATGTGGACATCAGGAACACAGGTATCGGAATATTGAGCAAAACACAAATTGCTGGAGGATATAAAAAGGTCAGGCAGTATCTGTGGAGAGAATGGACAGGTGGCGTTTTGGGTCGGGACCCTTCTTCATTCCCTTACACAGATGCTGCCCGACCTGCAGAGTTACTCCAGTACTTTGTGCTTTGCTTCAGATTTTAGCATCTGCAGTCTCTTGTGTCTCCACTCATGTTAGAGAGTCTTGCATCAGTGAGGGTGGAACTGCAGCTGTTGTTTGGGTGAGACCCCTACAAGTCATGACGTGGTCCTCCACAAAGACCCTGGTGCGTCACCACCCCACAGCAGGCAACGCAGATAGCAGAAGTAGAAGCAAGGGAAAAGCCTTGTGGAAACAAGGAACTGCAAATGCTGCTTTACAAAAAAAAGACAAAGTGCTGGAGTAACACAGCGGGTCAGGCCGCATCACTGGAGAACTGGAGTTGGTGACGTTTCAGGTCGGAACCCTTCTTCAGACTGATTGTGCGGAGGGGGGGGGGGGGGGGAGAAAGCTGGAGGAGAGGAGGGGTAGGACAAAGCATGGCAGGTAATAGGCAAACACAGGCAGATAGTTGAACAAAGGCTAGTGAACCTAGGGGTGGCACAGTGGTACAGCGATATTGTGGCCTTCCAGCACCAGAGACTCGGGTTCGATCCTGACTATGGGTGCTGTCTGTGCGGAGTTTGCACGTTCTCCCTGTGACCTTGTGGGTTTTGTCCGGGTGCTCCGGTTTCCTCCCACACTCCAAAGGCGAGCAAGTATGTAATTGGCTTCTGTACATTGTAAATTGTCCTCAGTATGTAGGATAGTAGGATCGTGTACATGGCAAAAATAAGTCTCACCTTCTAGCGGTTTGGGGAGGAAGTGGGCGGCCGGTTTGTTTTTCTTCACGTGGTTGCCCTTCATGATCTCACCCTCCTTGTTGAGACCCAGATACCAGCCTCTGCCAGATTGCTGCTGTCGGTACAACATGGACGAGTAGGTCACATAGTAGTTTTCAAACACTGACTCTTTGAACCTGCACTCGGGGGTGAAGTGTTCCTGTTCAAAGACAAAAAACAGATGAGAACGTCAACTTTTTCACGCAATTCTCAGCTTCTCAGAGAAAGTTATCGTGTGCCAAGACATTTTTTACATGATTCTGTTAAAAAAAAGGCACAGGGTGCGAGAGTGACTCAGCAGATCACGCAGTATCTCTGGAGGACATCTCTGGAGGACACGTTCCAGGATGAGACCCTTCCTCAGATTCCTGATAGAAGTATATAAAATGATGGCTTATCCATGTTCTCCAGGGATGCTGCTGAGTTACTCCAGCACTTCGTGTTATTTTTGTGAACCAGCGTCTGCAGTTCCTTGTATCTCCATGTTTGAACGGTGTTTTTCATTTGACTGGAGGTGGCTGCTTGCTGCGTACAATTAGCTACCATGTCCATTTGCACAATGAAAGGCCTGGACAGAGCGGGCAAGGAGACTATGTTTCCAGTAGTGGGAGAGTTCTCGCATAAGTTTCCATACGGAGGAACTCTGGTGGCAGTGGGGCTAAACTGATGGGGGCACTCTCCAACACTCCTTACAACCCTTCTGAGATATTCCTTGCAGTGCCTAGGATTTCCTGATTCGAGTGGAAGCCCTCTTCTTATTTAGGAGGCACAGAGGAGTTTAATGTTGTTTACTGGGACAACCATCAATCTCTGGTATTAGAGGAGTAGATAGCAGTAGATAGGAAAAGATAAGTTAAATTGACATCAGGAGTCATCGCAATGCACAGCCACAGAAACAGGCCCTTCAGCCCAAGTCATCGAAGCTGGTTGTGATGTCTATTCTGCTAATCCCCAGCTGCCTGCATTGGGTCCATATCTCTCTGCATCTCTCCCATCCACGTTGGAAGCACGCCTGTTAAAGTTGCATCGTACACGTAAATGCCTCTTACTTAAACACACATATAAGCACAACGGTTTAATATCCAGCCAGGATTTAGTTTAGACATACAGCATAGAAACAGACCCTTTGGCTCACTGAGTTCATGGATCACCCATTCATATTAGTTGCATGCTATCCCACTTTTGCATCTATTCCCTGCATATTAGGGGTAATTTACAGAGGCCAATTAACTGACAAACTCGAGCATCTTTGGGATGTGGGAGGAAACCGGAGCTCCCGGAGGAAACCCAAATGGTCACAGGGAGAACATGCAAACTCCACACAGACAGCAGCTGAGGTCAGGATCGAACCCAGGTCTCTGGTGTTGTGAGGCAGCAGCCTGTTTCACACCAACCTCTGATAAAGCTAGTGGGAGTAGAGCTGCCCTCCTTGTGTCAGACACTGGCGGATAAACACCCCACCCCATGCCCTCCACACTCCCCCCAGGGGAGGGTGATCCGGGCCAATTATCTCACTGCTGCCTGAAAGTGAAGTACCCATCACGGCTCGCATAGACAAAGCGTTGTCATCTCTGGTTGCACAGTGGGTGCCGTTAGTCAACCAATTCACAGCATGATTAATGTCCTGGCAAATCTGCTTCGTAGAATGCCAACTCTCCTTATTTCACTCCTGCAGGGAAAATCACAAAAGCACAACACCCCTCCCCGTCGATCTACGTTCCAGGAAAGCACTTCTAAAACGCACAATGTCTATCATAGGAAAAGGATCCTGACCCAAAATGTCGCCTGTCCATTCCCTCCATAGATGCTGCTTGACCCGCTGAGTTCCACCAGCACTTTGTGTGGTGACATCTTACTGCTGGATCTTTCATTGGTAATCTTGTACAATCAAGCGCTGTGGATGAGTTAACCAGGGAGTTGTGGAGGGAACGGTCTCTGTGGAAGTGGAAAGGGGTGGAGATGGGAAAATGTGACTATTGGTGGGAGCCCGTTGGAGGTGGCGGAAATTTTGGAGGATTATATGTTGTATGCGACGGCTGATGGGGTGGAAGGCAAGGACTAGGGGGACTCTGTTTTGCGACTAGGGGGAGGGTAAGGGCAGAGCTGCGGGGTACTGAGGAGACATGAGTGAGGGCCTCATCTATGACGGGAGAGGGAAACCCCCATCCCCTAAAGAATGAGGACATCTCGGATGTGAATTTACAGAGTATTTTACCCAGGGTAGGGGAATCAAGAACCAGAGGACACAGGTTTAAAGGAGAGGGGCAAGATTTAATACATAACTGAGAGGCAACTTTTTCACACAGAGGGTGGTGTGTGTTTGGAACGAGCTGCCAGAGGAGGTAGTTGAGGCAGGTATTACAACATTTAGAAGACATTCGGACAGGTACATGGATAGGAAAGGTTTGGAGGGATATGGGTCAAATGTGGGCAGGTGGGACTAGGGCATCTTAGTCGGCATGGACGAGTTGGGCTGAAGGGCCTGTTTCCCTCCTGTGTGACTTTATGAATGTGACTCTAGGTGATTGTACTCTGGAATCGTCCTGGCCAGGGGGAGTGTGGAATGACAGATGATTCTGCTTTGAGTTCCTGAGGATGTGCAGTAGCCCTGGGCATCCAGTTAGTTTAGTTTAGTTTAGTTTAGTTTATTGTCACATGTATCGAGGTACAGTGAAAAGCTATTTGTTGCATGCTAACTAGTCAGCGGAAAGACTATACATGATTACAATCAAGCCGTCCACAATGTACAGATACATGATATAAAGAATAACGTTTAGTCCAAGATAAAGTCCACTAAAGTCCAATTAAAGATAATAATAATAATAATACATTTATTTTATATAGCGCTTTTCAAGATACTCAAAGACGCTTTACAAAGCAAACAAGACATAAAAACAAACAAACAAACAAAAGATTTGTCCTGACCGAGAAGCGGCGAACAAACAGCGCCAGCATCCTCTCACGTCAGGGTCCGGCAGTAAACAATAAAGAACACAAGACACACAATTACAATTTTAACACAAACAACCATCACAGTGATTGCTCCAGGCACACCCTCACTGTGATGGAAGGCAAAGAAAAGTCTTATCTCCTCCTCAATCTTCTTCCGTGGTCAGGCAGTCAAACTGCTGCCTCGAGGCGATCGAGGCTCCCGATTTTTGAAGCCCCCGCCGGGGGATGGAAAGTCCCAGGCCGAGCCGAGCAGGCCGATGAAGGTCCTGAGCCCCCACTGGGCGATGGAAAGTGCCGCGGCCAAGCCATGCAGGGCGATGGAGGTCTTGCGAACGGGTTGATCGAACCTCGTGCTTCGGGGCGGTCGAAGCTGCCACGGCTGGAGCTCCCGAAAGCCGGTCGCCAGCCAGGGACTTGCGAGCTCCCGATGTTGCGGTTTGCAGGGCCCACGGCCGAAGCCTCCGAGATGGTAAGTCCAGGCTCTGCGGCCGGAGTCCTCAAGGTCGATCCCAGCTGGAGGCCACCGACTCCACGGTGTTAGGCCGTAGCGCTAACGGAGATACGACACGATAAAGGTCGCATCTCCGTTAAGGAGGAGATTAGAAAAAAAGGTTTTCCCCACCCCCCACATATACAGAGCTAAAAATAAATCAAAACATACATTTAAACGATAACAATAGACAAAGCCAAAAAAGACAGAGAGACTGCTGGTCTGATAGTCTGAGGGTCTCCAAAAGATAGTCTGAGGGTCTCCAATGAGGTAGATAGCGGCTCTCTAGTTGGTGATAGGATGGATCAGTTGCCTGATAACAACTGGGAAGAAACTGTTTCTGAATCTGGAGGCTTGCGTTTTCACACTTCTGTACCTAAACGCTGAATGTTAGACTAAATGCTGCGACTGAAGTGGACCTCGTTGAAATGTAAAGAGGAATTGATCTCGGAATGGGCAACTTGTCAGGAATCTGCAGACACACCTCTCAGCAGCAATCACTCGTACACCATCTTGGAAGTCGGGCTGGCATCTAGTTCTGGCAGTGATTGGGTGGGTCAGGAGAATGAAGCTGTGAAAAGCTGATCGTCGCACGTACAAAGAAATAAAACACAAACTAGGTGCTTGACGAGATCACATGATCGTTCATTGATGCCCCAGCTTTCAGCATGGTCATACAGTCATAGAGAGACTATAATCTATAATCCCATCAGAGGGTACGCACATTTCTTATTGTTGAGCAAAAACACAAAGTGTTGGAGGAACTCAGTGGGTCAGGCAGCCACTGGGGAGGGAACAGACAGATGGTGTTTTGGGTTGGGACACTTCTTCAGATGATACTCAGGCTGAAGAATGGTCCCACCCCAAAATGCCGCTTGTCCATTCTCTCCGCAGATGTTGCCTGACCTGCTGAGTTCCTCCAGCACTTTGTGTTTTGCTAAAGATTTCAGCATCTGGAGCTTCTTCTCAACAATCTCTTAGCTGAGGCACTGTCCAAATCAGCACCAGACTCAGGAACAGCTTCTTCCCCTCTGTTATCGGGCTTCTGAATGGTCCTTCCATTAGCTAGGGTACTGTCTGATTCACCTCTACCCCATTGCGGACATTGGACTCTGTCTCTAGAACTGATGCTCTACAATGCTGAGAACTATATTCTGCACTCTGTACCTTCCCCTTTGCTCCACCTATCGTATGAGTTTGGCTTGATTGTATTTAGGTATGGTATTATCCAATCTGGATACGTCTGCACTGTACCTCAATACACTTGACAATAATAAACCTAAATCTAAACCATCAGTCGCTTGAACATGACACAACACTAACCTCAACTCTAATCAATGGTTTGTCTTTGGTTGAACGAAAGACCTCGGGCTTTTTTGCACTAGAATTGGGGTCATTAATTTGTTGAATTTTTGGTTATTGCATATTATCCATGTGTACTGTGTTTACAGGCCTGCTATGCTGCTGCAAGTAAGAATGTTATTATTCTGTGTTCGGTAAATATGATAATTGAACACTCCTTACGCTTACTGCCCCAGCCACTATTTTAAACCCTCCCTAGTAGCGCCAGCGATCATCTCTGCCTGGATATTGGTTCCCCTCCAGTTCCACCAGACTTGTGTTCAGGTCCTGTGGCCCGCACACCCAGGCTGACACTCAGTTGTGCCCGTGCAGCGCTGAGGGAGTGTAGCATCGCTGGAGGGTCAGTCTGAGGATGTTAGAGTGGGGTAGGTAGAGTCAAGGTGAAGGACGGGCAAGATGTTCTTGTAGCTTTGGGAACATGTGACTTAGTTTAGTTTAGAGATACAGTGCGGAAACAGGCCCTCCGGCCCACCAAGTCCACGCCGACCAGCGATCCCCGCTCATTAACACTATCCTACACACACTAGGGGCAATTTACACATACACCAAGCCAATCAACCTACATACCTGTACGTCTTTGGAGTGTGGGAGGAAACCGAGGATCTTGGAGAAAACCCACACAGGTCATGGGGAGAACGTACAAACTCCTGTAGTCGGGATTGAACCCTGGTCTCCAAAGCTGCGCCGCCGTGCCGCCTTACGTGATCCTCATGCAAAATCAGGATTGTATTGCTGCTTTGGGGAGCTGTTATACACAAATAAACTGTTCATCCGGTTTTTAACAAGCTGTGAGGTGCTTGGTGTCACCTGCATGAAAGGGTCATGAAAATTGCTCCAATGTTATAAGTAAAGGCTTCACAGGGGCGCAGCAGTACACCTGCTGCCTCACAGCGCCAGAGACCCGGGTTCAAGTCAGACCTCAGTTATCTATGTGGAGTTTGCATGTTCTCCCGGTGACTGCATGGGTTTTCTCTGGGTGCTCTAGTTTTCTCCAAAGATGTATGGGTTTGTAGATGAATCAGCTGCTGTAAATTGCCCCTAGAGTGTAGGGAGTGGATGAGAAAGTGGCATGACGTAGAAGCAGTGTAAACGGGTGATCGACGGTCAGTGTGGACTCGATGGCCAAAGGGCTACTTTCCATGCTGTATATCTAAACTAAACAATAGTTTATTTCTACCTCCTATACCTCCTCCCTCGACTCTGGCCAGGGACCCTGACAGTCCTTTCAGGTGAGGCAGAGGTTCATGTACCTCCTCCAACATCATCTACTGTATCTGCTGTTCTGGGTGTGGACTCCTATATATCGGTGAGACAAAGCGCAGGCTAGGCGATCGTTTCGCTGAACACCTTCGCTCAGTCTGTCCTGGCCTAGGCCATCTCCTGGTTGCCAAATGCTTTAACTCTCCTTCCCATTCCCAAACTGACCATTCTCTCCTGGGCCTCCTCCACTGTCAGAGTGAGGCCAAACACAAATTGGAGGAACAGCACCTCATATTTCGTTTGGACAGCTTCCAACCCAGTGGTTTGAATAATTGATTTATCTAACTTCAAGTAACTCTTGCATCCCCAATCTCTCCATTTCTCCCCCACCCTAATCGTCACAGTTTCACAGCTGTCCTGCTGTTTTATTGTTTGTATCACTCGTTATCAACTTCCCTACTTACCTACTCACCTTGTAGGTTCCACCTTTCCTTGATCATTGCTGCTTTTTGCATATCTTTCATTCATTTGTTCTATGTACCTATTCATATCACTCATTTCCCTCTCCCCTAACTCAGTCTGAAGAAGGGTCTCGACCTGAAACAGCACCTATTCCTTTTCTCCAGAGATGCTGCCTGACCTTCTGAGTTACTCCACCATTTTGTGTCTATCTTTGGTGTAAACCAGCATCTGTAGTTCCTTCCTAAACAGACTGTTCATCTAGTTTCTCACAGGCTGTGAGATGATGGGTGTCATGTGCAGGTCATGAAAATATGTTTTTCTCTTTAGTTGCACTTTTAGGAAAGTTCAGTCTGAACATTTTTGATCCTATTTATAATCAGGAGCCAACATCTGGAATCAAGACCATGTGTAGTTCCACCTCTGGCATGTCCTTGCAGCGGCAAACAGCTGTCACCTGCGTGGGAACCAGCTGCAGAGCATTGAACGCACCAAGGGATGGCAGCATAGCTGGAGGGCAGTGACTGGTCAGACACGGACACCTGCAAACCCTTACACTCCAGTTATCCATGACAGAGTGCGAGCGAGCGAGGGACTGATGGAGGAGCAGTGGCTGGGGACCAGTTGGTTTATTGGTTTATTACCATCCTGTGTACTGAGTCCAACCGCTTGAGTTTATTTCTTTGATGAATGTTTATTTCCCAGTTGGTTAATCTGTACTCATGTGTTCAAAGCTCCCTCAGCAGCTGGCAGCTCAACGGTGGGCAAATATGTGTTTCTATAAGTGTGGTCTGAGTGAGGGAGCAGGTGTGTGCATCAAAATCACACCCTGTAGGTTTGTGCATTATCTGTGTGTATGTATGTATGTATGTATGTATGTATGTATGTATGTATGTATGTATGTATGTATGTGAAAATAACTGCAGATGCTGGTACAAATCGAAGAGAGGGAATGGGTGACTTCTTCAGTCTGAAGATGGGTCTCAACCCGAAATGTCACCCATTCCCTCCCAAATGCTGCCTGACCTGCTGAGTTACTCCAGCATTTTGTGATATGTATGTATGTATGTATGTATGTGTAAGACAATGTCAAAATACGTGCCTATGTGAATATGAGATCTGAGCCCAAGGACACTGTATACCTGGGAAAGCAACTATGAGTTAAGGTGTGTGTGTGTGTGTATGCTTGCATGCGTTGAAGTATGTGTGTGTTGTTTTGTGTATCTGTGTGATTGTGTGTGTGTATCGGTGTATGTGAGTGTTTATTTCGTGGGTGTCTGTGTGTGAGTGTGTATGTGTGAGAGTGGGTGCGTGAGAGTGTTTGTCTTGTGTGTGTGTGTGTCTGTGTGGGTGGGCCTATATACGTATGAGTGTATGTGTGTATGTTTTGTGTGAGTTTGTGTCTGCATCTATATGTATGAGCGTACATGTATTAATGTGTGTACGAATGTGTGTGTCTGTGTGTGTGTGCGTCTGTGTGTGTTTCTATGTGTGTTAATGTGTGCGTGAATGTGTGTTTGTGTGTCTGTGTGTGGGTGTGTATCTATCTGTGTGTGAGTGTATGTCTGTATCTTTGTGTGTGGGTGTGTGTGTGTGTCTCTGCGAGTGTACATGTGTGTGTCTCTATCTGTATAAGTGGTAGGTAGTTTGTGTAACTGACTCACCAGGTGTGTTGATGGAGATGAATGTCTCAATAAAATACATGGACGATTGGATACAAATTGGCCAACTGCCCATTTTGGATATAGGAATATAGGCGAAACCGCAAAAGACTGCAAATGATACAAAAATTAATCATTGTAGGCAGAGCTTCTTTTGGCAGACACATGTCTATTAAAATCAAGTTACATTAATCAACAATTTTTTTTCCATCAATATATCCCCTCTTCTGTTTTGATTGTTGACCAATCAACTTCTACTTTAACAATTTAATCGCAAAAAAGTATAAAATTAAACATGCTAAAATTAAAGATATTGTAAATAGTCTAGTTTTTAACTTTTAAGAAGTGCTGGTGTGCTATACAGGTGGATATGTGTATCAGCATCCTTTGTCTGCAAAAAAAATCTCTGCCTACAACTATCAATTCTTGTAGCATTTGCAGACTTACTGATGATAATTTCTATAATCCTATATTCTAAATGGGCAGTTGCACAATTGTATCCAATCTCCCCTGTATTTTTATGAGACATTCATCTCCATCAACACACCTGGTGAGCCAGTTACACAACCCACCTACCACTTAAATATAGGGGGGGGGGCTGACAAGTATGCGGGTGATGCAGTTTGGGAGAATCAATAAGGGTAGGGCGTACATTTGAAGGTGAAATATGAAATGGAAGTTGAAGATCTATCCTTTGTACACACACCCTGGAGCGGGTGAATATCTTTTTAGACTTTTAGACTTTAGAGATAAAGCGCGGAAACAGGCCCTTCGGTCCACTGAGTCTGCAACGACCACCAATAACCCCGTACACTAACAATATTCTACACACGAGGGATAGTTTACAATTTTACCAAAGCCAATTAACCTATAAAGCCTGGAGAAAACCCATGCAGTCACAGGGAGAATGTATAAACTCCATATAGACAGCACCGTAGTTATGTTCGAATCCGTGTCTCTGGCGCTGTGAGGCAGCAACTCTACCACTGTGCCACCGTGGCACCCTGTTTGAAGGCCAGTGGGATCTTAGGTTTGCCGGCAGGAGACTGATGATGCTCTCTCATCAGATGCTGACCGTCTTGTTGAGAAAGCAGCAACGTGATTACATGGCGAAGTTTTTTCTCAGATATCGCGCCAGACCAGCAAAGCTTACAAAGCTGGTGTGTGATCAATAACTAGCCCAGGCAATAATTTTGAATCCATTAATAAAATGCCTAAAATCATTGCCGAGTCTGAATTACAAACATTGTCAGTAATTAAATGGGCAATTGATTGCTACAGCAATTCACTGCTCAAATCACAAACCTTCATCCAACAGAGTAGAGGCAATGCAAAAATACAACCTGTTGCAGGAACGTAGCGGCTCCGATCAACATCCTGTATCAGGGCTGGATCTAATTCCTGGTTTCTAGCCACTGCCAGTGATTCTGTATGATTGGATCCACTCACACATTGGGAGGGTATTGCAATATCAGAGGACACAGAGTAACTCAGCGGGTCAGGCAGCATCTCTGGAGAACATGGATAGGTGATGTCTCGGGTTGGTACCCTCCTTCAGACTGATCTCGTCTAAAGAAGGATCCCAACACGAAATGTCATCTACCCATGTTCTCCAAAGTTACTCCAGCACGTTGTGTCTTTCATTGTAAACCAGCATCTGCAGTTCCTTGTGAAAATGCAATATCAGAGGATTTTTTCTGCAAGAGGTTTTAGACCGAGACTCTCACAGATGGACATAAGTGAATTTGAAGCAAGCCGTTGATTTTGATTATAATGACAATTTAATATTGTCAAGGTGCATCGGAGGAGTGTCATCAAAGGTATGATTATAAGGTAATGTGTATTTTCACTAGGACATTGCCCGGTTTGGAGTATTACCTTCAAGGAGAGGTTGCACAAACTTGGATTACTTTCTCTCAAGCATTGGTGGTTGGGTGGGAGATGGGAACAACAAGAGTGCTTCAGTGGTCTGCAATTCATCACGTGAAATATAACAGCAACAGTTTCAAAAAGAGAACGATGCAGCATTCTCTCTGATATTCATCCCTCGTGCAGCATCACTTCAACACATGTGGACTTGGTGAGCCAAAGGAACTGTCTCTATGTTGTATGACAGCCCATTAATCAAACATACCAGGTACTGAATAATTTAATTTAGCATAATAGCAACAAAAGAAATAGAAGCAGGAAAATGTAAACACAATTAACTGCAGGTTCAGTTTACAAAAAACAGCACAATGTGCTGGAGTAACTCAGCAGGTCAGGCAGCATCTCTGGAAAACATGGAGCGACCTTTCTACAAACCTTTCTTCTTAGAAGCAGGAGTTGGCCAACAAGCCACTCTGCTGTTCATTGAGTGATGGCCAAGAGAAGCAAGATGATCAAAGAGACACAAGGAACTGCAGATGCTGGAATTTTGAGCAAAACACAAAGTGCTGGGGGAAATATCAGGCAGCATCTGTGGAGGAAATCGACAACTTACGTTTTGGGTCGTGTCCCTTATTCAGACTGATTGTAGTAGAGAGCAGAAAGGTGGGGGTGGGACAAAGCCTAGCCAGTAATCGGTGGAAACAGGTGAGTGTGGTTTGAGTTTGTTTTGTAATAGAGTTCAATAAGTGTGAGGATTAAGCTCACTGTCAAACTATTAATAACCATGCCGAATAGCACCTTGTAAAATGACTTGGCTAAGAAGGGGAATGATGGCTGTGATAATTTAAAACAAGTGCCATCCACGCTGTATCATTTACCTAGGACCCAAACCTTGCAGGACCTCGAAAGGCCGAATGGCCTCCTCCTGCACCTATTGTCTATTGAAGAACCAGCAGGGATGTATCATGTCGAAAGAGGCCTTGACCACAAACAGAAATATCTGAGACACAAGGAGCTGCAGATGCTGGAACCCTGAGCAATACACAAAGTTCTGGAGGAACTCAGTGGGTCAGGCAGTACCTGTGGAGGGAATGGGCAAGCAATGTTTTGGGTCAGGATCTTTCTTCTGACTGTCATAGGGGCAAGAAAACTGGGAAAAATATATATAACTGATGTTAGTTTCTTGCCTGATGGAGTGGACGGAGGTTAAAGGGAGAATGTCCACACAAGCTCATGAGGAGTCATAGGCTCCACCTCAACATCAAACTGTTATTTCAGATACTGGGCTCCCTGAACGTCAACGAATGCTGCATCTTCTAACAGGTAGTGTTCATGGGAAGCATAATGCCGGCTGCATCACTGCTTGGTTTGGGATCAGCTCTGCTCAAGACCGCAAGAAATTACAGAGAGTTGTCGATGTAGTCCAGTCCTGTCCATCATACAGACCAGATTCTATACCTCATGTTGCTGCGGAAAAGCAGCGAACATAATCAAAGACTTGTCCCACCCTGGTCATTTCTTCTTTTTCCCGCTCCCATCGGGTAGAAGGTACAGAAACTTGAAAGTGCGCACCACCAGACTTGGGCAGCTTCTTCCCCTGGTATCAGGTTTCTGAATGGTCTTTCTGCAAGCTAGTGTACTATCTGATTCACCTCAACCTCATTGCAGACATTGGACTTTGTCTGGAATTGGTGCGTTACAATGCTTTTTTATTTTCAGTAGCATGTCTGATGGGGAAAAGCCAGGAGAATGGAGAATGGGAAGGAGTCCGATCTAAAGTGGACCACTTAGTGTGTATATCAATAGTGGTCTGAGTCAGGACTGAGACTGTTACTCTACAGGGTTTAGATCTTGATGGGAGCAGATGGACAGACTACACTTCAGGATGGGCCCCTTCTTCGGACAGATGGGGTGGTAGTGGTGATGATGGATACCTTTATATCTTGGTAGTGTGTGGAAGCACATGACTGGAGGACAGCGAACGAGGATTCCTTATTCCAGAAAGGTGATAGGTCTCAGCCAGGTAAGAGGTTAGTTGATCCTGCATCAGTGGGAGGAAACATAGTGGAAAAAAGTCCAAGGGGCACTACTTATTTCCCCTTGGAAAAAACAGGGTGTATTGTAAGGGATAAACTATGGGCTTTGTTCATGGGAAATCCTATCTTACTGACTCGATGGAATGCTTTGGGGTTCAATGGGTTCAATGGTTCTTTATTGTCTCACGTACCTAGGTCCAGTGAAATTCCTTTTTTGCTTACAGTTCAGTAAAAAATCTTACTGTGCATTGGCACAATCATATTTGGGTACAAGAGTGCAAGAATAGTAGATCATTCTGAGACGGTGCACAAGATTTGTCATGTTGCTGGCACCAATTTGTGTGATTTAAAGCCAACATTGTCAGCAATATAGAGTTTTAGTTTTCCATAAAGGCCATTGTCCAGACTGTGGCACTGGGTTGGAGTTCTCCCCATTAGTTCTCCAATCCAGGAAACACCCTGGTGAATCTCCTCTGCACTCTCACCAGCCCAGTCACCCCCTTCTTATCAGACGGTGAAGAGTAAATTGATGAGAGCAGTGTTGTGGGGGATTCAGTAAGCCTTCTGACATTCCAGGCTTGGTAAGCATTGAAAAATGGAGACACAAAGAACTGTCGATGTAGGGATGTTGAGCAAAAATACAGAGAATGGAGAGATATAGACCATATGCAGGCAGTGGAGAATAATTTAAATTATCGTCATGGACACTGTGTGCTGAAAGGCCAGTTACTCTGCTGTACTGTTATACTCTAAGCTATATTCTGCATTCTGTATCTTCCCTTTGATCTACCTATTGCACAAGTTTGAATTGATTTTATTTAGGTATAGTATTATCTGAATTGATCGGACAACATGCCAAGCAAGGCCTTTCACTACACTTCGGTACAAGTGACAATAATAAACCTAAAACCTTCATGAGCAGTTTTGCTCCTGTGCTAAAATCCCACCTTGCACTGCAGCTGAAATGACTGTGGAATTTTGCCATGTATGTGATTAGAGTTTCTATGGAAACACTGTCAGTATGAAAACAAGACCTAAGCCTTTGGGTAGAGGCTGTTGATGGAGTGGATTATAACATGCCTTTGAGAGCAGACGAACACCAAACCAAGCAGTTGTTTCAGCATCCATAACACATGAAGAAACATTGGTGAGGATATTCATGGTCCACCCAGCCCATTCCGTGCCCGCAATCTTTAGCCCGCCTCATCTCATGCTTCCTCACCAGCACACACACATTCCCATCACAAGACTGATTAAAAGCACAGCTCCCAATTAGGGTAGGTGTTGGTCTGACGGAGAGCATGAGTGGAGGCTGCAGATCTGTGCAAACCATCGCTAATCCGGGGTCTCTGGTACTTGCCACAGAGGTGGTAGGCTGCCCCGCCAACTTTAACCCACTCCCAGTGAAATCAGCAGAACCAAACCCACGGAGCCCAGCAATGTTCCCGGCCAGCCTTGCGGGGGGCAGAAGCTCCCATTGTGCTGCGGCCACATCTCGACAGCAGGCCTGGCTCGCCCGCGGCAGAACCGGGAACACACCTGGAGTCGTCCGAGTCTCGTCCCCTGTTCAATCCCAAAGACCGGGAACAAGGGAGGAGGGTGGAGAGAGCCGGCGATGACGGCGGACGCTGGCCAAAGGGTTGTTTTCAAGATGTTGGCGGATGGAGGAGAGGATCGGTGCTATCAGGACAACGGGCCTTTCAGGCCAAGATAAGACTGCACTCTTAAGAACTTTGAAACTTTGTTGGTGCTAAAAACATGGCGACTCTTTGTGTACTGTCTGGGTGAAGTCTACTATTACATGACAAACATTGCACTTTTGTATTTATCTATGATTGTGCTTAGCTATAGTGTGATTTTACTGGATTGTATGCAAAAAAGATTTTCACTGTGCCCAGGTACATGTGACAATAAAGTATCATCTTCATCATATTAAATACTCCACTCTGTGGACACCCAGGGGAGCTGTGGTGAAAGTGCCGAGGCGATGTGTGGGGCTTCAAGTATAGAGATGTTGGGCTCGTCTCCATGAAGCTGAGATGGTTAAGGGGAGATTTTAAAACCGGGTTCAAAATTATGAAGACTTTCACATAATAAAAGGCAAGAAATGCTTCAGGACAGTCTGAAATGTGGTAATCATAGGGCAATGATTACAACAATACTGATAAAAGATCTAGTGGGATAGGTGGCACAACACAAAGTGCTGGTGAAATGGACAGACAACGTTTTGCGTCGGGACCCTTCTTCAAACTCAACCCAAGATGATGTCTGTCAATTCCCTCCACAGATGCTACCTGACTTGCTGTGTTCCTCCAGCACTTTGTGCTTTTGCTCAATGTTCTAGCATCTGCAGTTCCTTGCGTCTCTTGTTTAGTTTAGTTTGGTTTAGAGATAAAGCATAGATACAGGTCCTTTGGCCCACTGAATCCATGCCGACAATCAATCACTCATTCACAATAATTCTGTGTTATCCCACTTTCGCATCCTACAAACTAGGAGCAATGTACAGAAGCCAATTAACCGACAAACCTGTACGTCTTTGGGATGTGGAAGGAAACCGGAGCACGCGGAGAAAACCCACGCGGTTACAGGAAGAACGTTCAAACCGCACACAGCCACAGTATCCGAGGTCAGGATTGAACCCGGGTCTCTGGTGCTGTAAGGCATCAGCTCTATCAGCTGTGCCTCTGTGCCACCCCTAGAACCTATAGAGTCCCTTCCTGGTGGAATCTGGAGATCACGTTGTTCCTGGGCCTATTGTGGATGGTGATCTCTACCACAGACAACGATGTCCAATTCTTGCATGAAGGAGTTCATCAGAGGACATAGGTTTAAGGTGAGGGGGGAAATATTTAACAAGAACCTGAGGGGTAACTTTTTTACCCAAAGGGTGGTGGGTAAATGTAATCTTTCACGCATTTTCCCCCTTTTTTGGTGTTGGGCTGAACGCCCTATTCCTTCGAACATATAGAATACTTCCACAGTTTCAATAGGCATTTCCCATCTTCCTTCCAGATTAGTCCAAACCAGGACTTGAACATGTCCTACCATTGAAGTTTATTATTGTCATGTATACTGGGTCAAGCTTTTTACCTGTTGAAGTCCCCATGCTTACAATGCTCAACAACCCTACAAGGAAACATCACAGTTTAGTTTGGGAACATCTGTGCCCAACTACAAAAGATTGCAGAGTTGTAGTTATAGCCCAGTCACACAGACCCGACTGCCCACCATCGACTCCATCTACACCACACACTGCTTTTGAAAAGCAGTCAATCTAATTAAAGATGTCCCATCCCGGTCATTCTTTCTTCTCCCTAACCCCCATTGTGCAGAATGTACAGAAGCTTGAAAGTGCGCACCACCAGACTCAGGAACAGCTGACTCAGTAGTGGATAGTGTAGGAAGGAAATGCAGATGCTGGTTTAAACCGAAGATAGACACAAAATGCTGGAGTAACTCAGCAGGGCAGGCAGCATCTCTGGATGGAAGGAATGGTTGATATTTCAGGTCGAGACCCTTCTTCAGACTGAAGTAGGGTACTGACCTATCCCCCCCGACCCCATTGGGGATATTGGACATCATCTCTCAAGCTAATGGTCTACAATATTGAGAACCATATACAGCCCTCTGTGTCTACTCATTTGCTCTACCTACTGTTCTGGAGTTTGGCCTGATTGTATTAATGTATGCTCTAGTTCAGTGGGGGGGGGGGGGGGATGGTACAATGGGAGACTCTGTCCGCAGTAATGAAAATCCGCTATATAGAATGGTATATACCGAAGATAGACACAAAATGCTGGAGTAACTTAGCGGGTCAGGTAGCATCTCTGGAGAAAACGAATAGGTGATGTTTCGGGATGGAACCCTTCTTCAGACTCTCTATAGACTATATCCAGTATATAGAGGTCTATTATTGCCAGGATCTACTGTACTTGTGCGTATGACAATAAACATAGCCCGACTTGACTTGCCTGGATGTCTTCTGCATTTGCTATTTGATTCAGTGGGGTCTGATTTTTATGGCTCCTGTTTGAAATTTTAGAAAGCTAAACCAGATGTTTATAATAATAATAATAATAATAATGCATTACATTTATATAGCGCTTTTCAAACACTCAAAGACGCTTTACAGGGATTTCTAGAACATAGAGAAGTGAATAAATAGATAAATAAGTAAACGAACAGAGAAAGGAGACAGAAGGTGAGGTGACTTTCAGTGGTTGAAGGCAGTGCTGAACAGGTGAGACCAGTGATGTTTTGAATGTGGTGAGTGAGGAGGAGTCTCTGACGGTTTGGGGTAGTGAGTTCCATAGGGTAGGAGCAGCGATGGGGAAAGCCCTGTCCCCCCAGGATCTGAGTTTGGTCCGGATGGGGGGGGGGGGGGGGGGGGGGGGACAGGAGATTGGCAGCAGCAGAGCGGAGGGTGCAGGTGGGAGTGTGCCTGTGGAGGAGGTCAGTCAGGTAGGATGGGGCCAGGTTATGGAGGGCTTTGTAGGTCATGAGGAGGATTTTGTATTGGATTCTCTGGGGGATGGGGAGCCAGTGGAGTTTGTAAAGGACGGGGGTGATTTGGTCACGGATCGGGGAGTGGGTGAGTAGACGGGCAGCGGAGTTTTGAATGTATTGAAGTTTACTGATGATTTTTGAGGGTGAGCCATAGAGGAGGCTGTTGCAGTAGTCCAGACGGGAGGCGATGAAGGCGTGGATGAGGGTTTCTGCAGCTGTGAAGGAGAGGGATGGACCATTTATGAATGGTGTTTGGCTTCAGAAATCGATGCTATGGTTTTCATGTGAAGGGGCTAAGCAGGAATGATGCTCCAACCCACCACGGATCAACCTCTCCAAGGGTTTAAGGTTGGGAATGACCTAGACCCCACTGCCACCGTACCTCACCCTACGCAGCCAAGGCCATTACTGGGTTTTTGAGGGTTTGAGGCACAGACTGAGAAAATGAGATTTACATTAAAGAAAATAAAAATAAAAAAACTAATGGATCATTAAAAGCCCTGAAAGCTTTTGATGAAACATCAATAGTTATTCCAATGGGAATTCTGCCCCATGCAATTTGCTCACAGGAGCAAATTATGCTGTTTTTCCTGTCTCGTTTCCACAATAACAACCTGTATTTGTGTAAAATATTGCATAGATTTTCCTTTCCTGAACCTCTCCACCTTTAATATACCTCCTAAACACTTTCTTCACCGCCACCTTTCACCTCACTTACCCTAACATCTTGTTTCGTAACACCCCGACAATACTCTTTGGGATATTTTACCACATTGGAGGCTTGAGATTACTCTAAAGGATTGTTGTTGAAACAGCTGAACATCACAAGGTCATAACCATAAAGTAACATGGTGTGAAAACGGGCCCTTTGGCCCAACTCATCCATGCTGACCAGGTTGTTCCATCTAAGCTAATCCCATTTGCCCGTGCTTGGCCCGTATCATATAAACCTTTCCTTCCCATGTTGTTATTGTACTTATAAATGTTGTTGTAGTACCTGCCTCAGCTACTTCAGTTGGCAGCTCATTCCAAATAATCACCACCCTCTGTGCGAATAAGTTGCTCCTCAGGTTCCTATTACATTTTTTCCCTCTTCCCTTCAACCTACATCCTCTAGTTCTTGATTCCTCTACCCTGGGAAAAAGACAGTGACCATCCACCTTCCTCATGCCACATATGGTTTTATACACCTCTATTAGTTCACCCCCTCAAACTCCAACACTCCAGAGAAAAAAGTCCCAACCTATCCAACTATGAAACTCAAGCCATTTGGCCCTGGAAACATCCTCATGAATTTAGTTCTTGATTCCCCAATTCTGGGGAAAAAAAGACTGTGCATTCACCCTATCTATCCCTCTCATGATTTTATACACCTCTATAAGATCGCCCCTCAGCCTCCTGGACTCCAAGGAATAAAGTCCTCTCTGCCACATCTCTCCCTCTAGCTCAAGCCCCCGAGTCTTGGCAACATCTTCATAAGTCTTCTCTCATTTCCAGGTAAATGGCATCTCTCCTACAGCAGAGTTGTACAGGTCAACGCACACGGGCTCACTTGTTACAGATGATGAATTTCAAGAAAACAGAGCACTCTGAATAACACAACAAATCCTGCATTCAGATTCTATCGTGGCAGCAAATCGAGTCAAGTCAAGAGTGTTTACTTGTCACATGCAGCGGATATGAAGCAGAATAATGATATTCTTACTTGCTGCAGCTTTACAGGCACATCAAACGCAACAACAATAAATATAGAATAAACTATCAGTTATTCCAAATAAAACTAGATCTTAATAGAGCAAAAACCAAAGCACTATGAGCAACCATGGTGGCGTAAAGTATTTTTTACTAAAGCTGCATTCAGTAAATCTGGCCATTTGAAGGTAGCAGACTAGCATGGCTGTCTCTATTCATTAGTGGTGTGCGGGCGTTGTGGCACGATCAGCCTTTTTGCTCATTCTAATAGCTAATCCAATCTCCATTTGGGCAGCTGCCTTCTTGCTCAGTTGCTCTGGTGAGAAGCAGCCATGGTGCTGCCGGGAAGGGGGCTCTAGGATTTATACCATGTCGGACCTGTCATATATTTCCAAGTCAGGATTCAGCATTCCACGGGGAACCTGCAGTTGAGGGTGCTTCCTTTTGCAGGCTGCTCTTGTCCTTCTTGGTGCTAGAGGGTTATGGTTGTGGGTGTGGGAGGTGCTGTCAGAGTAGCCTGGGTGAGTACCTGTCGCGCATTTACTGTAGATGGCTTAACTGCAGCCAGTGGGCGCTGTTGCTGGAGGGAGTGAATGTTTAGAGTGGTGCATGGGGGGGCAGATCGAACGGGCTCCGTTGCCCTGAATGGTGCTGAGTATCTTGAGAGTTCTTGCAGTGCCACTGATGTCGGTAAGTAGGGATTGTTCCCTCACATTCCTGACTTGTGCCTTGTGAATGGAGCAAAGGCCTTGAGGTATTGGTGACGAGCCACTCTAGATGTAGATTCTATGCTGGGATTATTTAATTTAATCCAAAATCAGTAATAAGAAATGTAGGATCTTGCAAACGTTGATGTACAGTGAGATCTTGGGGCGTAGGTCCATAGCTCCCTGAAAGTGGCAACACAGGTAGACAGGATAGTGAAGAAGACATTTGGTAGGCTTGCTTTCATAGGCCAAGGCATTGAGAATAAGGCATCATTACTGCAGTTGTAGAAAACATTTGGTCAAACTGCACGTTGAGTGTTATGTGGAGTTCTGGACCTCACACTACGGGAAAGATGGAGGGAGGAACTGAAGAGCGTCACCTCAAGTAAAAGGCTGTAGGAGAGATTGGATTGTTCTTACTGGAGCACAGGAGGTGAGGGCGACCGAACAAAAGTTTATAAAATTATAATTAGAGGGATATTATGATTAGAAGGAAACTTAGTTTTAGAGGACCATGGGCTAAAAGCTGGCAGGTGCAACTAGCGTAAGGATTTAGATTTAGATTTAGAGATACAGCGTGGAAACAGGCCCTTCGGCCCACCGGGTCCGCGCCGCCCAGCGATCCCCGCACACTAACACTATCCTACACCCACTAGGGACAATTTTTACATTTTCCCAGCCAATTAACCTACATACCTGTACGTCTTTGGAGTGTGGGAGGAAACCGAAGATCTCTGAGAAAACCCACGCTGGTCACGGGGAGAACGTACAAACTCCGTACAGACGGCGCCCGTAGTCAGGATCGAACCTGAGTCTCCGGCGCTGCGTTCGCTGTAAGGCAGCAACTCTACCGCTGCGCCACCGTGCCGCCACTTGCTGACCTCTTCGTTGGGCCAAGGACTTTTTTC
Organism: Rhinoraja longicauda; assembly: GCF_053455715.1. Classification (NCBI taxonomy): domain Eukaryota; kingdom Metazoa; phylum Chordata; class Chondrichthyes; order Rajiformes; family Arhynchobatidae; genus Rhinoraja; species Rhinoraja longicauda. Next base: position 16,427,309 of record NC_135967.1, on the reverse strand, counting down.
CATACTGTATAACTCTATGAGGGGAGTTGGAATAAAGATTCAGTATCTTTTGTACGGGTCAGAAGAGCCAAGAACTAGTGAGAAGAGAGATTAGAGGAGTTCTGCGAGGTAGGTTTTTTTCACACAGAGGGTGTTGATATATGGAACGAGCTGTCAGAGGAGATGGTGGAGGCTGATGCAATTACAGCATTTTAGAGGCATTAGGACAGGTCTTTGCATAGAAAATGCACCTTCTGCATTGTAAAGAAATTTGGAAGCAATACCTAGAGGTGAAGTGGTCAACTGTACGTGTTTCTAAGTTTAGCTCATGGGAGAAAATGTTTGAAGTGCCATTTCTTTATTGTTGTTCACAGCCTTAAAATGTCCAAGAATGTTTCACAACCAATAAAGTAGTCAGGAAATGTATGCAGTGTTGCTTGTGTGGAGAATTGTAGAAATGAATTAGCATAAAACCTGGCACCAAATGCCAGAGAAAAAATGTCTATCTAGAACAGAAAATCAACCTGCAGGCTGGGAGCTCATAACTCACGTTTGTCTCGCACCAGCTTTGTGTTGGAGGGGGGCTTGTTTCTTTGCTGTGGTCACATTCTTCAAGCCCTCTGAGTGAAAAGGTTGCCCCTCGGGTTCCTAATAAATCCTTTCCCTCTCGCCTGAAACCAATGTCCTCTGGTTCTCGATTGCCCTCCCCTGGGTAAAACACTCTGTGATTCACCCTATCTATTACCCTCATGCATTGATACACCTCGACCAGATCACCCCTCACCCAAGGAATACAGTCCTACCCTATAACTCGGGCTTTGAGTACTGGCAACATCCTCCAAAATCTTCTCTGCTCCCTTTCCAGTTTCATGACATGAAGAAGTGACATACATCGGACTGCCTAACAGATTCTAGATTACCATGGACAAAAATAACGTGGAGAATAACATTGCAGATGGTTCTGAGCTGGGGAAAGCTCTTTCTGGTCATTGGAAAGACCGTAAAAGGGTATCATCAATTACTTGCTGCTACAACAGTAAGGACAGAGGCTGGATAAACAATTTTGTTGGTAGATTGGGTGAAACTGGTGGGAAAATCAGAGGCATATCAAAAGCAGAGAAAGAGTCTGGTGACAGCAATGCAGTGAGAATGATGCCATGTTGTTCTAGTAGAGTGGATGGACCGAATGGCCTCTCTCTGCTCTACCTGTTTACAATGTTTCTTTAGTACTAACAGCCCTTTGACAAGTAAAATCTTCGCTTCCTCAGGGAAAGTTAAATGATTATTCATGAGTGTGTTCATGCATATTTGTTTGATCTCCCCTGCAGTACCTGTTCAATGAGAATTAAGTCCTTGAAGTAAGAACTAAGTCAAAGCAAAGAAAGTTTATACTAAAATGCGCATTTTCCAGACATTTCGTATGAGGCACGAATACTTATGTTCGTATAAATGTTGCTGATTTAAGGAAGAGGCCAGATTATGCTGTGAACCATTGGATCTCATGCCCCAGCCTTACCTGTGAGTAACTCACACAGATTGTCTCCTGGTTGAAGCTGATTTCACCTAAAGTCCAGCTGTTGCATTCGTCAATGCCAACACAGGAGACATGCAGGGTCATACAACATGGAAACAGGCTCTTCTGCCCACACTGACCAACATGTCCCATCTACACTCATCCCACCTGCCTGCATTTGATCCAGATCCCTCAAAACCTGTCCTACCCATGTACCTGTCTAAATCTTTCTTAAACGTTGCAATAGTATCTGCAATGTGCAATAATATCTTGACCGGGCGGAATGTCTTGGCACACGGATAGTAGAGAGATCAAGTCCCAAATCTGAGGAAGAATGTGCTGGCGTTAGAGAGGGTCCAGAGGAGGTTTACGAGAATGAATCCAGAGATGATTGAGTTAATGTATGATGAGCGTTTGACAGTACTGGGCCTGTACTCTCTGGAGTTTAGAAGGATGATGGAGGACCTCATTGGAACTTACCGACTAGTGAAAAGCCTGGATAGAGTGGATGTGGAGAGGATGTTTCCACTAGTGAGAGAGTCTAGGACCAGAGTGAACAAAGCCTCAGAATAAAAGGACATGCCTTTAGAAGGGAGTTGAGGCGGAATTTCTTTAGTCAGAGCATGGCGAATCTGTAAAATTAATTGCCACAGACAGCCAAGTCTTTGGGTATTTTTAAGGCGGAGATTGACAGATTCTTAGTCAGTAAGGGTATCAGGGGTTATGGGGAGAATGCAGGAGAATGGGGTTGAGAGGGAAAGATAGATCAGACATGATTGAATGGCAGAGTAGACTCGATGGTCCGAATGGCAAAATTCTGCTCCTATGACTCATGAACTTATGAACTGCCTCTTGAGACATTGTCCGCTTCACCTGCGAGAGGACCCGACTTGAATTGAATCTGCGGTTGCCTCTTTCAATTATCAGTGCAAAGCACAGGAGGTATGGAAGCCCGATGCCCCACACCACCGACTTCCTATTAAGTCTTTCCCCTCTCACCTTAACCCTATGTCTGCTGGTTCTTGATTCCCCTACTCTGGGTAAAAGACTCGGTGCATTCACCCTATCTATTCCCCCTCCTGATTTTATACACCTCTGTAAGATCACCGCTCAACTTCCTGCACTCCGAGGAATAAAGTCCCAGCCTGCTCAACCTCTCCTTGTAGCCCAGGACCTCGATTCCTGGCAACATCATCATAAATCTTCTCTGTACCCTCTCCAGTTTCATGACATGAAGAGGTGACTTACATCTGACTGCCTAACAGATTGTGGATTAGCATCGACAGATCATGTGGCCAATAAAATTGTCACAGGTTCTGAGGTATTTCATGGGGAAAAACTCTTTCAGGTCATTGGAAAGCTCATAAAAAGGTATCACCAACATCCTGCTGCTAAGACAGTAAGGAGAGAGGCTACAACTATTAGGTTCTTGAACAGCCTGCACAACCCTAATCCTACATCGGCAATAGAACACTACAGATCACCACTTGCACTACCATGGACTTGTTGTCCAGTTGTGTTTTGTGTGAATGTCTCCTTTTTTTGCACAGACTTTTCTCTGGCTTGTAGAATTTATGTATAATTTTTGTTTTTGTGTTTCTTTTATGTGCCTGTGATGCTTCTGCAACAAGATTTGCATTGTACCTGTACCTCACGATCCCGTGCATAATGACAGATTCAGTAGTTCGCAACATGATCTGGTGTCTTTCTTAAATAAGGAACATTCATATGAACTTATAAGTATTCATGCCTCATATAAAATGTCTAGAAAATGTTCTTAAAATGACAATAAACTCAGGATAATGGCGCAGTCATGTAGCTACTGAATTTTAGAGCGGTCCAGAACTCACAATGACCCCACCGTGATCTGTGGTACTCAGTTCATAAGTCGTAGGAGCAGAATCAAGGCATTTGGCCCATCGAGTCTATTCCACCATTCAATCATGAAGGGAGGGAGGGAGGGAATCTTAACTCCCTCTCAACTCCATTCTCCTGCCTTCTCCCCATAAACTTAGACATTAGACACCTTTACTAGCCAATCTCCGCTTTAAAAATACCGAAATGACTTGGCCTGCACAGCTGTCTGTGGCAATGAATTCCATAGATTCACCACCCTCTGGCCAACTGTCCTGCATTGGCTGAGCTACTCTGCTTGGTATGTGGATATTTTACTGAATTAGTGACCAGCCTTGAAACTCCCTCTTTATTTAACTAAGGACGGTACAGTGGCACAGCGGTGTAGTCGCTGCCTTTCAGTGCCAGAGATCTGGGTTCGATCCTGACTATGGGTGCTGTCTGTACGTAGTTTATGTTCTCGCTTTGACCGCATGGGTTTCTCTGGGTGCTCCAGTTTCCGCCCACACTCCAAAGACTTTCAGGTTTGTCAATTGGCTTCGGTAAAATTGTAAATGGTTCCAAGTGGATTGAATAGTGCTAGTGTACAGGGTGATCGCTGGTCGGCATGAACACGGTTGGCCGAAGAGCCTGTTTCTGCATTGTATCTCTAAAGTCTCAAGTGCAAAGTCTAATTTGCAGTTGTTACTTTATCTCTTACATGTATTTTTTTTAATGATGAACGATCAAGGCATCTCTTTGATATAGTAAACAAAAACAAGACCCAACCCGACCCAAATCATCACCTATTCCAGAGATGCTGTCCGACCCACTGAGTTACTCCAGCTTTTTGTGTCTATCTTTGGTGTAAACCAGCATCTGCAGTTCCTTCCCACACAAAAACATCACATTATATCCTCAAGTTATTTCCAAAACAGCTCTTAATGGATCGGATACAATCTCTGGAACTCCCAGTGATGAACAGTGTGGACAATATAGGGGAGAGGAAGGTCCAACAGTCCCCGTCCTCAGTGATGGTGGGGCCAAGGGGGTGTGTGCTGGAGGCAACGGTGAAGCGCTTGATGTCGCGTTTTGCCAAGTGGGTGATTCACCCGAGCTCCTGCGAGTCTCCCTTTAGAATTGTGGGCACAGCCCAGACCATCATGCAAACCAACCTCCCTCCATTGACTCCATCTATACTTCACGCTGCCTCGGCAAGGTCACCAGCATAATCAAGGACCAGTCTCATCTGGGATACTTCCTCTTCTTCCCTCTCCCATTAGGCAAGAGGTACAGAAGTTTGAAGACGCATATCTCCAGATTTAGGAACAATTTCTTCCCAGCTATTATCAGGCACCTGAACTATCCTATCACCAACTGGCAGTCCTGAGCTACCATCTGCCTCATTGGAGGCCCTCAGACTATCTGATTGGCCTTCACTGGACTTTATCTTGTTATTCCCTTCATCCTATATCTGTATACTGTGGATGAATTGATTATAATTAAGTCAATTCTCTATCAGTCTTTCTGCTGCCTAAATGATGTCAGTCTTTCTGCTGCCTGGATAGCATACAACTAAAACCTTTTCACTGTATCTCTGTTCACATGACAATAATAAACTAAACTAAACTAAACTAAAAGGCACTCCCTCCCTCTCTTTATGCTGTGGTGACTCATCAGCCTTGACTCTGGGTTCCAGTACTGAGTACTACTTGAATTCAGAATGTTGTAACACTGGCAGTGGAGAGCAGGCCTATACAAAAAGATAGTTTCCAATCAACAGCAGATCAGAGTCCATTTTGTTCTCCTCTTTTACCCTGGGAGCTCCATGGTGGAACTGTAATGGAGCTGTTGATTACTCCCATCAATTAATCTCTCTCAGTGGTCTCCTCAGTGAGGAGACTCGTGAGGGATGCGTTGGGAAACAGGGATGCAGACTCTCTTCCTCCTGAATACATTACTCTTCCCACGCACGGCTAGTTTTGGCTGAAATCCAGCATTCCCTACCTGAAATGGACATATTTATGATTGAACATGAGAACGTGAGGTACATCAGGATATTCAGAACATCATGCGTTTTGTACAATGAGATCTTGGCCTCACATCTGTCAACATTCTTACCTGACAGAAATCTCTCTCTCTCTGCCTGGCCCCTGAAGATAGAGTCATACAACGTGGAAACAGGCTCTTCGGCCCAACTTGCCCACGCCGACTAACGTGTCCCATCTGCACTAGTCCCAGCTGCCTGCATTTGACCCATATCCCTCTAAACCTGTCCTATCCATGTCTGAAGAAGGGTCTCAACCCGAAACATCACCCATTCCTTCTCTCCAGATTTCCTTTCAGACAACAATCCTCCCATTCCCAGGAATCAGCCTGCTGACCATTGGTTGTACTCTCCTCCCTCAAACACATTCTTTCTTCAGGAAAAAAGTGCACCATTACCCAAGGAAGAATATTCCCGTTTATGCTCTCTTGTTCTGAAAACCTTCCTCAAGGAAATAATTTTCCTCTAACATTCCTACTGCCTACTCTAAATATTTCAGTAAATGTGATTGTGGAAAGTATGGGAATCCATGGCACTCCATCTGATGTGCATTTATTTGAGCTTATTTATATGTGACCACTTGACTTCCAGTGCAATACCGTGGCCAACTTTGTTACATTACAGTATGATACACTAGATGTACAATCAGGATAAATCGTACTGAAATATGTAATAGAACTAGTGGGGGCACAAGAAAGTGCAGACACTGGAATTTTGAACAAAACACAAAGTGCTGGAGGAACTCAGAGGGTCAGATAGCATCTGTGGAGGGAATGGACAGACAATGGTTTGGGTTTGAAGAAGGGTTCCGATCTGAAACGTCGCCTGCGCATTCCCTTCACAGAGGCTGCCTGACCCATTGCGTTTCTCCAGCACTTTGTGCTTTGATAGAACTAATGCCTGACAGAAGAGATTTTCAGGGTCTCCAACTCAATAATTATGGAGCTCATTGCAGCCAAATAATGAGAATATAAAGTCATTCAAGCATCATATAAACCAAGTATCGAAAGTAACGTCAAAACTGAAGGACTTCGGTCCATGTAGATTGATAAAGTAATGAATTAAGAATAAAATGTTAATCTGAAATGCTACCCTTACATTAAAAAATCATTGAAACATTTATACAGAAGTACATTTATAGCTCAACAATTAAGGGGTTAGATTTTAAAATGGCATAGATGATGGCACAGAATACATTAATGTTTATATCAGTATATGCAGACAATGTCAGGTTGCAACACTTCTCAATGCGTACTGATTGCATTAAACCACTCGGTTGCCGTGGCGTGAAACAGTAGGAAAATAGCACAGTACTTTCCTCAAACCCGAGCAGATTTCGTTTTAAAACAAACTTTCTTCTTCAAAGATAGACACAAAATGCTGGAGTAACTCAGCGGATCAGGCAGCATCCCTGGAGTAAAAGAATAGGTGACGTTTCGAGTTGGAACCCTTCTTCAGACTGAAAGTAACTCCAGCATTTTGTGTCTGTTTTCAGGAGAAACTAGCATCTGCATTTCCTTCCTACACATTTCTTCTTCAAAGCCTTGGTTCTTGTTGAAACGATGGCTTACCCCCAGGGCCTAACCTGGAGCTTGGTTCACTCAGAACAGAGGTTTGGTGAAGGACTTGATCAGAGTATAAAAGTGGATAAACATATGCCACTGTTGAAAACCTCAATCCCTGTGCACCTGAGACATTTTATACTTAAAACTACTGGAGGTAGTGGAACTGTATTAATTAGTATTATAACATGCAGGTTGACATTTCTTGAGCACTGTAGGGACCTTCCAGAGAGATAAATTATAGAGGCAGGAACAGCTCACATTACTTACACTGTTATGTAAGCACCAATTAATTTTAAAAGTAAAATTTTTTCAATCTGCTTTTCATCTCCTGACACGTTTCATAGAAGAATAATACTTTTCCTTGTAAAATCAACAAAGTTGCTGGTTACTTTGTAGAAACAAGAAGAAGGGTCTTCAGACTGAAGAAGGGTCCCAAACCGAAATGGCACTTTTATTTTTTATTTAGAGATCCAGCGCGGAAACAGGCCGTTTGGCCCAATCAACCTGTACACTAGCACTATCCGACACACTAGGAACAATTTCTATACATTTTTTACCTAAGCCAATTAATCTACAAACCTGCACGTCTTTGGAATGTGAGAGAAAACCGGAGCACTTGGAGAAAACCCATGCGGTCATAGGGAGAACGTAAAATCCCCGTACGGACAGCACCCGTGGTCAGGATCAAACCCAGGTCTCAGGCACTGAAAGATAGCAACTCTATCGCTGCACCACTGTACCACCCTAAATGCCGGCACCTAGCCATGTTCACCAGGAATGCTGCCTGACCCACAGAGTTACTCCAATACTTTGTGTTTTGCTAATTTCTTTAATCAGCTTGGGACTCCCATCCAAGTTAACCGCAGATAACAATTCAGAACATGGACGTTGAAATGTATCATTTTCGGAATGTACTTGTGAAATTAGTGGGTCAAAGCAAATTCAGTACAGGAGTCCATACAATCCATGAAGCCTGAGCTGACACTGTGAAAGAACTGTCCAATTTGTTCCACTCCCTGCTCTTCCCTACAGCCTAGAATGCTTCATTTTCCCTCACTGAGTAGTTATTTAAACCTCATTGGAAAGATCCCACTGAGGCGGCCAGGACATTCCGGTTCAATGAAACTAGACTTCTTCCCATCGCAACTCTTGCCCTTTTGCTCATGACTGCAAGCTCACAGCAACACATCAACACCAGAAATAATTAAACAAATCTCAATATCTAGTGATATGATTCATACACAGTGTGGCTTCATGGTTTTCCGGGTATATCAATGAGGAAACAGGGTGTAGAAGGCAAGAAACAAAACAGATTAAAGAAAACAATGGAACAGCAGTAGAGTTGATGCCTTACAGTGCCAGAGACCCAGGTCTGATCCTGACTATGGGTACTGCCAGTATGGAGTTTGTACGTTCTTTCTGTGACTGCGTGGGTTTTCTCCAGGTGCTCCGGTTTCCTCCCACGACGTACAGGTTTGTAGGTTAATTGGCTTCTGTAAATTGTCCCGGAGGATAGTGCCGGAGTACGGGGTTTTTGATGGTTGGCGCGGACTCGGTGGGCTGAAGTACCTGTTTCCACATTGTATCTCTAAAGTCTAAAAGATTGGCTAAAGTTAATTATTGGGACACTGATGGAATGATGGCCTTTTACTGAAGGGATGTGAGGCATAAATACAGGGAAATATGGATGCATGTTTATGGTGAGCGTCTGGAGCACTGTGGTTTGCTCTCCATGTTTGATACCTTGCATTAAGGTGGAGCAGAGGATGTGCAGCAGGTTCGTTCCTGGGATGAGAGTTTGCTTAATGAGGCAAGGTCTGCTAGGTTGGGTCTCGTTGCTCCTCTGACCACACGGGTTATCCCTGGGTGCCCTGGTTTCCTCCCACATTCCCCGGACCTGCTCTTAGGTTAGATGGCCAACTGCTGTAGGTAAGTGGCTGATGTAGGTCAACTGCTGTAGGTAAGTGGCTGGTGGTTCAGGGGAGTTGATGAGAGGAAACAGGTTACATGGAGATGTGGGGAAATGGGGCAGATAGGTCTGTTCCAGGAGCTGACATAGACTCGATGGGTTGATTGGCCTCCTATGTATCAAGGAAAATGGATTGTGTTTCTAGTTTGATCAGTATCCTTGTGAATGTCACAGTAAAGCAGAACTCACCAAAGCTGGATGACACATCTGTGGACAATTTAACGAGGCATGCAGGACAAGGAAACGCAAAAGTGTGCTGTACAGATGGGTAACAAAACATTGAAAATGATTTACAAAGCAACTGTGTTCATTTAATAAGTAGATTGGCCAACTGTAGTTATCATACTAAACAGAAACAGCCAATAATATCAATCATCTTTCAGGAATAAAAACCTTAAACATTAGCTTTATTTGATCACAATAAATCAGAGTGACCATCCGGTACATTGAAGAACATTTCCCAAGATGAGCCAAAACGTTCTGTGCTGAAACTAAATCAGTACAAAGTGTGGGTGCGGTACTTACTGATATGTACAGGTACCCCTCATTGTTCATTGCCAAATAGAGACCTGTTTTCACCCCTTGGATGGCAACAACCCGAAGGCCCACTGGTATGAGGTTGAATAAAGCTGTAGAAAGAGAGAATTCTGTTTGAGAAATCAACTGATAATTCCTTACACAGTCATAAAGTCATAGAGTGATACAGTGTGGAAACAGGCCCTTCGGCCCAACTTGCCCACACCGGCCAACATGTCCCAGCTACACAGTCGTCATGATAAGTGGTATATGAATACATATTATACAGAGTATTCCAAATGACCAGAGGAGAGGGAATTCTAATTAGAGTGGAAGTTGCCACAAAAGGTTATCTGGCCATGTGGTACTGGTTAGGGTCGCTTGTCAGTCTCTCAGCTTCTGTCAGTTGCCACGTTCAAACCCTGCCATCGGTGACCCCCACACAATGCCAGATCCCACAATACCAGACAGATACTTCAGAGAGACAAAACTTCACACATATGAGCAAAAGGATAGAGAGACTGAGGACATTATTCAGCCTGAGTTTGCTCTGACATTGTAAGGACCGCATTTGGCCCATATCCCTCTAAACCTTTCCTATCCATGTCCAAATGCCCTTTAAATGTTGTTATAGTACTTGCCTGAACTACCTCCACTGGCAACTCGATCCACAAACTCACCACACTCAGAGTGACAATGTTGCTCCTCACGTTCCTATTAAATCTTTCCCCTCTCACCTTGCAATACAGTGACGGAGTGAGTGACAGTGAGTGAGTGAGTGAGTGAGTGAGTGAGTGAGTGAGTGAGTGAGTGAGTGAGTGAGTGAGTGAAGGTGAGTGAGTGACGGTGAGTGAGTGACGGTGAGCGAGTGAGTGAGTGAGCGAGTGAGTGAGTGAGTGAGTGAGTGAGTGAGTGAGTGAGTGAGTGAGTGACAGGGAGTGAGTGACAGTGAGTGAATGACGGTAAGTGGGTGGATGAATGAGTGAGTGACAGTGAATGGGTCAATGAGTGACAGTGAGTGAGTGAGTGAGTGAGTGAGTGAGTGAGATTTCTTTCCCCTTGCACTCCCACTCCAGTCTCCCATTGCATCCCATGCGTAACAATTCACCAGGAAGGATATAACTCATTTCTTTGTTCCTTTAACCCCTCTTCTGGCGATCTCCAGGTTAGCAAGTGTTGTTGAAAACTGTTTTTTCGGCCTCTCCCTTGTCACCCCTCCCCCCCTCCCCCCACCTCCACCCTCTCTTTACTGTCCTCAAAAACCCAATTATATTTACCATTATTTTACTTTCACGGTTTCCTTGCACAAAGAGGTCAGGATTTGTTACTGTTGGAAGTATTTATTAATAGCTGAGCAACATAATGCCCTTTGATATTACAGCAAGAAAAAAACAACTTAATCCTTCTATATGCTGGAGAAATCTACATATACTCTACATATATTTAAATATATTTGTCTATCCCATCCCAAGGCTCTTGTTTTGATCTGAGCTGCTCCATTTTCTATCTGGTGGAGGAAAGTGCATAACGTTGTTCGAAAAATATATACAGTGCAGAGTTCCTTCAATCCAGTCGTGGAAACCACTCCAGAAACTTCAGCACTCCACAGAACATGGTACAGTATAGCACAGGAACAGGCCCTTCAGCCCACTATGTCCACGCCGAACATGATGCCTGATCAAACTACTCTCCTCTGCCTGCGCATAATCCATATACCTCCATTCCCTGCATATACATGTGCTTTTCTCAAAGACTCTTATCGTATCTGCCTCCACTACCCCCGGCAGCATGTTCCAGGCACCCACCAACCTCTGTGTAAAAAGCTAGCCCCACACATGTCCTTTAAACTTTGCCCTTCATACCATAAAGCTAATCCCTCTGGTCTTTGGCAGTTCCACTCTGGGATAAAGTTTCTGACTGTCTACCCTATCTATGTCTCTCATAATTTTATCATGTCTCCTCTCAGGCATCGTTCTGTTAAACCTCCTCTGCACCCTCTCCAAAGCCTCCACATCGTTCCTGTAAAGCGGCGACTGGAACTACATTAAACTAAAATCTCACACTGGTGTTCTAGTGCAGTACTGAGAGACCACTGCGTTGTTCCAGGTTCCTCCTGATCCTCTGGTCCCCCTGATCCCATTCCACTTGTCAAAGAAAGCAGGACAGTAGTTCTCTGTCTTGGGGAATATTCATAAGAGGAATACTCCTTGAAAGTGCTGTCACAAATAGATAGGCTGGTCAAAAAGGCAGTCTAAATATTGAGCATCAAAGTTGGGAGGTCATGTTCCAGTTATACAAGACGTTAGTGAGACCACATTTAGAGTATTGTGTTCAGTTTTGGGCACCATGTTATAGGAAAGATGTTGTTAAGCTAGAAAGGGTGCAGCGAAGATTTACAAGGATGTTGCCAGGATTCAAGGGCAGGCTGGGACTCTATTCCTTGGAGTGCAGGAGGATGAGGAGTGATATTGTAGATATTTATTCACAAAATGCTGGAGTAACTCAGCAGGTCAGGCAGCATCTCAGGAGAGAAGGAATGGGTGACGTTTCGGGTCGAGACCCTTCTTCATATTGTAGAGGTGTACAAAATCATGAGAGGAATAGATCGGGTAAACACACAGAATCTCTAGCCCAGAGTAGGGGAATCGAGAACCAGAGGACATAGGTTTAAGGTGAGGTAGGAACCTGAGGGGTAATTTTTTTGACACAAAAGGTGGTGGGGGTGTATGGAACAAGCTACCGGAGGAGGTAATTGAGGCAGGTACTATTGCAACGTTTAAGAATCATTTAGACAGGTGCATGTATAGGATGGGTTTAGAGGGATATGGGTCAGCAGGCAGGTGGGACTAATGTAGATGGGGCATTTTGGTCGGCATGGGCAAGTTGGGTTGAAGGGCCTGTTTTCATGTTGTATGACTATGACTCGATGACATACAAAACCAGATGAGATGGTCATCAGTTGTTTGAGGGAGGCTGCTGTCTGTAAATTGGCTGGTGTTATTTCTGCCCTGTGACAGCAATGACACTGAATTAAATTGCATGCAAAGCACTCTGTGATGTCCAGGGATTGTAGCTGGAGCTATGGTAGTGCAAGCTTTCCTTTCCAGCCCCCGGTAATGGGGACTTATTTAATGCAATTTTTTTCTTCACTTTGCAGTATAGTTTGAAGCAGACCCACCCACAACATGCTTCCTGTACCAAAGCAATCTGTTGTGCGCATGGCCCAGAGAAACTCCACCTCTGCAGGCAAATCAGAAGGAAAATGTCAGCAGAAATCTGACAGCGTTTTGCAAAATGTTTTAAAGTTTAGTTTCCCCTTTGTGCTGATCTCTGAGATCAGTCACCGAACTTCAACAATTGACTGGTAGGCACTATGGGACCTACAAAGATCATGAAAAGCAGTGGTGGAATGCAAATGTTTCCTCAAGAGGCACAACTTTCACTCAACCATGCTGAGTTATAAAATATACATTTTGTCTTTGTTGTGGGGATCTTCCATGATCGCTCACCAGCCTGTCAGCTAGAAGCTACACAGGGCAGTGAGCCAAGTCCACTTCTGAAACATGCCTGCACAGTTCAGACGCATAGTTCTACACGGATGCACAGGGAACTGCAGATGGTGGAATTTGAGAAAAACACAAAATGCTGGAAGAACTCAGCAGCTCAGGCAGCATCTGTGGAAGGAGTGGACAGATGCTTCTTCAGACCTATCACTAGCCAGGAATTGTGCCACCCCCACCTCTCTTTTCCAGTTTCTCCCATCAACTCCAATCAGTCTGAAGAAGGGTCCCAGTCCAATATGTCATCTGCCCAATCCCTCCACAGATGCTGCCTGACCCGCTGAGTTCCTGCAGCACTTTGTGTTCAACTGAAAATCTAAAGCCTGGATTTCAAGCACCCATTCCTCCAATTACTCCAATTCCTCCAATGTCTGAAGAAGAGCCTCGACCCGAAAAGTCACCCATTCCTTTTCTCCAGAGAGGCTGCCTGACCCGCAGAGTTACTCCAGCATTTTGTGTCTACCTCCAATTACTGCTGTCTCTCACTTGTCAAAACAACTCTGAGTCAAGGTCCTGGATAAGCAGCTTCCCTGAGGTTAGGATCTGGTAGCTTCTGCACAGCATACAGCTCTAGGAAAGCAAAGATTGATTTTTATCAAAGAAAATAATTAGGATAAAAAAGTAAAGGTTAATTAAATTCAGTTCTTGCTGTTCTATGACTCACCGACTTTAGCAATGAAATTGTTTTGATTCTCTCCATTCCTGCCCGGTTCCACAAACCTTAATTACAGCCTTTAGTTCAGACCCAAGAATTACTCATTCAGTGCCAACCATATGCCTCGGCACTGATCTACTTAAACTTTGCACAGTATCCATCCGAGGACTTGTGCACTAGACTCATCTATATCCCCAGCTCTGACAATGAGGGCATTGGTTTAGACTTTAGACTTTAGAGATACAGCGTGGCAACAGGCCCTTCAGCCCACCGAGTCCGCGCCGACCAGCGATCACCCATACACTGGTACTATCCTACACTCTAGGGTCAATTTTACAATTTTACCAAAGCCAATTAACTTACCAACCTGTACGTCTTTGGAGTGTGGGAAGAAACCGGAACACCCGGAGAAAACCCAAGCAATCACAGAGAGAATGTACAAACTCCGTACAGACAGCAGCCATGGTAAGGATCGAACCCGGGTCTCTAGCACTGTAAGGCAGCAACTCTACCGCTGTGCAACTGTGCCGCCAAATACAGACTCAATTAACATTGTACTAAATAAGCATACCCATAGCCAGACTAGATTTAATTTTTAATCAGGTGCAAAAAATATTTGTCTTTGATTGAGATTTAAGGCAATTTTCATGATTCAAAAATCTACAATGAAGATGGGCAATAGTTTGTTTTAATCTACAAACCAAAGGAACTTTTTACAGATGCCTTTGTTTGCCTTTGGGCAATTAATTATATTTCTCTATATTTTAAAACTTGCAACTCCCGATGGCATTGTCTATCCTATTATCGGAAGAATAAAAATCATTCTGAGGTGAAACGATTTTGCCCAAAGGGGATTTGAATGAATATCTGATTGGTGTTTTTAAGTATCCTGGGTCCTTAAAAAAGTTTATTTTTTTAATGTATTTGTGTTTTTAAGTATCCTGGGTCCTTAAAAAAGTTTATTTTTTTAATGTAAAAAAAACCACATTAAGTAATATCCCAAGTTTATTTATTAAATATTTATTGAATTATACTGTTATCTTCACAGGAAAATTTGGATGTCATGCCATATTGTGGGTCCCCGTTTCTTCACATTTCCTCTGGAAAGCTCTGATTATTCCTCTCCTGCTAAATTTATTTTCTTTTCAAACTACCAGCCAACTTTTACCGTTCCTATTTCCATTGTTGACCCAGTCTGCAGATATCACCCTTATCAGCTGATGAATACCACCACTCCTCTCTTCTTCAGGTCAATGTCTGATCTTGTTCTAATCTTTCCAGGTCCTTCCTCACCAATATATGGGGGTAAGATCTCTGTTCCCGTCAGATCATCACTCTGCTACCTGCATTACTCCCACACCATTTCGCCCGGCCATTCTTTCTTCTTCCCTCTCCCATCAGAAAGGGGACACAAAAGCTTGATAACACATACCACCAGATTCAGGAATAGCTTCTTCACCTCTACTGAACCGTCCTCCCAATAAACTAGGGTGCAGTCCCGATCTCCCAACCTACCTCATTGCAGACCATTCATTTTTAAAATCTGCACTTTCTCTATAACTCTGTAATGCTGTAACAATATATTCTGCACTCTGGTATTTTTCTCTTTGCACTTCCTGTTGTATTTGTGCATGGCATGATTGTACTCAAATAGAGTATGATTTGACTGGACAGCACATAAACAACGTTTTTCACTGTATCTTTGCACACACGTCAACAATAAACCAATACCAATACTTCCCACACATTCCATTTTTCATCCGTTCATAAGTCATAGGAGCAGAATTAGGCCATTTGGGTCATCAAGTCTACTCTGCCATTGAATCATGGCTGATCCATCTTTCCCCCTCAATTCCATTCTCCTGCCATCTTCCCATATTCTCCCCATTCTCTCCACATTTTTCATTTCCTACATATAAACCTGTCCGTACGGACGGTTATTCCGTGGGCAATTATCCCACCACTGGGAGTTACATGGATTAAACATAAACATCTCACTTTATCCAAAACATGCCCCCTGGTTTTACTGGGACAAGAGGCTCCAGTTTTCATCAGGAATTCCATGTGTTGTGGAACAGAATGTGAAGCCGGACGTGTTAGTGATGAAAGCTGCTGTTGGGGGAGTCCCGACCTCCAGCTTATCACGGAGTTGCCTCTTCCACAGAACGCTACTTATTGTCCTGCACCCAAGGGGCGGCACAGTCGCAACAGCGGTCGAGTTATTACCTCACAGTGCCAAAGACCCAGATTCGATGCTGACTATGGTGCTGTCTGTATAGAGTTTGCACGTTCTCCTCGTGACCACGTGGGTTTTCTAAGGGTGCTCCGGTTTCCTCCCACATCCCAAACATGTGCTGGTTTGTGGGTTAATTGGCTTCTGGAAATTGTAAATTGTCCCTGGTGTGTAGGATAGTACTAGTGTATGGGGCGATTGCAGGTCGGCATGGACTTGGTGGGCTGAAGCACCTATTTCCACGCTGTATCTCTAAAGTCTAAAGTGCATGGTCACGTGACTCCCCAGTGCACACAGTGTGGTGGCACTGAAACAACAGACTTCATCAGCAAACCTGTACTGTGAGAGAATGGAGGAAATCTGCCTTGGAGACTAGATTAAACATGATATGTGGTGGTCACAAGGAATCGCAGGTATTGGTTTGCAAAAAAAGATAGGAAGTGTTGGAGTAACTCAGCGGGTCAGGCAGCACCACTGGAGAACATGAATAGGTGATGTTTTGGGTCCGAACCCTTCTTCAGAGACTAAATACAGGGTTTTTTCCAATCAATCCATTTGGGGGCTCAGGAGAAGCTTCTTTACTCATGGCGAACATGGATAGGTGACATTTTGGCTTGGGACCCTTCTTCAGACTCCTGCTTCCATTATTGTATGTGATTGTATCTGTCTGAAGAAGGGTCCTGACCTGAAACGTCACCTATCCATGTCCTCCAGAGATGCTGCCTAACCCACTGAGTTACTCCAGCACTTTGTCATGATTTGTGGTAGCACAGGCTCCAAAATTGGGTTTTAACAAAGTCACACAGCTTTTATCACACATTTAGTGAGTGTTACTGAGGACAAACAGACACCCAGTGGCATCTAGTTTACAGGCACTGTGCTCTTCTCGAAAGGTCGTATAATGTCCTCACCACATCCTTTAACTGAAGCTGTGGCTATGTGTTCGCTGCCACTGATCAATGGCTGTACATAATGGACACCATGTATCCCCACATTGCTCTAACCAGACCAAATGGTCCACTGTTACCTCAGTGATTAGATTTACGATTCATGCAGTCATAGTGTCACAGAGCTATACAGCACAGAAATAGGCCCTTTGGGCCATCTTGGCAGATCCCATTTTCTTGCATTTGGTCCATAGCTCTCTGATCCCTTGCTATCTATATATTTGTCCAAATGTCTTTTAAACGTCGTAATTGTACCTGCAATTATATTCCTGGGTGTTTCCCACACTAAATTCGGGTGATGCAGCACAAGTTGGAAGTCCACCCACTTCTCATGAGCTCTTCTCATGAGCTCCCAATTGGTCTCCAGTGATGGAGTCTCCAGCAGATTGAGGAATCAGTTGTTCTGTGGGACACTCACAAATCCTTGCCCTCGTCAGTGGCCATGTGTTGCATTGGAAGGAAGCCTGATGAGTTGGGTGGTGGTGGGGTCCATAGCTCTGCTCTCACAACCTCAAAGCTCGGCCAATCCCACCACAACTTCAGTATTGGACAGCGAGGATGTACCAACACTTCCTCTGCCAGCCACCTTGTAGAAGATGCCTTTGGAAGCTCTCAAATCCAGCAACTGATCATTGTGCACAGGCCAACATTATTTGAAATTTTAGTTGAAATAAATCTATATCTAGGTTGGTCCTCTTCAGGAGTTTATGCATCTTACTGCAAGATTCCCTACATCACCCACCCAATGGAATCCTCTGAACCCAGCCCCACTGAAGACTCGAGCGCTTGATCCGCCAAGGCCTGCTGAATCGCCCGGTTGCTAACCATTTTACCTCCCTTTCCCA
This sequence comes from Rhinoraja longicauda, assembly GCF_053455715.1. Lineage (NCBI taxonomy): Eukaryota > Metazoa > Chordata > Chondrichthyes > Rajiformes > Arhynchobatidae > Rhinoraja > Rhinoraja longicauda. The sequence goes on along the minus strand of NC_135967.1, from coordinate 16,409,647 downwards.
TTCCTACACTGACGTTTCTGTCCTGGACCTCTTCCATTGCCAGGCCCCAGGGAAAGTGGAGGAACAGCACCTCATATTCCGCATGGGTAGCGTACAACCTGATGATATGAACAATGAATGCTCCTATTTTAGGTAACCTTGAACCAACCCCCTTACCCCCAAATCGCCTCCCTCTCCCCCCAACACCCTTCCCTCCCCAGTGCCCTAGCTGGACTTCCACCCCACCCCATCATGCTACTCTCCTCCCCCTGGCCTCACATTCCACAACAGTTAAAACCTGTCTCACACCTACTGTTCTTTTCTCTGGCCTTTGTTCCAACCATCTGCTTATCAAACAACCCCATCACCTATGTCGACCTATTGCCTCCCACGCTTTGTCCTGCCTCTCCCCTTTTCCAGCTTTCTTCTCCCCCCCCCCTATAATCACTGAAGAAGGGTCTCGACATGAATCATCACTTATTCATGTTCTCCAGAGATGCTGCCAGGCCCGCTGAGTTATGCCAGATTCCTTTTCCACAGAGATGCTACCTGACCCGCTGAGTTACTCAATCATTTTGTATCTATCTTCAGCTAATGGCATGTTGGCCTTCATTGCGAGAGGATTTGAGTTTAGGAGCAAGGAGGTCCTACTGCAGTTATACAGGGCCATGGTGAGACCGCACCTGGAGTATTGTGTGCAAATTTTGGTCTCCTAATTTGAGGAAGGGTATTATTACTATTGAGAGAATACAACGTAGGTTCACCAGGTTAATTCCCGGGATGGCGGGACTGACACATGATGAAAGAATAGGTCGACTGGGCTTGTATCCACTGGAATTTAGAAGAATGAGAGGGGATCTTATAGAAACATATAAAATTCTTAAAGGGCTGGACAGGCTAGGTGCAGGAAAATTTTCTCGATGTTGGGGGAGTCCAGAATCAAAAGTCACAGTTTAAGAACAAAGGGGAGGCCATTTAGGACTGAGATAAGGAAAAACATTTTCACCCAGAGAGCTGTGAATCTGTGGAATTCTCTGCCACAGAAGGCAGGAGAGGCCAATTCACTGGATGTTTTCACGAGATAGTTAGATTTAGCTCTTAGGGCTAAAGGGATCAAGGGATATGGGGAAAAAGCAGGAATGGGATACTGATTTTAGATGATCAGCCATGATCATATTGAAAGGCGATGCTAGCTCGATGGGCGAATGGCCTACTCCTGCATCCATTTTTTAATATTTCTATGTTTCTATGTTTCCATGTAAACTATCATCTGCAGTTCCTTCCTCTGCATTTTGTACCCTTTAGTGGAACCAATGTGACTTAAATTTTCTGGATATGCCTATCATGAGGGACCTTGTCAAATGCCTGACTGATGTCATTCCAGACTTCATGAATCATCCTCAAAACTTTGCAAAGAATCAAATACTTCTGTAAAATTATTTGGATTAAAGCTGAGTTCTGCAATCGTTAATGGCCATTTCAAGTTCTCTTTTGTATGTCAGACACTATTTGTGATTTACCGAGCTCCTTGGCACAGACAATATTTCATTTATGAGATGGCACAGCAAAGCAGCCCTAATGTTCTTTCATTAAACCCTTTCTTAATAAGGCTGAGATCCATAAAAGCAGAAACATTTATTTGGACTTGGCTTCACTTGCATCTCCATGAGAAGATTAAACATCAAAGACGACAACAAAATCAATTTGTATCAATCTACTAAATCAAGAATTCTCAGCAGACGTACCAACCAACTCTCCAGCATCTACAGCCTTTTGTGTCACTGCCTCGTGACTTAACTCAAGACAGGAAGACAACACAAACCTCACAGAAGACAGCAGGAGATACAATGATCAAATGAAGGGAAGCTGCAGCAAAAAACTTGCGAGCTGTCTAAATATCAGCGCTCAAACAGAAGTGGCCATAGTACATGCAATTGCTCAGGAGAGAATAATGTTACACTCTCACTGGATATGATCTGAAGCACTCTGACTGATCGGGAACGGATTCACTGCAGCTCTCAGGAGGGAAACGGATAACCACATTATGGGGTAGAAGACAGTAGACGCAGGAGGGGACAAACCTATTGCTCTCCCAGAGAGATGCCATAAGCATAGACTTTAGACTTTAGAGCTACAGTGCAGAAACAGGCCCTTTGGCCCACCAGTGAGCTAACACCAACATATCCTACACACTAGAGACAATGTACAATTACAGAAGCCAAATCAACCAACAAACTTGTACTTCTTTGGAGTGTGAGAAGAAACCGGAGCACCTGGAGAAAACTCATGCCATCACAGGGAGAACATACAAATTCCATACAGGCAGCACCCGTAGTCAGGATCGAACCAGGGTCTCTGGCGCTGTAAGGCAGCAGTTACTGCTGCTGCACTGTGCTGCCCTAATTATCAAATAGCCTCATTCTGTACTTTCCCTATTCCAGGACTTCAGACTGAGCACCACAATGGTGATTCCTCATGTGAGGCACAATTCCAATGCACAGGAACACAAGAGAATGCAGAGAGTGGTGGACTCAACCCGTCCTTCATAGGCACAGCCCTCCCTGCCATTAAAGGCACCCACATGAGACTCTTCTTAAAAAGGTGGCGTCTATCATCAAGGATCCCCACCATCCGTGCCATGCCCTCTTCTTGCTGTTGACATCGGGCAGGAGGTACAGACGCCTGAAGTCCCACACCACCAATTTTAGGAACAACTACTTTCCAAGTCATTTGCAGAACCCTAACCCGACCTCAGCAATGGAACACAATGGACCACCTCTACGCTACCGTTGACTTGCTTTCTCAATGTGTTTTGCACTAACCTGTGGGGCAACAATTTCACACAGAGGGTGGTGAGTATATGGAACGTTTATGTTTCAGTGTGTTGTCTCAGCCTATATGCCTGTGATGTTGCTGCAAGATTTCCTTTATACCTGTACCTCACTGTACTCGTCCATATGACAGAAAACTTGAGATACAAGAAACTGCAGATGCTGGTTTACAAAACAATACATTAACTGCTAGAGTAACTCAGTGGGTCAGACAGCATTTCTGGATGACATGGATGAGGGTCGTTTCGGATTGGGACCCTTCTTCAGACTTCTCGACAATAAACTCGACTTGGCTTGATTTTAAGTGGTGGCGGGTTGGATCTGATGGACCGGATTAATGTTGCATTGTGAATGTGGCCGTCAATGTACATTGGATGATTTGAAGCATTTCAGCACTTAGTAAAATTGGTAATTTATTAAGTGAAATGTCTGATATCTTAATAACATCAAAACAGTTGGACTCTCTACCACAGGCAGAAGTTCAAGAAAGACTTGAGGGCCTGAACTCCAGGGAGAGGTTGGGTTGGCTAGGACTTTAATCCTTGGAGAGCAGGAGGATGAGAAGTGATCTTATAGAGGTGTATAAAATCCTGAGGAGAATAGGCAGGGTGAATACACAAAGTCTTTAACCCAGAGTAGGGGAATCTAGAACAATGGACATAGATTTGTTGAGAGGGGAAAGATTTAATAGGAACCTGAAGGTTATATTTTTCATAGAGTGCAATGAGTATATGTAATGAACTGCCAGGGGATGTAGTTGAGGCAGGTACTATAACATTTACAAAACGTTTGGACAGGTACGTCGATAAGAAAGATTTAGAGGGATATGTGCCAAATGTGGGTGGGGGGGACTAACAATGATGGGGCATCATGTCGGCAAGCTGGGCCGAAGGGCCTGTTTGTGTGCTGTATGACACTATGACTCTAAAGAGTGGATACATTTCGTAATGCCAAAGGGAGCAAGTGAGATGGGAGAAAGGCAGGGTGCAGAGATGAATGGTGAATCATGATCATGTTAAATGGTGGAGAAGGACTGAATGATCTGCTCACATACCATTCTCCATTTTTTGTGCGTTTAAAACATTATAAATTTAACGAACAACCCTGAATTCCCCAAGGGAAAAAAATGAACAAAGCTTTTAATTTGATCTTTGAAATCACCATTCATTGATGCTTGTGTACAGACTGATGAAACTCACCGTGAGAATGGTGATGATGTCTGATGAAGTTGTCATTCTGGGCTCATTCACTAGTCTGCTATCACTCATTGGGGTCAATAGAAGAAGTCATGAACACACAACCATTGAAGTTAACGCGGTGTGCAGGTACATAGGACAACTTGGCTTTGCTCATGCAATCGACATGAAATCTACACTTCCTGTATCCCGTCAAACAAATTTTACAATCAAAATTTCAGCATTGACTGCACAAACCCAGTTTTCACCTAGCCCACAGCTAACAATGGCCCGTTTCCTTTATCATCGTTACTGTTTTGCATACCTTTCATTCATTTGTTCTATTTTTCTTTATATCACCATCCTTATCTCTTGTTTCTCTTTCCCTTAACTCTCAGTCTGAAAGAGGGTCTTGACCCGAAACATCACCTTTTCTCCAGAGATGCTGCCTGATCCACTGAGTTACTCCAGCTTTTTGTGTCTATCTCCAGGTGAATTAAGTTGGCTTCCAAGTGTTAAAATTCCATAAGACATAGGAGCAGAATTAGACCATTACTAATGCCCTTGCTCATCAAGAATCTGTCAATCTCTGCTTTAAAAATACCCAGTGACTTGGCCTCCACCACCATCTGTGGCAATGAATTTCACAGATTCACCACCCTATGGCTAAAGAAATTCCTACTCATCTCCATTCTAAGGGATTGTTCTTTAATTCTGAAGCTGTACCCTCTGGTGTTAGACTCTCCCACTCTGAAAACGCCAGCTTGGGTGTGGGAAGTAGAAAGTTGATCTTTCCAAATTCTCCCAGCCTGAGTATGGACCTGTGATCCATTCCTGCTTTTTTATATGCCAGAGAGTATATACCAGAGAGCACCAGATTGTAAAGGGCAAAACACAAAGTGGTGGATGAACTCAGCAGGTCAGCAGCATTCGTGGAGGGAATGGACAGACGACGTTTAGGGTCGGAAAAAAATCTCTGGTTTCATGTTAAGTTCACTGTTCTTATAATAGGTCATCTCCGTGAAGCATGAACTCGGCTCCTCTCTCCACAGATGCTGAGTGACCTGTCGAGTGTTTCCAACATTTCCAGCTGTCCTATTGCAGTTGGATGTGTTGCTGAGATGAGGGGAGCTGGGAACGGGACTTGCTGGGCCAAAGGTGCCATTGAATAATTATCACAATAAACAACCAGCCAAAAGAATCCAAGAAGAAGCTTGCCTAACAGTATGAATCCCAGCGCCAAGCAATACGTTTCTCCGGTAGCTGTTCTCTACTTTGACCAATTATTATGTTGGAAACTTATGAAAGATTTAAGAGCATTATTGCAGATAGCACCTCACCCATTAACATGCGTTTAAATGCACTTGAAATGATATCTTAAGACATGGTTCAACACCAGTGATGGGGACCCCAGCAACCACGCTCCTTAGCTGACACGTGGCCCTGGTGGGTGGCTGGGAGCCACTGACCCCAGCCTCACTGAGACACTGGTCTGGTCTGTCCCACGATGAGGCAATGTTTTAGTTTAGTTTAGTTTAGAGATGCAGCACGGAAACAGGCCCTTCAGCCCAACGAGCCTGTGCCGACCTGCGATCACCCCGTACATTAGCACTATCCTACACACTAGGGACAATTTACAATTTTACCGAAACCAATTAACCTACAAACCTCCATGTCTTTGGAGTGTTGGGAGGAAACCGGAGCACCCAGAGAACACCCATGTGGTCACAGGCAGAAGGTACAAACTCCGTACGGCACCCATAGTTAGGATCGAACCTGGGTCTCTAGCACTGTAAGGCCGTATCTCTACTGCTGTGTCACCAACCTCAGGCCGGACACCTTCCCATGCCTGCTCTCTCCATCATCTGACCTGGCCACCTCCCACCTCATCTCCACTGGACCAAACCCACCCCCCCCCCCCTCCTCGACAGCTCAGAAAGTTTGGGAGTTGCAAGGATGTCATTAAGGTAGTAAGGATGCAGAGATAGGTTCACGAGGATGATGCCGGGATTGGAGGGCTTGAGATAGTGGGAGAGACTGGATGTGCTGGGACTGTTTTCCCTGCAAACAAAGCAGGCAGAGGGGTGACATTATAGAGGTATATAAAACCATGGTTTTGGGGTGCTGGGGGGGGGGGGGGGGGGGAGGGAGGGGTGAATCGATAGGATGAAGAGTCTCCATTTTTCCAGGTGGGGGAGTCTAAAATGAGATGGCGTAGGTTTTAGGCAATGGGGAAAAATTTAATGGGGATCCGAGGGTCAACCTTTTCACTCAGAGGGTGGTGGGTATGTGGAATGAGCTGTCAGCGGAGGTAGTTGAGGCAGGTACAATAACAACATTTTAAAAACATTTGGACAGGTACATGGATAGGAAAGGTTTGGAAGGACATGGGCCAAACATGGGTAAATGGGACTACTTTCATTGTTCCGTGGGTGGTATCTATGACAATTAAAAACACTTGACTCCTGAACCTTGACTCACCATCTCAGCAGCACTCCAGTCGCGCCCTGGTAATTCCGTTGGGCCGCAGTGACTGCAAACCAGTGCCCCAGGTATAAGGTACTCCCTGCTGAGAACCACAGAAGTTGCTCCCTACCATGGAGCCATTGTTCTTGCTCCTGCCTAGGGGCCAGGCATCCTACTCAGAACCTGTTAATAAAGTTTAGGCTGAAACCTTGTGCCTCAGCAGTCCTCACGGTGAACTGCCCTCACAGTGAGTCACTGGTGCTTGGTGCACGTTAGAGTACAGGCTTCACTTCCAAACAATAATTGCAGAGAAGTCAATAGGCTAAATATTAAGTGTGGAGTGAAGTTGCTGCTGTTATTACATATCACTGTCTTCATTACTGTAATGAATTTAGGTGTTGTGGCTCCACTTGACAGACCAGCTCCTATTCTCAACACCATCCATTCCTGAGAAGATGCCAAAGAATCACTGGAGTCTGTCACTGAGCCTGTAAATCGGGAGGTGCTGGAGGGACACAGACCTCAGGGTCACTGACCCTCTAGCAAATGTCCCACAGCAGCATGCCAGATGTTCTGATTTGGGATTGTCCAACAGTTGGGATTGCCAATGGTTGGGATTGTTCCACATTTGGGACTGTCAATGGTTGGGATTGTCAACAATTGGGATTATTCCCCAGTTGGGATTGTCAATGGTTGGGATTGTCAATGGTTGGGATTGTCAATGGTTGGGATTGTTCCACAGTTGGGATTGTCCCACAGGTGGCATTGTGAACAGCTAGGATTGTCCCAAAGGTGGGATTGTCAATAGTTGGGATTGTCAATAGTCGGGTTTGTCAAGGGTTGGCATTGTCCCATGGTTGGGCTCAGGAGGTCGGTACCCTGTGACTGGGGAGGAGGTGGGGGCCATCTGAGCCTGGCGCGAGGAGGTGGGGGATGAGGATCATCGGGGCCGGCACAATGTTGGGAGGGCTGAGGGAAGATCAGGCACAATAGTGCAATCCAACCTGCAGTGGAGATACGGGTGAGGGGCAGCTCGCCAGTGCTGTCACATGGTATATGGTGTAGGCCTGAGAGTGAGTGGCTGGCAGAGTTGTTGTGTGGGAGGGAGGGGGCAGTCAGTGGCGGGTGCCCAAAGGTAAATTTCGTCATCAATAAGTCTCTCCATTGGGCATTACGATGTGAAGACAGGTCATAGAGTCATTGGGTTATACAGCGGAAACAGGCCCTTCGGTCCAACTTGGCCATGTTGACCAAATTGTCTAACCAAGCCAGTCCCACACCTGTGCCTGGCCCATATCCCTCTAAATCATTCCTATCCATGTACCCTTCCAAATGTCTTTTAAATGTTGTTATAATACCTGCCTCAATGACCTCTTCTGGGAGCTCTTTCTATATACCCAACAACCTCCGAGTGAAAAAGTTGTCTGTGAGGTTCCTTTTAAATCTTTCCCCCCTCAGATTAAATCTATGCAATCTAGATTTAGAGTTTCCTACCGTCCAAGTCTCTCGATGGTGTCTACACCCGAAAGTTCAGAAAAGTTCAAAATGTCAGTTGGAGAGACCACATCACCAACGCCCAGCTCTATGGGGAGATTCCACATCTGACCGAGAAGATCAGGTCGGGAAGGATGAGGCTCGCTGGTCAATGTCACCGCCACCCAGAAATACCAGCAAACAAGGTTGTGCTGTGGGAACCCCCCCCTGGAAGATGGAACCCGGGACGACCAAACAAGATGGTGCTGTAGACGTTGATGGAAGACGCATATGTAGAGCCAAAAGAGGAGCTGGCCAGCTGTATGGAGGACTTTATTATCTGAATGGTCTCAAGTTAGGAAAAGAGGACGTACAACGAGATCTGGGTGTCCTCGTGCATCAGTCACTGAAAGGAAGCATGCAGGTACAGCAGGCAGTGAAGAAAGCCAATGGAATGTTGGCCTTCATAACAAGAGGAGTTGAGTATAGGAGCAAAGAGATCCTTCTGCAGTTGTACAGGGCCCTAGTGAGACCTCACCTGGAGTACTGTGTGCAGTTTTGGACTCCAAATTTGAGGAAGGATATTCTTGCTATTGAGGGCGTGCAGAGTAGGTTTACCGGGTTAATTCCCGGAATGGCGGGACTGTCATATGTTGAAAGACTGGAGCGACTAGGCTTGTATACACTGGAATTTAGAAGGATGAGAGGAGATCTTATCGAAACGTATAAGATTATTAAGGGGTTGGACACGTTAGAGGCAGGAAACATGTCCCCAATGTTGGGGGAGTCCAGAACAAGGGGCCACAGTTTAAGAATAAGAGATAGGCCATTTAGAACTGAGATGAGGAAAAACTTTTTCAGTCAGAGAGTTGTGAATCTGTGGAACTGTGGCAGTGGAGGCCAATTCTCTGAATGCATTCAAGAGAGAGCTAGATAGGGCTCTTAAGGATAGCGGAGTCAGGGGGTATGGGGAGAAGGCAGGAACGCGGTACTGATTGAGAATGATCAGCCATGATCACATTGAATGGCGGTGCTGGCTCGAAGGGCCGAAGGGCCGAATGGCCTTCTCCTGCACCTATTGTCTATTGTCTAATGTCTATTGACAGAGATGTGTGGTGCGTCCGTCACCATGCCCGTCGGAAACTAGCACCACTGCATCGCCAATGTTTTCTACGATTTTAAATGAAAAATAATTAAAATTCCTACCGTGGGACAAAAGATGAATTACTTAATCTATCTATGCCCCGCCTAATGTTACAAACCTCTCCAAGGACCCCTCTTTGGGATGTATAGAGGCTTCATATAAGATGTCACTCAGCAGGCTTATCAGAAAAGAGAGAGAGTGTTGATGACATGAATATGCAGTTGCCAAAGTAAGAGATGGTGAATGGTTGCTTTTCGGACTGCAGGAAGGTAAATCACGGTGTTCTGAGAGATCGCTGTTGGAGGCCATTGGTTTTTTTAATCTATATTAATGACCTAAGGGTGTAAGACTTAAACTTAGGGTGTAAGCCACATTTTCTACATTAACAGCTGATTCACAATTTGGCAGTATTGTGAACTGCGAAGAGATTGGCAGGACATAAACAGGCTGGTACAGTGGGCTGATGCGTGGCAGATGATGTTTCAGGTGAAGTAAGTTGAAGTGATGTGGTTTGGTAGGAAGAATGAGGAGAGGAGGCAAAAAACAAAGGACCCTTTGCTAACAGGGGTGCAGGAGCAGATAGGCCAGGGCATATGGGCAGAGTTTCTGAGAAAGTGGTTAATAGAACATAGGCAGTTCTCGACTCTGGCAAAAAACAAACACAACACAAGCACAAGGAAGTTACGCTCAACCTTGACAAATCACGAGTCTAGCTTCAATTTGCATAATGTGTTCTTTTCTGTTTGTCTCGTTATAGGGAAGGAGGTGAAGGTATTGGAGGGGTTCCAGAAGAGATTTGACAGAACGGTTCGTGAGATGAAGGACTACAGTTACAATGAGAGTGGAGAGGCTGGGACTGTATTTCTAAATGAGGAATACAAAGGTGGTTCTGATGAAAGTATGTAAAATGATGAAAGGTGTGGACTGCTGGAGGCTGTTCCCTTTGGTGGTGGGATCAGACTCAATGTGACAGGTATAAAATCAAGTGAAACAGGATTAGTAGTCACATGAAAAAAAGCTTTTTTTTTGCTTCAAAATTTGTAAAGCTACAGCTTAAATGGATAGACCATATAACGTTAGCACAGGAACAGACCTATCGGCCCACAGTGTCGCTGCCAAATATGATGCTAGGCTAAACTGATCTCCTCAGTATGTAATCCACCCCTCCATTCTCTGTATATCTATGTGCCTATTTATAAGACTCAAACAACGCTACATATGTGCCTCCACCACCACCCTTGCAGTGCGTTACAGGCACTCACCATCCTCTGCGTGAAAAACATGACCCGCTCATCTCCTTTAAACTTTGCCCTCTTATCTTTGGGCTGTGCCCTCTAGTCTTTGACATTTCCAGCCTGCGAGAAAGGTTCTGACTGTCTACCCTATCTATGCCACTCATAAAGTAATAAACCTTTATCAGGTCTTCCCTCATCCTTCCGACGCTCCAGAAGAAGCGAGTTACTCTGGTGGAGACATAGATACAAGGCCGCCGGTGTTCACATGCAGAAAGGTTTTCACAATATCCAGGCTTAGTGCAGTGAGAACCCAATGCCATCCATGCAGCAAAGATGTCAGGCAGAGATCCTCTCCAGACTCCAATCACATCCCTTCCAAATTCACCCACAGCACAATCCATCCTCCTGGCTTGAGATGGCACAGTCTCCACTTGCCTTGTAAGTACAGCTCAAATAATGATCAGGAAGCTTGACACGATGCAGGATAAAGCAATCCCGTACAGCTCCCCACAATTCAATCCCTTCAACCCCAGGGGTAGTTTGGTTGTAACATGCAACTGGCAAATGCACTGCAATCGACCCACTAAGCTCTACAATAGCTCTTGTTAAACCTTGAGATTTTCCTCACCTACGAGGACTAGGGCATGGAAATGCCACCATCCCAGGTTCTGCTCCAAAGCACGCACCATCCCGACTGGGAAATATATATCCATTTTCCACTGTTGCAAAGTGCCAGCACCTTCGCCACACAAGTGCAGCCGTCAAAATAGCACAGTATGTGTGGGTGCAGTGTGTCAGCGAGGTTGTTCATTGTCATCTTACCGAGGATAACATCAGGAGGCATGAAATGTTGGCCTTGCAGTAATCACCCTCTATGAATCGAGAGGATGTACAACTGCTGGACATGGTCCTCAGAGCACTCACAGCAGATGGGCAAATGGGTGAAAGTTCTCTGTCTCTTGGATCTGCTGGTATATCTGCAGCCCACTGCCCCAGGCCGAGAGTTGTACTGTCTGAGTCAAGAGAGAAATCCACTCAAACGTTCATCTTCAAATTGCTCTTGACGTACTGAATACCTAAAGTCTATCATCAAAGACCCACACCACCCTGGCCACGCTCTCATCTCACTGACCAAAGACCCACACCACCCTGGCCATGCTCTCATCTCACTGACCAAAGACCCACACCACCCTGGCCACGCTCTCATCTTGCTGCTACCATCAGGAAGAAGGTACAGGAGCCTCAGAGCCGTGACCTCCATGTTCAAGAACAGCTTCTTCCCAGCAACCATCAGGCTCTGGAACACTGTACAACACTGACCTCAGCAACTATGGTCTTCTGTGGGCCATGTCTTTGGTTGCACCATGGACTTCTGTTTATGCATTCGTATTACGGGTGTTAATGTATTTAATTTTTATTGATCATTTAATTTATCTGCGTGTATTCCATTTACAGATCTGATAAGCTGCAGCAAGAAAGAATGCCATTGTTCTGTGTCAGTACATATGTCAGTACAATATACAATACAATACAATATATCTTTATTGTCATTGTACCCAGGGGTACATATGACAATTAACCACCCTTGACTTGATAACCTGTCTCTTTCTCGCCCCTTCCTAAATCTCCACACCTGTCGCCCGGTAATAATCACTCCATATTTGATGTCTGCCCTCTCATCACATTCACATATTTAATCCTGGATGTGAGTCCTAGTGTCTAATGTCAGAATAAACACAAGAACAGGGTGCCTGCACCCTCTGGCCTTACCTTTCCAGCGATGTGGCTGCCTGAACTTCAATCACCCATTTAATTTACAATCATCTGCTACCTTTCCCTTGAAAAAATGTACTTGTGCTTTCAATCTATTTTGCAACAGCTGATTACCATTTATACTGGTTATCAGCAGCTCTCATAAGCCCAGGGTAAGGACTTGTCTCTGTTGCCACAGAAACGCTCTGCTCAGGCTCCCAGTCACATTGCCACAACTATTCTAAGGGAGCCTCAATGTCGTCTGAATCCTGCTTTTAATTTTGTCTCCCATATTACTCAGAATTGTCAGACACATGGCATTGGGTCTCTGGCTATTTCTGTGTCCACTGGGCAGTGGGATTTAGGGAGTACCAGTACCGGCCTCAACAGCCTCCTCCAGCAGCTTGTCCCATATACCCACCACTCTTTGTGTAAAAATGTTACCCCGCACGTTAGAGATACAGCATAGAAACACTCGGCTCACTGAGTCCACGCAGACCATTGATCGCCGGCTCACACCAGTTCTATGTTATCCCAGTTTCTCATCCACTCCGTACATACTAGGGTCAATTTACAGAGGATAATTAGCCAACAAACCCGCACATCTTTGGGATGTGGGATGAAACCGGAGCACCCGGAGTAAACCAACGCAGTCACAGGGAGAACATGTAAACTCCACACAGACAGCATCCGAGGTCAGGATCGAACCCGGGTCACTGGCGCTGTAAGGCAGCAACTCTACCGCTGCGCCACTTTGCTACCCAATGTGCTCTGTACTGTTTGTCAATTGCTCAATCAGCATCCTCCGTTGCATGCCAACTGTCCCATTGTGCTCCATGGGCAAAAGCTGGCCACTGGTGGGCTTGTGGAGCACCAGAGGCACACACTGGGGGGGCAAGTGGAGGAACGAACACACATGAAGCTGTGGGCCTGGGTATATGTTTCAACCAGAATTCCTGTGTTTGTATCTTTGGGCTCAACTTACTCTCCACTTCCCCAGCAGACATCAAGTTGTACTCATGAAGTGACTTGTGAAGCACAGCAGGAATGTTATAAAAAATACATTTGACACTCCACAGAAGAAAGCAAGTCAACTTTTTCAAGAAAAGGAATCATTAGTTTGTATTCATTTGCACAAAATAGGCATGAGTGGGCGAAGACACATTTATTACCTATCCTTTATTGCCCTTCAGAAGCTGCCTTCTTGAACCTTGTTGGTAGAAGTACTTTTACATTAATCTGGGGAGGGATTTGGACCCACTTTTTCCAAAGATATTTGAAATTTCTGAAAATAGTCATTTCACTTAAAGTGAATTGCTGAATTGTTTTAATGACTTAAATATGAATACAAAAATCAATTCTGGTCTCAATCAAGATGAACAACTTGAAAACAAATCAATGTTTTAAAAATCCTACCAATTTATGTTTAAACCTAGTGCAGAGATTGTGGATATGAATCACATAAATAGGCTTGCAGTGGGGTGCGGGGGAGTTATCAGAGCTGGTGTACCAGCAAAGGGGCTAGTGCAGAAGGGACAAGTTGCCTGCGCCGACCAACTTGCCCCTTCCGCACTAGTCCCTTTGCCTGTGTCTGGCCCATATCCTTCTGTACCTGTCCAAATGTCTCTTAAACGTTAAGATTGTACTGGCCTCAACCACCTCCTCCAGCAGCTTGTCCCATATACCCACCACTCTTTGTGTAAAAACATTACCCCGCACGTTCCTATTAAATCTTTCTCCTCCTCATCTTTGATGACCATCAAATAATCCATTCCAGAATAGTAGCAGTGTGAATGTGTGTCTTGGGATAACAGGATAAGTTTGAGCCATACCAGGGTGGAACCTAAACAGGATAGGTGTCCAGGGGAGATGAAGTGTACGACAAGGTTTAAATAAGGAGCACTGGGAGAAGGATGGAGGATATTCACCAGGATCAGATACTGGGCCAAATGTTTGTTCAAAGGCAGGAGTACAGTCTACACAGAAGTGAATGTCCAATGTGAAATGAGGAGACTCCTGACTCACTCCAAGCTACAAATATGCTACATGACTAAATACTGGAGGGAAGTATTATTCCTGTCTGATAAAGCCATTCATATAACCCTGAAATAAAAAACAAAAGCGGGATCAGATCAAAAGACGACACAACGTGCTGGAGTAACTCAGCGTGTCACACAGCCAAAGAAGGGTCCTGACAAAATGTCACCTATCCATGTTCTTCAGAGATGCTGCCTGACCTGCTGAGTTACTCCAGCACTCTGTGTCTATGCTGCCTGACCCAGTCTCTTTCGTCTGTTTCACCATTCGATAAGATCACGCCTGATCATTTAATTCAGTGCCACCTTCCTGCATGAACTCCAAATTCCTAGATTCCCTAAATGCCCAAGAACCTACTGATCCCTGCCTTTATTGTCTGAATCTTCACTGCCCTCTTGGGGAGAGAATTCCAACCATTCACCACCCTCTGGGTGAAGGTATTTCTTCCATCTCTGTTGTGGATGGCTAACACCTTCTTTTGAGTTTGTATCTTCTGGTTTCTGCACCTCCCCATTTCAAGGCCTGTAAGAATTGTGCACATTTCAGTGCATTCACCTTTCTTTCACCTAAGCTCAAGGGATATCCAGCCCTAATCTTTTTCATCTCAGCTGATAGGACAATCCCATTGTTTGAGGATTCAGGCAGGAAAGGCTGAAAATACTCAACATGTCAGGCAACCGTTTTGAAGAGAGATAAAATTAACATTTCAGGTTGATGAGATTTCGTGAGAACTGATGGAGGAGTCACTGTTCTGAAATATTAAAAATATTAACCCTGTTTCTCTCTCCACAAGCGCTGCCTGACCTTATGAATATTTTCAGCAATTTCTATTTACATTTGAGACTTGAGGGAAATATAAAGTGGCGCAGCTGGTGAAGCTGCTACCTTACAGCACCAGACACCCAGGTTCAATCCTGACCACGGTGCTGTCTGCATGTGTTTCTTCTGGGGCTCCGGATTCCTCCCACATACAGCTGACATGTGGGTTTGTAGGTTAATTGGTCTCTGTAAATTGCCCCTAGTGTGTAGGGATGTAAAAAACTAAACATTATCAAAATAATATACACTAATCATTTACCAAACATACGTGGCAAGTTGACGGAAAACTAAATAGAGACAATGATCCTCCCAGCCTTCGATAAAATGGTTCTAAGGACACGAGTGGCTGCTGTACATTAAATAATCACATCCCAGCTGCTGCTATGACCACCTAAAAAACTGTGTGAGCTGTTTAATAACCTGACCGCCTAACTTAATTAATACGTTTTAATTTTAACATTTTAGTCAATCTTTTTGTAATAAGACGGATAATTTTAAATTGAAGAGCATCAAAATTAAACTTCTAACAACTTGAACATCTAGTGTTTAACTTCATAGGGGTACTGGTACATTGTACCGGCATGCACCCTCACAGGGAAAGCACTGCTTTTCAATCCCAAGATATAGTTTGGTGAGTCTTTGTGGCATTCCTCTATTGCAAGTACATTCTACCTTTGGCCAGAATGGTCAGACCCCTGCATGAATATTCCACCTAAGACAGACACAAAATGCTGGAGTAACTCTGTGGGACAGGCAGCATCTCTACAGAGAAGAAATATGTGATATTTTGCGTTGAGACCCTTCAGTCTGAAGGTCTTGACCCAAAATGTCACCTATTCCTTCTCTCCAGAGATGCTGCCTGTCCCTCTGGGTTACTACAGTATTTTGTGTCTATCTTTGGTGTAAACCAACATCTGCAGCTCCTTCCAATACATAATATTGCACCTACTGGTTCTTTACATATTGTTGGAACTGGATGCCTCTGCTCTTAACATGGAGTCTGAAAGCCAAACAGCACGGAAACAGTCCCTTTGGCCCATCAACACCATCTGGTCACCAAGCTAATCCTGCACTAATGTTAGTTCCCTCACATTCCCATCAACTCTCCTCTTAACTCGTATGCTCAGGGCAACATAAATCTACCACGCCACACCTATTTGGGATGAGGGATAAAGCTACAGCACCCACTGGAAACCCACATGGTCACAGGGGAACCATGCAAACTCCACCCAGGCATCAGCAGGTCAGGATTAAACAGTGGTAGCAGGAGATGTGAGGCAACAGTTGTGCCATTGCGCTGTCTTCCTAGAAAGCCCAATGAACAGTTTGTCTTCCTAATAACTAGCTGTTCCTGCATGATAACTGTCAGTGATTTGTTTTGGTTCCTCTTTGCACTAACAGCCTTCTGTGTGTGAGTATTCAAAAAATAATCTGATTTTCTATTTTTATTTTACCAATTTTTTTTTCATCAAGGAAAACAACTTTTGCAGATAAATATCTGAGAGCGAAATGCTTCCAATTGTTTACAGAAATAAACTAGTTGCAGTGTCACAGACTCATAGGATGAGGGAAGTGCAGAAGGAACCCTCGTGTTCAGTGATGTCTGGACTTCCTACAATTGCAAGTCAGCTGGTCAAATGCTCTGTGGTGTTGTCAATGTCGTGGCAAAGTTGCAGCCAATTTTAGCAAGACACTCCCACAAACAACAATAAGCGACTCAGCGGGTCAGACACCACCTGTGGCGATTGCCTCAAGCTGCCAATAAACTGCTGTGGGGACAGCCTGAAGTCCAGATAGAACTGGAGTTATATAGCACAGAAACAAGCCCTTTGGCCCAACTCATCAATGCCGACCAAGATGCCCCTTCTATGCTAGTCACATTTGCCCGCGTTTGGCCCATATCCCTCCAAACCTTTCCTATCCATGTACCTGCCCAAGTGTCTTTTAAAGGCAGCACAGTGGTGCAGCGGTACAGTTCTGCCTTGCAGCGCCAGAGACCCGGGTTCGATCCTGACAGCAGGTGCTGTCTGTACATTGGTATTTTCTCCCTGTGACCTCGTGGGTTTTTTCTGAGTGCTCCAGTTTCCTCTTACACTCCAAAGACGTGCAGGTTTGTAGGTTCATTGGCTCTGGTAAAAATTGTAAATTGTCCCTGGTATGTGGGAAGATGCTAATGTATGGGGTGATCGCTGATCGGCGTGGACTCAGTGTGCCAAAAGGCCTGTTTCTGCTCTGTATCTTTAAAGTCTAAAGTAAAATGCTGCTATAGCACGTGCCTCAACTACCTCCTCTGGCAACTCCTTCCACAAACCCACCACGTGGATGAGCTGGGAGATGCTCAGCTCTGGCAGCTGTTATCTAAGAGCTCTGAATGCTTAATGAAGGCCCCGTGACCCTGCGTATGGAGATTCAACTTCAACAGTACGTGTTGTCCAACAATGAAATCACAGTGATTATGGGAATCAAGAAATGCTGCCAGGATTAGAGGGTATTAGTTACAACGCGAGGTTGGACAAACTTGGATTGTTTTCTCTGGAGCGTCGGAGGCTGAGAGGAGATCTGATGGAAGTATATAAAACTATGAGAGGTATAGATAGAGTAGACAGTCAGAACCTTTCTCCTAGGGTGGAACAGTCAAAGTCTAGGCATACGTTTAAGGTGAGAGGGGGAAAGTTTAAAGGGAGATGTGTGGGACATGTTTTTTACAGAGAGTGGTGGGTGCCTTTAATGCACTGTGGGGTGGTGGTAGACGCAGATATATATCCGGCTGTATATATATGATATATGATATGATAGTGGTGTTTTTGAGAGGCTTTTAAATAGGCACATGGATTCATATGGAATGGAGGGATACACAACATGTGCTGGCAGAGGAGATTAGCTTAACCTGGCATCATGTTTGGCATGGACATTGTGGGTTGAAGGGCCTGTTCCTGTGCTGTCACAACATAATGAACATTGAATTCTCCAATTTTAGGCAACAGATCCCCATTCCTTCTCTTTTTTCACCCTCTCTTCCCTGTGCCCCACCTAGGAGTCCTGGCTCCCACCCTCTTCCCCCTTCCATCACCTTTCACCTATATTCCTTCGTTCAGCTTCACATCCCCTTCTCTCATTTCCTGCCACCCGTTTGACTCCTTTTTCACCTGTTCCCTTCATCCACTCATCTGCCAATCAAACCCCCCTCACCTGCATCCACCTATCTATCACTTGCCAGTCTTTGCCCCACCCCCACCTCCTTCCCACCTACAATTAGTCTGAAGGAGAGTCCTGTCCTGAATTATTATCTGTCCATTTCCTCCACATTGTTGTGCGACATGGCGCAGCGGTAGAGCTGCTGCCTTAAAGCGCCAGAGACCCGGGTTCAATCCTGACTATGGGTGTTCGTACATTCACCCTGTGACCCTGTGGGTTTTCTTTGAGTGCTTCGGTTTTCTCCCACACTCCAAAGACGTGCAGATTTTGTAGATTAATTGGCTTCTGTAAATTGTAAATTGCCCCTAGTGTGTAGGATGGTGCTAGTGTACGGGGTGATCGCTGGTTGGCGTGGACTCGTTGGGCCGAAGGGCCTGTTTCTACTCTATGTCTCTAAAATCTAAAGATGGTGCCTGACCAGCTGAGTTTCTCCAGCACTTTGTTTTGCTCAAGATCCAGCATCTGCAATCCCTCCTGATTCCTGTGCTGCACTGTTTCGTGTTTTATGTTCTAAATAGAGTTTCTGCGAGGGTCATAGGTTGGGTCCTGGGAGGCACACTCCAGACCCCTTGCCTACGAGATGCAGAGTGACTGTGTGGTGACAGTGTCAGTGTGAACATGGTATATGGGCCTGGAAAGTGTAACATCCAGGTTTAGGAGCAGCACTTCCCTACAACCACCGTCTATTGAATGCTACAACTCCAAATAGGCACTAAACTATATAGACGGGGATATTATCTATGACTTTGTACAACTGTTGTCTATTTGTTATTTTTAAAAATATCTGACTTTTTTTGTTGTTTATGATGGGTTTTACAGAGAACTATGTTTACATATCTGTTGTACTGCAGATGACAATAAAAGACTCTTGATTCTTGACGTTTACACTGGCAGGTTCCAGCACCAGGCTCCCTGGCTACATGACGCTGAGAGTATGTTTTTTCCCCCAGCCCGTTCCCAGCTACAGTGCCGTGGCAGGTGGGCAGCTTGGGCTGGGACTGGACCTTCGTGCTGGTGAGCAGCGAGCTGACTGACCCTGGCAACTGGTGATGTCCCGTCCTCTGGGGTCAGAGCTTGGGGGCAGAGAATGGAACAGGAGCCTCGCAGATTACGTGCAAGTATTTCAACAATGTCTGCTCTAGCAGGTTGCATTCTCAACGCTCCAGTATCCCTGACCCTGCTCTTTGAGTCTCTCTAAAACACATTCCTCTTCATTTATTTGTGAAAGGAATATTAAAGATCCATCCTAAACAATCATTGAGTCACATAAAGCGTGGAAACAGGCTTTTCAGCCCAACTTGTTCACACCGACCATCGTCCCATCTCCACTAGTTCCACCTACCTGTGTTTGGCCCATATCCCTCTCAACCTGTCCTATCCATATACCTGTCTAAATGTTTCTTAATCATTGCGAGGGTACCTGCCTCAACTATCTCCTCCGGCAGCTCGTTCCATACACCCACCACCCTTTGTGCGAAAAAGTTACCCCTCGGGTTCCTATTAAATTTTTCCCCCATCACCTTAAACCCATGTCCTCTGAGTTTGAATCTGGATTTCAAACCTGGATTTGTCATTTGTTTTTTTAAGCAAAAATAAAGATTTAGAAATAAAGGGATAGAACTAGTATATGGGTGATCGTTTGTCAGTGCGGACTTGCAGGTGGGCCGAAGAGCCTGTTTCCATGCTCTATCTTTAAACTAAACTAAACTGGCAAATGGGATAAGCTTATATGGGCTTCTTCATTGGCATGGATGAGTTGGGCTGAAGGATTTGTTTTCAAGCTGCATGATTCTTTGACTGTGACTGAACAGAAATACACGAACAATAAAACACTAGCGTTTATTTCACTCTCTCGGGATGCTTCAAGTAGCCCTGCTGCCACTTTGGGACAGTATAGTGGTGCATCCCTGAAGCTATGGGTTGGTGGCCTTGCCCATGCACCACTGCACCTGACGGCTTCAGGGTCTCGGGTTCGATACTGAGCGCAGGCATTGTCTGTGTGGAGTTTGCACTTTCTCACTGTGGCATATAGGTTTCCTCTGGGTGCTCCAGTTTCCTCCCACATCCTAAAGACGTTTGGGTTTGGAGATTAATTGCCCCTAGTGTATGTAGGTAGGGAATTAATGCGCATGTATGAATGAATGGGTCACAAGGTAATAAGTGAGAGTGCAATGGATTGGATTCGCCTGAGAACCAGCAGAGACTCAATGGGCTGTATGGCCTCCTATGCATGTTATGAGGCAGTTATTTGGAGCACACAAGGGGTTCCCACATTGAACAGCGTGATGTGGCACGTAGTTTGTTTTGATGACTTTGATGAGCGATGCTTCCTGTGGGGAGCGCTGAGACAGCTGAGCACTCCAAACCTCTCCCTGTCTGACTGTGCACCGAACAAATGCTCAACATGCCAGCCCAGGCTGTGTGTTGAAGAGAGGTTAACACCCACAACCTTCTGACTCAAAGTGCAACCCACTAAACCACAGCCGACGACAGTCAAAAATAACTTTGTAGTTTTAGACTTTAGACATACAGCGTGAAAACAGGCCCTTCCGCCCACTAAGTCCGCGTCGACTAGCGATCACCCCATACACGAGCACTATCCTACATACAAGAGACAATTTTCAATTTTGCTGAAGCCCATTAATCCACGCGGTCACTGGGAGAATATGCAGACAACACCCATAGTCAGGATCAAACCCAGGGCTCTGGTGCTGTAAGGCAGCAGCTGTACCACTGCACCACTGTGCCACCCTTCAGAGGCACAGGGAATGTGGGGTTGGCCACCTCCCTGGTCTCCAGCTGAGAAAGGTCTGGCCTTGATCAGAGACCTGGAACCCGTGATTCTCCAACCCTTCCCTCCTTGGCCGCATCGCCATGCTCGGTTGGCCGAGGAGTAAATGGTTAAAGACAGCAGAAGTAGATTAAATGGATTTGGGTGAATAAATCAGATGAAACCTGGGGTTGGAAATGTGAAGCCAGTGTATATTTGATTAGTTGCATTGGAATAGATAGAAATTAAAAAGAAATCTGGGCAAAATTCAATCAGTGCAAGCTAATTAAATATTAAGTAACATCAGCCAGGCTTTGATTGAAGATCGAAAATGAATGATATTAACGTTGAATTATGGTTACACTGGGCCAGGAGTGAACAGCATGAACAGCTGATGCACATTGTCTTCCAGAGGACATATGTTAGGCAGTGTACACCGAACACAAAGTTTATTACAGGCCATTATTTGGCTCATTTAAATCATATTGAAGATTGTATACATATTTGGCTCGTGGAAAAGCAGAGTGGCACAGCCAGTAGAGCTGCTGCCTTACAGTCCAGGTTCAATTCGGACTTGGTTGCTCTCTGTGTGGAGTTTGCATGTTCTCACTGTGAATGTGTAGATTTCACGGGTACTCTGGTTTCTTCCCACAATCCAAAGGCAAGGAGGTTGGTAGGTTAATTGGCCATTGTAAAGAGAGAACGAGAGGGAGAGAGCAAGTAAATGGGGGGGGGGGGGGGGGGTAGGGGAGGGGGGAGGAGAGAGAGAGCGAGAGAGAGTGAGAGAGCGAGAGAGAGCGATATATTTACTGTGTAAGATTATTTCATATTCAGGAGTCAAGAGAGTTTAATTGTCATATGTACCAAAATTGGAATCATGAAATTCTTACATGCAGAAGCATAATAGGTCTGTAAACACAGTACTCGAAACATACTAAACAAAAGCAAGTTCAATAAATGAAAAGAAAACAATATTAGTGCAAAAAGCCTGAAGTCCCTTGAGCATCAAAGACAGTTTGCAGTCTAGTTGTATAGAGATGCACAACACAGACACAGGCCAATCTCCCTGCTGCCGGAACCGTGTGTGTGGGTTGCCCAGACTGAGACAATCCCCGGCTGTATGCCATGGAGGGGGGGGGGGGGGGGGGGGAATAGTGACTCTGCTGGGGACATGCTGGAACACAGAGCAGGCTAGGGCAGCCGCACATCTGTCCCAGAACAGCAAAACATCTGGCCTAAGGCAGACACAAAATGCCTACAGGACCTCTTGGTTGCCAATCTTCAGACTGATTGTAGGACATCGGGCCTGATATATAGATCAGCTTTGCCTGCTATCTGAGGTGTACCTTATGTGGAAACCATGCCCTTGCTACTCCTCAGCCTCTATCCTATATCTTCCATAAAGCCTGTAACCTATAACCGCCTGTGAAGATCCAGAGATACAGAGAAGATGGAAGCCAACTGCTGCCACTGGCTAACTCCATGGCAACACAGGTTTTCTGCTCAGCTCCTTCAACCAATAGTAATGGGACCTATTAATGGAAGTATCTTAGACTGAAGGCAAACATTCATCAGTATATTTAAAACAATCTGTACACTTAAATTCTCACTTCAACTCACACCACTTATAAGCACCTAAGACTGAGGTGAAAAGTGGAATATTTATGACTTCATTACTCAGAACCCGTGAGTTCCTGGCAAGGCCTGGACAATGCCTTGCCCTTGAGTGGCTGGTCTTTTAAAAACTGTAATTCTATCCACTTCTACAGGTCCCTCTGGCAGCTCATTCCAGATACGGACTACTTTCTGAATGAACAAGTTGCCCCTGAGGTCCCTCTTAAATCTCTCCCCTCTCACCTTAAGCCTAAGCCCCCTGGTCTTAGAATTCATTACCCTGGGTAAGATTTTTTGGAGGGGGGCAGATGAGTTGCCAATCAAGCAGACCATTTTTTCCCCTAGAAATAGACACAAAATGCTAGAGTAAGTCAATGGGTCAGGCAGCATCTCTGGAGAAAAGGAAAAGGTGAGGTTGGAACTCTTCATCAGGGTATAAACGTCCAGGACCGGACAATGTCTCCCCCTCTACCCTTAAGCTCTGTGCCGAACAACTGGCACCGATCTACACAGACATTTTCAAACAGTCCCTGCAAACCTGCACTGTCCCTGCCTGCTTCAAGGCCTCCACTATTGTCCCTGTACCCAAAAAGACAAGGATCACTGGTCTTAATGATTACAGGTCTGTCGCACTTACCTCTGTAGTCATGAAGACCTTTGAAAGACGTGCTGGCCCAGCTGAAAAACATCACAAACCCCCTGCTGGACCCCCTGCAGTTTGCATACCGGGCCAATAGATCGGTGGACGATGAGGTCAATCTAGGCCTGCACTTCATCCTCCAGCACCTGGACCGCAAGGGGACCTATGCCAGAATTCTGTTTGTGGACTTTAGCTCTGCTTTTAACACCATTGTGCCAGAGCTACTACACTCAACTCTCCCAGCTGACTGTGCCTGAACCCCTCTGTCAGTGGATCATCAACTTCCTGATGGACAGGAAGCAGCATGTGAGGCTGGGAAAGCACATCTCGGACCTGCAGACCCTCAGCATAGGAGCACTGCAAGGCTGCGTACTCTCCCCTCTCCTTTACTCTCTCTACACCAATGACTGCACCTCCACAGACTCCTCTGTCAAGCTCCTCAAGTTTGCGGATGACACTACCCTGATTGGACTGTTCCAGGATGGGGAGGAATCTGCCTACAGACGGGAAGTGACACAGCTGGCATCCTGGTGCCATCGCAACAACCTGGAGCTCAATGCTCTCAAGACAGGGGAACCAATTGTAGACTTTCGAAGAGATACCCCTCCCCTCCCCCCACTCACCATCAACAACACCATAGTCACATCTGTGAAGTCATTTAAGTTCCTTGGAACCATCATCTCCAGGGACCTTAAATGGGGGGCCACCATCGACTCCACAGTCAAAAAGGCCCAACAGAGGATGTACTTCCTGCGGCAACTGAAGAAACACAATCTGTCACAGGCAATGATGGTCCAATTCTATATTGCTATCATTGAGTCCGTCCTCACCTTCTCCATCATGATCTGGTTTGGCTCAGCCACAAGCACGACATCCGAAGGCTGCAACGGATCGTTCGCACAGCTGAGAAGGTTGTTGGCTGCAACTTTCCCCCCATTGACGAACTGTACACTGCAAGGGCCAGGAAGCGAGTGGGCAAGATCATCTCTGACTCCTCTCACCCTGGCCACAAACTCTTTGAAGCACTTCCCTCTGGAAGGCGACTCCAGACTGTCAAATCAGCCACAGCCAGACATAAAAACAGATTTTTTGCACGGGTGATAGTTCTACTCAATAACCAAAGTCTGTAGTCTCTTTTTTGCTCTGGTTTATTTTCACCCACATGTTTAGACTGTAATATTGTATCCTTATTGTTTTGATGTGTTTATGCTTTATTCTTAATTGTTAACTGTATGTTTGTGTTGTCATTTGTGAGCGGAGTACCAAGGCACATTCCTTGTATATGCATACTTGGCCAATAAACTTATTCATTCATTCATTCATTCAAACCAGCATCTGCAGTTCCTTCCTACACATGCTTTTTCCTGGATATTGTCGAGCTTCTTGAGAGGTGTTGGTGCTGCACGCATCCAGGTTAGTGCGGGGTTTCCATCACACTCCTGAATTGTGCCCATCAATGGTGGTTCTGCGGCCATTTGTAGTCGTCACGGTGTGTATGTTTAGTTTAGTTTAGCTTACTGCCACGTGTACCAAGGTACAGTGAAAAGCATTCTGCCGATACAGGATAATAGGAATAATATTTAGTGCATGATTAAAGATAGTCCAGTGTCTTGCCTAATGGGAGAGGGAGAGTCTTTATATATCTGGATCAGTTGGGTTTCTGGTTGTGGTTGACTCCCAGGAATTGATAGTGGAACCAGTGATGCGCGTGTCATTGAATGTGAAGGGTAGGTGGTTCTATTGTTGGAGACCGCTATTGCCTGGTAGTGTGCATTCATTTCACACTTCATCAGAAGATAGATTTAATATTCTACCAATTTCAGTATCATCACCAGCTGTAAATTCCTGCTACATTTACTGAAGAAAGTGCTTTTATATGTAATGAAGTGGGACAGATGTCTCAAAGGAAAATTCTTCCAGTCAAACAGAAAACTAACCAGAGATAGAAAATTCAGGAGACTATTAAAACCTAATTATGTGACTCTACGCTGAAAAGAAACATTTCTGAAATCGGCAAACAAACAAGTAGAAAATCAATTACAGCTGGTCACAAGATGTTCTCAAGTTTTTCAAATGAGAGGGAGGAACAACAGAAAGAGATCGATTGGCAATGGAGTGGATAAGACCAGTATTAGGTCTCTCTTTCTCCTGATGAGAACTGATGGTAGCTTTGAAGTTATCCAAGTTGATTAAGAAATATGTCAGTGATAACCAAGGCCATTGACCAGGGCTTGACGTTGATAACTGTTTTTGCCAAGGTTTGCATTGTCACAGCCTGCGATCTCTCAGGGAACAATACTGACTTTTTATTCTCATCCACACTGGTACCTATTGTATCTTCACTCCATCTCACCATCTCAATAGGTTCTTAATTCTACATCACAGCGATCTGCATAATTCTATTAATGCTTTCCCAGTGTGGGGGGGGGCCTCCGAGAATGAAGAGGGATCTGGTGTTGGGGGGTGGGGGGTGGGCGCCGAGAACAAACAGGGACCACTGGGGACTAAATGGACTACTATGTCGGCGCCCTATATGAGGCGACTCTTTGCATACTTATGTATGCGAAACAAAGAATCTCACTGTGACATGGCACACGCGATAATAAAGTATCGTTCATGCATTCACATCTATTTCCATTCCTTTTATTCCTAAGATTTGCCATTCGTTTCAGTTGAAAAGTCACAATAACATAACTCCTATCTGCCCCTCTTCCCTGCTGACCACTTTAGATATTATGCTGCATTGTTATTATAGAGGATTAAATTCCACCAAATCAAAACTGAGGTGCAGAGTGAACCTGATGTGAAAGGGTTCAGAGAAGATTTGCGAGGATGTTGCCAGGACTCGAGGGCCTGAGCTCTACGGAGAGGTTGGGTAGGCTAGGATTTTATTCCTTGGATCACAAGAAACCTGGGGGGTGATGTTATAGAGGTGTATAAAATCATGAGGGGGATAGATAAGATGAATACACAGATTCATTTACCCAGGGTAGCGGAATCAAGAACCAGAAGACATAGGTTTAAGTTGGGAGAGGAAAGATTTAATAGGAACCCAACTACCCTTCATGAGTGTCATATACTCTGTATCCAAACCTTTTATTCCATTGTCCTGTTCACTGTCTTAGCTTTAAGCATAATAACAGGAGATATGCTTCCTCCTTTTCACCGACGATCCAAGAGTGAAGGAAGAACCTGTTCATTGTTAACCAATTGAAAATCCAAGGTTGATGGAGTAAACGTTCTGGATACAGAGTATATGGTACGTGTTGGGTAATTACCCCTCAGGTTTCTATTAAATCTTTCCCCTCTCACCCTGAACCTATGTCCTCGGGTTCTTGATTCCCCTACCCTGGGTAAATGAATCTGTGCATTCACCCTATCTATCCCTCTTGGTGCAATGGTGTCATTTTGCTTCTGAGTCAGTAGATCACAGGTTCTGGTCTGCCCCAGAATTCAAGGACACCTCCAGCTGGTAGCCTGGTGCGGCACAGAGGGAAGTTACAGCGAATGTTCATCAGCCTTCCAGGTAAAGGGAAAAGCCCTGAACTGAAGATGGCACGGTGGTGCAGCGGTAGAGCTGCTGCCTTACAGCACCAGAGACCCGGGTTTAATCCTGATTACGGGAGCTGTCTGTACGGAGTTTGTACGTTCTTCCCATGACCTGGTGGGTTTTCTCAGAGATCTTCAGTTTCCTCCCACACTCCAAAGATGTACAGGTTTGTAGGTTAATTCGCTTGGTATAAATGTAAAAATTGTCCCTAGTGTGTGCAGGATGGCTAATGTGCAGGGGTCGCTTATTGGTGCGGACTTGGTGGATCGAAGAGCCTGTTTCCCCACTGTATCTCTAAACTAAACTAAGTCTAGAGGGTTCTTCTGGAGAAATACTCACTTAATAGTTTGTCTGGGTGATGTCCATTGATCATTGTGGGATGCTGATGGGTGGATGGCCTATTGTTCTACAATATTTCCTTTGATGTAATAGTTTGAATTTAGTTTATTATCACTTGTACTGAGGTACAGTGAAAACATTTGTTGCGTGCTATCCAGCCAGCGGAAAGACTATACATGATTACAATCAAGCCATCCACAATGTACAGACACATGGGCGGCACGGTAGCGCAGCGGTAGAGTTGCTGCTTTACAGCGAATGCAGCGCCGGAGACTCAGGTTCGATCCTGACTACGGGTGCTGCACTGTAAGGAGTTTGTACGTTCTCCCCGTGACCTGCGTGGGTTTTCTCCTAGATCTTCGGTTTCCTCCCACACTCCAAAGACGTACAGGTATGTAGGTTAATTAGCTGGGTAAATGTAAAAATTGTCCCTAGTGGGTGTAGGATAGTGTAAATGTATGGGGATCACTGGGCGGCACGGACTTGGTGGGCCGAAAAGGCCTGTTTCCGGCTGTATATATATGATATGATATGATATGATATGATAAATGGGAATAACTTGAATAATGTTTAGTGCAAGATAAAGTCCAGCAAAGTTTGATCAAAGATAGTCCGAGGGTCTCCAATGAGGTAGATAGTAGCTTTGGACTGCTCTCTGATTTTTGGTAGGATGGTTCAGTTGCCTGATTATAGCTGGGAAGAAACTGTCCCTGAATCTGGGATCCCTGAGAAGAGGTGAGACAGGCTGAGGTACCGCGTCAAAGTGATCTCCATGCAACTGCAAAGAACCTGCGCCTTTAAAAGACTTACTTAGTCTGTGCTCCGTAATGGCCCCTTAGCACAGGAACACGCCCTTCGGCCCAGAATGTCTGACCCCAACATGATGCCAAGATAAACTCACCTCACTACATTAAGCCCTTCCTTTTAAAAAAAAAAAAAAGGAATCACTTCTATAGAACAAAGTGAGAAAAATTCAAACATATTTTAAATAATACCTTCAGTATAAATATTCTTCAATTATTAACATTGATTGTTTGCCTGTAACAAACCCATCAATCCAGATAGCAATGGGACAGCACATCATCAAAATCTGTGTCTTCCAAATCATCAATTAAATCATAAATCATACTTTTTTTTAACTGCAGGTTTATTCACGGTACAATGCGTAATTTATGATTGTGCTACAAAGCCTGGATGTTTCACTACAAATAAATTGCACTTACAATACAATGAATGAATCTTGAACATCACGATCGATCATGTCACTGTAAAGAGCAGAAACACTGGATGTCTCAGTAGGTGTAGTCGTCACTCTCCAAACTGACTAATTAGTCTCCGGTTTCCAATCACATGCATTGCACCAACTGTTGCAAGCATGCATAATCTTTTTAGAAAACACTTTATAAATTAGATTCTCAGGCCAATTCCCCTTCAGAGAGATGAACAGAGCTGCATCTACTCAATGATGGAGCAATGCTGCCTCTCGCTCCTGATGTCACTCCCGTCCATCCTGAACATTAATCACCTAATCTTGCTCTTGTCCTCCGTCCTATCGCAGGACATCCTCGTGATTCACTCCTGCCCTTTCCCCATCCTCCCTCTGCATTATAAACCTTTAGACTTTAGAGTTACCTTTGGCCCACTGTGTCCATGCCGTCCAGCTATCACCTCTTCATACTAGTTCTACCCTACACACTCAGGACAATTTACAGAAGCCAATTAACCTACAAACCTGTATGTCTTTGGAATGTGGGAGGAAACCAGAGCACGCGGAGAAAACCCACGCAGTCACAGGGAGAACGTACAAACTCCATACATACAGCACCTGTATTCAGGATCGAACGCGGGTCTCTGGCGCTGTAAGGCAACAACTCTAATGCTGCGCTGCCCTGTCTGTAACTTTTCTCACTTCTGATGGTCAGTCACCAGCCTGCAACGAGTTGCCAGAGGAAGCTAAAGAAGCAGGTATAACTACAACTTTTAAAGGACATTTGGACAGCTATTGGATAGGAAGGATTTAGAGAGATATGGGCCAAATGCAGGCAAATGGGGAGGGGGGGGGGGGGGGGGGTGAGACTAGCCTAATATGCCAACTTGGTCAGCATGGACAAGAGATCTCAGACATCCCATCAACCTCATTCACTCACTTATTTCCCTGCATCCTATTCTTTCTCACATGCCCATCAACACAGCCCTATTCTCTCACCAACACGAGGAACCATTTACAGAGCTAACCATCCATCTGGGAGTCCCCAGGAGACTGCAACAGAGGTCTTTTATAGGTAGTACAGAAAATAAGAGACTAGTCTGATGCTTTGGCAAGGAACTGCAGATGCTGGAATTTGAGCAAGACACACAGTGCTGATGGAACTCAGGTCAGGCAGCATCTTTGGAGGGAAATGGACAGATGAAGTTTTGGGTCGGTCCCTTCTTCAGACTGTTGCCGGAGTGGATGGACATGGGAAAATGTGACTGGTGGTGGAATCTTGCTGAAGTTAGTGGATATGTTGGAGAATAATGTGATGTGTGGAGTTTGAAGAAGGGTCCCAACATGAAATGCTGTCTGTCCATGGATGCTGCCTGATACATTGAGTTCTTCCAGCACTATGTTTTGTTTAAGGCCAATGCAGTGTTAATCTTTGGATCTCATCAGTGTGACCAGGGTACAAGAGTAATGTTACAAAGTCCTGGTGAGACTGCATCTGAAACATTGTGGGCAATTCTGATCACTACAATTTAGGGAAGATAGAGAGGCTTTCGGGGAAGCCTGGTATGTATTTACCAAAATGGTAAAAACAGAAAATGGTGGAAACACCCACCAGGTCAGCTGCATTTATGGGAAGAATAAGAGAATCAACATTTCAGGTCCAAAACCCTTTGTCAGTCTTTTGTATTATCTTTAACTAGAACGGTACTTAGATTCCAG
Source organism: Rhinoraja longicauda (assembly GCF_053455715.1). Classification (NCBI taxonomy): domain Eukaryota; kingdom Metazoa; phylum Chordata; class Chondrichthyes; order Rajiformes; family Arhynchobatidae; genus Rhinoraja; species Rhinoraja longicauda. The sequence goes on along the minus strand of NC_135967.1, from coordinate 16,379,702 downwards.
AAATTCATTTCAGTTAAGAAATAATATTAGGAATTTGTACGGTGAGAAGATGTTGGCACTTTCAGGGTGTTAAGGCGATCTGATGGAGTGGATGTACAAGGAGATTGGGACAGGGAGATTGAGTTGATAAACTAGAGAGAGGTCATTCAGGAAACACTTCTACACAAATAGGGATGGCAGAAATTTGGAATTTTCTGCCACTAGTCGCCACAGTTGCATCAATTGTTAATTTTACTTCTATTTATAAAGGCAGCATTTGAATAGATATACAGAAATATGGGTCTTTGTAGTTAGGTCACCGGTCCACTATGAAAATAAATGTTGGGGAAGGCCAAATGGGGCCGAATGGTTTCCCCATAATATTTGCAATATAGAACCTTAGAACCATGCGTGCAAGTTATTGCCAGGACACAATGGCCTGAGTTATAGGGGGAAGTTGAGCAAGCTAGGACTTTATTCCTTGGAGAACAGGAAGCTGGGGGTGATGTTATGGAGGTGTATAAAATCATGAGGGGAATAGATAAGGTAAATACACAGAGTCCTTTTTCCAGGGTGGGGGAATCCAGAACCATAGGTTTAAGGTGAGTGGTGAAAGGTTTAATAGGAACCTGAGGGGCAATGTTTCACACAGAGGATAGTGAGTATATGGAACGAGCTACCAGAGGAGGTAGTTGAGGCAGATACAAGAATAACATTAAAAAGACATTTGAACAGGCACATGGATAGGAAAGGTTGAGAAGGATATGGGTTAAAAGCAGGCAGGTAGGACTGGTGTAGATGTGATATCTTGGTCAGCAGGGAGCAGGTTGGTCCATGCTGTATGACTCTATGTCCAAGAGATTGGAGCCACCCACTGAGGCAATGTTTCTTTGTGTAAAACGACCCCCACCTTTCCTCAAAGCCTTGAAAATGATTTGCCCTCGACTGCCTTGCCAATCCCTTTCGAAAGCCCCGATTGATTCTGCTGCCAGCGAGGGAGGATGGGAAGGAGGGAGGAGGGTAAGGTGGCAGGATAAGGAGGCAGGCGATGAGCCTCACATCAGGGAAGGACGGGGCAGGGAGAGTCATTCATCCAGCTGCGCTGAATTGCTGCTGAGGAAGGGGAAACGCATTCTGCGCAGATGAGTTGCAATTGCTCTGCTGGCTGCGTGCGAGTGTGTGAGAGTGTGTGTGTGGGCGGGCGACAGCATTTTATCTAATTAAACTGTGGGAAAATCAAGGATCAGGAATCCTCATCTCTGAAGCATGTATCACCATGGCAATCTTATTTATACCCTTACAGGAGGCTCGCTTGCATTGAGAATTTAAAGATTGTCATTGCCTTCGTTGAATACAGTGGAATAAGTGTAATATGGTCAGGAAAACATCAAACTAACTACACCGTAGGTGTTCACCTAGAAGGCTAAAATCCCCCATATAAAAGACCCATTTCACCTCTTTGAGGAAGGTGCTAACCCATTTACTTTAAAACCTTCGTTAAAATTGAGATATCAATCAGATGGGATCACATTAAATGTTAATATGATAAAAGCTGCTCTCTCCATCCCTCCCATTTCGATCATAAACCATCTACTCTAATCTTTCACTAGTCCAGGTCAACATATTTCAATAGCGGAGAGAATTTAGTTTTGCTGTCTGTTCTTTGGGAACAAAATCTGATTTTTGAAATGAATATCTAAGGTTTTAGCCTCCGGTTTTATATTTATTTATGCATTCTTGGAGGAAAGTGTCATATCTCGGTTAGTAAGAACAATCCTCTCAGCGAGAGAGCAGAGGATTAACCATCCTTGAAAATGTGCCCAGATACGTCTGTGGAACACTTACAATTACTCAGCCTTGAGAGGCCAGGTGTACTGACATAAAGAACGATGGCACTGATGTGCTTCGGACAATCCCATCTATCAATTCCGCGAGTTTAATCAAGTTATTTTATTATTCAGAGATTTGGACAGAAGGTGAGAAATTTACTTCCAACTAAAATGCGACTTTTTTTTTCAAACGAATATTGGTCTAGCAACAACAGGCGGATATGTTGTTGGAGGGGACTCAGGATATAGCAGCATTTGGATAGGCATGGACTGATTAGGGATAGTCAACTATCCCTAATAGATAGATAGCTATGCTTGAGAAATTGCGACTTACAAATCTGATGGAATTTTCTGAACTGTTCACCAAGTAGATTGATGAGGGAAAGGCAGTGGATGGTGTCTACATGGGCTTTAGCAAGGCCATTGACAAGTTCCTGAATGGTAGGCTTGTCTGGAAGGTTTGAGTGTGTGGAATTCAAGGCGAGTTAACTGAATGGATTCAAAATTGAAGATAGACACAAAATGGTAGAGTAACTCAGTGGGTCGGGCAATATTTCTGCAGAAAAGGAATAGGTAACGTTTCAGGTCGAGACTTTTTGGAGTCTGATGAAGGGTCTCGACCCGAAACGTCACCTATTCCTTTTCTCCAGAGAAGCTGCCTGACCCACTGAGTTACTCCAGCATTTTGGATCTATCTTCGGTGTAAACTAGCATCTGCAATTCCTTCTTGCACATGGATTCAAAATTCTCTTGGAGAAAAGAGTGTAAGGAAGTTGTGGAGGGACTGTTTCTCCGACTGCAGGCCTGTGATCAGTGATGTGCCGCAGTGGTCAGCGCTGGGTCCACTGTTGTTTGTTATCTATATTAACCATTTGGATGACAATACAGTTAATACTGTTAGTAAGTACCCATTAACATTGGTGATATAAAGGATATCGAGGAAGGATATCCAAGTATGCAAAGGATCTTGAACAGTCGGAAAAGTGGTCCAAGGAACTTCCAAATGAAATTTAACTCAGACAAGTACAAGTTGTTGCAATTTGGTATGTCAATCCAGGGCAGGATTTACACAGTAAATGGTTGAGTCCTGGAGAGTGTTGTAGAACAGAGGGATCTGGGAGAACAGTGGCGACTCAGGTGGACAGGATGGTGATGAAGACATATGGCATGCTTGCCTCCGTTGTTGAGTACAAACATTGGGACACGATAATGCAGCTCTACAAGTCATTGGTGAGGCCACACTTGGAGTAGTATGTGCAGTTCTGCTCACCCAGCTATAGAAGGGACATAATTTGGAGAGGGTGCAGAAGAGATCCACCAGGATGTTACCTGGGCTTGAGTTGTAGGGAGAGGATGGATAGGCTGATTTTTCTTTGGAGTGCAGGAGGCTGAGGGGGTAATCTTATTGAGGTGTACAAGATCATGAGGGGCATGGATAAAGTGAAGGTTTACAGTCTTTTCTCTGTGGTAGAGGATTCTGAAACTAGAGGGCACAGGTTGAAGGTGAAAGGCGAGAGATTTAAGAGGGATCTCAGGGGCAACTTTTTCACTCGGAGGGTAATCCGCATCTGGAATTAGCTGCCGGAGGAAGCTATAGAAGTATATATAATTATAATTTTTTTAAGACATTTGGACACGTGTATGGATGAGAAGGGTATCGAGAGAGATGGGCCAAATGCAGGCAAATGGAACCAACCCAGAATGCTATCCTGGTTGGCTTGCACAAGATGGGCTGAAGAGCCTGTTTCTGTGCTATGCAACTCTATGGCACTAACAGAAATATTGCAGCAACTATAACTAACTGGATACAAGTCTGTGTAAAGGTGTTATCTGAAAACATAGAACGTAGAATCATACAGAATAGGAACATTCCTTTCTTAGGTCACCATCAGTATTTTGGGGGGATATTCCTATATATTATAATCATATGCATTTGGATATATATTGATGTGTTGACTCTTGCATCATAACTCATGTCTGTATCTATTTGGCTGCACATGGACTCTTTCCGATTAAACCCTGCCTGTTCATATGTTTGTCTATACCCTTAAATATTGATGCTAATATAGTAAAGGAAATTGGTGTTAATTTGATGAAATTTACAAGAAATGTTTAATATTCACATTTGTAACCTTGAGGCTGAACAAAGACAGCAATTTGGTTTGCTACCCCAACTAATTGTTTTAAAACGTTCAAATTATGCAAGTATTATATTTTTTAACATATGGTCCCAAAACATATTTAAGAAATCATTACAATGTTCCATTTTTGTGAAAATATATCTGTTGTGAATGGCGTTTTAAATTGCTTTTTTCATTTGATGAAAATTTTGTTCTGTGTAAGTGTTTCTATTTATCTGTGCTTAAATCCAAACATAACTCATTTGTGTTTCCAAGACATTATAACTCCAGTCACACTTGCAAGATAATCTTCTACTTGGCCATATCTCTGGTTATTATTTTAGCCGAACAGGCCCATTGAAAATAATAGATAACTGTGCAGCCATGAGTATCAACATCTACACAATCCCTTGGGTAATTCCAAAGTATTTGTGCTTTGTTATGAGCCCAAAGCTGAAGCTTAAGGAGAACAAAGGGCATTGTCAAATTTATCAAGTGTTCAGCTAAAGGATTTAGTTTCCACCAACCAACTTTCTTTCCTAAACATGCAAAGGATCTGGATCAGTTGGAAAGATTTTCCGGCTGTATATATATGATATGATATGATATGATGGTCCAAGGAATTTCCAAATGAAATTTAACTCGGACAAGTATGAGTTATTGCACTTTGGTATGTCAAACCAGGGCAGGACTTACACCATACATGGTTGAGCCCTGGAGAGTGTTGTGGAACAGAGGGATCTGGGAGAACAGGTGCATAGTTCCCTGACAGTGACGACTCAGGTGGACAGGATGGTGATGAAGGCACAATATTATACAATTTTTGTATAATTTGGATAAAAATCGATGTTGACAACAAATGAAATAAATCTGTTTTTTCAATAGCATTCAGTTGCGTTCTCTCTTTTCTGACACAAAACTTTAGTTTAGATCTCAAACCTGCAACTAAATATCAGACTTTTAAAACAAAAAAGAATTACTTTCGCTACCATGATGTATCTGGTTTCATCCATCTGACCAAGTTGTCACTGAGATTTACTGCATGGAAGGAGAATATTTGGCCATACCTGTTCCCCAAAGGAGCGTCCTAATTGGTCCCGTTCCTCTGCTTTCTCACCAATCCCTGTAATCTAACTTCCTTTCAAATTTTGCATAAAAATGCTACATTTGTTTTGAACAACTTTCTGAGATTACATGGCCAACGCTAGGCTCTGACCAATCGGCTGATTGATCTAAGTTGCAAGAGGACCCCGATCGTTCAATCCCCAGATGAGCCCTTCTTTACATGGATAGGAACGGTTTAGAGGGATATGGACCATACCAGATAAACAGGACTAGCCTTCAATGAGGCACTTTGGTCGGCATTGATGAGTTGGACCGAAGGGCCTATTTCCATTGTATCATTCTAAAAGGAGTCGGTAACACTTGGTTCCAGACCTGAAACATTAACTGCTTCTCTTTCCATAGATGCTGCCTGATCTACTGAGTGATTCCAGCATTTTGTGATTGTATTATTGGTAAAACAGGTCACAAGAGTGCTTGTTCTAACCATTTGTATCAAAAAGCTTTTTACCTGCCAAGGAAGATTTCTTATGAACATAGTAACGGAACATGAACTACAGCAAAGTAAAAGTAGTGGAAAGGAGGGATGGTCATAGTTCACATTGCTAACAACAGCATAGTCAAATGAGGTGATGTGAGAGGAATATAGGATTGCATTTATTTTAAAGTAAGTGATGGTGGTAATGAATATGGGAATATGATATGATATCACAGAGTCCTGCTTGAGAGGTGGATAAGACTGGCAATTCAATGACCCTGGACAGAATCTTCAGATACACAAGAGGAGGTGGCCTTGTAACATTAATCTAAGAGTCCATTATAGCAACGAGGATTCATTTTGCTGAAGGTAAATTAATGCATTTTGGAAACAAAAAGGGAGAACGATCACACAGCTGGGGATATATTACAGGCATCCAAATATTCTGTAAGGACCATAACACCATAAGACAATAAACATAGGAGCATAATTAGATGATTCTGCCCATCGAGTCTACTCTGCCATTCTATCATAGTGGATCTATTTTTCCCTCTCAAAATCATTCTCTTGCCTTTTCCCCGCAACCATCGATGCCCTTACTAATCAAGCATTCTGCTTTAAAAATACTAAATGACGGCCTCCACTGCCATATTTTGCAATGAATTCCACAGATTCACCACCCTCTGGCTAAAGAATTTCCTCCCCAACTTCATTCTGAAAGTATGTCCTTTTATTCTGAAGCTATGTCCTCTGATGCTAAACTCTCCCATTATAATAGAGGAAGAGGTACACAGGCACATCATCGGGACTGGCAACATTTGAAATACATTTCATTCTTCGAGGTGAAACAGCTGAAATGGGTGGAGAACAGACCCTCCGGGTCACACGAAGCTTGTGACACTTACTGTAACTACTGCCTTCCTCCTTCGTTCCATCGATCACACCATCGGGTTGCAGCTGCAGGTGGTAACCTTGCCTGCTGTACAACTTTGTTATGATGCCTTTGAGCTGAGGCTCTGAAATGGAAAGTGAAATCTCCATTAGACAGATGCAGGCACGGGGAGTAAAACACAGTTCACTGCAGCACGCATTCAGAGCTTTGCTTGGAGTCAGAGTCATCGAGTGATACAGTGTGGAAACAGGCCCTTCAGCCCAACTTGCCCATACCGGCCAACCTGTCCCAGTTATAGCAGTCCCACCTGCCTGCACTTGTTCCATATCCCTCCAAACCTGTCCTATCCATGCACCTGCCTAACTGTTTCTTAAATGGTGGGATTTTCCCATCCTCAACTACCTCATCTGGCAGCTTGTTCCACACACCCACCACCCTTTGTGTGATTGTTACCCCTCAGATTCCTTTAAATCTTTTCCCCTTCACCTTGAACCTATTGCCTCTGGTCCTCAATTCCCCTACTCTGGGCACGAGACTCTGTGCATTTACCCGATCTATTACTCTTGTCATTTTGTACACCTCTATAAAATCATCCCGCATCCTCCTGTGCTCCAAGGAATCGAGACCCAGCCTACTCAACCTCTCCCTATAGCTCACACCCTTCTTCTCCATTCCAAAGCCCAATATCCCTGGAATGTAAACAGAAGGACACAGAGTTTCCACTGGGGTGGATCGACAGAATTATAGCATTGAAATTTATATGCTTCCAATCTTTTGCAGAAGAATCAGTAAAAGTCACAAAATCTACATGCGCACACAGTTGAATTCGGCTGAAATTTCTGCGGAAGATATCAAGTGCCCTATCATGTAACTCTTTAAAGGAGTGCATGGACCACTCTTTAAACAGTGCCCGGGGGTGTGAAGAAACCCCTCATTATATTTAATAGTGAACATGCACCTGGCTCTCTCCTTTGATGGATGCTACGTTACTAGAATATATGCTTTTCCCATGAGAAACCTACCTTTCAGGCATTCAGTGAGTAGCAGTTTCTTCATAAGAGGCTCAGAGCCCACGGGGGAACATGTTCATCAAAGCATAAAAATGGAGCGTAACCATCTCCACTTTTATCGTTGCATTCATAAAAACTGATACCGGGGGTTCTGCAGCCTCTGGGAAAGATTCCAGTGCGAGAACATTGCTCCCACATAAAATGCTCATTTATTCCACTCAAACGATTTTATATATGAATTTAAAAACACCCTGCTAATTGGTCAAATGCCTCCCTATTCTGTCAGTGTGGCTGGAACGACCCATGACTGATGACATCCCATGTCCATGCCAAGAGGACCACCCGATAGGTGGGCCAGAAGTTCCATCCCATGCCCACCCCTAATGGGTCCCCTCTGACTGAGATCCCATCAGACAGGGAGCTGCACCTAGAAGCTACCAAAGCAGATGACACAAAAGACATTCAGACAAATATATCGACAGGAAGAGTTTAGAGGACTATGGCCTGAATGCAGGGACTAGCCCAACATGGTTGGCATGCACAAAGTGGGCCGAAGGCCTGTTGCCATGCTGTACAGCTCTGAGATACTTCTCACCAACCAGAGTTCACTCTTCCCTTCTCATCACCAGTGATTCCAATTAAATCTTCAATACTCCTCCCTCCCCAAACATAAGAATCAGAACTCTGCTTTCAGTGTTATTTTAACCCATGGTGGGCTGAAAGAGGATTTATTTGCCAACTTTAAACTGCCATCTATGCTGGAATTACATCCCGGATTCACGAAAAACGGAATATCAGTTCATCTTCTTCAGCAGGCTAGCACTGAGTTGCCACCCAGCTTCCAGCCACAGGAGCGATAGATTAATGAGCAGACTGATGTGAGGACAGCAGGAACCAGTGAGCAACAAACATTTACCACCCTATCCCACTAGAGACACAGAGAATGCACTTCAACACATCATATCCTCCAGACCTCCATGTCCTCCGCAGATGCCGCCTGACAAAGTGCTGGAGTAAGTCTGCAGGTCAATGGTTCTTCATTCATTGATAAAGAAGCATTGAACCATTGACCTACTGAGTTACTCAAGCATTTTGTGTTCTACATTCAGCCTATTTGGTCCTTGACAAGGTCTAATGGAAGCAATCCATCAGGAATGCGGATTAACCTGGTAGCAAAAGTAGCATGTGCTACGGGCCCCGCATTTTCGAGGGTCCCGCACAGTCCAGGCCCCTCACTAGCTTAATCCATCTGACTGCCATCGGTCCCAGCCCTCTCTCTATATTTCCCTGCGATTTATTACCACCCCCACACACTGAAGGGTCTAAAGAAAGGTCCCGCCAAGAAACATCACCTATCCATGTTCTCCAGAGATGCTGCCTGGCCCGCTGAGTTACTCCAGCACTTTGTGTCCGTTTTTCTGTAAACCAGCACCTGCAGTTCCTTGTTTCCACGCGCACACAACGGACCCCTTTGACTCTCTAAACCACACTGAGGACTAACTCAAATCATTAACGTCTTGGGGACTGACTGGGAGGAAACCGGAGCATCAACTCAGGCGGTCAGGGGGAGAACGTGCAAACTCCACACGGGCAGCACCCGAGGTCAGAATTGAACCGGGTCCCTGGAGCCGGCCCGTGGGGTAGCGGCGTCCACTGCCGGCAGCTGGTGGGCGAACCACGAGGCTTGTGTGCTCTCCCGGCGGAACACAGCGGATCACAGCACAGCTACTGACCCGGGCTGAGATCCGTGTGTGGGCTCCTCTGGGGGGGGGGGGGGGGGTCACGGTCTCGGGCTGGCGGGGCTCGGGGGTGTCGCTGCCTGGAACCCGCGGTAACTTCGGGGACAAGACCCGGTAACCCTCAAGAGGGTCCTTTGCTCCCCCCGCGGTCATGCGTCTCCCCTCTTCACCCTCTCCTCTCCTCTTCTCCCTCTCCTCACACTCTCCTCTCCTCTCTTCTCCCTCTCCTCCCTCTCATCTCTCCCCCCTCTCCTCTTCTCCCTCTCATCTCTCCCCCCTCTCCTCTTCTCCCTCTCATCTCTTTCCCCCTCTCCTCTTCTCCCTCTCCTCTCTTCTCCCTCTCCTCCCTCTCATCTCTCCCCCCTCTCCTCTTCTCCCTCTCCTCTCTTCTCCCTCTCTTCCCCCTCTCCTCTCCTCTCTTCCCTCTCTCCTCTCCTCCCCCTCTCCTCTCATCTCTTCCCCCTCTCCACTTCTCCCTCTCCTCTCTTCTCCCTCTCTTCCTCCTCCTCTCCTCTCCTCTCCTCTCCTCTCCTCTCCTCTCCTCTCCTCTCCTCTCCTCTCCTCTCCTCTCCTCTCCTCTCCTCTCCTCTCCACCGTTATAGCCGCGCCAGTCCCGGGTACAAGCCGCCAGCCACTGAGCCCCTGCAAGAGGCACATACCCGGCCCGGGGGTGGGTGGGTGGGGGTCGTGCACGGTCCGGGCAGGGGTCTCCCACTGCGATTCCCGGCGCTCAGCACACACCGTGGGGTCGGGAGCAATACAAACCTGCTCGCCTCCGGCGTCGCTTCTTCAAGCCGAAGATCCTGACTTTGGAAAAGACGGCGAACCAGTTCTTCTCGCAGATGGGTTTGGTCTCACTCGGACTGCTGATCCTCCGGGTGGGTATACCACGCTCCCTGCGCTCCCTGGCTAACCGCCTCTGCCTGATCAGGGAACTGGCGATCGCTGCAGCCATGGTCACCGGTCGGCGGGCGGGCAAGGGAACAGTTTCAAACTCGGGCGAGCGGCGAGAGGAGAGCGACTGTGGTCTGTGAATCAATCTCCAAGCCACCAGTCACCATGGCCTCGCCACTGAAGCCGGGGTCGGTGTGTAGCGGGAGGCTACGGCTCACTGGGAAGCGGCGCCGACTTGCTGCGATTCAACAGTGTTGGACCGACAGGGAGCCATCGCCGGGTCGCGTCGGGAAGTCCGAGACAACTAACTCTGCGCCGCTCCTTCCTCTCCAAACACCTGTTCAAGCGGCTGCCGGCTGCCTGCCCCTCTCTCTCTGCCCCTGGGCGAGTGTCACCCTCTCCTGCGCCACTCACAGGGAGCCTCTCTACCAGTAGCCTCGTCCCAGCCCAAGATGGTCTGTGTTCATCAGAGCCGATAATAAATGTCTTCTCTCTTTCTCACACACACACACACACACACACACACACACACACGTGTGTAAACACCAACCGCAGTACTGGCGTCAGACTCACAACGCTTGCGATTGAGCGGAGAGGCATCTAGATCTCAGGGACTTGGCCAGTGTGACAGAGCGCCCCGCCAGACACAACGTGCCCCTCGTCTCAGCCCCGGCATTTGTATGCAGCACACACAGCCCAGCCTGCGACTGAGGTGAACGCCGGCTCAGCGCTCGCTCCCACCCAGACGGTGCGAGCCCTCAGTGCAAACCATCGCTAATTCTGGGTCTCTATGCCCTGCCAACTTCAACCCGCTCCCAGTGAAATCAACACAACCAACCCGACAGAGCCCAGCGTCGCTCCCTAATATTAAACCTTCCACTCTGCGTACACCCGGGAGGGTTGTGGTGAGGGTGCAGAGGAGGCTTGTGGAGCTTCAGGTGTGGAGGTGTTGGCCCGGTCTCCCAGAAGCTGAGAAGGATAAGGGGAGATTTTTTTATGGGCTTCAAAAATCAGAGTTTTTTTTTACGTGATAACACAAAGTGTTGTGACCGGAGGGCACAACAAGATCTAGCGGAAAGATAATAAAACACAAAGTGTTGGAGGAACAGCATCTGTGGACAGGAGATAGACAGAAGATGGTTGAGATCAGGACCCTTCTTCAGACTCGCTTCATCAATGCAGCCTGAAGAAGGGTCCCGACCTGAAACATCTGTCTATTCCCTCCACGGATGCTGCCTGGCCCGCTGGGTTTCTCCAGCACTTTGTGTTTTGCACAAGATTCCAACATCTGCACATCTTTGTGTCACTAATAGGAAGGCAGCATTTACATTTTAAACTGACGTGCGGTGATCTGGAGTGTGTGGTCCGGTTACCCGTACACACACTTGGCCGGTGCCGTGCAGTATTTCAATTTTCATCCATGGGTAAGAAGTCCAATCACGTTTCTAACATTGAAAAAAACTCATTTACTTTTAACTTTTCCCTTTCGGATGTAAGGTGATAAAGCTGAATCGTGAACTCTGTTTCATTCCCCACTGATGCTGTCTGATTTGCTGAGTATTTTCTACTTATCATTGACACATACTAGAGAGAGAGAGAGAGAGTTTCTGGACCCCCAGAGGCTGTTCCCAGGTCGCCAGGTACTAGTTAAAACGTGCAACACCACAGACCATGCAATGAGGGTCTTGAACAAAGACACCATCGGAAGCCCTCAATACCTTGTGATCCATACAGGTATGAATGATCTGCGCACCCTACGCCATGGCACTGCTGGGGCAATAAAGAGGATGGCAGTAAAGGCCAGTAAGGAATTCCCTGATTCGAAGATCGTGATCTCTACCCTGCTGCCCAGGACGGACACCCCACCCCCATGTGATCCACAACACCAACATGGAGATCAGCAGAGGATGTGCCGCCCTCCCTAACGTCCAAGTGGCCCACCACCCAACCATCGGTACATGGGACCTCCATGACGGAATACATCTAAACAGACAGGGGGTGAGGGCCTTTGCAAAGAACCTTAAAGATACTGCCCTGGGACGCAACCTTCCCACCCCCTCAAACAATGGGAATCCAAGAGGCCAAACCAGATTCCCTCCCCCTCACTACCTCCGGACCACCCCCCAAACTGCGAGGAGACACAACAGTCCAGCATGGGCCGCCATTGCCCCCGGCCCACCTCCTCAGCCACAGCCGCCGACCACCCCGGAGATGGGAGAGATCAGGAAGCTACTGCACGCCCTGTGCTCCCAACTCTTGTGGTAAAACAAAACCAACACATATATATAATACAGTCCCTCCCGAGTGACTGAAAAAAGGAAAAAAGCATAAGATTGCATTGAATTAGTATTGTTAATATTGTTGATATTACTATTAATATTGTTGATATTGCTATTTTTAATATTGTTATTATTACTAGGTGGCAGTCCGAACCTGCCTTACCACGGCATACCAAATTTTACCTAAAATTTTACCTAACATTCCCCATTTATAGAAAAAATTGGTGTTTTTACACTTGTCCCACAAAATGGGTTTTTGTTTTTCTCCAAAGAGAAAAAAGAAAGATATATAAGTAAAAATAAATGAGTTCATTCCATATAAGCTGCTGGAATATCCAGGGTCTCTACTCCTCAACCTTCGGGATGAAGACTAGGAACCCTGACTTCCTAAAGCTCATAGAAGATACTGATATAATGATATTAACAGAAACATGGCACCGAAAGGATACGTTTACTCACTGCCCCTCAAGGTATCATGAAGTCATGGTGCCCTCAGTAAAAATTACTAATATACATAAGGGCAGAACTTCCAGGGGTGTCTTGGTGTGGTACAAGGGAGAACTAGCCACATTACATCAATAAAACAGGGGAAATCACATATATGGCTGAAACTAGATAAAGAAATTGGAATAACTGAGGTAGATACATATCTATGTGCTGTCTATGGAATCACCATACTTTGAGGAGGATCTATTTGAAACTCTCCACACGGAAATCAACCATTTCCAGGCCCAGGGAAATGTGCTACTATGTGGGGACTTGAATGCAAGGACTGGATGTGAACCCGATTTCATAGACCCACAGGGCAACAACCATGTGTTCGGTCAAACCCCCTTGTACGTCACACCAACCATCACCAACCGGAACAACCTTGACTGTGAAATAAATAAAAGTGGCAGAGAGGTAGTGCATCTCTGTCGAGCCTTGGGCCTATATATAGTTAATGGTAGGTTCAGAGGGGACTCGATGGGGAGCTTCACATATTCCGCAGCTCTTGGGTCTAGCATGGTGGACTATGCAATCACTGATATGGACCCCTGCACTATCAGTGCATTCACTGTTAGGCAGCAGTCCCCTCTCTCAGACCATAGCCAAATCAACGTATACCTAAAATTCTCTGCTCAAATTAAAGACGTAAAAAGGAAGCCCAGTAAGCTCCATAAACTAAATCAGACATACAGATGGACTCCAGACAGTGGAGATAAATTCATCATGGCCCTGAACTCACCCGATCTCACCAATAAAATATCGAAATTTAAGACAAACCCATATGAGACTACCAGAGATGGTGTAAACATGGCCATAAATGACATTAATATGATCTTTCACAAGGCAGCAATCAAAGCTGACCTTGTAAAACAGAAGAGAAAAATCATCAAAAAACACAACCATGAAAAATGGTTTGACTACGAGTGCAAAAATGTCAGAAAACATCTGAGGAAAATATCAAATCAAAAACACCGCCAACCAAACAATTCGGACTTACGTATTAGATATAGTGAAACCCTTAAAAGATATAAACACACTATTAGGAACAAAAAACAAAACTACACCCATCAAAGACTTGAAGAAATTGAAGACTCCATAAATCAAAACAAATTCTGGGAAATGTGGAATAACCTGGGCACAACAAAACCACAAATATTACCAACTCAAGATGGTGATACCTGGAGAGCATATTTCAAAGATCTGTATAAAGATATTCCAAGAAATAAAATAAACTCAAACTACTCTTATATAAGAGAAAAACTCCAAACATTAGAAACAACAATTAAAGACTATCAAAACCCTCTCGACTTCCCAATCACTCCAGAAGAATTGGCCATAAAAATAAAATCTCTCCACTCAAAGAAAGCTTGTGGTCCAGACAGCATTAAAAATGAAATGCTTAAATATAGCACTCCGGAGATGCAGAACATAATGCTTAGGCTGTTCAACATCATATTACGTTCAGGTTATTTTCCCAATACTTGGTGTCAAGGGCTTATTTCGCCCATTTATAAGAGTGGAAACAAATCAGATCCAAACAATTATCGTGGCATCTGTGTCAGTAGCTGCCTAGGGAAGTTATTCTGCAGTATTATAAATAACAGAATGCAGGATTTCCTTAGCAAATATAATATTCTCAGTAAATTCAAATTGGCTTCCTTCCAAAACACCGCACCACTGACCATATCTATACTCTTCACACTCTCATTGGAAAACATATACATCAAGCAAAAAAAGGAAAAATATTTGCGTTTTATTGACTTTAAGAAAGCATTTGACTCTATTTGGCACGAAGGGCTTTATTACAAACTTCTCCATTGTGGTATAGGAGGAAATGTATATGACCTTATTAAATCAATGTATTTGAATAATAAATGTGGTGTCAAAATTGGGGACGAATGCACTGATCTCTTCACCCAGAGAAGAGGCGTCCGGCAAGGCTGCAATCTGAATCCAACACTGTTTAATGTGTATATAAACGATTTGGCAGTAAAGTTGGACCAGAGCACAGCGCCGGGCCTCTGTCTTCTGGACGGAGAGGTAAAATCCCTGCTTTATGCGGATGACTTAGTTCTGTTGTCTCCCACAGAACAGGGACTGCAGCAACAGTTAGACCTACTCGATGAGTACTACCAAAATTGGGCCCTGGCAGTAAATCTAAAGAAAACCAATATCATGATTTTTCAAAAAAGACCCAGATGTCAGGAAGACAAATACCAATTCACTCTCAATGGTATCATTATCGAACACACTATGAGCTACACTTACCTTGGTCTAACTATTGCAGCATCAGGGAGCTTTAGCATGGCAGTGAATGCACTAAAAGAGAAAGCTCGAAGAGCCCTGTATGCAATAAAAAGAAGATTCCACAACATCCAAATTCCAATTAAAATCTGGCTTAAAATATTTGACAGTGTAATTCAGCCCATTGCGCTTTATGGTAGTGAAGTATGGGGTCCACTCAGTCACCACAGCTATACTAAATGGGAAAAACACACAACAGAGGCCCTACATGCGGAGTTTTGTCGGAACATCCTCCGCATCCAAAGGAAAACACCAACAAACGCATGTAGGGCGGAATTAGGTAGATACCCACTGATAATAAATATCCAGAAACGAGCACTAAACTTTTGGAATCACCTTAAATCTAGTCCCCCAGACACCCTCCAGTTCAAAGCCCTCCAAACCCAAGAGGGGAACCCAGAAAAGAGCTCCCTGTGTCAGTTGGTATTGAAACTCACTACTCCTACTCAGTTAAACCTTGACCAGTCTCAGATCAACACTGCTTTCCAATCACCAGTTAGAGTGAACCAAATTATTAAACAATGCAAAGAAATCTATTTGGAACATTGGGATAAAGTAACTAAAAGCCAAAGCAGACTAGAGTGCTACCTTGCCCTAAAAAGAGATTATAAATTGGCAAACTATCTCTCAACTGTTAGAGACATAAAGCAGAGACAGACCCTCACCAAGTACAGGTTAAGCGACCATCATTTGGCAGTTGAAAAAGGAAGACAGAAGAGATCTTGGCAACCAAGAGAAAATAGAATATGCGGTCACTGCTTGACAGATGAGGTTGAAACAGAGATGCACTTCCTCTTAAAATGTAAAAAATTCGATAAAATAAGAAAAATATATCTTGAAAAACTCAGTCTGGCGACCCCAGATTTTAAAGAGCTAGACGATATATCAAAACTAAGAATAATCCTTGGCGAAGGAAATACGGCACATCTTGGCGCACAATACATAACAGCATGCCACACCCTGAGGGACCAACATGTACACACACTCACACACACACAGAGACACAATACGTAACAGCACGCCACAACCTGAGGGACCAACATGTACACACACTCACACACACAGAGGCACAATACGTAACAGCATGCCACACCCTGAGAGACAGTGAATGACCAACATGTACACATACACTCATACATAAATTGACACTAAGGAAATTAATATCAAGCTACTAAACTTGCCACCTTGCTGTACTGTTTGCAACTGCAAGAACGAGTAGCAATCGATAAAAGGCTATAAATGTATTGCATAAATATATATATATATATATGTACATGTACAGGGCTATAGATGCTGCCTGTCCCGCTGAATTACTCTAACATTTGTTGTCTGACACACAGATAAACATCATCAGTAAAAACAAAGAACTGCAGATGGTGGTTTACACAAAAATACACAAAGTACTGGAGTAACTCAGCGGGTCAGGCAGAATCTCTGGACCCGTAAAGGCACAGGGACTCTGTGTCCTTTAAAATATCGCCAGTGCCGTCTCCACTTGTCTTTAATCACTAGAGCGCGCCCAACTTTCTGGAAACATGTGAGCTTTAATAAATTGTGTAGTTTCCATTATAGTATGTATTTTTATTTTTCAAAAACATTTAATTACTTTCTTTAATGTAACTATGTTTTGAATCACATTATCCTCCAATGGGCAGTATCCTAATTCCTACCGCACATCCTTTTCCACATCCATTTCTTTTCTCCCTCAATCATTACTCAAACCTATTGTTAAACGTTGGCGTTATCTCTGCTTCAATCAGCGACTCTAGCAGTGCCTTCAACAGCTTCTCGACACTCTATGTGGAAAAGGTGCTCTCCTTCGGTGTAAATCCTTTGCACAGAATTTCATCTTGTAGGTATTCCCTCAAATATTGAATTCATTCATCTCCATTAATCTGTCTCAGCCCATCATATCACCCCTCAATCTCTACCGTTTCTCTAAATAAATTTGTCAAGGAATTGAGATCAGGCGTTCAAACAACAGCCATGACCATCATTACACGTTGTCTGACTTCAAGAGTTGAGTGTTTAATTGTCAGATGTACTGGCAATGCATTCATGAAATTCCTACTTGATGCAGTTTACAGGCCTATAAACTGAATAAGACACAGACAAATATATAATAATCAATAATACAATAAATTAAGAACTGTAATATAATGTAACCATAATAGTGCAGAACAAAAGTCCATAGTGCAACCAAAGACACAGTTCATGAAAGATCATAGCAGTTATCCCTTCTGATTGACCAGCTTTTAAAAGACACTTGGACAGGTACATACATGTATAAGAAAGGTTTGGAGGGATATGGGCCAAATGCAGTCAAGTGGGACTAGTGTAAATAGGACATCTTGGTCAGCATGGATAAGTTGGGCTGAGCGGCCTGTTTCTGTGCTGAATGACTCATTGACTCTTTGACTCTTTTCCTCCATCACTCTACGACTCTTTGACTCTATGACCATGACTCTAGGATTCTATGACTATGACTCTAGGACTGTAGGACCATGACTCATATCATATCATATCATATCATATCATATCATATCATATCATATCATATATCATATCATATCATATCATATCATATCATATCATATCATATCATATCATATCATATCATCATATCATATCATATCATATCATATCATATCATATCATATCATATCATATCATATATATACAGCCGGAAACAGGCCTTTTCGGCCCACCAAGTCCGTGCCGCCCAGCGATCCCCGCACATTAACACACAACAGGGACAATTTTTACATTTACCCAGCCAATTTACCTACATACCTGTACGTTTTTGGACTCTTGGACTCTAATTCTATGACACAATCACTTTGACTCTTTGATTATAACTTTTTGACTCTATGACTCTTTAACTCTTTGGCTCTATGATTCTGACTAACTCTGACTCTAGGACTATGACTATGATTCGATGACTATGAATATTTGATTCTTTGACTCTATGACTCTTTGGCTTTTTGACTCTGACTCTATGAC
Source organism: Rhinoraja longicauda (assembly GCF_053455715.1). Classification (NCBI taxonomy): domain Eukaryota; kingdom Metazoa; phylum Chordata; class Chondrichthyes; order Rajiformes; family Arhynchobatidae; genus Rhinoraja; species Rhinoraja longicauda. The sequence continues at coordinate 16,361,624 of NC_135967.1, read as the reverse complement.
TCTATGACGGATTCTGACTCTAGGACTCTATGACTATGGCTTCATGACTATGAATATTTGATTCTTTGAATCTTTGACTCTAAATGGAAAATTGCTCAAGGTTGGAAACTCTTCCTCTGAGAGCAAACAACCAATGAATGATCAATGATGGAGCCCTCCCCCAAATGATATGGATCTTCTAGCAAGTGATTCAAGAACACGATTAACTTATTGGTGTTATATCCGTTTCGAGGGTGCTGTAATTGAAAGAGAGCGATCTGAGTTAAAAAAAAATTGGATCAGTTTGATTGATGGTCTGAATCAATTATATCAACCTGAAATAACAACAATCCTGCTGAAAATACAGGCCTGAGAATAACAGGCAAAAATCAATGGGTTTGTGTTTCAAGCAGAGACCTCATCATTCACTAAAGAGAGGAAGGGAGTTGGGCTTTCATTCATCAGTGCACTCTGTCTGCACACACACAGGTTTAACACTTTCTTTGGTAAATGTACAATTAATTTTATTTCACAACTCGGGACAACAAATGTAAATCTTGAAGATAATACGATGAAAGTCCAGTATCTGGAGCTCTGGAAATAGGAGACCATTTATGTCCTCTGCATTCATAAACCACAAGGCCAGTATCGGCAACTCAAATGACCAGGAATGAAGGATAGACAATAGACAATAGGTGCAGGAGTAGGCCATTCGGCCCTTCGAGCCAGCACCGCCATTCAATGTGATCATGGCTGATCATTCTCAATCAGTACCCCGTTCCTGCCTTCTCCCCATACCCGCTGACTCCTCTATCCTGACTGCCCAGTTGATCATGGGTATTGATCTCCCCACCATCAAAGGGATCTATAGGAGACGCTATGTCAAAAGGCACCCAGCATCGCCAAAGACCGACACCACACACTCATTTCACCGCTATCATTGGGAAGAAAGTACAGGGGTTTGAAAACTGTGTCCACCATGTTCAAGAGCAGCTTACGCCCAACAACGACCAGGCTCTTGAACACTACACAGCACTAACCACAACCATGAACAATGGACTCCACTGAGTTCCACTGAAGACTATGTTTTACACTAGTTTGGGGGTTATTAATTTCTTGAATGTTTTAAACTATATATTATCTGTGTATGGCAAGTAAGGATTTCATTGTTCCATTGTCAGTTCATATGACAATTAACTACTCTAGCATCTTGATTCACTTCATGGACGATGCACTGGAAGCCATTTGCAAGATAAGTTCATATGTCATAGGAGCAGGATTTGGCCATTCAGCCCATCGAGTTTACTCTGCCATTCAATCATGAAGGAGCCAATGCACAGTCAGAAGCTACCCCGAAACACATTGTGGCCTTCAGGTGATGTGCCTGTCGTGTCGTTGTTTAGTAGATAAGTGTTGGCATGGACACAGTGAGAACCTCCTCAACTATTTACTGGATATGAAACTTGAGACAATAAACCTCAGAGGGAAGACCAGATGATGCAGCACTCTCTCAGTACTATAACCACCTAGACTGGTGCTTGAATCTGTAATCACAGTGCAGTCCACTGAACTGCAGCTGATAGTCATTGATATTATAAACAGAGCAATACATCAACATGAGAAGTGAACAGGTATCATAGAAATGGTCAATATACATAGAACGCAGAATAAGTTCAGGTAATTAAGATCAAGGGATACAATAGCATAGTAGTTGTTACTGGACCAGCAGCCAGGGTGCTGGGCCATTGGCTAAGATGCAGAGGATCAATTTCCACCAAGGCAGCCATGGAATATAAACACAGGTATATAAAAATGTGACACAGCGGTGCAACTGGTAGAGCTGCTGCATCACAGCGCCATAGACCTGGTTCAATCCTGACCTCGGGTGCTGCCTGTGGAGTTTGCACATTCTCCCTGTGACTGTGTAGGTTTCCTCCAGGTGCTCCTGTTTCCTCTAAGCCTCAAAGATATGAGGCTTTGTAGCTTAATAGGCCCTCTGTAAATTGTCCAAGATGTTTAGGGAGTGCATAAGAAAGCGGGATAACAGAACTAGTGTGAACGGGAAATCAATGGTTGGCATGGACTCGTTGGGCTAAAGAGCCTGTCTCCATGCTGTATCGCTCAACTGAACTTAACTAAACAGTACAGCACAGGAACAGGCCCTTCAGCACACAAGGCGATGCCAAATTAAACTGATCTCCTCTGCCTGCACGTGATCCATATCCATGCCCTGCCCATCGATGTGCCTGTCTAGAAACCTCACTCTCAATTTGCAACACTCTCACAAACTCAGACAGAACCAATGGGAACAACCTCCAGCCTTGCAAGTGGTATCCTGAGACCTGTCAAGTTTGTAACGTTTTTGACAGAGAATTCTCTGGAACAGAAGGAAGTGGAACCAACAAAAAGCGAAATGACTTTGCAATGAACTGGACGAACATTATGAGCAGAACAGCCCTGTTTGCTGTTAATTCAAACAAAGTGCCACAATTGATGTTTCCATCAACCATATAACCATATAACCATATAACAACTACAGCATGGAAACAGGCCTGTCCGGCCCTACCAGTCCATGCCGACCATTCTCCCTGACCTAGTCTCATCTACCTGCACTCAGACCATAACCCTCTAATCCCCTCCTATCCATATACCTATCCAATTTACTCTTAAATAATAAAATCGAGCCAGCCTCCACCACCTCCACCGGAAGCCCATTCCATACAGCCACCACCCTCTGAGTAAAGAAGTTCCCCCTCATGTTACCCCTAAACCTTTGTCCCTCAATTCTGAAGCTATGTCCCCTTGTTGGAATCTTCCCCACTCTCAAAGGGAAAAGCCTACCCATGTCAACTCTGTCCGTCCCTCTCAAAATTTAAAAAACCTCTATCAAGTCCCTCCTCAACCTTCTACGCTCCAAAGAATAAAGACCCAACCTGTTCAACCTCTCTCTGTAGCCTAAGTGCTGAAACCCAGGCAACATTCTAGTAAATCTCCTCTGTACCCTCTCCATTTTGTCGATATCCTTCCTATAATTTGGCGACCAGAACTGCACACCATACTCCAGATTCGGCCTCACCAATGCCCTGTACAATTTTAACATTACATCCCAACTTCTATACTCGATGCTCTGATTTATAAAGGCAAGCATACCAAACGCCTTCTTCATCACCCTATCCACATGAGATTCCACCTTCAGGGAACAATGCACAGTTATTCCCAGATCCCTCTGTTCCACTGCATTCCTCAATTCCCTACCATTTACCCTGTACGTCCTATTTTGATTTGTCCTACCAAAATGCAGCACCTCACACTTATAAAGACAGCAAGGTATTCAAATATCATTGATATGAGATGTTGTGAAAATAGATGGGGCCCATCTAGAATGCATCTCGAAACCATGATCACTTAAGTCAAATATCATCAGCAGTCTCATGTTAGTAAAAAGAAAGCAACCATGTTGTTCTTATACAATATTTATGCAATGTAAAAAGCAAAGAAAAGTACTGCTCATGAATAAACTAGGAATGGCAGAAACAAGAATTCTTCATTCCAAGAATGATCCATAGGTTTTTAAATGTTTGATATAAGACTCAATTACATCATAAATCCATTTAAGGAGCCAAAGAAATTAGTTATAAAATCATAAAAATAATAACTTCATTACAGAGAATTAAAATCCGTCTATTCAGCATCTCTTTGCATCTGAAATGCTCTCATCTTGACCCAAAAGGTCATCTATTCATGTTCTCAAGGGATGCTGCCAGACCCGCATTAACCAGCATCTGCAATTCTTTGTTTCAGCATTCTGGTGAACTTCCTCTGCACCCTCTCTAAAGCATCCCCATTGTTCTTGTAACAGGACAACCAGAATTGCATGCAATACTCCAAACTCACTGTCCCTGTTGCTGACTGATAACAGATATTCCATAAAACAATCATCACACAGTCTGCACTTGAATTCTCCATGATAGACAAGACAGCATTTAGAGATTTTAGAGAGATACAGCGCGGAAACAGGCCCTTCGGCTCTCCGAGTCCGCGCCGCCCAGCGATCCCCGCACATTAACACTATCCTACACACACTAGGGACAATTTTTACATTTACCCAGTCAATTAACCTGCATACCTGTACTTCTTTGGAGTGTGGGAGGAAACCGAAGATCTCGGAGAAAACCCACGCAGGTCACGGGGAGAACGTACAAACTCCGTACAGACGGCGCCCGTAGTCAGGATCGAACCTGAGTCTCCGGCGCTGCATTTGCTGTAAGGCAGCAACTCTACCGCTGCGCCACCGTGCCGCCCTGTAGGCATTGTAGGCATCGAGGTCCCCGTACCACGGAGAGTGTGGGTTAGAACCAGAGAGAGTGAGGAGGAAGTGTTGGGCTGAAGGGCGTGTGTCCGTGCTGTATTATATTATGACTCTTTGACTCTATGACTCTTTTAAGGGCCTGTCCCACTTAGGCGATTTTTTAGGCGCTTGCCGGCGACTGTCATAGTCGTAGCAGGTCGCCGAAAAACCGGCGACTGAACCCCCCTATGATAATATCTATGACAAGCTACAACAACCTACCACCTAGTCAACTTCAAGCTACGGCAAGCTACCGCCAACTGGCAACCCAATCGTCGCGACTTAGAACGTCCACCTATGACCGCACCTACGACAACCTACGATGACACCTATGACAACCTACGACCACACAAGCGACAACCTATGGCAACCGAAGTCAACCTACGTCCACCCGCGACAAGCTACGACAAGCTATGACCCTGTCGGCGACAACTGAAGACAACTGAAGACAGTTCACGTCATTTTGGCCCCTAAAACAATGGAATCACCCAGTTTCCCTATAAAAGGTGGTGTAGGGTAGGGTTTCCAATCATTCTGCATCATGACTACCTTGGAGCAACATCAGCTGGCATTGCTCTCACAAGAAGAAGAAGCCCTGCTGCTTGCAGCGACCCTCATGCTTAAAGATCAGTGAGACAGAACGACAAGAAGAATGGGGAAGAAGAAGCCCAAGAAGAGGTCTGTGTGTTTGAAGCCCTTGACCCTGAAGAGATCCAGGTTGGGCCAGTATGACAACCTGATGACTGAGCTCCAGCAAGAAGTTGAGGCTGCCTTCATAAACTTCACTAGGCTCCCCCCTGAGCTCTTTCACGAGCTGAAGACATGGGTGGGCCCTCTCCTGGTGAAAAAGACCTTCATGAGGAAGCCAGTGGAACCAGGCCTGCACCTAGCCATCATCCTCCGCTACCTGGCATCAGGAGACTCCTACAAGCACCTCTCTTACAGCTTTCTTGTGGCCCACAACACCTTCAACAAGGTTGTCTGAGAGACCTGTGAGGCCTTCATCAATGCTTATGAAGACAAAGTCATGGACTGCCCTAGTACACCTGGTGAGTGGAAGAGAGTGGTGCAGGGCTTTGATACCAGATGGAACTTCCAGAACACATGTGGGGCAGTGAACGGCAAGCATGTGGCCATCAGGTGTCCACCCAATGGAGGTTCGATGCACTTCAACTACAAGAAGTTCCATTCCATCGTACTAATGGCTATGGTGGATGCAAATTACAACTTCCTGTTTGTGGATGTGGGCACACCTGGCAGTGTCGCAGATGGTGGGATCTGTAGAGAGACCTCCCTTGGGGAAGCACTGGAAGAAGAGCAGGCTTTCTTGATCCAGAACCTCTGCCAGGAGAAGACAACCCTGACATCCCATACACACTGGTTGGAGATGACGCCTTCCCACTCAGGTCATGGATGATGAAGCCATACCCTCACAGGCAGATGTCAAGGGAGCAGAGGATCTTCAACTGCAGTCTGTCCAGGGTTAGGAGGGTCGTGGAAAATGCCTTCGTCATCCTCGCAGCAGATTCAGTTGCTTGCTGACTACGATGGAGCAGGAGTCCAAGAATGCGTAGATCATTGTCCACGCAGCATGTGTCCTCCACAACCTGATCCATACCAGAAGTGCACCCAGACAGGCAACATCACATCAGGCTCATGGAGAACTGGAGGACAGGTGGCACCGTTGGTGGGACTGGAGATATTGCCAGGAAACACCTCAAATAAGAGAGCCAAGGACCAGAGAGACCATCTCTGCACTTACTACAACTCCGAACTAGGCAGTGTACCATGGCAGAATGACATGATCTGAAGACCAGCAGCAAACAGCCCACACCACAAACAGAAGTCCACTCATTCCAGGAAGAGAGCCCACAACAGACCACAAGAAAAGCCCCTTTTCAGGGCCACCCACATCCTCCCAAAAGAGTTTGCATTTCAATGCAGTGCAATGCTGGTGTTTGTGTTTGTTTTATTGATCAAAATATATGAAATTAAAATAATTGAAAGTGATGCCATGAGACACTACTCTGAAATACAATATCTTCATACATCAATAGAATTCACCAAAGACAGCACTGGCGACAACCTACGTCACCTGACGACAACCTACGACAGCACCAACGTCAGGAGAAGTCAAGCTACGCTCATTGGCGTCAAACCCACCATCGCCAAAAAAATGTCAACATTCTGAAAATCCAACGGTGACCAGAAAGACGCTACGACTCTTTGGGCAACTGAGGAGACCACTCACGACCATACAGGGGACACCCTGGCGACTGTGTGGCAACAGCCTAGTCGCCTGTAGTCGCCCAAAAAATCGCCTAAGTGGGACAGGGGTTTACTCTTTGAGTCAAAGAGATTCACCAGGTGAGGTTGAATAGGCTGAGATTTTTCTCACTCGAGTGTATCAGGATAAGAGATGATAGAGGTTTGCAAAATTATGAGGGGCATAGACAGTGGAGATAGTCAGTCTTTTTCCAAGGGTGGATGAGGCTAAAACAAAATGATGTAGGTTTAAAACAAGAGGGAAAATATTTAAAGAAGGTTTGAAGGGAAGGTTTTCACAGAGTGAAGAGTGTATGTGGAACAAATAGCCAGAGAGGGTGGTACAGGTGGGTACAATCACAGATTTTCAACCAGACAGGCACATCGACAAGCAAGGACTGTGCCAAATGCACGGAAATGGGATTAGTGCAAATAGGCCTCATACAGCATGGGCAAGTCGGGCTGAAGGGCCTGTGTCAATATTGTAAAAATCTGTGACTCTGTAAATACCATGTACTAGATAGACAGAATTGCAAATGTTAGTTCATCTAGAAGGTCAGTTTGGGTTCCAGGATGGTGGGAATGATAAAGGTGAAAGGGAACATGTTGCACCTTGTCTGGTTGCAGTAGAAAGTGACGTAAAAGGAGGGGGGAGATGGAAGAGTGGATTAAAGAACAGTCCCTTCAAAATATCGAGAGGGAAGGGGAAGGGAAGATGTGCTTGGTGGTCAAATTTTGTTGAACTTGGTAGAAATTGTGAACTAAATATTCCTTCCAGGTGAAGCAGGTATTCATCTGCACTTCTTCCAATCTATTGCACTGCACATGGAACTCACAGTGTATCCTCTCTACAGGACAGCAATCAAATGCACACCCCATGATCACTTTGTGGAGTCTGCAGGGGACATGCTGAGCATCCTGTTGCCTGCCACTTCCCCATCCCATTCCCATCCCCCTCTATCTGCCTGTAACCTGTTCTAATATAAGGTCCAAAACACCGTTGTGGGCTATCCCTCCCACCCACGCTGCAGCTTGATAGCAATTGGTCTCATCTCACTCCAACCATTGGGAAGAAGGTACAGGAGTCTGAAAACTATGACCACCAGGTTCAAGAACAGCTTCATCCCAGCAAACATGAGGCTCTTGAACACTGCACAACACTAACCTCAGCAACTATGGACTGTCTATGGTTGCACTTAGGACTTTTGTCTTTCTTTTTGCGCTGATATTTGCGGTTAACTTATTGAATTTTGTATATTATATTGTATCTATGTGCATTATGTTACAGGTCTGTTTTACTGATACAAGTAAGATTTTCATTGTTCCATTGTTGGTACAATTTAACACTCATAACTCTTGGTTTTCTCCATCCCAGTTCTACTTCTGTTTCCACAGATGCTGCCTGACCCAGCTGAGTGTTTCCTGCTTTGATCTCCCATTGCCAGCTTCTGCGGTGCTGTAGATTTTCATGGCCTGCTTTTGAGCCATAAATTCTACGTAATCACTGGGCAGCTCATTGGTCGGGTTGTAAATTCCAAGTGGTGGGAGATTCCGCAACCACACCATCAACATGCATCGTGCTGCCACCTCACAAGGGAAGCAGCTGCAAGCCTTCACTGGAGAGGCGATCATCTCCAAAACTGCTGCAAGCACGAGGCGTCTTTGAGTGAATTTTGTAATTTGCCAACAGTCACAATGAGTGGCAGTTAATTCATCGACAAGAATGAATCACAATAATGTTGCGGGATTTGTGGGGAGTGAGAAATTAGAGACAAATGATTCAAAATTCTGGCCTTTTTCGCAATCTGTCCAGATCTTGGAAAGATCATAAAACCATAAAACATAGGAGCAGAATTAGGCTATTCAGCCCATCGAGTCTGTTCTGCCATTCAATCATGGCTGATCTACGTTTCCATCTCAATCCTATTCTCCTGCCTTTTCCCCGTAACCGTTGATGCCATTACTAATCTAGAAACTATCAATCTCCATTGTAAAAATACCCAATGACTTGGTCTCCACAGCCATCTGTGGCAACGAATTCCACAGATTTACTCACAATCTATCAATCACAATAATACTTTATTAGCTAAGTATGTTTTGCAACATACGAGGAACTTCATTTGCCATACAGTCATAACAATAAAAAGCAACAGGACACACAAAATACATTTTTACATGAACATCCACCACAGTGACTCCTCCACATTCCTCACTGTGACGGAAGGCGAAAAAAAGTTCAATCATTCCCTTCTTTGTCTTCCAGCAGTGGGGGGCCTCTAACCTTCCGTTGACGGGACGATCTTGACTCCCGTAGTCGGCGGCAGCCCTTCCTCATCAGGGCGATCCAGCTCCTGCTTCGGAGGGGTGTTCTCTGTTCCCCCGCGCCAGGCGATCTGACCCCGGGTCGGGACCAATCAAACGTCATGCGGCTTTTCTAGCTCCCGACCGGTCTCAACCCGAGACTGCGAGCTCCGCGATGTTAAAGTCCACAGGCTGTGGTTGGAGTGTCGATCCGAGGCAAGAGATCACACGATCAGATCGTAAGTCCATTCCCCACGGGGGCTCAAAGTTAGTCCCAGGCAAGGACTCCAGCTCCACGATGTTAGGCCGCAGAGTGACCAGAGATACGACCCGCAAAACAATCGCATCTCCGGCATTACCGCTCTCTGGCTAATGAAATTCCTTGTCATCTCCATTCTGAAGGTACATCCTTTTATTCTGAAGCTGCGCCCTCTGGTCCTAGACTCTCCCACTACTGGAAACATCTTCTTTAGATCCACTCTAGGCCTTTCATCATTCAGTCGGTTGAAATGAGATTCCCCCCTCATCCTTCTGAACTCTAATGAGTACAAGCCAAGAGCCATCAAATGCTCCCCATAAGTTAACTCAATCATCCCCGGGATCATTCTTGTAAATCTTTTCTGGACCTTCTCTAATGCCAGCACATCCTTCCTCAGATATGGGGCCCAAAACTCTTCACAATATTTCAAATGTGGCCTGACCAGCGCCTAATAAAGCTGCAGCATTTCACCCTTGCTTTTATATTCTCGTCCTCTTGAAATGAATGCTAACATTGCATTTGCTTACGGACTCAACCTGCAAATTAACCTTGTATAATCATTGGAATCATGTCTTGTCGCTAAGTGGATAGTATACAACAAAAAGCTTTTAACGGTACCTCGGTACATGTTACAATAAACGAAACTAACTAACTGACTAATAAAAGCTGTGAAACAGGAAGTAGTTGAGGGTGGAGAGTGAGAACGCAGGGGGGGGGGGGCATTGTGCAGAAGAGGAGGCTGTGCTCAAGGAGCGAGAGCACAACACAGAGAGATGATAATGTTGGCTCTGACATGGACTAGAAAAGTGCAAAGGTCAAATTAACCTCCCGCACCGGCTTAAGTAAAGCATTAACCATTTGGCCTTTTGTGGGGTCCTGATGAGTATATCATGTTGAAACTGCTCTCAGTGGTGACTGTGCTCTTACAAGAGGCAATTGCCCTGTCTCTGGTTCTAGCAGTGAACGTTGCTTTCCCTGGGACATCCCAATACAATATCCTCTCAAGGGCATCTGAGCAGTATGTGAACAGGCAATCCTTAAATGATCCAATTCCAGAATGAAAAGGTAAGTTGGAATTAATGATAATTGGAAAAAATAACTGAAATAGAGAAAGAAACTAATGAAAATTCTTGGAGAAAACATTCAAAATTTCACTTTAGCAATAAATAGCAATAAATTGGGCAGCACGGTGGTGTAGCGGTAGAGCTGCTGCCTTACATCACCAGAGACCTGGGTTTGATCCTGTCTATGGGTGCTGTCTGTACGGAGCTTGTACGTTCTTGCCGTGACCTGCGTGGGTTTTCTCCAAGGTCTTCAGTTTCCTCCCACAGTCGTCCAAAGACGTACAGGTTTGTAGGTTAATTGGCTTGGTAAAATTGTAAAATTGTCCATAGTTTGTGTAAGGTAGTCTTAATGTGTGGGGATCGCTGGTTAGTGTGGACTAGGTGGGCCGAAGGGCCTGATTCCACACTGTATCTCTAAGCTAAATTAAACTAATTAAATTCTGAAGAGCTGAGGCTATACAATTGTTAAAGTCTGGAAGCAAGTCACTGCAGATGCTGGTTTAGAAAGTGCTGGAGTAACTCAGCGGGTTGGCCAGGATCCCTGTAGAACATGGATAGGTGATGATTTGAGTTAGATACTTTCTTCAGTCTGAAAAAGGGTCCTGACCCAAAATGTCACCAATCCACCTTCTCCAGGGATGCTCTCTGAGTTAGTTCAGCACTTTATGTCTTTCCATTTGTTAAAGTCAATCTTCAGTGCCTGAGGCTTGTTTGGCAGAACTGAATACGTCACACTATTAAATGATATTTATATTTGAAAGGACAGGCCCACTGTTTTACAACTACTTAGTTTGTGTTTAAGAGGTAAATGCAACTGTTTCTCTCTCCACAGATGTTGCCTGTCCTGCTGAGTATTTCCAATATTTTCTGTTTCTAGTTTCAGGTTTCCAGTACCTGCAGCTATATTTGATGCGCCTTTCTGTGAAATCCTAGTATCGGAATGAGCTGAAGGACTGGAACTATTTGGATTTCTGTACTTCCCTGTAAATGGTGTCTGGTTTGTACACGCACACACAAATGATATTGGGGTCAGGGTTAATACCTCTCCAATATCCATTACTCTATTTAAAGCTGCTTCATTTCGCTACATAATAATATTATGTCAGGCAAGTGCAGATGGATTCATTCTCAATTACTGTATAACTTTGTGTGCTCCTCAAAAATTCCAAAGCATCAGAAAGCAATTTAGCTATTATTCTGGTTGGGAGCACCATGAAATGTGGCTATTTATTTCAACAGAGCATTTTAATTTCACTAAATATCCCTAAAGAAAGATTTCCTGGATGAATGAGCCATTCATTTCTGCACTCTCAAATCAGTCCCACTTCTCCCACTCTTCCCAAGACACCTGCATTTGTCTCAGGTTGGTATCCAATTCCCTTCGGTTGACTCTTGAATCTGCTTCTTCCACCTTGTTATGCAGCACACTGCAATCATTATAAAACCTCTGACCATCCTCCCAATCTGAATTAGTTGGAAATGTATAGTTGATAGGAAGGAACTTCAGATGGTGGTTTATACCAAAGACTGACACAAAATGCTGGAGTAACTCAGTGGGTCAGGTAGCATCTCTGGTAAAAAGGAATAGGTGATATTTTGGTTTGGTACCTTTCTTCACACTGAAAGATAGAATTTCAGTCTGAAGACTGTCTATCCTTCAATCATTCAGTCTACCTTTCAGTTTGAAGAGGATTTCCGAACCAAAACACCACCTATTCTTTTTCTCCAGAAATGCTGCCTGACCTGCTGAATTACTGCAGCATTTTGTGTCTATCGAATTAATAGTTGGTGTTATCTTTGGAAAAGCCTATCATCTGTGATGCATCACTGTGCTATGTGAAGATAGTGAGACCAGAAAAAGGAATAGACTATCCATCCTTTGAGTCTGCTCCACCATTCAGCAGGACCATTGCACACATTTACTGCAGGCACCACAATAACAGATTAGGGAAAGGAGCCAGTTAAAGACTACAATCTCCCATTTACCTCACCACAGCTCAATAATTGTTTTCCAAAGATCTCAGGTTGAATAGAAAATAGTTTGAAGGTGGAAATTGGGGTATCCTGAGCACATTGTTCAAATTGAGGAATTGTCCCCTTTATTTCCCAATTGCATTGGTCTTTATAGACAGTTTAATAAAGAAGCATTCTCTGGAATCAGAAGACCAGACTCATAAGCCAGAATCATAAGCCAGACTCATTTGGCCTATAAGTACTTCTAGTTGAAAACAAATGTAACAACAATCACCTGGGCTAACAACAATTAGCTCCTGGGGCTGAAGGAATCAAGGGATATGGGGTAAAAGCAGGAACAGGGGTACTGATTTTAGATGATCAGCCATGATCATATTAAATGGCGGTGCTGGCTTGAAGGGCTGAATGACCTACTCCTGCACCTATTTTTCTATGTTTCTATGTTTCTATGCATTGACCAGCCTCTTAATTATCCATTGTTACCTGTTTAGGATTCTGCTGGACATATTTGAAGTCAATGACTACATCAAAGTTGCTGCATTAAAGAAATAAATATTGACGATGAGAGAGAGAGAGGGAAAGAGAAGGAAAAGAAACTCCAAAGTAGGGAAAAGGCCCAACTACTGCAACCTGCAGCAACATAGTTGTCTCATTCCAAATTCAAAGATTGGGTTTATTCTGTGCAAATCCTGACATGAGATTCATTTTAACTGAGTGGAGCTTAAAAGAAAACAATCCTGACAGCAGGAAATCGTGAAGGACAAAAGAAATGATGAAAATAAAGAGGCCATCTCTCAACACTGAAACACAAAAGCCCAAGCTAAAAAGGTTTTCCATCTGAAATTATGAGCTGCTGATGTTTTTAGCATTTTCACATTTATTGCATTTCAACTCAGACCACTGGAGCTGGTTTGAGAATTTGCATCTCGTTTGGTTCCAGAAATATTAATTAAAGGCTACTGGCTAAAAGCATTAAACCACAAGACTGCCTACACAAAATATGTCAACAATGGTTGTAAATGTTACTGCTACAGTATAATGGGTTTCAAATCACATTGCTCATAACTCTGCACAATATGTTGGCCGATCCTACTTATTAAAGAATAGCAGAATTTATAACCCCGATAACCCCGAGATGCTGCCTGACCCGCTGAGTTACTCCAGCATTTAGTGAATAAGCAGAATTTATAAGGTTGTCTTCACTCACTGAAATTAATTTGGATGAAATGAAACTTTATTACTGGAAAATCAATCAGCTTTCACTGAATAGAGTTGTAGATGGCGTGGAAGGTTGTCAAAGGACACAGCAGGGTGTAGATCAGTTTGAAATCTTGGCGGAGAAATTAGTATAAAAGTTGATTACTGATCAGTCATGTTGCAGATGCAGAAAACTTTGGTTAGGCCGCCTTTATCGTATTGTGTGCAGTTCTGTTTGCCACACTTTAGGAATGATGTGACTTCTTTGGAGCGGGGCAGAGAGGTTCCCCAGGATGTTATCTGGATTGGAGAGCATTAACTATTTGGAGAGGTTGGACCGACATGGATTGGTTTCTCTGGAATGTCAGAGGTCGAGGGGGAACCTGAAAATAGAAAGTGGTAGGTGGTTGGATTGCATGGCCTGGACAGGAAGAACTAGATGCATAGCAATGTTGAGGAGGCATTAGGAGGCATGGCTTGGTAGGGAATGTAGAGGTATGCATTATCTGCAGGCAGATGGAATTAATTAAAATTGTTGGTGGAGACATTGTGGGCTGAAGAACATGTTCCTGTGCTTTACTTCTTCATGTTTCTAGATACAAAAAGAGCGATAACAGCAAACGAGTAGTTTGGGTGTCATTTTTTTCATCAAATTTCCATGTCTAACTCAATGATTCTCTCTTATTATTGAATTAATCAGAGGCACAGATTTCCCAACTATGTGTAAAGAGGAAAATATAAGTGTGATTAAATCCCTTTCTCTTTCCACCCTAAGAGATATATAGGACTTAACATTCTCTTTAGCTGAGGTAAATAAATAGGGCAAGCTAGGAATAGTAATGGTAACAGAGAATATATGTAAGCTGATTTCCAAATACTCAATTAAAAACTGCAAGGCCAAGAACCAATTAAAAGTTGATTTCACTAAATTTAAGTATTTGTGATAAATCAGCAACTATTGGCAAGGAACTGCATGGTTGGGACTTGAAATATGCAGGGTGAAGGAAAAGGGGATCGGGAATTTTGAAAAGTTTTAGAAATTTTATGCATGAAGTAGGAAAGATTTTAATAAATTGAATATTCACTGGCATGTATATTGAGGTACAGTGAAAATTTGAAATTCAACACAGTGAGGATGTGATTGGAGAGAACTCTGGACTGACAACAGGGAATGTTAAAGGATCTGCAGGTCAAGGAAGAGTTACATGAGGGTGGGGGTAGGGTAGAGGTAAAGATAAATTTAAGAGGTAAAGTCTGTGAGAAGCATTAATAATCAGTCGACAAACATTTAGACACCTTCTTGGACAATGTGAAAAATAGTATTGACGGAACCTCCATTAAATAACATGGAAACAGTAGGAGATTACTCAGCCCATCTAACCTGTTCCATTATCAATGATGACTGTGGCTGCCGTGTGTTATAAATATTAGGGAATGGTTTCATTTCTTTAAATTTTGGCTCCTTACTCATCCTTTGATTTCTTTGATGTGCACCCCTGTTTATTTTATTTTCACCCCACCGTCCATTCGCTGCAAACGAGAAGACATAGTTCTCTCTCTAAGAAACCAAAACCCCGCTGGTTGATTAACATAGGTGTATGTTGAATCATGTAAAGCCTTAATACCCGCATAGTTACACAGAAACAAAGCACAGTGCCATGATTCAAAGGCACATAAAATGCACACGTATACAGCAAGGCACCACAGAAGAGGTAAGCTCATAGTATTTGGTATAGTAATTTCATTTACAGTCTATTTGATCTTAGATGCCTATTCAATGTGGTGCAATCGGCTTCAAGTTCTCTGGGCTACATGGAAGAAGGTCAGAATCAGTCTCAGTTAATTACCAGGGACTTAAAGTTGCAACTGAAATAGGGAGTGGGCAGAATATTAATGCGCAGAACATGACTGCCAGCCTTCGCTAACCAGCCCATCCCTACTTCAATGTAATGGAGTTTCTTTCTCCACAGATGCTGTCTCACTTGCTGAGATTCCGGTGTTCCCATTCCCCACTTATATATGATAAATTACTTGTGTTTTATTCATCCAGTTCATGTTCATAAAGTCAGATAATTACCCCCAAACAAAATTACTCCTAAACATTACACCGAAGGAATCTTGAGTTACTGGAGATGTCGGAGAATTGCATATACGTTACAACAATACTACAAATTCAGGCGCAAAATTCCAGTAAGCTGAGGTTTATACAAGGCCGTTTTTTTTTTTACATCAACGTTATTAATTATATGATCCAAGAGAAACGGGCGTGCGCTCCAGGTGCCCCAACAGTTGGCGAACAAACATTCAGCACCCAGGAAAGCTTCCCTTAAACCAGCACGACGGAGCGCTCGCCCCGCTCACCAGCACCTAGGAGAGCTCCGTGCCGGTCAGTCCACGGAGAGCTCCGTGCCGGTCAGCACCAAGGACAGCTCCGCGCTGGTCAGTCCACGGAGAGCTCCGTGCCGGTCAGCACCAAGGAGAGCTCCGCGCTGGTCAGTCCACGGAGAGCTCCGTGCCGGTCAGCACCAAGGAGAGCTCCCTGCTGGTTGGTCCACGGAGAGCTCCGTGCCGGTCAGCACCAAGGAGAGCTCCGTGCCGGTCAGTGCCATGGAGAGCACCGCGGAGGTCAGCACCCCACAGCGCTCTCTGCTCACCGGCATCACGGAGAGCTCCTCACTCGCCTGCAGGAACTGGGCGTTGGTTACATTTCTCCATCAAGTTCGACAATTAATCCCAGATCATCAATATAAACAGATATTGGTGAACATTATTCTAATCGAGACAAGTACATTATCTTTTGGACTGCAGACGGAAACACGAGAGGCGTTTTTCTATTGTTTAAACGGCGGTGAAAATTAATTGCCTGTAATTGGCGACAACCCCTGGCCGCGTTAATTTTACGAAGGGACCCCTCGGTTATCCCTACCTGAGACAGATCTTCTCAACACCAAGTCCATGTTTGAAACTCTGAAAATGGTTCCAACAACTGACTGCTCTCCGCAATGGACTCGCAGACGGAGGGCAGACCCGGGAAAGTTTAAGGCATTAAGAAGTGTATTCTCTTAGGTACTGGCCCGAACCATCCAGGCCGCGCATTAGGTATGGAGGGATCATTAATGGGCATTAGTGAGAGAGCATTATGACTCTTTCACAATGTCATTAATGATTCATTCAGGAACTGTGTAGGTCTGGCAACTTGCGTGCACTTTGGTAGACTTTCAATGCATTATCCTGTAGTATTTCCTCATAAAACCAAATTGAACCAATTTTCTGGCCCTAGCATTTGCGATTTCCGTTCTCGGGTTACGAGAAATATTTGTAAACTGATAGCCAGACACGGTGCATTACGTTCACATCACCCTGATGCCCAATGCATGCACAGATTCTACAGATTAGCAACTGCTAATCTAACCATTTCGTGTAAAGTGGAAACATTATCGCTCGTTCACTTTGCAACCCTGAATAATTGATAAACAATGAATGTCGCCGCAGTTAGGAAGCTCCTCAGTCCGCATGGGACATAAGGAAATTGTTCTTCATTTATCAGGGAGCATGTTTATTAACGTTTAAGTATTTTTATAATGTTCCAATCTTGTCGGTCCATGGTTCTCACCCCTCCCCGCTCCTCTTTATATCTGCGATCACCCCTCTCCATTCTCAGCCCTAATGCAAGGTCTTAACCAGGAACATCGTCAATTCCTTCCCCACCACAGATGCTGCCCGACTGTTTGTTTTTGCTCCAGATTCCAGCATCTGCAGTTTCTTGCAACTCGTTGACACAATCCCACATCTTTTCCACTAAAATCAGTCTGAAGGTTCCGACCGGAAACGCCCCCCTATCCATGTACTCCAGGGATGCTGCCTCACCCGCTGAGTTACTCCAGCACTTTGTGTTTTGTTTCTTGTGACTCCACGATTTCAGGAACCTTCCTGGCTGTCCGCAGTTTGTCGCCTTTTGCCGAACCCCTATAATCGCCGGCACTTTACCTTGTGGATACTGATTTTAAGACCATTCCCTGTGGCGGGTGAACACTACCGACCCCCCTACCGGTTAAACAAGGGTTCTTTGCTTTCTTGTCTTACTCGTCTTCATTTTTCCGAATCAGTCTTCGCCCCCGCGCCCCCACTAACCAGCCAGCCACCCACCCACCCACCCGCACCTCTTTGTTTCTTCCCACCCCCCATCCCATTCTATTGCATTGGATGAGAACCCCGCGCTCTACCTCCCTGGCCATTTGAACGAGGGAACCCGCAACTTTTTGAGAAACGTTGATGTCGAGATCATTAACATTTGATAATTGAAAGTACAAGAAAACTGTGCATCCTGGAAATCTGAAATAAAAACAACATTGATGGAAATACTCGGCGGACGACACGACTTTGATCTGAAACATGCAACGTTTCTCCTTCTGCGGAGGCAGCCTGGACCGCTGGGTATTTCCAGCATTTTCAGTTATTCAACGTGGCAGTCAGATAGTTTGTATCTTGAAAGAACGGCAATATAATTAAGTGCGGGGGGAGGTGAGGTGTCTCCTTGGTGCAGAGATAACTCTTTGACCCCCAGTCCGTGGA
Organism: Rhinoraja longicauda; assembly: GCF_053455715.1. Taxonomy (NCBI): domain Eukaryota; kingdom Metazoa; phylum Chordata; class Chondrichthyes; order Rajiformes; family Arhynchobatidae; genus Rhinoraja; species Rhinoraja longicauda. The sequence continues at coordinate 16,343,665 of NC_135967.1, read as the reverse complement.
ACATCAATCCAAACTCAACATCGATTCCGGCACATGATCTATGTTGAGACTTTAGCGCACTGCTGCATTATTAAAAAATGGTTTTTTTTCCAGAAGAGACGGAGACTGAATCCCTTGTGTCACAGTTCAGGATGAATATCCTCCGGGTCTCCAGTCTCCTTCCATCAACACCGCCGAGGGCAGATAATCCAGGCATCATGATCTGTTGGTCATCAGACGTGTCTTTGCCAGGTGCCTCCAGTGAATCATTGATTGCTGCCAATATCTTCGTTTATGTCTTCGTTATCTCAATCTTCTACCGGCCTCCTTTCTCCAGGCTCCACGGAGTTCCACTTATCCACATCTTCCATGCCTGCACCAAATCTCAATCGCACATCATACCAGGCGTTCATATCGCACATCATAACAACGTGTTCAACCTTCTCATCCATTTGTACATCCACTGATAACCTCGTGTCTTCCTTCCTCTGCCACCCTTTAGCTTCGTGCACTCCCCTGTTAGCCCGGGTATTCCAAGTTTTGTGCTGCAGTGTTCAATCTGAACTCCTCTCCATAAACCCTGCCACCACTCTCTTTTTCTTTGTCTTTCCTCTTTTAAGACAAAAAAAATCAACAACTTCTTCGACAAGCTCCCAGTCATCGTCCTTAATTGTAATCTTATACCAGCCTGCACCAGCTTTCAGTCCACAGCCTTTGTGAGAAACACATGGGTTACATAAAAAGTGTGGAATAAATACAAATTGCCCTGACACCTCAAAATTATTGATTGTTTTTGAAGCATATTCTAACCTCTTAAATAACCTGCTTCAGGTTATTTCAAGTTCTTCCCTCACTAAAATGAGAACATTATTTAACCATTGATGGGATCTTTTGGAGGCACTGCCTAAAAAAGAAAGCCAATAACATCCAAGACTCCACACCATCCTGGACATGTTCTCATCCCAGTACTACCATTGGGAAGAAAGAGCCTGACAACTGTGACTCCAGGTTCAAGAACAACTTCTTCCCAGCAACCATCGGGCTGTTGAACACGATACAACACTAACCTCAGCAACTGTGGTCTCTATGGCCTATGTTTTGGTTGCACTACCGACTTTGGATCTGCGCCATTATGGTTATCTAATATTATGGTTATTAATTTACTATATTATTAATTATTCTGCATTCTCAGTGTGTTATTGTATTGGAGCCTGTAAAGCTGCAGCAAGTGAGAATTTCATTTTTCAGTTGTAGGTACATATGACACTCTTGACCCATGAGTGGATTGGAACAACACGTCAGGTTCAGACATTGGCAGCTTGCTGCTGTGTGTGTGCTGCAATTCAAAGGATGCATTGATGAAAATGAAAAATAATTTGTAGTCAATCCAAATGGATTGATGACCTAACATTGCCTGCTCGTCACATTCTCCCTGTGGATGGCAACAGATTATTAAATCACTTTAATTCTACCCTCAGGTATTGATCACTGGTCTTGAATTGGTTCTAACATCACGCTCTTGAACACTACACAAAACTGACCTCAGCAACTATGGTCTTTTATGGACGGTCTTTGGTTGCACTGTGAGCTTCCGTTTTGCACTATTATGGTTACCTAGTATTTCTGATTATTGAATGATTGTATTATGTCATAATATATCTATCAGTGTTGATTACCATATAATAAACAACCCACTGGTTGCAAACTTTAATTGTTGTATATGAATAAGACATGTATATTGAATTGTTCCTGTGCATAGTTTAGTTTAGTTTATTGTCACGTGTGCTGAGGTACTGTGAATTTTTGTTGTTGTGTGCTAACCAGTCAGCAGAAAGACTACACATGATTACAATTGTGCTGTCCACAGTGTACGGATATATGATAATGGGTATAGCATTTAGTGCAAGATAAAGTCTGAGCATTTACAAAAGCATTAAGCATTAAAGGGGGTTGAGGAGGATGGAGTGGGGAGAGGGGAGGGGGAGGGGATGGGAAGGGGAGGGGGAGTGGAGGGAGGGGGTGGAGGGAGGGGGTGGAGAGACTAGAGAGAGGGTGGAGGGGGAGAGGGGTTAGTGACAGGGGAGGGGAGAGGGGAGGGAGAGGGAGGGGGAGGGAGAGCGCAGTGAGAGGGAGCGAGGGGGGAGTGGAGGTAGGGAGGGGAGAAGGGAGGGAGGGAGGGAGGGGGGAAGAGAGGGAGGGAGGGGGAGTGGAGGGGAGAGGGGAGGGGAGAGGAAAGGGGAGGGGGGCATGGGGGAGGAGAGGGTGCTGCACCAATGCAGGAGAGGTTTGGACCCAACGGGTCCACTTGGTCTAGTAAAAGCTAAAACTACTATAACCACAGTTTCAACCACCTCTTTGTTGGGCTTGCTCTGTGTGGATTGAAACAGTTTCCATGAGTTAATTTCAAGAAATCCGCTCCATGTAAAGCCTTTGCTCTGGCACTATCCCTGTTTATGCTCGAGAGATTGAAGCACTCTTCACTATTTCTGATTTGTGAATTAGCCCCTTTTGGAAATTTAGAACATAGTTAGAATATAGAACAATGCAGCCCAGAAACAGGTCTTTTGGCCCACAATGTCTGTGCCGAACATGAAAAATGTTTTGTTACCAGGACTGAAGGGCTGAGTAATAGGGAGAGGTTAGGCAGACTCAGACTTAATTCCTTGGAGCGCAGATGGCTGAGGGGTGATCTTATAAAGTTGTATAAAATGACGAGGGGAATAAATAAGATCAATGCAGAGTCTTTTACACAGGATAGCAGAATCAAGAACTAGAGGTGAAAGGGGAAAGATTTAATAGGAACTTGAGGAACAACTTTTTATCCAGAGGAAGAAAATCAAGAACCAGTGGACTTAGGTTTGTGAGAGGGGAAATATTTAATAGTAACCTGAGGGCTTTTCTCTTCGAGGCTGGTGAGAGTCTGGAACGAGCTGCCAGAGAAGGTAGTTGAGGCAGGTGCAATAACACCATTTAAAAAACATTTGGACTGCTATGTGAATAAGAAAGGTTTAGAGGGGTATGGCCAAAAGCAGGCAAATAGGATTAGCTTAAATGCGATGTCTTGGTGGACATGGATGAGTTGGGCCAAAGGGGCTATTTCTGTGGGGTATGAATCCATGACACTGCGGAAGCACATTCACCAGAAGGACAGCAGCAGTTCAAGAAGGCAGCTCACCCCCACTTTCCCAAGGCCAGTCAGGGGAATGGGAATAAATAAATTCCAGCTACATTGCCTCTCATATAATGATCAAAGATGCTGATTGGTCATAAAGTTTCTCAGCGGCTGTTCATCATCCTGACCTCAAAGGTTTCAGTGGCAGAAAATGTCCGTTCACTCTATAAAAAGATGTGTGCGGAAGCTGGATCAATGCAAGCATTGATTCACTCTGCTGCCAATGATCAATATCAGCAATGATCAATTGAATAAGACTTTTCTGGATTTTGAAGCTTCTGTTCCCAGTTTGGATTTTGATTGATGTGAGTGTGAGGTTGCTGAATCAGGCATTGAGATCACTGCAGAACTCATTTAGTTTTGAGATTTAACTCAGAGATACAGCATGGAAAGAACCCTTTGGCCCACCGAGTCCATGTTGACAATGGATCACCCATTCACACCCCCCACACACTAGGGGGAGTTTTACATAGAGCAAGTAACTTACATACCAGCACATCATCGGGATGGGGTAGGAAATCGCCTGTGGAAACCCACGTGGTCATAGGGAGAGCTTGGAAACTCCACACAGACAGCATCCATGGTCAGCATCCGTTTCACACAGAGAGTGGTGAGTCTGTGGAATTCTCTGCCACAAAAGGCAGTTGAGGCCAGTTCATTGGCTATATTTAAGAGGGAGTTAGATGTGGCCCTTGTGGCTAAAGGGATCAGGGGGTATGGAGAGAAGGCAGGTATGGGTTACTGAGCTGGATGATCAGCCATGATCATATTGAATGGCGGTGCAGGCTCGAAGGGCCGAATGGCCTACTCCTGCACCTATTGTTCTATGTTTTCTATATTTCTATGTCAGCAGCAGCTCTATCAGCTTCACCACTGTGCCACCCTCATGTTTCTCTCATGCTGGCAGGGGATAAAGTAAAAAGCAGAAAACAGTGGCAGCTTATGGAAAGGTTGGTGAAAAGTTTGCGTGGAATTCCCTGGTTGGCCACAACGAATGACAGAGTGATCTCCAGGAGGGTTTGAGAGTTTGACAAGGCATGAACTTTGGTCAAGTGCCAGACTAGACTAACTTACAACAGTGAAAAGCAAAAAATTCACAACCTGCACAGTAGGTGCAGAAATGATCTACACTGTCAGTGGGTCTGAAATTCACTTTCATTCTTTTCCTGAGTTCAGTCTTGGCAGGTTCTCTGGGGCTTTAGAAGGAACTGGAAATTCTCCCAGTCTTGATATTCTTGCCCCAATCAATAGCATCAAAATAACACTGATCAAACGCTGTGTCACCTCACCACCTGAGGCAGACAAGAATGACAGTCTTGCCAAGGACATCTCCACCTGGAAATGAGGCATTACTCCGTTCATGATGACTGCTCTCTCCAATCTATCAGCAGTCAACACACCGGGCTGGTTCAATGTATGTGAAGTAGTTGGGAATGTATGTGAATTGATTGGGGTGAGAGTGATGCTGTAAAGATGTGAGTCGAACTGGCAAGCAAATAATCTTGCATCAAAATCGTGTGGGTACATGTCTTTCAATCAGTTTGAAAACCCAAATCAGTTGGCATTAACAGTAACCTGTATTTGTGTGTAGACTTGTGTGTGCTCTCTGACAAAGACTCTGACGTGAAGGGATTCAATCCGTAATGTCATCTATTCTTTTTCTCCAGAGATGCTGCCTGACCCACTGAGTTACTCCAACATTTTCTGTCTATCTTGCCCACAGAATAGTCAGCTAGTCTGAATCCGCCGCTTGTTTTGGAATGATTGACGTGAATGAAGGATATCAGATTGTACACATTTTGACAGGCACAATATACAGTGTAAAGCAATCTGATTCCACATAAACAGCTGGCATCTTTTCAACAACGTGCTTTTGCTGTACCAGCACGCGGTGAGTGGGTGATCAATATTGGTCACTTTCAATTAACCAGAAGCTACTTGCTTGCTGTTGAAGAAGCTGTAAGCATTTGGCAACAGGATATACTCATGCGCTGCTGTGATTTTGTTTATGAGTAATAGCATCCTTTCTGGGTTTATGCCAATACTTAGAGAGGATCAAGTTCAATCACCATCAGTGGAGCACACCTGCTGTAGTGAGGTGCCCATGCCAGGACCAACCTGGTGAAGCTGCATCCCAACCTAGTGGTGGAAGCAGCTCGCAATGGACAGAGATCCCTGGTGCCACAATCAGGCCACAGCTCTGCAGCCCTGCCACATCTACTCCTGAATGGAACTTTAGTTCAATTTGGTTTAGTTTCTAGTTTAGAGATACAGCACGCAAACACGCCCTTCAGCCTAACGAGTCCGTGCTGACCATTGCTCAAATAACCTACAAACCCATACATCTTTGGAGTGTGGGAGGAAACTGGAGCACCCGGAGAAAACTCACGTGGTCACAGGGAGAACATGCAAACACCACACAGACAGCACCCGAAGGGGATCATTAAGGGGAGGAGTGGGCTTTAGCATCACCCTCATTCTCCGTGAGTTCAGGCTGGGCATGTGAGTGCCGGGAACAAGGCGGAAGAGTTCACAGTCGCCTCTCACAGTACCCAGTTCTGTTTCTCTCCTGCACGCCCCGGGGGATTGAATCCCTGGACAGGTTCTGAAACTGTGCACCAGTCTTCACCCACATCTTCAATCTCATCCTTTCCACCGTCTGCTGATTGCAAATGCTTCAAGGAAAACTTCATCATTCCAGTCCCCAAAGTAATGTCACCTGCAGACCACGACTGATGGCGGCTTCAAGCCCGTCTCGTATGCATCCCGTACTCTCACTGACACCGAGCAGCACTATGCACAGATCGAAAAGGAACTGCTCGCGGTGGTTTTCTCCTGCACCAAATTCAAAGACTTCATCTTTGGTAAGACCGTTACCATTGGGACTGGCCACCAGCCACTCGTCACTATTTTGAACAAGCCGATTCACGCTGCCCCAGCACGATTGCAACGGATGATAATGCAGCTGCAGCGCTTTGATTTCCAAATCGTCTACAAGAAAGGTAAAGACATGCACATAGCAGACATGCTATCCAGAGCCCCGCACAGAACCAATGAACAGCACCTCTCGGAACAGGACGAATTCTCAGTCATGAAGGTCTCGTTTGTGCCGACTGATCGTTTACGCTGCCTAGCCGAACACACGGCTGCTGATGAGACTTTACAATTGCTGTCCACAGTCATACGGGGCGGTTGGCCCCACAAACAGTCAAACACCCCGCCTGAGATACGCCCCTACTTCCTGGTTGGCAACGAACTAGTGCTCCAGGACGGAATCATAGTCAAGGGCCACAAAGCGGTGGTCCCAGCCACACTCCGGGATGAATACTACAACCACGTCCACAGGGGTCACCCCGGCGCTGAGGCAACCCTTCAACGGGTGCAAAGCATGTTTTACTGGCCCGGGATGACTAAATACATACGTGGAAGAACCGAAACGTGCGCTGTCTGCAACAGCCTGGCACCACATCAGCAGAAGCCGCCCCTACTGCCCCAACCTGTCCCACCTCTTCCATGGTCCTCGTTGGCTACTGACATCTTCGAATGGCACGGGAAACACTACCTGGTTTTGGTTGACTCTTACTCGGGCTGGTTCGAGATAGACCTTCTGCAGACCATTTCCTCGGAGGCTCCTTTCCAACGGCACCTCTCCGTACATGGCTCCCCTGCACGTATTCAGTCTGACAACGGCAGGCTATTCACCAGCCAAGCATTTAAGAACTTTGCTAAACGATGGGACTTCCAACACATTACTAGCAGCCCCGAATTCCCGCAGTCCAATGGGCTTGCCGAACGTGCCGTCCGGAGTGCGAAACAACTCATGGAACGAGCCTACCTTGCCAAATCCGATGTATACCTGGACTTACTCATTCTACGGAACATTGCACGGGATCCTGTCCTAGGCTCGCCAGCCCAACGACTAATGTCTCACCAAACCCGTGCTCTCCTGCCTGTCTCTCAGCAGCTACTCCAGCCGCACGTTCGGTCCCCGCCCGTGGTGCAGAAGCAACTACAACGTCAACGGGACACACAGAAGTGGTCTTCGACAAGTCCAGTAAGCCACTCACACCTCTTGCACGTGGACAAGTGGTTCGTCTGCAAACCGACAAGGGCCATGCACGACTGGGACACATTTACAGCCCTTCCAAGGAGCCACGTTCATACCTGGTCGAAGTGGACGGGGTCATCTACAGACGGAACCGTCAACACATCCTTCCAGTGAAGGAACCGCGTCCCGCGACTCCGAGTCCTGACGCCCCGCATCTCGCTCCCACAGTTGATTCAGCTTCCCCACCACCAACCGTTGTTCCTGCCGCGGGTTCCCCGCGTCGGTCGGTGCCTGGCGCGCCCATGTCGTCTCCCACTAGTCCTGTCAAGTCGCCTGTTGCGTCCCCACTCTCCTCCCCCATCTGTTCTCCCATGAAAGGAGGTGAGGCGGTCGGGGTCGAGGTGAGGAGGGCACAAGGGCTGGACGGTTAGATATGGACATTTTGTGTAACTTTGCTAGTATATTCTTCACATTTTTTTGTCATTGTTTAAGCTACCATTGTTCCTTTATTTCTACAAGAAGAGATGTAGTTGGGCTATTGCATGCTAGCCAATCGCAGTGCTTGTTAGTAGTAGTCCCGCCTAGTACGTGTTTTATAATATTAAGAACTCGCCTACGTCAGTAGTAGATGTAGCAGCTCGGAGCTGTAATGTACTGCAGGTCCTATGCTGTAAGTGCTTCAATAAAATGATGCGTTGTATCTTAGCGTGTACTTAAGTACTTTGTTACAGGCTGTGCCCGTGATGTTTTCAAGAGAGTTAGATTTAGCTCTTGGAGGCTAAAGGAATCAAGGGATATGGGGAAAAAGCAGGAATGGGGTTTCTGATTTTAGATGATCGGCCATGATCATATTGAATGGCGGTGCTGGCTCGAAGGGCCAAATGGCCTACTCCTGCACCTATTTTTCTATGTTTCTATGTTTTCTATGAGGGATTATCGATAGGTCAGCCTTTAACACCATCAATACCAAGTAAGCTATCTCTAAATTCCTGTGCCTACAGGAAAGGTAGGCATACTGTTTTCCCCTTAATCATGTATCTGCACACTGTGGATGGATTATTGTAATTATGCATCGTCATTATGCAACAAAAGCTTTTCACTGTACCTCGGTTCACGTGACAATAAACGGAACTAAATTAAACTAAGATGCTAGTGTTGTAGTTGTGCTTGAACAAGAGGACATGGAGCATTGGACTTCAGCACTGGAGTCGGGAAATTGTCCGGTTTCATCGGCCCTCCCTGTATCCAGTGCTCTTAGCTTTTCTTGGTGCCACATTAACAGATAACCAGCAGGAACTCGTCTGATTCTGAAGTTTAAAGAGATTTGGCATGTCAACGAATACTTTAATAAACTTCGACAGATGCATTGCAGAGAGTATCCTGACAGGTTGCACCATGGTCTGGGATGTCAATTGCAATGCACAGGAACACAAACGGTTACAGAGAGTGGTGGACTCAGCGGTACATCACGGGCACAGCCCACCCCACCATCCAAAGCATCTACGCCAGGCACTGCCTCAAGGAGAAGGATCATCAAGGATCCCCACATCTGGGCCGTGACCTCTTCTCACTGCTACCGTCTGGCAGGAGGTGCAGTTGCCTGAAGTCCCACACCACCAGGTTCAGGAACAGTTATGTTGAGAGGGTCCAGCGTAAGTCCAAGGCTCCTCTCCAGACCAACCCAAAGTCCGAGGGTGCGAAGAGAACCATCTGAGGATGGAGGGGCTGAGTGAAGAGTCCGAGGGTTGAAGAAAAGCCAGAGAAGGAGTGGGGAATAGGCCAAGTATCCAATCTGACATCAGTCACCGTGATACCAACGAATCGTGTGCTGAGTACCTACTCCTGCCACCCATTGATGACATTGAGAAAGCAGGAACAGTTAAAACTTTGAAGGGTCCCAACCCGAAACCATGTTTCCAGAGATACTGCCTGACCTGCTGAGTTACTCCAGCACTTGGTGTCCTTTCAGGAACAGTTGACGTTTGAAGCAGCCTCTCTCTGGTCAATGGGTTGATGAAGAGGGCAGGTGACAGGGAGAGCAGTAACTACCCCACAGGCAATGGGGGGGACAGTATCCATGGTCTGATCTGGGGGAGGTCCACATGAGCTCCATGTCTCCACTCCTCCTCAGACAAGCAATGACAGCCCATCAAGACATGCTTTTCAAGCTCCCGAGACACAAAGACAGACAATGAGAGGGGACCTCTTTGTACAGTAACTTACAATTGTGAAAGGCCTGGACAGTGGATGTGGAAAGGATGTTTCCACTAGTGGGAGAATCTAGGACTAGAGGGCACAGCTTCAGAATAAAACAACGTGTCTTTAGAAAGGGGATGAGGAAGAATTACTTAGTGCTGAATCTGTGGAATTCATCAGGAGAATGGGGTTGAGAGGGAAACATAGATCAACCACGATTGACTGGTGGAGTAGACTTGATGGGCTGAATGGCCTTATTGTGTTCCTAGAACTTATGAAATAAACTACGAACATTTGTTCAGCCTTTGGTTGCCGCCTGTGTCCACCCCGATACACAACAGCTCTGCTTGGGCCCCCGATCAGCAATGGGTGCGTGTGCATTAATTGCGATGTGAGAGATTTGATGAACATTTATTGGAAGTGGTGAGGATCCTTCAGGTGATGCAGGGCCTGCGTCCTGCAGTCGCCACACACTCCGTACACCAGTGCAGCCTTGTGCCCGGCCGGCAGCACTGCACGCCACACAATTGTTCGGCTACATTTGGAGTATCGCATGCAGTTCTGGTAGCCCCATTACAGGGAGGATGTGGAGGCTTTGGAGAGTGGGCAGAGGAGGTTTACCAGAATGATGCCTGGATTGCAGGGCATACACTGATCAGCCAAAACATTATGACCACTGACAGGTAAAATTAATAACATTGATTATCTTGTTACAATGGCACCTGTCAAGGGGTGGGATATATTAGGCAGCAAGTGAACAATCAGTTCTTGAAGTTGATGTGTTGGATGCAGGAGAAATGGGCAGGAGTAAAGGCCTGAGTGACTTTGACAAGGGCCAAATTGTTATGGCCAGACGACTGGGTCAGAGCATCTCTGAAATGGCAAGGCTTGTGGGATGCTCCTGGTCAGTAGTGGTGAGTACCTACTTACAGTGGTCCGAGGAGGGACAAACCACAAACCGGTGACAAGGTGTTGGGCGCCCAAGGCTCATCGATGCGCGAGGGCAACTAAGGCTATCCCGTCTGGTCCGAACCGATAGAAGGTCCACTGTGGCATAAGTCACAGAAAATTTTAATGGTGGTCATGGGAGGAATGTGTCACAATACACAGTGCATTGCACCCTGCTGCGTATGGGGCTGCACATAGAGGAGCAACAGCATATTAGACAGGTGGTCATATTGTTTTAGCTCATCGGGTCATAATGTTTTGGCTGATCGGTGTAAGTTACAGGGAGGGGTTAATACAGAGAAAATAAATTAAACTAGACTAACGAAACTGACTTGAAATGTTTTCTCTGAAGTGTTGGAGGTTGAGGGAGACCTGATTGAAGCATATAAAGCTATGAGAGGCATAGATAGGGTAGGCAGTCAGAAACTTTTTCCCAGGGCAAATACGAGAGGCAAAGCTTGAAGGTCAGAGAGTGGAAGTTTAAAGGAGATGTACAGGGCAATTTTTTTTACACAAGGTGTTGAGTGCCTGCAACACGTTGCCAGGGTTGGTGGTGGAGGCAGATACGATGGGTGGCGTTAAGAGACTTTGGGATAGGCACATGAATATTTGGCACAAACATTAAGGGCCGAAGGGCCTGTTCCTGTGCTGAAATGCTGTAGGTTTGTAATTCTCCCCACCTGGTGGGGGCTGATTCTGAGCACCTTCCCTGGTGATTATTCAGCAAAATGCTGGAGTAACTCAGCAGGTCAGGCAGCATCTCGGGAGAGAAGGAATGGGTGACGTTTCGGGTCGAGACCCTTCTTCAGACGTGATGTTCCCGCAATGGGATCCACATGAACCTGATGAGCCAAACAGCCTGCTCCTGCACTGTGACAACTCTCTCTGATTTGTGTAGGAAGGAACTGCAGATGCTGGTTTAAACCGAAGATAGACACGAAACGCTGTATTAACTCAGCGGGACAGGCAACATCGCTGGAGAGAAGGAATGGGTGATGTTTTGGGGTGAGACCCTCCTTCAGACTGAGCAACTCTCTCTGATTTGCTCAGTATTCCTCAATGAGATGTTTGCAGGTTAGAAGTGATCAATGAGGGGACCCGAGCTCTGAGGCACAGGGCCACACGGGGTACAAACGCTGCCAGGCTGCGGCCAGGGTTGCAGGCACAGCGCTGCTGCCGGGGAGCAGGGCACCAGTGCATGCAGGAGCCTCGCTGTCGCCACACAGCACTGTTGCAGACTGCACCTCCCCCTGCAGGCTCCTGCACAGAATGCAGTCCCAACCCTTGACTCAAACTGCAGTCACTGACTTGCACAGCAATTTCCCCACCGTCCATCTGGCTTACTTTAATCTCTTCACAGGATGAGGACACGACAAGCAATGCTGCCATTACTACCCCTGAACTGAGGAGTCAACCATGTTGGTGTGTCTGGAGTTACAGACAGAAATAAATTGCAGAGAAGAACACAAAATGCTGGAGGAACTCAGCGGGTTAGGCAGCATGTTTAATTTAGTTTAGTTTAGTTTATTGTCTTGTGTACAAAGTACAATGATAAGCTTTTGTTGCAAGCTATCCAGTCAGTGCAAAGACTATAGCTGATTACTATCAAGCCGTCCACAGTGTACAGTGCCAGGATAACGAGAATAACATTTAGTGCAAGATACAGTCCAGTAAAGTCTGATTAAAGTAAAGCGGGTTTGAAGGTCTCCAATTAGGTAGATGGTAGGTCAGCAATGCTCCCCAGTTGGTGATAGGATGGTTTAGTTGCCTGATAACAGCTGGGAAGAAACTGTTCCTGAATCTGGCGGTGTGCATTTTCACACTTCTGTACCTCTTGCCTGATGGGTGAAGGGAGAAGGAATGCCCAGGGTGAGCCTTGTCCTTGATTATGTTGGTGGTCTTGCTGAGGCGGCGTGAAGTGGAGTCATTGGAAGGGAGGTTAGTTTGTGTGGATGGTTTGGGCTGCGTCCACAATTCTCTGCAATTTCTTGCGGTCTTGGATGGAGCTGTTTGCCATTGGTGACATTTCAGGTCGGGACCCTTCTTCAGACTTGAAATGTCACCTATCCTTGTTCTCCTGTGCTGCTGCCTGACCTGCTGAGTTACTCCAGCACTGGGTGTCCTTAGTGTAAACTAGCATCTGCAGTTCCTTGGTTCTAGAGATTGCAGAGAGTTGTGGATGTTGCCCAGTGCATCACACGGACTGGTGCTCTACAAGGATGCGTTCTGCGTCCGCTGCTACACTCACTTTACCCTCATGACCTTGTGGCCAAATTCAGCTCTAACTCCACCTACCAGTTTGCAGACGACATCACTGTGAGGGGCTGAATCATGAACAATGATGAGACGGAGCACAGGATGGACATAGAGAACTTTGTGACATGGTGTCAGGACAATAACCTCTGCCTCAATGTCAGCAAGACAAAGGAGTTAGTTATTGACCAGTAACTCTCACAAACCTCTACAGATGGATCATAGAAAGCATATTGTTGGGTTGCACCATAACCTGGTTTGGAAACAGCTCTGCCTAAGGCAGCAAAAAATTGCAGAGAGTTGTGGATGTAACCCAGTCCATCTCAGACACCAAACGTCCCGTCATTGACTTCATCTACATTTTACACTGCCTTGGAAAAGCAGCCAACATAATTAAAAACGTCCCACTCTGGTCTTTCCTTCTTTAGACATTTTAGACTTTAGAGTTACATCGCAGAACAGGTCCATCGGCTCACCGAATCCACGCCGACTAGCGATCACCCCAAACACTAGCATGATCCTACACACTAGGGACAATTTACAATTTTACCAAAGCCAATTAACCTAATTTTTTATGTCTTTGGCATGTGGGAAGAAACCGGAGCACCCGGAGAAAACCCACGCGGTCACAGAGAGAATGTACAAACTCCGTACAGACAGCAGCTGTAGTCAGGATCGAACCTGGATTTCTGGCGTTTTGAGGTAGAAACTCTACCGCTACACCACTTGAGCCTGTCCCAGTGTTGTGTTGATCTATCTCTTTCGATCTTATAGCTTTGATGCTAATCGTGTTGATTTGTTTAAAACTTCCACAAAGAGTTGGAGTGTTGTCATGGTTCATAGAGTCAGAGAGTGATATCATGTGGAAACAGGCCCTTCGGCCCAACTTGCCCAAACCGGCCAACAATGTCCTGCGCTTGGTCCATATCCCTCCAAACCTGTCCTATCCATGTACCTGTCTAACTGTCTCTTAAAGGATGGGATAGACCCAGCCTCAACTACCTCCTCTGGCAGCTTGTTCCATACACCCACCACCCTTTGTGTGAAAAAGTTACCCCTCGGATTCCTATTAAATCTTTTCCCCTTCATCTTGAGCCTATGTCCTTGATCTTGGACTGGAGACCTCCATCTGCGGATGGATATTCAATTTCCTAACGGGCAGGCCCCAGGTGGTGAGAATTGGCAGCCACACCTCTTCTTCACTGATCCTCAACACAGGCACACCACAGGGCTGTGTGCCCAGTCTTCTCCTGTACTCCCTGTTCACGCACGACTGTACTGCTAAGCACAGCTCAAACAGCATTCTAAAGTTTGCTGACGACACGACCATCTTGGGCCTCATCACAGACAACAATGAGACGGCCTACAGAGAGGAGGTAAAGGCACTAAACAGCTGGTGCCAGGAAAATAACCTCTCTCTCAATGTCAGCAAAACTAAAGAGATGATTGTGGACTACAGGAGACAGCGGGGGAGTGGACACCTCCCCATCCACATCGGTGATGCTGAGGTTGAAAGGGTCAGCAGCTTTAAGTTCCTCGGTGTGCACATCACTGAGTCCTGGACACTGCACACGGACACAATAACAAAGAAGGCCCACCAGCGGCTCTTTTTCCTGAGAAGACTGAGGATCAACGCCAGCATCCTCACAAACTTCTACAGATGCACCATCGAAAGCCTGCTGACGGGCTGCATTACAGTCTGGTATGGGAACTGTTCGGCCCACAGCCACAAATCACTACAGAGAGTGGTGAAGACGGCACAGTACATCACTGGCAACTGTCTCCCGGCCATTCAGGACATTTTCTACCGGCAGTGCCTGCGGAAGGCACGCAGCATCATCAAGGACCACAGCCACCCAGCACGCAGGCTGTTCTCCTTGTTACCGTCAGGCAGACGATACAGGAGTATGGCTGCGCGTACCACCAGACTTAAGAACAGTTTCTACCATCAGGCCATCAGGCTTCTGAACTCATAAACACATTTCAAATCATATATGTTGATTATTTTTAATATTGTCTTTTTACCTATTTTTAATATTGTCTTTTTACCTTACTAATGTCATTTTTAATCTTATTTATCCTTGGAATATTACTGCTGAGGTGACCCGTTGTCTTGTCAAATACATTTCATTGTACCGTTGACCCTGTGCCAACCTACATATGACAAATAAATGTATTATTATATTATTTTGTCCCCTGGTCCTCGATTCCCCTTCTCTGGGCAAGAGACGCAGTCAATTCGACTTATTTCACACAGGGAGCCTTGGTTCCCTCACACACAGAACATTTATCCAGTCCGAAGCCTCACGACCCATGCGCAGGGAATGTTCCCATGGCAACCTCGCTGTGGCCAATAGAAGTTTAGGTTGCAAACGTAACCAATAGAAATAAGACACTACCATGAAACCAATAGGAATACAGTGTCATGCCCACCATTAAATACAAATAGCTCACTCCGACCCTGCTGATGTTGGGAGCTGCTTAATTTAGTTTAGTTTATTATTGTGTACCGATGGTACAGTGAAAAGCTTTTCACTTTGTTGCTTGCTATCCAGTCAACGAAAAGACTGTGGCGGCTCCCGAGGGTCGGGCCATACCACTCACGACCCCTCGGCACGGGAATGGGTCGATCCAAGGAGGCGGACTTCGGCTGGGAGTATAAAGGTCAAGGACCGCATGACTCTCACTCCCTTGGAGTTCCAGCTAGATACAGTAAACACACTTTCGTTAACACCTGACTACTTGTCGTTATTTCGGCCTACTTGGCACACTACAAGACTATACTTATTACAATCAAGGCGTCCACAGTGTACAGATAAAGGATAAAGTGTACAACATTTAGTGCTGGATAAAGTCTGATAAGATCTAATTAAAGACAGTTCAGTCTCCAATGAGGTAGATTGGTGGTGCTTGGACAGTTCCGTTGCCTGATAACACCTGGGAAGAAACTGTCCCTGAATCTGGAAGTGTGCGTTTTCACACATCCGTACCTCTTGTCTGATGGGAAAGGGGAGAAGAGTGAGTAAAGATAGTTTGAAGGTCTCCAATGAGGTAGATGGGAGGTCAGGACCGCTCTCTAGTGGTGAGAGGAGAGCAGGCCTGACTTCCCATCTACTTAATTGAGGACCTTCGAACTATCTTTAATCAAACTTTGTCTTGCATTAAATGTGTAAGATAAAGACAGTGAGGACTGACTTCCTCAGTCCGAAGAACTCCTACACTAACCACATGGTTTGAAACCCGATGATCATTTTACCCATTCAATCTGTCTCAGGTTACACTTCCAGAATAGACTTTGAGATATATCGTTCGGCCACATTTGGAGTATTATGTGCAGTTCTGGTCGCCCCATTATAGCAAGGATATGGAGGATTTGGAGAGGGTGCAGAGAGGTGCATCAGAATGCTGCATGGATTAGAGGGCATTAGCTACATGGAGAGATTGGACTGACTTGGATTGTCTTCTCTGAAGTGTTGGAGGTTGAGGGGCGACCTGATAGAAGTACATAAAGCTAGGAGAGGCATAGATAGGGTGGACAGTCAGAACCTTTCTCCCAGGGTGGAAATGGCAATTACCAGTGGCAAAGCTTGAAGGTCAAGGGGTGGAAGTTTAAAGGAGATGTGTGGGGCGATTTACTCAGAGGGCAGTGGGTACTTGGAACATGTGGCCAGGGGTGGTGGTGGAGGCAGCTACAAAAGTGGCATTAAGAGACTTTTAGATCGGCACATGGACACGCAGGGAATTCAAGGAAATGAATTATGTGTAGTTTAAAATGGCAACATGTTTGGCACAAACATTATGGGCCTAAGGGCCTGTTCCTGTGCTCTACTGTTGTACGCTTGTAATCCTTCTCACCTTGTGGGGGTTGATTCTGAACGTTTTCCCTTGTGATGTACCTGCAATGGGGTCCACACAAACATGCTGTGCCAAACAGCCTGTTTCTGCACTGTGACAACTCTCTCTGATTTGCTCAGTATTCCTCAATTAGATGTTTGGAGGCTAGAAGTGATCATGAGGGGAACTGGGTTCTAAGTTTCAATCGCCACCCAAGTCCAGACCCCAACAGGCGAGTTTATCTACACCTGTGCCATGGATTTGTAGGTTAATTGGCTGGGCAAATATATTTTTTAAATTGTCCCTAGTGGGTGTAGGATCGTGTTAATGTGTGGGGATCGCTGGGCGGCGCGGACCCGGTGGGCCAAAGGGCCTGTTTCTGCGCTGTACCTCTAAATCTAAAATTTGCTGAGATATCTTGACCATTCCTGCCAAATCAGCCCTTCACCTAAATTCTGGGAAATACAACAGTAGTTTGGGTAATTTTAATCTTAGAAGAGTCCTTTGATTCCAGGCATCATATCAGAGATCATAAGACAGAGGAGAGAGAATTACACCATTCTGCCCATCGAGTTTGATCCGCCATTTGATCATGATTGATCTATTTTTTCCTCTCAACCCCATTCTCCTGTGTAATCTTTGGCACCCTTACTAATCTAGAACCTACCAATCTCCGCTTTAAAAACACCCGATGACTTGGCCTCCACCGCCATCTTTTTGTTTAGTTCAGTTTAATTTAGAGATACAGCGCGGAAACAGGCCTTTTGACCCACCGAGTCTGTGTCAACTCGAGATCCCCGCATGATAACGCTTTGCTACATACACTATGGACAATGTACAATTGAACCAAGCTAATTAGCTTACAAACCTGTACGTCTTTGAAGTGTGGGAGAAAACCGGAGATCCCAGAGAAAACCCATGCAGGCAAAGGGGAGAACGTACAAACTCCGTACAGACAACACCCGTAGTCAGGATCAAACCCGGGTCCCTGGCGCTGTAAAGCAGGGGACAGTCTCTTCTTGCTCATGGACAATCTGTTGACTTTGCCTTCCCTCATGCTTCCTTCCATGCTGCCTTCTTCACCTCCTCCTCTTAAAGCTGGCAATGCTGCAGAAAAGATTCAGCTTGCCGGGACTGTGGGGGCTTGTGTTATAAGGAGAGGCTGCTGAGGCTGGGGCTGTTTTCTTTGGTATAAACCAGTTCCTTGTTATTACACTAGGTAATCTCTTTCCTTGCCAATTATTCTGCACACCTGTACGTCATTGGAGTGTGGGAGGAAACCGGAACACTCGGAGAAAATAGACAATAGACAATAGGTGCAGGAGGAGGCCATTCGGCCCTTCGAGTCAGCACCGCCATTCAATGTGATCATGGCTGATCATTCTCAATCAGTACCCCGTTCCTGCCTTCTCCCCATACCCCCTGACTCCGCTATCCTTAAGAGCTCTATCTAGCTCTCTCTTGAATGCATTCAGAGAATTGGCCTCCACTGCCTTCTGAGGCAGAGAATTCCAAAGATTCACAACTCTCTGACTGAAAAAGTTTTTCCTCATCTCAGTTCTAAATGATCTACCCCTTATTCTTAAACTGTGGCACCTTGTTCTGGACTCCCCCAACATTGGGAACATGTTTCCTGCCTCTAACGTGTCCAACCCCTTAATACTCTTATACGTTTCGATAAGATCCCCTCTCATCCTTCTAAATTCCAGTGTATACAAAATCCACGCGGTTACGAGGAGAACATACAAACTCCGTACAGACAGCACCCGAGGTTGGGATTGAACCCGGGTCTCTGGCGCTGTAAGTGCAGAAAGTCTACCGCTGCACTGCTGTTCCACCCTAATTATCTTTGAATATTTTTAAGACAATAATAGTCTTAATAAACAAGAGGGTGAAAGGTTACTGTAGGTAGAGGGAGCTGAGGTGTTGAGATTACAGTCAGTGCAGCCCGGTCTTATTGATAGGCAGAGAAGACTCGAGGGTCTGAATGACTGACTCCTACTTGAGCGGTGAAGCCTCGTGATGATGAGGCCTCATCTACCCCCTCCATTGTTCTTCCCCCACCTCCCTCACGGTGGTCCTCCAAGCTTTTATCAACTCGCGGCGGGGGCAGCGATGCCTCGCGGGTCGATAAAAGCATTGAGGACCACCGTGAGGGAGGAGGGGGAAGAACAATGGATGACCCGGTGTGGGGGGAAGTGGGGAGAGAACAATGGACAATAGGGGGGGAGACAAAGGACAATGGGGACCTGACGTGGGGGAACCGCTGGGGGGGAGGGTGGAGACAAATGGAGCAGCCGCCATACTTTGTAACTTTGTCAGCGCCGTAGGTGGCTGCTATTTGTACACATTGTGTATGCAAGCAAAGAGTCTCACTGTGCCTAGTCACATGTGACAATAAAGTATTCCTATTCCTACTTCACATGTTTCTGCGTTAGAGTATTGTGACGCATGCCCTCGGCATTCACTGCAATGACAAGGTGCGACCAGCAGATGGTAGCAACGGCCCAGGATCCTGCACTGTGTTCCCAATATGTCCATTCTCTTCTCCTTTCCTGGAAATCTTCCAGTTAGAAGCGATACACAGGAGTGTGCACTTATTTAGTCATTACGGCAATAATCCTGCTGCATTGACCATTCTGCAGAGTGCTTCAAGTTTGTACAAAAATACAAAAGAAAGTGAAGTCGACCTGGAACAAACTGCAGCACCGACACACTCTGCGGCAAAATCTAACAAGTTCCTGCAGCGTTTAAATTCCCTGGGTGGGCAAATTCATCAGATGCTGAGTTTTTGCAGCAACTTATATACATGGACCAGAGCTTGAATTGTTCACTGATACTGTGGAAGCGCTGGGTTTTGTGGTGAGAATAACAGAGAAAATCATAATGGAGATGAGGAGGAATATTTTTAGTCAGAGGATGGTGAATCTGTGGAATTAATTGCCACAGACAACCGTGGAGGCCAAGTCAATTGATATTTTTAAAGCGGAGATTTATAGGTCGTAGATCAGTAAGGGTGTCAAAGGTTACAGGGAGAATGGGGTTGAAGGGGCAAAATAAATCAGCCATGATGAAATGGTGGAGCAAACCCGATGGGCTGAATGGTCCAATTCTCTCCTATGTCTTATGATCCATGATACAATGCCAGGAATCGAAGGACTTTTCCAAGAATAGAATTACACAATTTAAGGTTGTACTCCACAGAATTTAGGTGAAGGGCTGATTTGGCAGGAATGATATCTCAGCAGGAGAATGTGGTTGAGTGGGAAAAATGAATCTGCTACGAATGCGTGGTGGAATGGACACGATGGGCTGAATGGCCTAATTTTGCTCCTCTGAGTTATGGTCTTTACGGACTCAAGGTTCACCGTGGAGTAAACGGTCAGCAAATTCCTTGTCTGCGTGCGCGGGGATATAACGCAGCCGTTGAATGTTGCTGCTCCAACGTAATCCGCTCCATCACCATCTCACCCAGGATCAGCGTTGAGCAGATGGACACGGTGGCCAACACACACCCAAGGGCCTTTGTCCATCTGTACAACTCCATCACATGCAGGATGTGAAATAGGATGATTAACTGTGAGTTTTAGTGTTTAGTTTTAGTTTTAGAGATACAGTGCGGAAACAGGCGCTTCGGGCCACCGAGTCCGCCCCAACCAGTGATCATCCCATACACTAGCACTACCCTACACATGATTTACAATAGGGGCAAATGACAATTTTGACCAAAGCCAAATTTACCTACAAACCTATACATCTGTGGGATGCGGGAGAAATCCCATGCGGTTACAGGGAGAATGTGCAAACTCTGTACAGATAGCACCTGTGATCGGGATCGAACCTGGGTCTCTGGCGCTGTGAGGCAGCACCTCTTCTTATGCACCACCATGCTGCCCCTCTGCCGGCCCAGTGTGCACCTCTGTGCTCCTTCTCCCATCAGGCAGAAGGTACAGAAGCATGAACGCGCACACCACCAGACGCAGGAACGGCTTTGTCCCCACTGATATCAGACCAATAGAAAGGTAGTTCAATAAGCTAGGCTGTCGTTCCAACCTACCTCAATGCGACCCTTAAATCTGCACTTTCTCTGTAACTGTAATACTACACCGCTGTAACACTATATTCTGCACTATTTCTCTTTGCACTCTGCTGCACTTCTACGGTTACATTGTACTCGTGTAGCGTATGATTTCAGTGGATAGCACGGCAAAAATCTTTTATCACTGTGTCTCAGTACACGTGACAATAATAAACCAACCAACAACAGCAAACTTCAGTTCCTAGATACTAAACCAACCAACAATAGCAAACTTCAGTTCCTACATTCAGCGATACAGAAAGATAGAGAGAGAATGCTGCACTGTCACAGGTCCTGATTTTCAGAGGAGATAGGTACAGAGTTATACAGCACAGAAACAGGCCCTTTGGCCCATCTCATTGGCCGACCAAGATGCCCCATCTAAGCTAGTCCCATTTGCCCCCGTTTGGCTCATATCTCTCGAAACCTTTCCTATCCTTGTACCTGTCCAAATATCTTCTAAATGATGTTACTAAATGGATGTTAAATCAAAGCATCAAAAACAGCGGCACGGTAGCGCAGCGGTAGAGTTGCTGCTTTACAGCGAATGCAGCGCCGGAGACTCAGGTTCGATCCTGACTACGGGTGCTGCACTGTAAGGAGTTTGTACGTTCTCCCCGTGACCTGCGTGGGTTTTCTCCGAGATCTTCGGTTTCCTCCCACACTCCAAAGACGTACAGGTATGTAGGTTAATTGGCTGGGTAAATGTAAAAAAAAAAATTTAAAAAAAATTGTCCCTAGTGGGTGTAGGATAGTGTTAATGTACGGGGATCGCTGGGCGGCACGGACTTGGAGGGCCGAAAAGGCCTGTTTCCGGCTGTATATGATATGATATGATATGAAAAGCTTTTTACTGTACCTCGCTCGGTACATGTGGTATAAACTAAACTGAATTAAACTAAACAGAACTAAATCATCAGTCTTGACCCGAAACGTCACCCATTCTTTCCCTCCAGAGATGCTGCCTGTCCCGCTGAGTTACTCCAGCATTTTGTGTCCACCCAAAACTAAATCAAAGCTCTCTGCCCACTCTGGTGGACACTGAATGACCTCAGACTTTGAGGAAGAGTGCAGTTCTTCCCCACGGTTCCTGTCAATGACATTGTTCCCACTGTGTACAGAACAGGCCACAGGGCCGCTATCACAATGATGTCCATGCCATCATGCTGCACACAAACCGAGTGCTGCACTACCTACATTGTAACAGTGAACAGATCTAGAATGTAGATCTAGAACAGATTTACCCACCTACTACAATCAGTCTGAAGAAGCTGGTAGAGCTGCTGTTAGTACAAGAAAATAACTGCAGATGCTGGTACAAATCGATTTATTCACAAAATGCTGGAGTAACTCAGCAGGTCAGGCAGCATCTCGGGAGAGAAGGAATGGGTGACGTCTCGACCCGAAACGTCACCCATTCCTTCTCCCGAGATGCTGCCTGACCTGCTGAGTTACTCCAGCATTTTGTGAATAAATCAAATGGTAGAGCTGCTGCCTTAGCGCCAGAGACTCTGGTTCGATCCTGACCTCCGGTGCTGTCTGTGCGAAGTTTGCACATTCCCCCCCCGTGACCCTGTGGGTTTCCTCCCATGCTCTGGTTTCCTCCCACATCCCAAAGACGTGCGGGTTTGTAGGTTAATTGGCCTCTGTAAATTGCCCCTAGTGTGTAGGGATTGGATGCAAAAGTGGGATAACATAGGACATGTTGGTCGGCGTGGGCAAGTTAGGCCAAAGGGCCTGCTTCCGTGCTGTATGACTCTCTGTGACCAGTGTTAATATGTGATCAATGGTCAGCATGGACTTGGTGGGTCCTTGAAGGGCCTGTTTCCATGCTGTATCTCAAAAAAAAAAAAGAAAGTGACCTATGGCCTATAGAGCTTTGGGGCAATAGGCGGTTGCAAAAGATGTTTCCAACAATAAATTTTTGATGTAATTGAAGTCACCGCCTGCCTTCACTGCATTGATCTGCTGGGCCATGAATCATTACCATCCCCCTAATTATGTGGGGAGATGATTCAGTGTTGTGGCAAAGCATCATGATAAATTGCATTGACTGTGAGAACAGAACCCAGCAATGCACGGAGCTAGAAATGAATATTATATCTGCACTGTGCTTCCGAACAAAATCATTATGAATTTTGCAGCATTTTCATCTTCATCTATCTGTCAGAGAAAATGTAATTAGTGCTGAAATGATCTGAGCATCTGTATTATGGGACCGAGATTACACGGACAAGCAGAAAGTAATTAGAATGTAAGAAAGAAGGATTGTTCTATCTCCATTAAAGGTTTAAACACCTTCCCTGGGTTCGAACTGAAAATTGCCCTCTGAAGGTCAGAGGTGGAAGAGGTGCAGATGAATTGGGAGTTAAACAAGTGACATTAACTCGCGCTGCAGAAGAGGGGGGAAAGAATGCATCCATTACCATGGCATCATCCTCTTGCACTACTGAAGTACATAAGAGGATCATCAACAAGGGGCAGTGACAGGCCATTCTGCCCATCCAGACTACTCCACACTTCAACAAGATCATGGCTGATCAAATCTGGAACTCAACCCAACTTTCCCACTATCCTAACCTACACCCCCCATCCAAATCTCACTCCCTCCCCCCCCCCCCCCCCCCCATCCCACTCTCCTTCCCCCATCTCACTCTCTCTCCCCATCCCCATCCCACTCTCTTGGGGTGAGGGAACTGAAGAGGACGGGGGGATGAGGGGGGAGCAGAGGGTCAGGGGAAGGGGTGAAGAGGTTCGGGAGGGTGCTGAAATGAACAAGAGGTGGGTGGGAAGAGGGTATGGGGTGGGCAGAGATGGGGGCAGGGGATGGAGGAAAAGGGGGTCAGGGAGGGGGAAGGTGGGAGAGGGAAGGAGGGGGCAGGGAAGTGGCTGAAGCGGGTTGGGAGTGGGGAATGGAGGGTCGCGTGAGGGGGGGAGGATAAAAGAGAACCATGAGGAACCTCCTGCACTGTGGAAACGGTGATACAGAACAGAAGGGCCGAATGGCCCATTTCTGTGCAGTACGTACACTTTGCGTCACCCATTCCTTCTCTCCTGAGATGCTGCCTGACCTGCTGAGTTACTCCAGCATTTTGTGAATAAATACCTTCGATTTGTACCAGCATCTGCAGTTATTTTCTTGTACCCTTTGACAGAGTCAGTGCTGTGCATTACAGTGCTGACTATCAGACTTTCAGGGTTGGTTCTAAATTGAACCTGCGCAATATTCGACAACATAGCATTGTGTAGTAATCATTGACTGTCCGCACATAATCACTCCCTCCCTGCATCTTGAAGCTGTGTCTTCTCCTGAGGTAGTTGTCACAGCCCTGAGACCTCAGGCTGTATCAGCTTCAATTAAACCTCCGACACAGACCGACCGGGAGGAGAGGTCAGATTGCATTGAGAGGAACTAGTGATCGGAAATCCAACTGAAGTCCACTGAGAATTCATCAGTTTCACAAGTCTGACATTAATCTTCACGACCGACTGAGCTCACTGTTCTACAGCACGTGTTTCCGCTGTTCTCCCTCTCAGGACTGGAAAACATCCCAGGAATGAAACATGTCAGCTCAGTCCTCAGTAAAAAGCATGTTTAACATATAAATGTATTTCATATTCAAGAGTCAAGTGTGTCTAATATGTGGAACAGCACCTCATATTTCACTTGGGCAGCTTACAACCCAGCAGTATGAATTTTGATTTATCTCATTTCAAGTAACGCCTGCATTCCCTCTCTGCCCCCCCCCTGCCCCCCCCCCCCCCTCACCCCCCCCCCCCCCCACCTCCCCTACCATAGTCACTCTACATTCCTCTATGTGCATCCCTACATCCCATCGTTACCACCTCTTCCACAGCCAACAATGGGCCATTATGGGCTACACCCTTCCTTGGTCATCTCTTGTCGGCCCTGCTTTGTTCTGGCCTTTTCTTACCCTCAGTTCCCTCCCCTCTACTTTCAGACTGAAGTAAGGGCCTGACCCAAAACGTCACCCCCTCCTTTTACTCCAGAGATGCAGCCTGACCCGCCAAATTACTCCAGCACTTCGTGTCTACCTTCGGTATAAACCAGCATCTGCAGCTCCTTTCTACACACGTGTTTAATTGTTATATGTGCTGACAACAGAACAAAGAAATTCTTACTTGCAGCAGCAAAACAGGCATGTAAACACATACTCCTGGATAATAGCCAAATAAACAAAATTCAATAATTATTTGGTTTCAGATTAGCTTGAGCATCTTCCTGTTGCTCCACTGCAGGCACCCATTTCCCCACACGACACCTCGTGATAATCAGCTGGCTTGCTGTGGAGTGGCCGGACACTCGCCTTTTTTCTATTCTTACTGCCCAAGGGCAAAGGGGAGACAAGAGATGGCAGAGGCTGGAATCCTGAGCAAGATACAAAGTGCTAGAGGAACTTCGGACTGAGACTGAAGAAAGGTCTTGATTCGAAACATCATGGGTCCATTCTCTCCACAGATGCTGCATGACCCGCTGAGTTCCCCTCGCACTTGCGCCTCCTTTAACCTAAATAAGTTACACTGTTTTTCCCTCCACAGTGGCTCAGCGGGTAGAGGCACTGCCTCACAGCGCCAGAGACCCGGGTTCGATCCTGATCTGGGGTGCTGTCTGTGTGCAGTTTGCACGCTCATCGTGTGGGATTTCTCTGGGTGCTCCGTTTTCCACCCACATCCCAAAGACATGCAAGTTTGTAGGTTAATTGGCCCTCTGTACATTGATCCTAGTGTGTAGGGAATGGATGAGAAAGTGGGATAACATGGAATCAGTGTGAACAGGTGATGGACTCAGCGTGGACTTGGTGGGACGAAAGGTCTGTTTCCATGCTATGTTTTTCATTCATTCATTTACTCAAAGGTAAAACACCAGCGGGGCTGAATTGTGAGCTGTGAAGTTTCTTGGCTCTGACGTGGAGAGGGAGAGGGAAAAGAAGAGAGGGGGAGACTGAGAGAGAGAGACTGAGAGAAACAGAGAGAGGGAGAGACAGAGAGAGAGAGAGAGAGACAGAGACAGAGAGAGACAGGGAGACAGAGATAGAGACAGAGACAAAGATAGAGAGAGACAGAGATAGAGATAGAGAGAGACAGAGATAGAGAGAGACAGAGATAGAGAGAGACACAGAGAGCGGCAGACAGATAGAGACAGAGAGAGACAGAGAGAGAGAGATAGAGACAGAGAAAGAGATAGAGACAGATAGAGACAAAGAGACAGAGATAGAGACAGAGATAGAGACAGATAGAGAGAGAGAGACAGAGATAAAGAGAGATAGAGATAGAGAGAGACAGAGATAGAGAGAGACAGAGACAGAGAGTGACAGACAGATAGAGAGAGACAGAGAGAGTCAGAGACAGAGAGAGATAGAGACAGAGATAGAGATAGAGACAGCTGGAGACAGAGACAGAGATAGAGAGAGAGACAGAGATAGAGAGACAGAGACAGAGCGATAGAGAGAGACAGAGATAGAGAGAGACAGAGATAGAGAGAGAGAGAGAGAGAGATAGAGAGAGACAGAGATAGAGAGAGACAGAGACAGAGAGAGACAGAAATAGAGAGAGACAAAGATAGAGACAGATATCTACAGTCATTGGGGAATTTATGAAGAAATGGAGAGTTGTTTGTTGACTAATTATCTGGTAGTCACATGACATTCTTGCCAGAGTTAGCTACATTTCTAATTTAATGTGGAACGAATCTCCTTGAACAGAAATGAGCCCATCCAGAAATGCTTGGCTGCAGGCATTAGAAATGATGCAGGGTGAATGGTGTAATGTGTCCACAGAGAATGGGAAGCAGCTCAGTATCGGACATGTGAAATGTATCTGCACCAGATCAGGATGTACAAATGACACAGAACAAGCTGTAACCTGGCCCAGGCTGTGTCACCGAGTACAGCATCGCAAGGTGCAGCACAGACACAGGCCCTTCGGCCCACCATGTCCCTGCCGGACATGTCGAGCTTTCACCTGACAGACAGACAGCTGTGCAAGGTAATAACCATGTTGGTGATCCCCACCATCCACTTTCACAGAGTCATAGAGTTGCATATCACAGAAACAGGCCATTCGCCCCACCTTATCCATGCTCACCAATTTGGCACACTGGGCAAGTCCCATTTGCCTACATTTGACCCATATTCCTCTAACACTTCCTATCCATATATCTGACCAAATGTATTTTAAAAGTTGTAATGCACCGCCTCTATAATTTCCTCTGGAAGTTCATTCCAGATACAGACTACCATCTTGAGTGAAAAAAATTGCCCCTGAAGTTCTTCTTACTCCTCTCCCCTCATGCTTATGCCCTCTAGATTCAGAATCCTCTACCCTGGGGAAAAGACTGTGAGCAATCACGTTATCCATGCCCCTCGAAGTGTTCCATCCCATCCAATCTTCCCCTATAGCTCAAGCCTGCAGCCCTAGGTAACATCCTGGAGAATCTCTTCTGCATCTTTTCCAACTTACTAAGTGCATCATGGCGCTCCCTCAGTGCCGCCCCTCCCACAATGCACGGTCCATCAGTAGTGCCCCTCCCACAGTGCGCAGTCCATCAGGAGTGCCGTCCCTCCCACAGTGCGCGGTCCATCAGTGAAATCTCTCTCATAGTGCGGCACCTCAGTGCTCCCCCTCTCACAGTGCGTGCTCCCTCAGTGCCCCTCCCACAGTGCGTGCTCCCTCAGTGCCAGGGCTCTCACAGTGCGTGGTCTCTCAGTGCAATCCCTCTCATAGTGCGGCACCTCAGTGCCGCCCCTCCCTCAGTGCGTGCTCCCTCAGTGCCAGGGCTCCCACAGTGCTTGGCCTCTCAGTGCCATCCTTCTCATAGTGCGGCACCTCAGTAGTGCCCTTCCCACAGTGCGACGCTCCTTCAGTACTGCCCCTCCCACAGTGCCTCAGTACCACCTCCCTCATAGTGTAGTTTACCATTTCCACATTGCTGTGATACCATTGCCACACACTAGATTCTAACCGCGAACCACTGACCTAGGTTAAACCTTGCAACTTGCCGATACATTCAATAGTTAATGATTTCCATCTGTCCTTTTTCAGCAGCATGTCATGTGTTGGCATTATAAAGAATCTACACAATACCACTGAATGCAGTGCACCAGTATATTCATAAGATTCATCAATCACCTCGCCACTGAAGTGTCTGAAAAACGGTGTCATCTTGTTCTCAGCTGAAACATTGTAGGGTTTTGAGATTCAATTTCTCGAGTTGCCGGTTACACTACCTGTCCTGGGATGCATGTCCCTCAATCTCAGTGCCAGAATGAGCACAAAAAAGAATTATTCAGATTGCATCGCAGTGCCTGCATAATATCTGTGGAGTTAGCTATCCAGCCTTCCACAGATAGGAAGCAATAAGCTCAAACCTCATTCAAAATGCAGTAACTCACAGTGACTACAATGCAAAAGCACATCCCAAAGCTGCACGGGTCTGAATAAACAGAAATGTTCCCTGGAGGTAAATCAGTGGCTTCAGACACTGACAGATCCACAGAGGACAGGACACACAGCAAGTTGTGTGCGTCATAGTAACCAAAGCTGGGGGTGGTAGGTTCAGGTTTAGATTTATTATTGTCAGGGACCATTAGTGACCAGTCTCAACATGGCTTATCCTGCCCACAATCATTTCCCAATACGCATTATGGTTCATAGTTTAGTTTATAATTTGCTCCACAGTGCTTCCAACTACTCGATGCTACTAGAAATTAAGACGTTTCTTTTCACATGGCCTTGCTGGGACCATGAACGGAGCTCTTTTTTTCCCAGGGGAGGGGAATCAAGAAGTAGAGGGCACAGGTTGAAGATGAGAGGGGAAAAATTTAATAGGAGCCCAAGGGGATTTATTTTCACCCAGAGGGTGGTGGGTAAATGGAACAAACTGCTAGAGGAAGGACTGTAACAACATTTAAAAGACAATTAGACAGGTATATGGATATGAAAGGTTTAGAGGGATAGGGGACTAATGATGGGAAACATCAGAAATTGGGTTAACTTCTCCAAAGAAACACAAATGAGTAGGAAGGTAACTGCAGATGCTGGTTTATATTGTAGATGGACACACAATGCTGGAGTAACTCAGCAGGGCAGGCAGTGTCTCTGAAGAAAAATAATAAGTGATGTTTTGGGTCTCCCACAGTTATCTAGACTACTTCTTCCCACCGTGCTAAAAAAGGAAGAAGCTTCCTGTCGCAAATGGCACGTAATTATGGAGTAAAGAGAGATTCTCCAGATTTTTTGCCTGACTCACTGAGCTGCTCCAGACATTTGTCTATCTTCAAAGAGACACCATCACTCTCTCTTCATGAGGGAGAATGGAGATGTCAAGGAGAAAGAGAGCTCTCGAGCTCTCAAAACAAAGTGGGATTAATTTAGATGGGGTACCTAGGTCGGTATGGACAGGTTGGGCTGAATGGCCTGTTGCCATGCTGCAGAACTCAATGATCTGAATCATTCTCCAAGCACAGTCTTCAGAGCAGTGACGTTGGAGGATTCCATGGAAAGTGAGAGGGGCTGCTGCTGTCCTGGGTAGCAGTGAGATTCACATTGGTGTCAGCTGACGGGGACATGACTCACATCTGACAACACCAAGCCCAGTGTTGACGTCGGCTGTCTAATTAGTCCCCTGGGCTAATCGCCGGAGTTCGCCTGCGGCGGGTGACAGACAAACGTACACCTGTGATGTACAGTCACTCCTCTCCATCTGTGAGGCACTGGTGGAATTAGAGGATTTAGCAGGAGTTAACTAATTAACGACTCACTACCTGAGTATATTTAGTTGCATTTCTGTTCCTGCCTCCACAGACAGCAGCAAAAGATGTCAGCTCTTGAAAGAGGTTTAAAAAGAAGGTACAAGGTATTTCAGAAAATTGACTGGGAAGTTCTAAACATTTCCTGAAGGAAAGTGAGAGGGGAAAGATTTTATATGAACCCGAGGGGCAACTTTTTTTACACAGTGGGTGGTCACCACGCTGCAGACGAACTCCGACGATTAGCCCAGGGGACTAATTAGACAGCCGACGTGGGTGGTAGGTACATGGAAGGAGCAGCTGGAGGAGGTAGTTGAAGCAGGTACTATCACATCATTTAAGAAACATTCAGATAGGTACATGCATAGGATAGGTTTAGAGGGATATGGGCCAAATGCATGCAGATGGAAAGAGTGTGTAGATGGGGCATGTTGGTCAGTGTGGGCAAGTTGGGCTGAAGGGCCTGTTTTCACACTACCTGACTCTGACATGATAGAGGTGTCTAGAAGGCCAGTTATCCACAGCATACCAATAGAAATACCTAACTAACCCAGAAACAAGGGTAGCATGCTGAACGCTACCTTTGTGGTGTTGGTTGGGTGACTATTGAGTAGATTTGGCCCTCAGCTATAGGGTTGGGCAGATTAACACTATTCCTTGGAGTGCAGGAGGCTGAGGGGTGATCTGATGGAGGTCACGTGCAGGCAGTTTAAATTAGCATTATGGTCGGCACATACATTGCGGGCTGAATGGCCTGTTCCTGTCTATGTTCTATGACACTCTGGCTCCATTGCAAGGGTGTACTGCACTATTGGAGGCACTGACCTTTGGGTGAGGCATCTAATTGGATGAGGCATGTTCCGCCTTC
This sequence comes from Rhinoraja longicauda, assembly GCF_053455715.1. Classification (NCBI taxonomy): domain Eukaryota; kingdom Metazoa; phylum Chordata; class Chondrichthyes; order Rajiformes; family Arhynchobatidae; genus Rhinoraja; species Rhinoraja longicauda. The sequence goes on along the minus strand of NC_135967.1, from coordinate 16,313,521 downwards.
TCAGGAGGAGATAGTCCTGATTGGTCAACCTCTTATTCTAAGACCGTGATCCTAGTTCTAGACATCCCAAGGCCGTTCCACATCAAACACCCAAAAAATGTTATATGTTTCAATAAGATTACCTCTCCTAGAGTCATTGTTCCATGGCACACCCTCTAACCTAGGTCTATCGTATCACTTACAAACACGGAACTGGTTGACCCACAAAAGACAATAGACAATAGGTGCAGGAATAGGCCATTCGGCCCTTTGAGCCAGCACCACCATTCAATGTGATCAAGGCTGATCAATCTCAATCAGTACCCCGTTCCTGCCTTCTCCCCATACCCCCTGACTCCGCTATCCTTAAGAGCTCTATCTAGTTCTCTCTTGAATGCATTCAGAGACTTGGCCTCCACTGCCTTCTGGGCACAAAGAGCTGGAGTAACTCAACGGCTCAGGCAGCATCTCTGGAGATGGATAGGTGATGTCTTTGGAGAACATGGATAGGAGACCCGACCCAAAACATCACCTATCCATGTTCTCCAGAGATGCTACCCGACCCACTGAGGTACTGCAGCACTTTGTGTCCTCTATCATGTAACTCTGTACATATGCAATGTTCAGAAACTACAAGAAAGACAGAAAGTGCCTGAAGAACTCAGCCTGCAAGGCTGCACCTGTGGGAAGGAAACCAGATAATGTTTTGGGACATGTAGGAAGGGTACTGCAGATGCTGGTTTACACCGAAGATAGGCACAGAATGCAGGCCAGGCATCATCTCTGGATAGAAGGAATGGGTGACGTTTCGGGTCGAGACAACTTTCTTCAGACACCTTCCTCAGATTTGGAGACGGAATGAAGGGTTGTGCACAAACTAATGTTTGTGGTTGTACAATCTCATTACACCACCAAATTATAAAGTCGCACCTGTCATTGTTCATTCCCACAGGGGATTCCTGGTAAGCTGCTTATAAACGCATCCAATTTCTCAAAGTTTATTTCCTCCCAGGATCAAGCAATTTGGTTGTTAAAAATAAACGAACTGTCACGTTTTATTATCCAGCATGTTGATTTAAATAACGTAAACTGCAAAGTATTAAAAATGAAATACTGCACCATCTCCGTCACGCACTGCAATACTTCTTCGACCAAAATGATGTAGCCTCGAGGCAATTCCTAACCAAACGTTGATAAATCAGGATCCAGGATTGTGTGTCATAAAAATATTCTGGTCAGAAGGAAGATGGTTTCCTTTGCTGGTTTTTTGAAAGAAACTTTCAATGAAATATAAACTTTGGACTGTCTTCAGGCCGTTTTACACTGGGATTGAGGTTGCTAATTTATTGAATCTTTGTTTATTATATATTATTTATGAGTATTGCATTTACGGGCCTGTTATGCTGCTGCAAGTAGAAATTTCACTAGATGTCAACTTATTTATATCGGCGAAACCAAGCGCAGGCTCGGCGATCGCTTCGCTGAACACCTGCGCTCGGTCCGCATTAACACAACTGATCTCCCGGTGGCCCAGCACTTTAACTCCCCCTCCCATTCCCAGTCTGACCTCTCTGTCATGGGCCTCCTCCAGTGCCATAGTGAGGCCCGCCGGAAATTGGAGGAGCAGCGCCTCATATTTCGCCTGGGCAGTTTGCGGCCAGGTGGTATGAACCTCGACTTCTCCAACTTCAGATAGCTCCTCTGTCCCTCCCTTCTCCTCCTCCTTCCCAGATCTCCCTCTATCTTCCTGTCTCCACCTATATCCTTCCTTTGTCCCACCCCCGACATCAGTCTGAAGAAGGGTCTCGACCCGAAACGTCACCCATTCCTTCTCTCCCGAGATGCTGCCTGACCTGCTGAGTTACCCCAGCATTTTGTGAATAATTTCACTGTTCCGTTGTTGTTACTTATGACAATTAAACAAACTTGACTCTCGAAACCCATTCCTTTGTTTTTCCCTCCAAGAACCTTGCATTTTCTTTTACCTTCTCAGATGCTTATTCAATTCTCTTTTGGTAGTTTCTATTGAATCTGCTTTCATTGTCCTTTAAGGCAATCAAATCCAGATTGTAACTTACCCCACTAATAAATTCAAACTAATAATATTTGTTCTTTCTCTTCAATGCTGTGCCCTCTGGCCATTACCCTACTCCTGAAACTGGTGGTAGCGTGAGGGTTAAGCCAGCTGGACAGTCAGAGTCGTAGATCAATGATCAATAGGTGAGAGTTCAAACCTCCCCAGGACAGCCAGGGAATTAAAATTCAAGTGGAATAGGGTGGATGCTCATTGTCTTTTTTTCCCGGGGTAGGGAGTCTAACGCTATAGGTTTAAGGTGAGAAGGACAAGATTTAATTGAACCTGAGAAGGCAACTTTTTCACTCAGAAGGTGATAGGATATAAGATGAGCTGCCAGAGGAGATAGTTAAGGCAGGAACTGTAATACCATTTTAAGATCATTTGGACATAGAAGTGCCTGAAGTCGGCTACCATAGTCCCGGTGCTGAAAAAAGCTAAGATCGCCAACCTGAACAACTACCATCCGGTTGCCCTAACTCCAATAGTCATGAAGTGCTTTGAAAGGCTGGTCCTCTCACACATCAAATCCAGCATCCCTGCCTCACTGGACCCACATCAATTTGCATACAGGGCAAACAGATTCACAGAGGACGCCATCTCTCTGGCTCCTCACACTGTCCTGACTCACCTGGAGAGACAGGGCACGTACATGAGGATGCTATTCATTTACTATAGCTCTGCCTTCAACACGGTCATCCCCACCAAGCTCGTCATCAAACTCCACCGGCTAGGCCTCAGCTCGTCGTTATGCGACTGGATCCTGGACTTCCTGCTGGAGCGACCGCAGGCAGTGAGAATGGGCCCGCACCTGTCCTCCACTATCACCCTGAGTACCAGCACATCACAGGGCTGTGTTCTGAGCCCCATGCTCTACTCACTATTCACACACACGACTATGTTCCTGCATTCGACATCAACACCATTGTCAAGTTTGCAGACTCCATCGTCCGAGGGACGGACAGAAGATTCTGTGGCAGCAGGAGGGACTCGAGGATGGTCTGTTGCCTCCCTGGTACCAGGGTTCAGCACATCACGGACCGGCTTCAGAAAATCCTAGTGAGGGAAGGCGATCAACCTGAAGTCGTTGTGCACGTGGGCACGAATGACGTCGGGTGGAAGAGGAAGGAGGTGCTACAGCGGGAGTTTAGAGAGTTAGGAAAAAGACTGAGAAGTAGGACGTCGAAGGTGGTTATCTCTGGACTGCTACCGGTACTTCGTGCTGGTGAGGCCAGGAACAGAGAGATAGAGGGTATGAATTTATGGCTGAGGGGCTGGTGCAGAGAGCAGGGATTTAGATTTCTGGACCACTGGGATCTCTTCTGGGCTAGGGGTGACTTGTACAAAAGGGACGGGTTACATCTTAACAGCAGGGGGACAAACATTCTGGCAGGCAGGTTTGCTAGTGTGACACCTGTGGCTTTAAACTAAGTAGTGGGGGGGAGGGGTTAACAAATTGGGAATATGAAGATGAGGTTAAAGGGAATACAGGAGATATTGCAGAAGACTCTCGGAAGAATGGGAACAGAAGTTCTAGAGGGGAAAAGAGATTAAGGGCAGGGCCATTTGTGACCGATGTGAGAGGGGAGGTAAATACAGAAGTTAAAGTGTTGTACTTAAATGCGCGTAGTATAAAAAATAAAGTGGATGAGCTTGAGGCTCAGTTAGTCATGGGCAAGTATGATGTTGTAGGGATCACTGAGACATGGCTACAAGAGGACCAGGGCTGGGAACTGAATATTCAGGGGTACGCAACGTATAGAAAAGACAGACAGGTGGGCAGAGGGGGTGGGGTTGCTCTGCTGGTAAGGAATGATATTCATTCCCTTGCAAGGGGTGACATAGAATCAGGAGATGTTGAATCAGTATGGATAGAAATGAGGAATTGTAAGGGTAAAAAGACCCTAATGGGAGTTATCTATAGGCCCCCAAACAGTAGCCTCGACATAGGGTGCAAGTTGAATCAGGAGATAAAATTGGCGTGTCACAAATGTAATGCTACGGTGGTTATGGGAGATTTCAACATGCAGGTAGACTGGGAAAATCAGGTTGGAAATGGACCCCAGGAAAGAGAGTTTGTAGAGTGCTTTCGAGATGGATTCTTAGAACAGCTTGTACTGGAGCCTACCAGGGAGAAGGCAATTCTGGATTTAGTGTTGTGTAATGATCCTGATCTGATAAGGGGACTAGAGGTAAAAGAGCCATTAGGAGGCAGTGATCACAACATGATCAGTTTTACTCTGCAAATGGAAAGGCAGAAGGGAAAATCGGGAGTGTCGGTATTACAGTATAGCAAAGGGGATTACATGGGGAGGCATGAGGCAGGAGCTGGCCAAAATTGACTGGAAGGAGGCCCTAGCAGGGAAGACGGTAGAACAGCAATGGCAGGTATTCCTGGGAATAATGCAGAGGTTGCAGGATCAATTTATCCCAAAGAGGCGGAAAGACTCTAAGGGGAGTAAGAGACACCTGTGGCTGACGAGGGAAGTCAAGGACAGCATAAAAATTAAGGAGAGGAAGTATAACATAGCAAAGAAGAGTGGGAAGACAGAGGATTGGGACTCTTTTAAAGAGCAACAAAAGTTAACTAAAAAGGCAATACGGGGAGAAAAGATGAGGTAAACTAGCCAATAATATAAAGGAGGATAGCAAAAGTTTTTTTAGGTACGTGAAGAGGAAAAAAATAGTCAAGGCAAATGTGGGTCCCTTGAAGACAGAAGCAGGGGAATTTATTATGGGGAACAAAGAAATGGCAGACGAGTTAAACCGTTACTTTGGATCTGTGTTTACTGAGGAGGATACACACAATCTCCCAAATGTTCTAGGGGCCGGAGAACCTAGGGTGATGGAGGAACTGAAGGAAATCCACATTAGGCAGGAAATGGTTTTGGGTAGACTGATGGGACTGAAGGCTGATAAATCCCCAGGGCCTGATGCATCCCAGGGTACTTAAGGAGGTGGCTCTAGAAATAGTGGAAGCATTGGAGATCATTTTTCAATGTTCTATAGATTCAGGATCAGTTCCTGTGGATTGGAGGATAGCAAATGTTATCCTACTTTTTAAGAAAGGAGGGAGAGAGAAAACGGGTAATTATAGACCAGTTAGCCTGACATCAGTGGTGGGGAAGATGCTGGAGTCAATTATAAAAGACGAAATTGCTGAGCATTTGGATAGCAGTAACAAGATCATTCCGAGTCAACATGGATTTACGAAGGGGAAATCATGCTTGACAAATCTACTGGAATTTTTTGAGGATGTAACTAGGAAAATTGACAGGGGAGAGTCAGTGGATGTGGTGTACCTCGACTTTCAGAAAGCCTTCGACAAGGTCCCACATAGGAGATTAGTGGGCAAAATTAGAGCACATGGTATTGGGGGTAGGGTACTGACATGGATAGAAAATTGGTTGACAGACAGAAAGCAAAGAGTGGGGATAAATGGGTCCCTTTCGGAATGGCAGGCAGTGACCAGTGGGGTACCGCAAGGTTCGGTGCTGGGACCCCAGCTATTTACGATATACATTAATGACTTAGATGAAGGGATTAAAAGTACCATTAGCAAATTTGCAGATGATACTAAGCTGGGGGGTAGTGTGAATTGTGAGGAAGATGCAATAAGGCTGCAGGGTGACTTGGACAGGTTGTGTGAGTGGGCGGATACATGGCAGATGCAGTTTAATGTAGATAAGTGTGAGGTTATTCACTTTGGAAGTAAGAATAGAAAGGCAGATTATTATCTGAATGGTGTCAAGTTAGGAAGAGGGGATGTTCAACGAGATCTGGGTGTCCTAGTGCATCAGTCACTGAAAGGAAGCATGCAGGTACAGCAGGCAGTGAAGAAAGCCAATGGAATGTTGGCCTTCGTAACAAGAGGAGTTGAGTATAGGAGCAAAGAGGTCCTTCTACAGTTGTACCGGGCCCTGGTGAGACCGCACCTGGAGTACTGTGTGCAGTTTTGGTCTCCAAATTTGAGGAAGGATATTCTTGCTATTGAGGGTGTGCAGCGTAGGTTCACTAGGTTGATTCCCGGAATGGCGGGACTGTCGTATGTTGAAAGGCTGGAGCAATTAGGCTTGTATACACTGGAATTTAGACGGATGAGGGGGGATCTTATTGAAACATATAAGATAATTAGGGGATTGGACACATTAGAGGCAGGAAACATGTTCCCAATGTTGGGGGAGTCCAGAACAAGGGGCCACAGTTTAAGAATAAGGGGTAGGCCATTTAGAACGGAGATGAGGAAGAACTTTTTCAGTCAGAGAGTGGTGAAGGTGTGGAATTCTCTGCCTCAGAAGGCAGTGGGGGCCAGTTTGTTGGATGCTTTCAAGAGAGAGCTGGATAGAGCTCTTAAGGATAGCGGAGTGAGGGGGTATGGGGAGAAGGCAGGAACGGGGTACTGATTGAGAGTGATCAGCCATGATCGCAATGAATGGCGGTGCTGGCTCGAAGGGCTGAATAGCCTACTCCTGCACCTATTGTCTATTGTCTATTGTCTATTGACACAAAGGTGATCGGGCTGATCACCAACGGTGATGAAACAAACTAGAGAGCGGAGATGCAGAAACTGGCAGACTGGTGCTCTGATAACAACCTGTCCCTAAATACCACCAAGACCAAGGAGCTGATCATCAACTTCCGTAGGTGACACACTATGGGTTGGATCTTTATCAACGGGGACAGTGTGGAGAGAGTGTCCAGCTTCAAGTTTCTGGGCACTCCCATTTCGGAGGACCTAACATGGTCCACTAACACTGCTGCGCTGGTCAAGAAGGCACAGCAACGACTGTTCTACCTAACACTGAAAAACTCTGGTCTACCCCAACAGCTGCTGACGACCTTCTACCACTGCACCATAGAGAGCATCCTAACACATGGCATCCCTGCGTCGTATCTCAGCAGCATGGAGGCAGAGAGGAAAGCTCTTCAGCGTGTAGTCCATAGAGCTCAGAGGACTATCGGAATACAGCTACCAGCCTTGGAGGGCATCTACAACACACAATGCCTCAGAAACGCCACCAGCATCCACAAAGACTCTTCACACCCCTGCAACAGTCTGTTCGAACTTCTACCATCAGGCAGACGATACAAGGCCTTCTACGCCCGCACCTCCAGACTCAGGAACAGCTTCATCCCCAGGGCCATGGCTGCTATGAACCAGTCCTGCTGAGCCAGATGGTCACATCGCACAGTGAACTGGCACAGATCTACTTGCACTTTATTCTGTTTTAAAACTGTTCTCATTTGTTTCATTGGGTTGTTTAAATTAATACTGATTAGCTAATTGATTTATTGCATCGTATGGGAGGTGCATTCCCAATCTCGTTGTACCCCTGTACAATGACAATAAAGATATATTGTATTGTATTGTATAGGAAAGGTTTGAAGGGACATGGATCAAACCCAGGCAAATGGGACTAGAGTAGATGGGACATCTTGGTTGGAATGAACTTGTTTCCGTGTGGAAAGGAAAATACAGCAGGGATTGAAAAAAGATAGTATCAGTAATGGCGAGCACAAATTGTTGTTAAATAAAATAGAAAATGCAGGAATGTTCTGGAGTCGGGCAGCGTGTGTGGAGGGAGAAACAGAGATGATGTTTCAGATACCTGAGAATATTTCCAGCATTTACTCTTTTTATTTCAGTACTCTTTTCTTGATTCTCAACCAGTCTGGTCCATGAGTGTCTTTCAGAGTTAGGAAAACACGAAGTGCTGGAGGATCTCAATGGGCCAGGCAGCATCTGTGGCGGGAATGGACAGGCGACATTTCTGGTCAGCACCTTTCTCCATTCCCTCCACAAATGCTGGCTGGTCCACTGAGTTCCTCCAGCACTTTGTGTTTTTTTTTAATCAGTCCAGTAAACATCTCAAGTGCTTCCAATTAATTCATGTCCTTCCTTACATGAAACAAACACTGTACCCAATAATCCAGGGGTACTTTCACCAACCCCTCTGTACTTGAAGCATGCTCCCCCCAACCTTTGTATTCATTTCCCCAGCAATAAATGATTACATTCTGAGCTGACAACAAATAGTGGCAGTGGTGAGTGAAACCCGCTGTAGGACTTTGATCCACAGCTCAGTGGGTGATGTGACAGATCGAGTGAAGCATTTCTGATCAGAGATGTAGAAGAATTTGGCTTCAGTTCACCATCAGTGAAGGTTTCCAGTCAATGTGAATTTCCAATCAATACAATTAAAAGTAGGTTGTATCGAAATACTCAAAATAATGAGAGTGTTTGAAGGGGAAAGAACTACTGCTATTGGTCAGTGAGTCAGTAGGTTGGCGGGACTTAAGGAGATAGGTCACCAGGTGAATGATAGTGATTTAGAAACAAGGAACTGCAGATGTTGGCCAGGTAACATCCATAAAGAACATGGAACAGGCAGCAGCCCTGGACATCCACGTTCTCCCTGACCCACAGAGTTACTCCAGCACTTTGTACCTTTTTGAATGACTTTAGTGACATTACAGAAACAGGCCCTTCACCCAACCAAATCCGTTTTAGTGATCACCTCATACACTAACACTAGTCCTACACACGAGGGTTAATTAACAATTTAACCAAAGCCAATTAACCTACAAACCTAAATGACTTTAGAATGTGGGAGGAAGGAAACCGGAGCTCCCGGAGAAAACCCACACAGTCAAAGGTAGAATGTACAAACTCTGTACAGACCGTACCATAGTCAGGATTGAAACCGGGCCTCTGGCGCTGTAAGGCAGCAACTCTACTGCTGCATCACTTTGCCGCTTTAATGATAGAGATTGTTTTCTCAATGAGTGAGTTATTGAGATTGCAGACCAGAAACACAGAAGATTGTTCTTATGTAGATGCAGACGGATTCAATGGACCAAATGGCTTCAATCCATGCTAATTCTATCTTTTTCGTTCCATGCCTCCTACTATTCTTGCTCAGGGCAGCTTAGAGTTCAGATTCCCACTCCCACTTTCTGCACTCTCACTGCCTTCTGTGGTCTATCAAAAGACAGTTTAGAAACAAAGATAATGAATCTGCAAATTAACCAGTCGTGCATAGATTGCATCAACGAAAGGTCAAATTATGGACTAGAGACACTGAGAAATATAACCTGTTGAAATGAGGAAGAAAAGGACACAAAGTTCTAGAGTAACCCAGCAGGAGCATCTCTGGTGAATATGTATAGAGCGACCCAAATCGCCAGTCTGAAGAAGGGTTTTGACCTGAAACATTACCTATCCATGTTCTCCAGAGATACTGCCTGATCCGCTGAGTTACTCCACCACTTTGTGCCTTTAAATATAACTTGTCACTTTTTGGGTGAAGGCCACCAGACCAACCTTGAGGGCCACTTAAAGTCGTAGAATCATACAGCGTGGAAACAGGCCCTTTGGCCCAATTTAATCACGCCGACCAACATGTCCCATCTCCACTAGTCCCACCTGCCTGCGTTTGGCCCATGTCCCTCTGAACCAACACGATCCACGACCTGTCAAGTACCTCTTGTAACATATCAAAGCTGCCTTGGTGCTAATGGTGGGCAGTCGATGATATTGGAAGTTTTTATTTACGGTGTGGGCAATGAGGGAGAGCGAAGAAAGGAAATCTAATTAGCTCTGATTTTTTCAGGTGACCTCGTGAGGCACCAGGGTAACCTTCATTTGGTCCATGCACGTCATCTCAATCCCAGGACTGACCTGGACTCGGGCTGAAATGACTTTGATGGAAGAGTGAACAAGGCAAATTGCCTTCAGTGCTGAGAGTGTGCTGATGCATGAGTCACTGGAGGTTTTAATAAGGAAACAGCTCGGACCAGAATTAAGGATTGGTTTGGAAACGTTATCCAGAATGTCACTCAATAATTGCGTAAAAATAGTTTAAGTTACCTAGCAGAGAACCTTCCAAAAGAATGTCTATTTATCTTCAAAGGATTGTATTTGTGTGGTGATTTAATGCCAATAATGTGCCCTGGATCTCAAGTAATGATTTTCTCTGTTACGCCTAAATACTCCAAATAATGTGGGAAATTGTTTTTGTCTTCACTGTTGATTCAGTGGAGGGAGGAAGGTCAGACTGATCCCTGATTCCTTCACCTGGCTGAGCAATATTCTCCCACAATTTGGAGGCTATGCGCTTTCCTGCTTTCACACTATCTGAGGTACGGTGTGGTTGGAAGAACAGTTATCATGCTGTGTTCTAACTTTGATTAAGCTCTGAGATGCAAGAATATTTAGTTTAGTTTAGAAAAAACAGCATGGAAACAGGCCCTTCAGCCCACCAGGTCCACGCTGACCATTGATCACCCATTCACACGAGTTCTACGTTTAGTTGAAACACAATCACAATTTCTCTCTCCACAGATGCTGCCTGACCTGCTTGAGTGTTTCCAGCAGTTTCTTGATCTTATTCAAGTGTCACTCAGTTTCCTGGTGAACATGGATATGCAGGACAAAATGTAGAATCAAAGAACTGCAGATGCTGGTTTATATCAAAGATAGGTACAAAGTGATGGAATAACTCAGCGGGTCAGGCAGCATCTCTGGAGAAAGAGGATGGGTGACGTTTCAGGTCTGAAGACGGGTCCCGACCGGAAACGTCACCCATCCTTTTTCTCCAGAGTTTCTGCGTGACCCGTTGAGTTACTCCAGCACTTTGTGTTTGTCATGGGTGTGCAGTTGTTCTGTGTAAACTTGCTCTGTAAGGCAAACCTCTCTGCATTAATGTACTCAGTGAAAAGATGAGAAGTGGGAACTGAGCAGAGCCTAAAGGCATATAGTGGTGGAGTTGGAATATAGGCGCATGGAACTGCAGATGCCAGTTTACAAAAAGAACACCAAGTGCTGGAGTACCTCAGCAGATCAGGCAGCATCTGTGGAAGACATGATGGGTGATATTTTGGGCCAGGACTCTTCTTCAGACTAATTGTAGGAGGAAGGGGGAAAGCTGGAAGAGAGGTGAGGTCAGGACATAGCCTGACAAGTGATAGGTGCTTACAGGTGAGGGGGGTTTTGATTGGCAGATGGTTGGACAAAGGTCAAAGATGAAAAGAAGGCAAAAAGCGGAATTAAGGAGAGAAGTGGAGTGAAATGTGAAGCAAGAGCAAGGGGTATGGAAGGAAGAGAATGGGGGAAGTGAAAGTGGGGGTGGAATAATGGGAGAAATGGGTGGGGATCCAGGTGGGACAAGAAAAGGGGAGGGTGGGGTTGGGTTGTTACTTAAAATATAAGCTCAGTGTTTAATGTACATACCATTGGATTGTAAGCTACCCAAGTGGAATATGAGGTGCTGTTCCTCCAGTTTGTGTGTTGTTCTCACTCTGACAATGGACAGAAAGATCAGTGGGGGAATGGCAAGGGAAGTTAAAATGATGAAGGCACTGGGAGAGGTAACATTCTGTCCTTGCACCCCACCAGAAAAAAAACTGCTGAGGGAAGCAAGATTGGCCAAGGATACCAATAACAAGCTTTAAATGGCCAAGTGGAAGAAAAGAGGAAGGAGAAAAATCTTGGAAATTGAAAATTGGATTAAATTAACAAAGAAAAATAAATCTGAGCTGGAATGTTGGTGAACAGTCAAGACTGTGTCTCTTTCTTTGTTTGCGCTGAAGTTATTTTGTGTGTATATCAAAGTTGCTTTATAAAGACATGCTTGGATGTTATCTGGGCTGGCGGCCATCATTACATGGAAAAGTTGGGACCTTTTTTCCTTGGAGTGTAGAAGACTGAGGGGTGACCTTATTGGGGTGTACCAGATCATGAGGGGCATGGATAAAGTGAATGCTCACAGTCTTGGTCCTAGGGTAAAGGATTCTAAAACTAGATGGCATGGGCTTAGGGTGAGAGGGGATAGATTTAAGAGGGACCTCAGGGACAACTTTTTCACTCAGATGGTATCTGGAATGATCTGCCAGAGGAAGCTATAGAAACAGAGACATTTATGGCTTTTAAAAGACATTTGGACAAATATATGGATAAGAAGGGTTTAGAGGGCTATGGGCGAAATGCAGGAAAATGGGACTAACCGGGAATGTCAACTTGGTCAGCATGGACAAGATGGGCCTATGGTCCTGTTTCCATGCTGTACAGCTCTATGGCCGTGACTAAGTCCCTGTCTGTCTCAGTCTTGGCTTACACTCTCTTCAGTGAGTTGCACTGTGCTCATTTTAAGTTGCTGGTTTGGTAAATTGGAGTTATTGAAGTTAACATGTAGATCTGACTTGTTAAACCCGAACATTAATTATCACCTTGCTGAAATTCTAGTTGGCGTAAATGGAGTGAAAACTTCTGGTGCTGGATGGAAGGAGCAACACATTACTCACTGCCACCGTGAACTTCTCACCAAGTACAGGAACTCACTGATCTGTTGTTGCTTGGGCAGCTTACAACCCAGCAATATGAACATTAATTTCTCTAATTTCAAGTAACTCCTGCATTCCTCTCCCCCTCCCCCATCCTAGTCATCCTACTAACTCCACTGTTTTCATCCATGAATCCCTGTTGTTAGCACATCTCTCCAGCCATTAATGGGCCATTATAGGCTCCACCTTTACTCAGGTCATCTGTTGCCGGTCCTCTTTTGTTCCGGCCTTCTTTAATTTTCAGTCTGAAGAAAGGGTTCCAACCTTAAGCGTCTCCTATTTATTTTCTCCAGAGATGCTGCTTGACTCGCTGAGTTACTCCAGCACTTTGTGTCTATACTCACTGATCTGTGCTGATCCCATTTTGTCCGATCTGAGGAGTGAAATATGAAGCCAGAGGGAGTAGTATATTCCTCCCCCAGACATCCCCTTCTATCACATTCCCTGCTTCCAGCTTTACATTTCTCTCATCTTTCACTCCTCCTCTTATCTCACACCCTGTTGTTTCCTTTTCATCTCTGGCTAACCAACACCCCCTTGCCTCTGTCCATCTATCATTTGCAAGGCTTTGTCTGGCCCCCACTTCTCTTCCAGTTTTCTTTCCCTTACTACAAACAGTCTGAAGAAGGGTCTCAATCGAAAACGTTGCCTATCCATGCTCTCCAAAGATGCTGCCCGACCCGTTGAGTTCCTCCAACACTTTGTGTTCAGCGCAGGATTCCAGCATCTCCTATTCCTTGTGTTGTTATTGTGTGTGGCCAATCCATGTCACTACCATCCCATCCAACAAGGAGAGTGAATCTATCTTTGATCGGCCTCTCAGGCTTGAGGGGGACATGCACTGACTCCAGTTTCTCTGGGCTCTGGGGTAGTTGTTGAGGCCCAGGTGGGAATTGCAGACTCTGCTGCAGAGTTCAGGCGCTGCCTGATGGGTAGGTGCATATTGGCAAGGAGATGTTCACTCTCTCTGCCACTGATGCTGGGCTTCTGCACGCATGCTTGTTTTCAAATCCTAATAGAGTCTCATCCTTCTCATTAAGCTCCTCCCTTCTATAATCATCCGACATGCCACTGTCCCTCCAACTGGGATCTCTAGAACTTTCCTAATTATGATCTCTGGTGGCCATGTCTACAAGTTAAGGTGAGAGGGGAAAGATTTCATAGGAACCTGAGGGGGTAACCTTTTGACACAAAGGGTGGTTGGGATATGGAACAAGCTGCAAGTGAACATAGTTGAGACAGGTACTATCATAACGTTTAAAGAGAAATTTGAACAAGTACATGGATGGGATAGGTTTGGAGGGTTATGGGCCAAGGTGGGACTAGTGTGGATGGAGGCATTTCAGTTGGTGTGGTTAGGTTAGGCCAGAGGGTTTGTTTCCATGCTGTATGACTCTAACTGCTGAGGGCCTGAGCTCTGAATCTTTTCCATGAACCTCCTTAAACCTTGAAGTATCAAGCATGTCTCCGTGTCACATTATGTTCACTACTGCTCCTTGTCGGGCCATTTAAAGAACTGCATTGTTATGCAATAGAGATCTGGAGTTCTGACAGTCCTCTCTCACCTGTTTAAAGTGGTAGAAAGATGCTGCTGGCAATGTTGGTTGCCATAATACATTATTAATTTGTAGTGCCCTCAAAATGCATGTTCTGAATATTGGGAGTGAAAATCAAGCCAATATTTTATTTTTGTTTTCTGTTGTTTCTGAATCTTTGCCAATTTTTAACAGTACAATACTTAGAAAAAAATTGAGTTTGTTTTTCCTTGGTTTGGAGTTTAGCTGTTGTGAGATACAAACTGATTGATGGTATCTCTCAGGCTTTCTTTGACTTTAGACTTTACTTTAGACATTAGTTGCAGCGTGGAAACAGGCTGTTCAGCCCACCGAGTCCGTGCTGACCAGCAATCACCTTGTAAATTAGCACTATCCTGCACTCTAGGGACAATTTACAGAAGCCAATTAACTTACAGACATGTACATCTTTGGAGTGTGGGAGGAAACCCGGAGCACCTGGAGAAAGTCCACTTGGTCACAGGGAGAATGTACAAACTCTGTACAGATGGCACCCGTAGTCAGAAATGAATCCGGGTCTCTGGCGCTATAAGGCAGCAACTCTACCGCTGTGCCACTGTGTTGCCTTGACGTGAACTCTTTTACACTTAGCTGCCATGATTTACCTGGTATCGGGTTAACGGCATTTAATTCAGTGACAAACTATCTTCAAGTTGCAGCAGGCAATCGTTATGGACTTTCCTAACTTTTAAGTTGTGCTGTTTGATTGCTGGTGTCCAGCAGAGACAAAAGAGAATGAGAGATTTGGAGCCCAGTTGGTGGAATCATAAAAGGGCAGCAGTGGATTTGCTGTTTTCTCCTTTACTGGAGAGCCAGGGACAGGGCCGGATTATAAAACAAACATGAATTCAAAGAGTAAAAACAAGGAACTGCAGATGCTGGTTTACAAAAAAAGATACAAAGTGCTGGAGTAATCAGCAGGTCATGGGCATTTTTAAGGCAGAGATTGACAGTTTCTTGATTAGTAAGGGAGTCAGAGGTTACGAGGAGAAGGCAGGAAAATGGGGTTGAGAGGGAGAGATAGATCAGCCATGATTGATGGTAGGGTAGACTCGATAGGTCGAATGGCTCAATTCTACTCCTATGACCTATGAACTTATTAACTCTGGAGGACATGGATAGGTGATGTTTCGGGTCAGGACTCTTCTTCAGGTTGGTGTCAAAGAGATGTCAAAGAACCATCTCTGATAGACAATGACAGAGAGTGCTTCACTCATGTCCAGAATCTAAATTCTAACCTGCAAGCAATTATAATGACAAACACAACTGTCTCTTTTTTTTAAACTACCAAAGCTGGGCGTAATTAATTTATGAGATTAAGATTGGTTGGTAGAGTTTTTATCTCACCCTTTGAATGGAAAAATTGCGGGAAAGAGTGCAGAGAAGATTTATGAGGATGTAGCCAGGCCTCGCGGGCCTGAGCTGCAGAGAGTGGTTGGGCAGGCTAGGAGTTTATCCAGGAGTGCAGGAGGTTGAGGGGTGATTTTATAGAGGTGTATAAACTCATGAGGGGAATAGATAGGGTGAACACAGAATCTTTTTACCCCCAAGGTAGGGGAATCAAGAATTATAAGGTGTAGGTTTAAGATGAGTGGGGAACCTAATCAACCTCAGAAACCTGAGGGACAACTTTTTCACACAGAGGGTGGTGGGTATATGGAACAACCACCAGAGGAACCATGTACAATAACAACATTTAAAAGGCAATTGGACAGGTACGTAGGTAGGAAAGGTTTAGAGAAATTTGCATCAAATGTAAGCTTGTGAGTATCCTGAAAAGCGCTATATAAATTAAATGTATTATTATTATTATTAGATGGGCAACCTGGACAGCATGGATGAGTTTGGACAAAGAGCAAAAGAGTTGGGGTGGCACGGTGGTGGTGCAGCGGTAGAGTTGCTGTCTTACAGCACCAGAGACTTGGGTTTGATCCTGATTACAGGTGCTGTCTGTAAGGATTTTGTACGTTCTCCCCATGACCAAAGATAGACACAAAAAGCTGGAGTCATTCAGCAGATCAGACAGCATCTCTGGAGAAAAGGAATAGGGGACATTTGGGTTGAGACCCTTCTTCAAACTACATGACCACATGGGTTTTCTCTGGGTGCCCCGGTTTCTCCCCATACTCCAAGGATTTTCAGGTTTGTAGGTTAATTGCCTCTGTAAAATTGCAAATTGTCCTTGGTGCGTATGATAGTGTCAGTGTATTGGGTGATTGTTGGTCTTCACGTAATCGGTAGACCGAAGGGCCTGTTTCCACATCTCTAAACTAAACTAAACCTGTCTTCATGCCTTATGAGACTATGACTGCAAATATATCAACTTTTGTCTGGGCACTTAGCAAGGGAAATATCATCTAAAGCTGTGGGGATAACCTTATTTCATATTTGAGAATCTAATCTATGTCATTTTGTGTGTTATGAAAGTTGGTCTTCCTGTGTTGGGTGGAGGATGTGTTTATCATATTCTGAACATTACTGAAACTAATGGCGGGATGAGGAGATGAGGAAATGCGCATCAAAGAGGCAGAGAGACGTGATGCAACAATGTCCCTATCTTGGGATTGTCATTCTTTGGATTCAGCATCATTTTGATTGATAAATGAGAAATAAAAAAAATATATATATCAAAAAATCAGTGGAAGAAACAGAAATGTGTTGAGCTGGCAACTTTGCAGACTGAATCTGACCAGAAGGAATGGAATGATGAAAAATGGAGCTGTGCAATTGGGTCAGCAGAATAAAATAAGGGAATGCAGAAAAATGATATCACCGGGCAATACTTTTCTAAATCATTTTCCTCTGTGATTGTGAGTGAATTTCAGCAAAGTATTCCAGATACCATCTAAACCCACTTACTAACCTGTCTGTTACCTTAGGGATGTGCAAAGATTTTTTTCCATTCCACATTCCCACTATCCTGTCATTCAGTTTAGTTTAGTTTAAAGATACAGCATGGAAACAGGCCCTTTGGCCCATCAAGTCAGCGGCAACCTGCGATCTCTGTACACTAGAACAATCCTACACACTAGGGACAATTTACAATTTTACCAAAGCCAATTAACCTACAAACCTGTAAGTCTTTGGAGTGTGGGAGAAAATCGGAACATCCAAAGCAAACCCATGCGTTCACTGGGAGAATGTACAAACTCCATACAGACAGGATCGAACGTGGGTCCATGGCACTGTAAGGCAGCAACTCTACTGCTAAGCCACCGTGCTGCCCTAAGCTATTGTATATTACAAAGACACAAAGTGCTGGAGTAACTCATTGGATCAGGCAGAATCTCTACAAAATATGGATCGGTGGTGTTTCGAGTTGGGACCTATCTTCACACTCTGAAGAAGGGTCCCGACCTGTAAAGTCACCAAAGATGCTGCCTGACCCCGCTTAGTTACTCCAGTACTTTGTGTCTTTTTTGTAAACCTGCGCCTGCATTCTTTGTGTCTACAATTAGTGTACGTTCCCTCCTATTTGCCTTCATCAAATGCTGCAAAACATTTATGCCCACAATTACATGATGAGACTGCACACAGCATCAGTTTGTACATATATTATTTTGTAATATATAGTTGTAATATCAGTTTGTAACAATATATTATTGTTTTCTGTATCAAAAGCAAAATGAATTATTCTAAAAATTTAACCTTCCTCCATTCACTTGGTCATTATGTGTCCATTTCCCTCCACAGATGCTGATTGGCCTGATGAGTTGATCCATGGCGGTCCATTCTCGGGGGAAACAAGTGCTAATTCCCTGGCAACATGCCAAAAGGTGAACGCCATTTTATCCAAACTGGGGAAGGTTGGTATTGAGACATGTGTTATGCTGTAGAGAAGGGGAGGGGTGGGGACTGTAACTGTAACTGTAACTGTAATGCTACAATGCTGTGAACTTTATTCTGCACTCTGGTATTTTTCTCTTTGCTCTACTGTTGTACTTGTACATGGGTTGATTGGATCAATGATTTATGATCAATGTTATTCACGGCTAACGTGGATGGGATGCCCCAGGTGTTGACAGGCAGTGGAGGCATTTCTGTGCCATTGATTGTTCTAATGTCTACAAAATGAACCATCTACACTGGCATTTTTAGATTGCTAGTTTATGCTTCAGATCACCTCTCGTTTGCCTCAAATTAAGTATGTTCTACCCACAACCAAACTAATCTTCTTATACATTTTAAAAATAATTGAAGTATGGAAACGATTACCAAATGCCAGATTATGTTCCCCCAGTGATCCACCCACCCAGTACAAACTCAGCGCTCGGTACACAGACAAGGGTAACCTGGTTTGACTTGAATGTTCATTTGATCAACAATTCTTCATCGTCGGACTTCTCTGGCCATGTAAAGGGAGGGTTTGAATTACAGCACTGGCAATGAAACTCTCACAGTAAAAAATAAAAGTAATTCAATAAGCTGCTTCAGAAAGATTCATAAAAATCCTTGGAAAATCCTAAATCCCATGAACTATTCCAGGGTGATTTGGTTTAGATTGTAAGTAGACGGAACCCTCAACACTCATGGTGATGGCTGTGGTTGCAAACTGGGGTCTGGGAATGAAAGTCCTAAAAATGTGAGGCTATGTGTGAACTGAGTTAAAGAGATAACGGAAATAACAATCTGGTGTCAGTAAAAATTATAGTGATTTTTTTTGGACTGATATGACATGAAATGACCCTGTAATAAGGCGCAGTATGTTCTAATAGAGTCCAAATGCAGCACAAAGCACGAGTATATCTTTGCTTTAATTCATACTTAGCTGGTGAGGGGAGATCTTGGAGATCCGTGACCCTGAACATGTCTCTTCACAGGCATCGTGTGTGTTAGTGCTGTTGCTGGTACAAGCCCTCGCTTCACCAGAAACAGCGCACTGTCTGGGCTATTTTTAGCTGAGCCCTGAGTGCTTCAGTGCCCTGACTGTAATCCTTTGTTTAAAAATAAAAACGAGGAACAAACCATTCATCTGGGGGAACAATGCACATCTTGGTGCTGCAGTCATGTGGTCTGGCTGCATTAGAAAACTGCGAAGAAAACCGTAATCACTTAACACAATGCAATAGGCTCTAAACGTACAACACACATCTGCATGCAATACGCTCCTTTTTGATGCGACTTGACGTGCATTGCATACAGTTCCCATGTTAAGTCTGCCCCTCTGTTAATGGCATACAAACAGCATGGATTCTGGCCAGGCAAGTGTGCAGAAGCATTGGTCAAAGATTCTGATGCCATTCCCTTAGTCAAGTGCTATATTCTGGGGCTGGGATGCTTTTATACAGCAAGCAACTTTCCAAAAAAAAAACAGCCAAGTGATATGGAGCGTGTCACACACAAAAAAAACGCACATTCCTTCTCCCTCCCTGCGTCCACAGCATAGGATTCCTAACCATTTCTCACATGCGTATTCGGGCAAGGTATCGGGCCCAGGGCAGGCAAGCAAACGGCAGGTGAGAGGTTCACCGGGCCTCTCGGTGGCAAGGCTCTGCACTGTGAAGACAGGCTCCCTCCCCACCCACCTTCTCCCCCAGGACACAGCACAGCAGGAGGGACAGAGACAAGGACAGACAAAACAGCCGAAGGTGCAGCAGACAAACCTTCCAGGTCTGTGTTTTCGTTGTGGTTGACTTGCTTCAGAGGGCAGCAGAAGATTTCGTGACATTTAGTACGAAACGGAGACTCTTTTTTCTTAACATCGGTGGATTGGATAGAGTCTCGGTGCAACACATAGTACTCTTGTGTGTCAGGGAGAGCGGCATCTCGAACTGTGGTTTTCACACAACAAAATGAACTTAAGATTAGCAGGCATTCACCCGGACTCCCCGCTCCATCTCCCCTGAAGTCTGGTTAAAACATTTATACCAGCCCCCTTGCAAAACAAAACATCAATTTTTACGTTTTTAAGACTGGAATTTCCATTGCATTTCACCTTTTTGAAGCCAAATCTAATCACTCAGATTCAAATCTCTGTATGGCAGATGGAGTCTCCTGTAATAACCACAACATGCACCCTACCAGTTTTATTTACAATAAAATCATTTACAAAATCACATCAGCTGCTCCATTTAGGTCTCAGAGCCTCCACACGGTGGCAAGTAAACGTGTTGCCACAGATGATATTGGGAACCAAAGGACAGTACGCATGCATTCCGAAAAGGACACTGCTGATAACTGCCCCTCTGATAGCCACTTGCAAACACATATCTTCTCCCAAGAAGGACGAGGTGTAAGGCACAGGGAACATCACCTCCTGCAAGTTCCCTTTCAAGTCAAATGCCATTCCAACCGAGAAGCAATTCACCAGTCAACACAAGGAACTGCAGATTCTGGTTTACAAAATAAAACACAACATGCTGGAGTAACTCAGTGGGTCAGGCAACATCTCTGGAGAACATGGGTTGGCAATATTTCGGGTCGGACCCCTTCTTAAGATGCTGCCTGACCTTCTGATTTACTCCAGCACTTAGCATTCCAACAGTCTTTGATCGTCACTGGGTCTAAACCCTGGAACTACCTCCCCAACATTACTGTGGGCGCACCTTCACCAGAAGGACTACAGTGGTTCAAGAAGGCAGTTCAAGCTCACATACTGAAGAGCAATTCGGGATGGGCAATAGATGCTGGCTTACCAAAGTTGCCCCATCCTGAAAATTAAAAAAAGTGGGTGATGGATGCGTAATCATTGAGTGGACCCAAGGCTGAGATTGAGATAGACTTTTGAGTAGAGGGGGAGTCAGATGACGGGAATTGGGATATAAATGGCTGATGAGGTCCAGGATTAGCTGGAGATGTCAATGACAATGCAAGCATTACTTGACTATCACTGGTGACTCTGGAGAAGGCAAGATGAGTTGCCGTCTTGAGCCACTGCAGTAGGTGTGGGGAAGGTGTACCCACAGTGAGGAGGTTCCAGGATTCCAGTAGCGACAAAAGTGATGGTATACTTCCAAGTCAGCAAGAGATGTGAATTGCACATGTAGGTTTTGCCTAAGGAGCAATATAAACAACATTCAGATGGAGAGAGAGGAGATTGTGGGCTCCTTTATCATTGTGGGCTCCACCATTGCTTAATCATCATTGCTTTTTACATATCTTTCATTCCTTTGTTCGATATCTCTCTATATCACTGTCTATATTTCCCTTTCCCCCGACTCTCAGTCTGAAGAAGGGTCTTGACCTGAAACGTCACCTATTTTTTTTCTCCAGAGATGCTGCCCTCGCCTGTCGAGTTACTCCAGAGTTTTGCGTCTATCTTTGGTTTAAACCAGCATCTGCAGTTCCTTCCTGCACATGTTAACCAAATATGTCTGTTTAATTATGAGCTAGATGCAGATTGATCTGGAAACAATGGTTAGAGATCTACATGTGGTACAAATGGGAAAAAAAGGTCGAAAGGATTGCTTGCTAATTAGCATCTTAATAATTCATGTTCATTCTCATGATATTCATGGTTTTCGTTCACGTGTCTGTCTGGAACAGTTATGATTTATTCTTTCAATTAAGCAATTAGAACTAAACCACTGACAGGAAAGGGCTTTGGGACATCATGAACCAAATATGAAAGTGAAAAAAAAATCTTTTCACTTCTCCTTGAACCCCAATATCAGACTTTGTTTGAGGAAAGGGTTCATTGTGAATGTGCTGAACTGTCTTTGGAGAGCAAAATGAAATAAAGTAGCCAGTGTTTTCATGCACAGAACATTTAAGCGGCACTGGGATTGTTTGTAGACCTGCTGGAATTGAGGTGCTGGGTTCCAGTAACTGCTGGGATTCAAGCTGGGTATTCCAATTCCTGCTGGGATTGAAGCTGGGTATTCCAATTCCTGCTGGGATTGAAGCTGGGTATTCCAATTCCTGCTGGGATTGAAGTTGGGTATTCCAATTCCTGCTGGGATTGAAGCTGGGTCGTCCAATTCCTGCTGGGATTGAAGCTGCCTATTCCAATTCCTGCTAGGATTGAAGCTAGGTCTTCCAATTCCTGCTGGGATTGCAGGAGTGGACGTTCCATTCATACTGGGATTTAGGTCATGGACTCTGATTCTGATAGGCTGAATGGCCTAATTCTTCTGCTCCTATAACTTATGAATTTATAAATTTACGATTCCTGCTGAGAACGGGGTTGTGATATCTGCTGGGATTGAAGGTGTGGATTTAGGGTTCCTGCTTGGAATGGGGGTTTATGACTCACGGCACAGGCCGGCACAGTAGCGCTGCGGTATAGTTGCTACCTTACAGCGCCAGAGACCCAGGTTCAATCATGACTACAGTTGCTGTCTGTACGGAGTTTGCACGTTCTCCGTGACCACGTGGGCTTTCTCCGGGTGATCCGGTTTTCTCCCACATCCCAGAGACATGTAGGTTAATTGGCTTCTATAAATTGTAAATTGTCCCCAGTGTGTAGGATAGTGCTAGTGCACAGGATGATCGCTGGTCGGCATGGACTTGATGGGCCGATGGGCCTGATTCCATGCTGTATCACGAAACTAAACTAAATCTTATGTGGTCGGTGTTTTGTCTTGACAATGCGTCACAGTCTCTGCAGGAAAGCGTGCAGGCGAGGGGGTATGTGTAGTATTCACCATGGGCAGGGGTATTGACGGGAAGGACACAGTGTCCTGGGTAGAGAGGTAGCACAGGCCAGAGGTTGTAGGTGGTCAACCCGTGTGCTGGCTGAGGGGGTGGTTGAGTCTGGAAGCAGCAGCACAGGTGGACTCGTCAGTCAGTGGGACCGGAAACTTGCCTGAAGGCTCGGTGGGACCGGGAACCTGCCCGAAGGCACATCAGTCGGCAGAACCAGGAGGGAGCTGGAGATGTCAGATGCGAAGAGCAAGGACTGGTAGGAAGGTGAACCGGAGTAATGCCTCCAGCGCCTTTAAAGTCTGCTGCACAAAGACGGTCGGGCGAGGAGAAGGACGTCGGTTTGCGGGAACTGCTCGAGCACGCGGGTGGACTGGACTTTGAATAGTAGAGCCAAAAATGGCGGCGTCTGCATGTGTATAATGAATTTCACTGTGCAATTGCATACGTGACAAATAAAGCACTGCTGAACTACATGGCCGGGCCGGCATAGACGAGTTGGGCCAAAGAGCCTGTTCCCATTCTGTACCAGTCTACGACTCCCTGACTAAGCAGGGAGACTGAGAGAAGGAAACAGCTGCTGTTCCTGGCAATGGCTCAGACAAACCTAACTATACTTTCAAAGTTTAATCACAATTTAAGTTAATTATTCCCCGCTTTAATTTTAGAAATATTTTCTAAACAGATTGCCATGGGAGGATGAGTTCTGCAAGCGTCTGACAACACATCGCTCACCAGCTGAATATTCAATGCCATATTTTGTTTTGCATTCCTTTAGATTGCACCACAATCTTTGCACCACTCTGCTAGTTTTACACTCGTCCTATTTATTGGTATCTGCTATTGCCACAGACACTGTTTACTCAGTGACAAGTGATAGGAGGATGCAGTTGAGGGGAGATTTTGAGAGGTATATGGTTAGACAACGGCCAGAGATGAAGAGACAAAAGGTGTAAGAGAGGGATAAATGAGGTGCAGATTGTGTAGCTAGAGGAAGGAACTGTGGCGCAGCTGTAGAGTTGCTGCCTTACAGTGCAAGAGACCCAGGTTTGATCCTGACTATAGGTGCTGTTTTTACGGAGTTTGTACGTTTTCTATGTGACAGCGAGTGTTTCCTCCCACACTCCAACGATGTGCAAGTTTGTAGGTTAATTGGCTTCTGTAAATTGTAAATCATCCCGAGTGTGTAGGATGGTGCTAGTGTACTGGGGGCAATCACTGGTCTGCGTGGAGTTGGTCTGCCTGTAAAGGTACAGTTCGCGCTGCAGCTACAAAGTCTAACAACGGTGGAAGAGGCTGGAACGAGGGGGAAGGGGAGAAATGGGTGTTTCTCTGTTCTTTGACCATGTACGGACCCGGACTCGCTACCACAGTCAGGTGTGTTTCCCCTCACCTGTATCCACCTGTCACTTGCCAGGCTTTGTCCTGCCCACACCTCTCTTCCAGCTTTCTCCCTACCACTGCAATCGTCACTTATCCATGTTCCGCGGAGAGAGATGCTGCTTGACCTGCTGAGTGACTCCAGTACTTTGTGTCTTTTTTTTGTTGTAAACCAGCATCTGCAGTTCCATGTGTCTCTGAAGATCTGCACTGAATTCAAGGACACAGTCTAGAGGCGAGAAGCTTCCTGCCGTTTCAAGTTAACCAGCCCAAATATGGAACACAGTGCGCAGTCTGCAGCCCATTTATAGCAACTACATCAATGCATTGAAAGGTTGCAAAGTAGGTTTACTGACACCATTCCAGGAGCATAGAGTGTGAGGAGATTTGAGCGAACAAACGAGGATAAGCGCCTTCATTCTCACCAACTCCACTGGACACAGAATGAAGATAGTGCCAGCAGCATGCACATTGCAGAGCGATCTAATTGGGGGATTTTGAGCAATAATGAGTAGTCGGAAACAATATTTACCTGCGTCAGGGATCCAGGGCAAGAGGGCACAACTGGGCATTATGGGATGCAATCAGGAGCACCATTTCACACACGTTTATGGGAGATCTGAGGGGGCATCTTGCAACTGGAGGGGTATGGAATCTGGAGCGCACTGCCTGAGGGGACTGTTATGAACCATTATGAAGTATTATAATGAAAAGTACAGAAGGTGATGGATCAAGTATTATGGAATCAAACTCCATAGTAACAGGCCATTCAGCCCAACTCATCCATACTGACCGAGACCTCTATCTAAGCTAGGCCCTCTTCCCACGTTTGGTCCATATCCCTTTCAACCTTTCATGTACCTGTCCAAATGTCTTTTAAATTTTGTTATTGTATCTGCCCCAACTACCTCCTCCAGCAACTCGTACCATCTACCCACCACCCTGCAAGTAAAAAGGTTGCCCCTCAGGTACCTATTAAATATTGCCCCTCTCACTTTAAACCTATGCACTCAGGTTCTTGATCCCCTACCCTGGGTAAAAGACGAGTGCATTCACCCTATCTATTCCCCTCATAATTTTACACTCCTCTATAATTTTAGCTCTCAGCCTCCTGAGATTCAAGGAATAAAGTCCTAGCCTGCCAAACATCTCCCAATAGCTCAGGCCCTCAAGTCCTGGCAATAAGTGCTGGCGCATTAGATCAGAATCCATAGTTAACGGTCAGCATGGACATGGTGGGCTGAAGGGCCTGTTTCTGTACTGTATGACTGTGACAAATAGTGAAGATTGGAATGCTGCCTCAGTGGGATGTGGATACTGAGACTGAAGTAGATGGAGAGTTGGATTTTGACAGATATGGATAACATGGGTAGAGATGGACAAAGGGAGACAAGGCACAGATCAGCTACAACCCGAGTGAAATGCAGAACAGACTCAAAGGAGCAAATGGCCTCTCCCTGTTCTGATAAATGGAAGAGTTTTATTCATTTAGGGATCATTGTTCTTTTAGTGTCAGAAATAGTGGTTAGTTTCAAGCAACAGGACCCCACAAACATCAAGGTAATAAAAACAAAGTCAAAATGATCCACGACACTGGGGAGGCCTCTACCCCACCCTCAACAGCGGGCAGGGATCTTTAACGCCACTGCTGATGGCAGATGGGACCTCTGTTTGGGTCTCGTTCACGTAACGTTAATGTTGCTGCCGCATCTCACGTGGTCCCTTGAGATTGAGGTGATTTTGACTGTCCGTACATGGATAGGAAAGGTTTAGAGGGAGTCACAAGAAACTGCAGATGATAGAATCTTGAGCAAAACACAGCGCTGGATGAACTCAGCGGGTCAGGCAGCATGTGGGGGGGAAATGGAGAGGCGATGTTTTGGGTTGGAACCCTTCTCCAGACTTTAGGTTTAGAGGGATATGAGCAAAACATGATCAAATAGAAGTAGCTCAGATGGGGCATCTTGGGCAGCAAGGACAATTGGTTGAAGGGCATATTTCTGAGCTGATATATTCTGTGACTTGCTTCTACTCTGGGTTCATGGGTTCTGGAGTAGTTGATAGGGCAAAAGTGGGGGCTGTGGATTTTGCTACAGGTGGGACAGGAGGTGCTTGATGGGTCATGCGGGCAGGCAATGGTGAGGTAGTACCCACCACTTACCGATAGTACTAGACCTCAGTTTCATTGTTTCATGAACTCAAGATTCAGTGTCAGCTTTAACGCTTGCTCTCCACATTGAGCAGTCATGGTCCAGGGACATCCTTCATTCATTTCTTTGTCCACCGTTTTAGTTTATTTAATTTATTTTAGTTTAGAGAAACTGGCCCTTTGGCCTACCAATTCCATACTGACCAACTATCACCCATGCACTAGTTCGATCCTGCAAACTGGGGACAATTTGCAGAAGTCAATTAACCTACAAACCTGCAAATCTTTGGGAGGTGGGAGAAAACCTGAGCACCCGGTGCAAACCCACAGGGTCACAGGGAGAAGGTGTAAACGCTCTACAGGCAGCACCCGTAGTCAGGATTGAACCCGGGTTTCTGGTGCTGCAAGGCAGCAACTCCACCGCTGTATCACTGTGCTGCCCTGGTGACCTCTTGCTCAGCAAAGAGGTTTGGAGTAACCTTGTCCAGAAGTTGGCACCAGGTGTGTGAGTGATGGGATCAACTCGCCAGATGTTGCTGACTGTACATACGTCCTCAGCACTGGGCACGAGGGCTGGGGAGATCAGCCACAGGCGTGTGCTTTACTTGCCAGTGGATGTGGAGGGTTTTGTATAGACCGTGCTGGTGGTAGCTCTCCTGTGGTTTCAGGTGCTGCTGCAGGCTATCCGTGATTCACAGGTACATGGGCTGGCAGTGATTAGAGGGCGAGGGGTTTTGATGTTTTACGGCAGAGAATAGTCTTTAATTGGAGCCAATGTTCACATATTTTAGTTTTACAGTTGATAGCTGGACATTATCATACACATTGGCCAGTCTGAAGAAGGGCTCGACCTTAAACATCACCTATCCATGTCCTCCAGAGATGCTGCCTGACCCATTGAGTTACTCCAGCTCTTAATTAAACTCTAAACTAGCTGCCTGGGTTCAGTTGAAGTAGATGAATTAGAGATTGTGTCGTGTTGAAAACACACTTAATTGGTCTCATTTGAAATGGCACATACAAAAGCACAGAGATCTAATCTATCCTCACAAGGCAAACAGAAAGTAATGCCATTGTTTATACTTCCTCCACTTTCCGTAATTGTGAGTTAATCTGTAGGTTTCTCATCCCAGTAAACACAGGAGCAGGAGGGGCCAACCAACCCCTGGCCTGTGCTGCCGCTCAATTCAAAGCTGGGCGATCTGCTTTCCATTTATCACCATTCTCCTTGAAAACCTTATCATCAAACAAACAATCTATCCATCTCAGTCAGAGACCTTCAACTGCCCCTCAGCAAACACACACTCTGACAGACAAAGGCAGAGATGTAAGCTGGGGTGCCTGGGCACAGTGCCTAGGAAGGAACTGCAGATGCTGGTTTACACCAAATATAGACACAAAATGCAGACACAAAGTAACTCAGTGGGTCAGGCAGTTATCAGCACCAGAGACCTGGGTTTGCTCCTGACTTAGGGGGCTGTCTGTCCAGAGTTCTTCCTGTGACCGTGTGGGTTTTCTCTGGGTGCTCCGTTTTTGTCCCATACTCCAAAGACGTACATGTTTGTAGGTTAATTGGCTTCTGCAAATTGTCCCTAGTGTGTAGGATAATGATAGTGCACAAAGTGATTGCTGGTCAAAGGGCCTGTATCCAAGCTGTATCTCTAAAGTGTACAGAATCCATACCAGGTTAACTCAAATGAGACATGAAGGCAGTTCCAGATTCCTACTGCTCTGTGTGTTGGTATGCTTCCTGACTCCAGAATGGAGAGCTGCACTTTAAGACCATGTACCTTGTTAACATCAACCACCCCCACCACCCCAGCAGATGATGTGCCTTCTCAACGCCCACCCCATCAAAACCCTTTGCCCTGACACACAGCAGTGGAGAAGTGCTGGTGAGATAGTTGGCCTTCATCACATCTCTCCCCACTGCCTGTCACCCGGTTAAACACCATCAAATAATCCAGCCTCAGTCACCATTCACTTACAGGCCACGATATAAACCTGTCAACACCAAATACAGAGCCAAGGACAGATCTTTTTTTTCTAAACAGTGCTGCAACATTTCAGCAGAATTCAATCACAAAGGCGCAGGGGATGAACTATCCCGGCTCACCACAAATGTCCACTCATAGGTGAGACCTTGACAGGCTGCAGCTATCTAAAGCAAAAGCATGTTTACCTGCTGACCGGTGTATAGATGCAGCATTCATCAGAATGAATGAGGAGACCTGAAAGAAGTATATGGCACAGTGGTGCAGCAGTAGAGTTGCTGCCTTAGTGTCAGCGACCTGGGTTCAATCTTGACTACGGGTGCTGTCTGTACGGAGTTTGTACGTTCTCCATGTAACCGTGTGGGTTTTCTCCGGGTGCTCCGGTTTTCTCCCATTTCCCAAAGACGTAGAGCTTTGTAGGTTAATTGGCTTCTGGAAATTCGAAATTGTCATTAGGGTGTAGGATAGTGTTGGTGTACGGGGTGATCACTGGTCAGTGTGGACTCAGTGGGCCGAAGGGCCTGTTTCTACGCTGTATCTCTAAAGTCTGAAGTCTACATCTGCTGCAGAAAGCCTTAAAAATACAGATAAAAAGGGAAGGATAAAATCCCTTGGAATGGAAGCAGTGATTCTACTCACAAGTCCTTGATCCAACCACAACAATCTGCACCATGCCCTCAGTTCAAAACTGTGCCTTATTAATATTTTATATAATATGTACTAAATAAAACATTAAACAGATTCAGTTTGAAGCTGAAGCCCTGGTACAGAACGTTGGGATGGAAGCAAGCTCATCTTCATTCCATCACAGGTACTTGTAAAGGACAGAGCATCATCCCTTCCAATAGAACCATAGATGAATTGCCAAACATTTAAACTCCCATTCCCATCTCATGGGTGGAGTTTCGTTTGCTGTGAATAAGGACACCATTTACACGCTTCCCTCTTACCAATGAGCTGCCTCCCTTCATAGAGTCACAATAAACGATACAACTGATAGAGGCCATTCAGATTGAGTCTGCACTGAGACCCACTTCTTAGCAAATTTCACAAATTGCTGCAATAACATAGAAACATAGAAAACATAGAAAATAGATGCAGGAGGAGGCCATTCGGCCCTTCGAGCCAGCACCGCCATTCATTGTGATCATGGCTGATCATCCACTAGTAGTAACCTGTGCCTGCCTTCTCCCCATGTCCCTTGACTCCACTAGCCCCCAGAGCTCTATCCAACTCTCTCTTAAATTCATCCAGTGATTTGGCCTCCACTGCCTTCTGTGGCAGAGAATTCCACAAATTCACAACTCTCTGGGTGAAAAAGTTCCTTCTCACCTCAGTTTTAAATGGCCTCCCCTTTA
Source organism: Rhinoraja longicauda (assembly GCF_053455715.1). Classification (NCBI taxonomy): domain Eukaryota; kingdom Metazoa; phylum Chordata; class Chondrichthyes; order Rajiformes; family Arhynchobatidae; genus Rhinoraja; species Rhinoraja longicauda. The sequence continues at coordinate 16,284,089 of NC_135967.1, read as the reverse complement.
TTCTAAGACTGTGGCCCCTGGTTCTGGACTCCCCCAACATAAACTTTCCTTCAAATACTTACCCACTTTTAATTTTGAAGCTATTCACATGAGGGTGGTGTCTATATGGAACAAGCTACCAGAAGAGGTAGTTGATGCAGACATTTAAAAGACATTTGGACAGATGCATGGACAGGACAGGTTTAGAGGAATATGGGCCAAATATGGGCAGGTGGGATTAGTGTAGATGGGGCATCTTGGTTGGCATGGGCAAGTAGGGCTGAAGGGCCAGTTTTCATGTTGTGTGACCCTATTCTTGAATTTGTATCCATCCCTTATTAATTATTTTATTAACTACTTTTCTTCATGAAGTACTCACCCATTGAGTTACTCTAGTACTTTGTGCCCTTTTGTGTAAACCAGCATCTGCAGTTCCTTGTTTCTAGTATTCAAAGACCTCTTCCACCCGAGTGTTTCAAAGCCTCATGACAATCTGAGCGACAATCTGAATTAGTGACAACAATGATTCCTCGTCTCAGATTCACTCATATCCTTGTCATATCCAACCTGTCAAGTCCCTTCAGGATCTTGTACATTTGAATGAAATCCCCACTCACTCTTAAAAACTTCAGTGGACACAAGCCAAGCCTGGCCAACCTTTCCCATTTCAGGTATTAAGCTTCTTGGAACTGCTTCTGATGTGTTTACATCCTTTTGTAAATAAGGACAGGTCTGTACTCTCTAGATGTAGTCTCGCTGACTTGCTCGATAAGTGAAACATAATCTCCCTACTTTCATATTCAATACCCCAAGCAACAAACAATTAGCTTTCTTAATTACTTTCTGTAGCAGCATGCCAACCTTTTGTAAACCATGCACGTGAACACTAGACCCATCTGCATGGCGGAGCTCTGCAATCTACAAGTTAATTAACGCGCACTGCTATTTTCCTTTATTGTTCCTACCAATGACCATTTTCACATATTATACTCCAGCTGTCAGATCCTTGCCCACTTACGTAACCCATCCATATCACTTTGTAGCCACCTTGTGATCTACAACTTACTTTGCTGCCCATCATTGTATCTTTAGAAGATTGTAAGTCAGACTTCCACTGCCTTCATCCATCTGTAAACATTTGGGCCCTAGCACTGTTCCATGTGGCATTCTGATCATTACATTTTGTAGAGGGACTCGGTTTAGTTTAGCTTAGTTTAATCTAAAGATACGGCAGGTAAACAGGCCCTTCGGCCCACTGACTTCATGCCGACCATCCATCACTCGTTCACACTAGTTCTATGTCACCCCACTTTCTCAGCACTAGGGGCATTTTACAGAAGCCAATTAACCTATAAACCTGCACCACCCACACGGTCATAGGGAAAACGTACAGAGAGCACCTAAGGTCAGGATTGAACCCAGTTCTCTGGCACTGTGAAGCAGCAGCTCTACCAGCTGCACCACCATGCTGCCCACATATGTCTCATTTATTGTTGTTCCAGCATCTTTCCGTCCTCATTCACACGTCACCTACTACACTGAGAGCCTCCTTTTCCCATTCTCTTCAGCAAATATCCAGTGAAAATGATATCAGGGGTACACAAAGCACAATGGCATCCTGTAGTATATGCCCTGGTTGCCCCATTCCTTGCTCACAGTGTTTAACAATGGGGCTATTTCTGCAACCATGGTGACTACAATCCACAACTTCCAAAGCAAGGGAGTGGGGAGTGGAGGAAGGGTGGAAGATAGGAGAGGAGGGAAGAGTCATGAACAGAAGGGATTGGAAGTGGGGGAGTGATTGCACCAGAACACTGAGGGGGGGGGGGGGGTAATGGGAGATCTGGGGATGGGGAAGAGATATGGGGATGGGGATGCAGGGAGAGATATGGGGATGGGGGATGCGGGGTGAGGTTTGGGGGATGGAGGATTTGGGGATGGGGATGGGGGATATATGGGGATGGGGATATATGGGGATGGGGGGAGATATGGGGAGATATGGGGATGGGGAGATAAGGGGATGGCGGAGATATGGGGATGGGGTGATTAGGAGAGGGGTGGGAGCGAGAGATACGGGGATGATGGGTGGGGGTGTGAGGGGGCGGGATATATGGGGACGGGGGAGAGATATGGGGACGGGGGAAGGGTGTGGAGCAGAACAAGTCCAATCCATCCAAGGGCTTCCATAACTCCCATAACATGTAGGAGGAAACTTTTCAGGCAAAACTTCAACATTCGAAAATATACAAAAGCCATCACAACAACAGCCCCTCGAGCTACTAAAATACTTTACGGTGTTTTAAATGTAATGCGAAGGTCAAAGTCTCTCACGGTTGACACCCAGTTGGACTGACCAGCGGCTGGAGTTGCCCCGCCTATACTTGCCTGTGTCCCACGCCGCCATCCCTGCCCATTGGAGTGAGAGAGCAACCCGAGAGGTACGCGGGGGGATGTCGGCAGGTGAGTGAGCTGCTGCTGCTGCCGCCGCCGCCGCCGCTTCTCTGCAAAATCCAGGGCATTGCAACTGCACAAGTCTCACGCGAATGTAACCTTGAAACGGCTAACAACCCACTTCTCCAAGTTGGTTTCTGGGCCGCTCGCCTTGCATTCACCGCACACTCTAGCCCCAACAAGATCTGTGTTAAATATGCCCAATCCCTCTCCTATTGTACCAGGCTGTCGAGTTAATTTTGGATGTTTCATTTGGGATTTGTCTTTTTTTTAAACGTCCAATAAATATTCCTAAAATATTTAATGTGTAGGAAAGATAGTATAAGAAAATAACTGCAGATTCTGGTACAAATCGAAGGTATTTATTCACAAAATGCTGGAGTAACTCAGCAGGTCAGGTAGCATCTCTGGAGAGAAGGAATGGGTGACGTTTCGGGTCGAGACCCTTCTTCAGACTGTAGGAATGAACTGCAGATGCTGGTTTAAATCGAAGGTAGACGTAAAATGCTGGAGTAACAGCGGGACAGGCTGCATCTTTGGAGAGAAGGAATGGGTGAGGCTTCGGGTCGAGACCCTCGATCCAGAGATGCTGCCTGACCCGCCGAGTTACTCCAGCATTTTGTGTCTACCTAAAACATTTCATGTGCCCGAAGAAGGGTCCCGACCCGAAACGTCACCTATTCCTTTTCTCCAGAGATGTTGCCTGACCCGCTGAGTTACTCCGGCACTTTGTGTCTGTCTCGTGTGTTAGTCACCTCGTTGTTCTCTGTGAAGTCCCGTAGTCGCCTCCTGTATTATAAATGTAAGAGCTTCGGAAAGAACAAAGGATCGCAGAGCAAACCGAACGAAAGCAAGCCGATAGAACATAGAACAGTGCAACACAGCATCGGGCCCTTCCGCCCACAATGATTGTGCCGAACATGATGCCAAGTGAAACGGATCTCTGAACGCGATCCATTTGCCTCTATTCCCTGCATATCCAAGTGCCGATCCAGACGCCTCTTTAACGCCACTATAGTATCTGTCTCTACCACCACCGCTGGCAGCGAGTTCCAGACACCCACCGCGCATTTTCATGATATTTTAGAAAGGTAGCAACAAATAACCGCAGATACTGGTTTATACTAAAGATAGACACAAAGTGCTGGAGTAACTCAACTGGTCAGGCGGCATCTCTGGAGATCGAAGATGGATGACGTTTCTGGTCGAGATCCTTCTTCAAACTCACCTGAAACGTCACCCATCTTTTTTCTCTGGAGATGCTGCCTGATCCGCTGAGTTACTCCAGCATTTTGTGTCTATCCATTATATTTTCTCCTTCTAGCTATGCCCTCTAGTGCTGGACATTAGTAATGTGGGGACAAGCTTTCGACTGTCCATCCTTTCATATATATACAGCCGGAAACAGGCCTTTTCGGCCCACCAAGTCCGTGCCGCCCAGCGATCCCCGTACATTAACACTATCCTACACCCACTAGGGACAATTTTTTTACATTTACCCAGCCAATTTACCTACATACCTGTACGTCTTTGGAGTGTGGGAGGAAACCGAAGACCTCGGAGAAAACCCACGCAGGTCACGGGGAGAACGTACAAACTCCTTACAGCGCAGCACCCGTAGTCAGGATCGAACCTGAGTCTCCGGCGCTGCATTCGCTGTAAAGCAGTAACTATACCGCTGCGCTACCGTGCCGCCCTATGCCTCTCATTATTTTATATACTATCTGTGGCTGCTCATTGAGGGGAGAACTAACAACTCAAACCCTTCATGTAAAGTTGGCTGATCCGTTTGAAACCCCACTCCTACCTCTGCCTGAGAAAGATTCATGTGTGGTGGTGTTGGATTATTTTGTTATTGTACATTCTAAGCTGATTTCCAGAGCCTGAGAGAGCAGATTAAAACACTCAACAAACCAGTAACCCAGATCTACACCAGCAGGTTTGGACAGATCATGCGTTAGAAGCCTTTAGACTTTAGAGATACAGCGTGGAAACAGGCCGTTCAGCCCACCAAGTCCGCGCCGATGTAACACTAACCCACACATACTAGGGACAATTTTTTTTTTACAATTTACCGAAACCAATTAACCTACAAACCTGTATATCATTGGAGTGTGAGAGGAAACTGGAGCACCCGGAGAAAACCCATGCAGTCACAGGGGGAACGAACAAACTCCATATATACAGCACCTGTAGTCAGGATCGAATCCGGGTTGTGAGGCACCAACTCTACCATTTTGACACCTCGCTGCCCCACAGCCCTTAAATGGGTCAAGGCTTGGCACCATCAAACACAAGGAACTGCAGATGCTGAAATTTGGAGCAAAACACAAAATGCTGGAGGAACTCAGCATCTGAGGAGGCAATGGAGAAATGAAGAAGGGTCCTGACCTGAAACGTGTCTGTCCATTTCCCTCCACAGATGCTGTCTGACCCAGTAAGTTCCACTACCACTCATCCTCCTCGCCACACCCTGTTAGAGCACCCCAGGGCTGTGTGCCCAGTCCCCGACTCTACTTTCTCTACACCCATGACTGTAGCCCGACACACCTCCAACGCCATCTTTAAATTTGCCATCAACATCACCACTGTTGGACAAATAACAGGCAATGATGAGTCAGAGTACAGGAGGGAGATTGGAAATCTGGTTGAGTGGTGCCAGAACAACAATCTTGCTCTCAACATCAGCAAAACTAAGCAACTAAGAAAGGCGAAAAGGGTGGTGTGTGTATGGAACGAGCTGCCAGAGAAGATAATTGAGGCAGGTCCTATCGCACCATTTAAGAAACATTTAGACAGATACATGGTAGAACAGGTTTAGAGGGATATGGGCCAAATGCAGGCAGTTGCGACTAGTGTAGATGGGATATATTGGTAGGTGTGTCCACTCTGTAAGACCCTATAACTTTATGACTATGAAAGTCGAGGATCGATGAACCTGTCTTCATCAACGGATCGGTGGTAGAGACAGTCAACAACTTCAAGTTCCCAGGTGTGCCTTTTTCTGAAAATCAAACTCCACCACCAAGATTGAAGATTTGAAAATGGTGCCAAATCTAAGCTGTATCTAAGTGCTTATGTATTGTGATACTTGTACTGAGCTGTATACAAAAATGAATTTCACTGTGACAATAAAGTACAATTGAACCATTGAAGAGGGCAACGAATGCAGATTCCCCTCTAAGTTACAAAACCCCTGACCTGTGAATACAGTATATCAATGGTCCTTCACCATCACTGAATCTATATCTAGGAACTCCCTCCCAACAGCTCCACGGAAGCACCTTCACTCGACAGATGCTGCGGTTCCAGGAGGCAGCTCACCCCCAGCTTCTCAAAGACAATTAGAGGTGGGCAAATAAACAAAGCTATTTCCACGAAATAACTTTTCTGAAAGATCCTGGAGTCTTGGTCTCAATTTCTTAAAGTTTCAAGAGAATCTAATGCCTAGAAATGACCATTGGACAATGGAGCAGCTGAACATGACACATGTTTGTATAATCACGCTGACTATGATTTAAAAAACAAAGCTGGCCCAGTTAATTTAAAATAGGTGAACTCTGCGCTATAATAGGCATTAGCAACATGTTGTACAATGCAGTGATGGTCCGGGCACAGAAGGAGGATGTTCAGCCCATCAGGCCGGGGCCACCTCTGTGAGAAAACACTCTAGTCACTCCATGCCCTGGCTCTGTCACTAACCACTGCAGTTATTTAACCCCTCCCATTCACCTCTCCACACCCCCCCCCCCCCCCCCACCCTTACCTCTTTATACTGGTCTTTGAATGCTCCTTCCATAAGTCAGGTTCTGTCCGATTCACCTCTACCCCATTGCGGACAATGGACTTTGTCACTGGAACTAATACGCTACAATGCTGAGAACTATATTCTGCACTCTGTATCTTTCCCGAGAGCAACTATTTACTGTATTTGAGTTTGACTTGATTGTATTTATGTATGGTATATCTGATCTGTTTGGATAGCATGCAAAACAAAGCTTTTCGCTGTACCTCAGTACACATGACAATAAACCTAAACTTGGTTGTCTCTTCTCTAGTCTTTAAGTAGATGAATGGTCTCAACCTGAAACATCGTCTGTCCATTTCCCTCCACTGATACTGCCTGACCCACCGAATTCCTCCAGCATTGTGTTTTGCTGAAGATTCAGCACCTCTAGTTCCTCGTTTCTGCAGTTTTTTTCGACACAATTGCCTTTTGAAAGTTCCTATCAATCTGTTTACATTGTTTACATTGCTTGGTCACCGTCATTTCACTGACACTTCAGCAATTCCTGTAAATCACCCAAACTTGAGGTGATTACACTGAGGATGGTTTGATTGTAATCTGTAGTCTTTCTGCTGACTGGTTAGCGCGCAGCAAAAATCTTTCACTGTACCTGAGAGCATGTGAAAATAAACTAAACGAACTAACATCACATTGTGCTGGCAGGTATTCCTAGAGTCATAAAATCATATTGCATGGAAACAGGCCCTTTGGCCCAACTTGTTCATGCCACCCAAGATGCCTCATCAACCTAATCCCATTTGCCTGCATTTGGCCCACATCCCTCTAAATCGTTCCTATCCATGTACCGGTCCAAGTCTCTTCTAAAAACTATCATAGCACCTGCATCAACTACCTCCCCTAGCAGTTTGTTCAATATACCCACCACCCTCTGAGTGAAAAAGTTGCCTCTCAGGTTCCTATTAAATCTTTTCCCTCTTACCTTAAACCGATATCGTCTGGCTCTTGATTCCCCTACAGAGTAAAAGACTGTGCATTCACCCTATCAATTCCCCTCATTATTTTATACACTTCTGTAAGATCACTCTTCAGCTGCCTATGGGGTTCTAAACACATTGGGAAAACAATGGGCTGCATGGGATGGTGACAATAATAAACCTAAACCAAAACCTAAATAAACCTTGAGACCTTGCATCAGGACACATCGTTAACAATTCCCTTCCCTGCTGGAGGAATTGATGCTGCTCGCCCCACTGAATTCCTCCAGCAGTTTGTTTTATGTTCTGGATTCCAGCTTCTGCAGTTTCTTGTCACATTTCTAATTTGAATTTCCAGTTTCTGACTAAACCACAAAATCCTTTGGAGTGTTCACGATTATCACCTTGCAGCTCAAAGTGTGAACTGAGGTTCACCCCGCAACCTCCATAGCTTGGCTTCTCATCCTTTCATTCTGATTCACAACTCACCACAGTGAGAAGAAATTGAAGACACAAGGAACTGCAGGTGCTGGAATCGAGCAATAAACAAAGTGCTGGAGGAACTCAGTGGGTCAGGCAGCATCTGTGGAGGGGAGCATCTGTGGAGGGAATGGACAAACGACATTTAGGGTTGGGACTCTTCTTCGGACTTCAGCTGAATGGAGATGGACACAAAGTGCTGGAGCAACTTAGCGGGTTAGGCAGCATTTCTGGAGAAAAGGAACAGGTGATGTTTCGGGTTGGAACCCTTCTTCAAACTCCCAGCACTATGTGTCTATCTTCGGTATGAACCAGCATCTGCAGTTCCTTCCTATACATTTAGATGAATTGAGTTTTTTGCCATGTAGGTTCAGGACACATTGAAAGGTCCCTACGTCGGAAATCCAGCTGGACCAGTTTCACTGGAGGTTGGGGCTGCAGAGTACATTTAATTGAATGATTCAGAGTGGTAGAGTTCTCTGCTGGACAGTGAGGACTGTGTGCTTTATGTTTCTATTTATAGGCTGGATAATTATGATCTGCATGTCCTAATGCTTCTATTTAAGTGATGTTCAAACATTTACTCGGTCCTATCAAAAATGCTTACAAACAGCAACTTTAATTGTCTGGTCCTTTTAAGCATGTTTTCTTCCTGAACAGATTTCAATAAATTCATGACTTCTCCATCATGATGTGACCTTGTGTTGGCCACTCAAAGTGGATCTTTCTTACATGTGTTTAATGAGTCTGGGCCAGATACATACGATATGTCCCCGGATTATGTCAGGGTTCTGTTCCTAAGATGTGCTCGTTAGCTGATTTCTCTGTGTCAGAAATGCCCAGTTTCTTCAGCTGCCCATATCATATCACTCTATATACACTCACCATAATTCTTTCATTTCATCGAATATTCACCAGATCATACTCAATCTCTATCCACTAGCATTGCCACTTTTAGGAAGCTATGGAATTTAAGGTGAGAGGAGCAAAGTTTAAAGGAGATGTGCAGGGCAGGTTTTTTTCTCAGAGAGTGTGGTGGGGGCCTGGAATGCACTGCCAGGGGTGGTGGTGGAGGCAGCTATGATAGTGGTGTTAACAAGGCTTTTAGATGGACACATGGATATGTAGGGAATGGAGGGATATGGATCACGTGCAGGCAGATTAGTTTAGCTTGGTGTTATGTTTGGCACGGACATTGTGGGCTGAAGGGCCTGTTCCTGTGCTGTACTGTTCTATGTTCCATTTTTTATGTTCTATATTCCGTGTTAAGAATAAACAGCTTAAAGGGCCCGTCCCAGTTACATGATATTTATGGCGACTGCCGGCGTTGGGAGAGTCCAGAACAAGGGGCCACAGTTTAAGAATAAGGGGTAAGCCATTTAGAACTGAGATGAGGAAAAACGTTTTCAGTCAGAGAGTTGTGAATCTGTGGAATTCTCTGCCTCAGAAGGCAGTGGAGGCCAATTCTCTGAATGCATTCAAGAGAGAGCTAGATCGAGCTCTTAAGGATAGCGGAGTCAGGGGGTATGGGGAGAAGGCAGGAACGGGGTACTGATTGAGAATGATCAGCCATGATCACATTGAATGGCGGTGTTGGCTCGAAGGGCCGAATGGCCTCCTCCTGCACCTATTGTCTATTGACTGTCAAAGTTGTAGCAGATCGCCAAAATTTTCTTTTACCCTACGACAATGACCACGACAATGCCGAATCAGGTCGATACAAGTTACTTTTTTTGTGAAACTAGCACCTGGCTAAGGGATTACACCGTCTTTGGAAACATTGCAAAATTCCCACGCTTACCTGACCGTCAAACTGTCGCCTCCAATCTACCTGTTAAATGTCCTGACGGTAAATAAATTGGTTAAACAAAACTATCTTCTGGTATCTTCAAATGCCTTTCCTTAATTTAATATTACGTGCTTCTAAATGCATCTGCGACAACCTAGCAAACCTGGGGACAGCATGCTACAGCGCCCGCAATAAGCAACGATACCTGACGACAAGCCAGCTGTCGCCCAGAAATTTTATATCTGGAATTTTTTTCCGCGACGCGCCGAGATCCGCTCCGATTCATTGAAGACTCCTCACGATCATGACCGCGACACCCTGGCGAACGTTCGGCGACAGCCTAGTCGCCAGCAGTCGCCTTAAAATCGCCTAAGTGGGACAGGCCCCTAATGCTACCCATGTTTAAACTAATGGAATATATTCTGAATACAATCATTAATGAACACCCTGGACCATTATTAATATTACTATTTATTATTATTATTATTATTATTATTATTATTATTATTATTATTATTATTATTATTATTATTATTATTATTATTATTATTATTATTATTATTATTATTATTATTATGATTATTATTATTATTATTATTATTGTTATTACTATTACTATTATTACTATTACTATTATTATTATTATTATTATTATTATTATTATTATTATTATTATTATTATTATTATTATTATTATTGTTGTTGTTGTTGTTGTTATTATTATTATTATTCTGCTTGAAAACTGCTTTGAAAATCGCTGGGAGAGTATACATTAAGACAGATTTCTTTAAGTCAAGTCATGCATAACCTGGGAAGAACACTGTACCCTCTCATCGTCTCTCTTCTGCTTCAACCCCTGCCCCAACCCCCCTCCTGAATCCTGGCCAGTATTTCCTTCCATTCAAGGCAATAACAGTGAGGAGCGAGTTTAACAGGATGCACTGGAGGTAATGTGAATTTAGAATTAAACAGTGTCAAATAGAGTCAAATAATACAACTGTTCAGGAATTAAGGAGAACCACAGATGCGCGTGTACAATCTTGATGATTCTTAGCTGAATTATCCACCCAGAAACGAAGCCACTAGGGCTGAGGATAGTGATGGCTGGTACTGCACTTGTCTTCTCAAAACCAGCATGCCTGCATTAGCCATAGAGACCCAGCCTGCAGGTAAGCGATATTGTGGTATGAAGGTTTGAGTCACCTGGGCTGTTTTGAAAAACGATTACGAAGAGGAAAATCTGAAACTGGAAAATATGATATTGGTGTGATAACAAACTGACACAAAAATAATCATTTAATAAATAGCATTGCCTGTGGGATGATTTCCCCGCCAATTTAGTTCGGACATTGAAAAGCATCAGGAACGCTCTCTGGGGAGATCTTGATGCCAATCACAACCTTTTAATAACAGAGATTATTTCAGTTCACCAAAGGTTCATATTTCATATTTGAGGTTAAAAATTAAAAACTGCACATGGTCTTTAAACTTTAGACTTAAGAGATACAGCGTATAAACAGGCTCTTCGGCCCACAGGGTCCGGCCAACCAGCGATCACCCCGTACACTAGCCTACACACGAGCGATAATCTACAATTTACAGAAGCCAATTAACCTACAAACCTGTACATCTTTGGAGAGTGGGAGGAAAGCAGAGCACCCAGAGAAAACCCATGCAGTCACAGGGAGAACATAGAAACTCCGTAAAGACAGCACCCGTGGTCAGGATTGAACTCGGTTCTCTGGTGCTGTGAGGCAGCAACTCTACCTCTGTGGCATTTATTCACAAAATGCTGGAGTAACTCAGCAGGTCAGGCAGCATCTCGGGAGAGAAGGAATGGGTGACGTTTCGGGTCGAAACGTCACCCATTCCTTCTCTCCCGAGATGCTGCCTGACCTGCTGAGTTACTCCAGCATTTTGTGAATAAATACCTTCGATTTGTACCAGCATCTGCAGTTATTTTCTTATACTACCTCTGTGGCACTGTGCCGCAATATGCCTGCCTGTGCTGTGGACAAACATCTGACTGTAAGTTGACAGAGAACAGTAGAACTATGTGTTCCTCACACACCACAGGAGTCAGCACCCGTCTCTGCAACCTGGTCCTCGACTTCCTGACCCACAGACCACAAACAGGGAGGATAGGCGACAAAATATCCTCCACAATAATTCTCAACACTGCAAAGATGCGTTCTCAGCCCCGTACTGTACTCCCTAAACACACACGGCTGTGCAGCCCAACTCTGGACTAACTCCAGTTGCAAATTTGCTGATGACACCACCATAGTAGCCTGGACCTCACACGATGATGAGACAGAGTACAGGGAGCAGATAGAGATCTTTGTAACATGGTGACAAGACAGCAACGTCTCCCTCAAATATAATGGGTGGCATGGGGGCGCAGCGGTAGAGTTGCTGCTTTACAGACCCAGGTTCGATCTTGACCACGGGTGCTGTCTGTACAGAGGTCGTACGTTCTCCCCGCGACCTGCGTGGGTTTTCTCCGGGTGCTCCGGTTTCTTCCCCCACTCCAAAGACGTACAGGTTTGTAGGTTAATTGGCTTGGGTAAAAATTGTCCCTAGTGTGTGTAGGTAAGTGCTAGTGTGCAGGGATCGCTGGTCGATGATTACAGCTGATCGCTGATCGAAGTGCCTTTTCCCGCGCTGTATCTCTAAACTATAAACTAATAGGTAGAACAAAGGGAAAGATACAGAGTGCAGAATATAGTTCTCAGCATTGCAGCGTGTCATATCCATAGACAATAGATTCTACTTATTTTTGGTTACATCTCAGGTTTCACAAAAGGATTATCCAAATTACTTTAGTTTTTGACCTGATAAGGGAGTGTAAATGAATCTGTCTTCATTTAGTAAATCTTGCCGTGAAAAGCCCTGTGCAGGCTGATCTGCTTTGTTAGTGGAATGTTCACAGTCATTGATTAATATGAACATGGGCATCTGGAAGAGACTGTTTAGCTCATTTCAAGCTTCATTGCCGGTGCCAAAGGCAGCGAAGAGGCCTCAGGATCACACCTGCTGCCCAGCCGGCTCTGCAGAAGGACACGGTTATTTATAGCAATGCGAAAAGTCACAGAGCAACAACCTGCCAAGCCCCAGTGGTCAGATGTGCCACGTGACTGAATCCACAAACCACCCCAGGATGAATGTTCATTGGGATCTTCCCGTGCTCACTCACTGTGGCCTCTGCTAACACGGCTGTCAGCCACTCTCACACTGTGAGATACCACCCACACTGAGTCTGACACACCTCCCACACTGTCTGTGTCTGACACATCTCCAACACTGTGACAAACCTCCACACTACGTCTGACACACCTTCCAAATTGTCTATGTCTGACACACCCACACTGTGTCTGACACACCTACCACAGTCTTGTGTCTGACACACCTACCACACTTGTCTATGTTTGACACACCTCCACATTGTCTGTGTCTGACACACTTCCCTCTCTATCTGTGTCTGACACACCACCTCACTGTATCTGACACACCTCCCACACTGTGACACTCCCTGAGGCTGGACAAAAGATCAGCTTCTCGAAGTTCTGCACCCTTGAAGGTTTGAGTTATGGGGCGAGGATGGAGAGGCTGAGATCTTTTTCTTTGGAGCATAGGAAGCAGAGGGATGACATTGAGATGTACAAGATCACGAGGGGCATGGATGGAATGAATGCTCACAATCTTTTTCCCCAGGGTAGAAAATTCCAAAACTAGAGGGCTTAGGTTTAAGGTGAGAGGGGAAAGATTTAAGAAGGACCTCAGGAGCAAGTTGAGCCGAAGGGCCTGGTTCTGTGCTGCATGATTCTATGACTCTCTGTAACTTTAACTTTTTCACTCAGTGTAGTTTGTATCTGGACTGAGCTGCCAGAGGAAGCTATAGAAACAGATACAATTAAGACTTTTAAAATACATTTGGCCAGAAAATTGATATGAAGGATTTGGTCAGAAAATTGATATGAAAATTGGACCATATCAATTTTATAGACAATAGACAATAGACAATAGGTGCAGGAGGAGGCCCTTCGGCCTCTGAATGCATTCAAGAGAGAGCTAGATTTTGAATGCATTCAAGAGAGAGCTAGATCTGAATGCATTCAAGAGAGAGCTAGATAGAGCTCTTAAGGATAGCAGAGTCAGGGGGTATGGGGAGAAGGCAGGAACGGGGTACTGATTGAGAATGATCAGCCATGATCACATTGAATGGCGGTGCTGGCTCGAAGGGCCGAATGGCCTCCTCCTGCACCTATTGTCTATTGTCTATAAAATTGATATGGTCCAAATGCAGGCAAATGGGACTAGCCCATTATACCAATGTGGTCAGCATGGACATGTTGGGCTGAAGGGCCTGTTTCTGTCCTGTACAGCTCTATGACTCTATACTGTCACTGATCATTGGAAAGAATAGTGGAGGAAATCACTGAGGGTGGCTGGAACCTGTTGCCTGGAGATGAAACAGATTAGATCTGTGGAGAAGATCTTGCCCAGTCTGAAGAATGGCTCCGACCTGATACGTGACCCATCCTTTTTCTCCTGAAATGCTGCCTGTCCCACTGAGCTATTCTAGCACTTTGTGTCTATCTTCAGTATGAACCTGAATCTACAGTTCCTTCCTACACAGATCTATAATTAGACAGGGGTTTGATACCTGAAAGCTGAGAGGTAATGACTGAAGGATGGGTAGTGGTGGCATGAATGCTCCTCGTTTGGCTGGTGTGGACATGGTCAGCTGAGGATTCTGCATCACTCCCACACTGTGACGTTCTGTAATTCACTGGTTCAGGTCTGTGCAGTAACTGGAGATGGAACAGCTGGCATTCACATACTTACTGGCAGAGTCATGTTCAAACGTGGGAACGTGTTAGATAATCCCTTTCTGCACAGGGGGCCTGCATTTAGTGAAGCTGAAAACTTGGACTTGTGTATTACAGGAAGTTAGACTTAAAGAAACGAGCAGTATTTAATCAACCTTCTACCATCAGTGATTTAGTGTATCTGTTTCTGTTTTAAACTCGATTATAGAGTCAGAGAGTCATGCAGCATGGAAACAGGCTCTTCTGCCCAACATGCCCACACCGACTAGCATGTCCCATCTCCACTAGTTTCACCTGCCTGCGTTTGGCCCATATAGGTCTAAACCTATCTTATCCATGTACCTGTCTAAATGTTTCTTTAATGTTGCGATAGTACCTGCGTCAAATATCTCAATTACAATCTCTTAGTTTAGTTTAGTTTAGTTTAGTTTAGTTTAGTTTAGTTTAGTTTAGTTTAGTTTAGTTTAGTTTAGTTTAGAGATACAGCCTTAGTTTGGGAAACATGCCCTTCTGCCCATCGTGTCCACGCCAACCAGCGATCACCCTTTACATTAGTTCTATTACAGACAATTTACAGAAGCCATTTGACTACAAACCTGCATGTCTTTGGAATGTGGGAGGAAACCAGATCACCTGGAGAAATTCCACGGGGTCACAGGGAAAACGTACAAACTCCATGCAGACAGCACTCGTAGTCAGGATCAAACCCGGGTCTCTGGTGCTGTAAGGCAGCAACTTTACCGCTGCACCACCGTGCCGCCCGACAATGCCATTTTGCCTGTACCAGATGTTCACCTAACCGTCCTACAGTTTCCTGCCTTCTGTTTCCTTCTCTTTTTGAATAAAGAAGTTTACTTTGCTATTTTCCAGAATGTGAAAACTCCTCACAGACAGCACCCGAGGTCAGGATTGAAACCATGTCCCTGGAGCTGAAGGCAGCGGCTCTAACCATGCTACCTTAGCTTTCCCAACCAACGGTTTCCTCAGATTCCCCTCCATTTTGAATATAATGCATCCTTTATTATCCAGGTCCCAGATTCTGTCATCATGCAGGTATCTCTCTGTAATGGTAATTAGATTATTCTTCTCTGAAAAAGGTGCCTGAAACATCGCCTGTCCATTCCCTCCACAGATGCTGCCGAATCCGCAGTGTCCATAGTGTGTAAGATGGTGCTCGTATACAGGGTGATCGCTGGTCGGCGTGGACCCAATTTAGGGCCTGTTTCCACGCTATATTTCTAAAGTCTAAAGTAAACAGGAGAGAAACATGGTGCACTCGGTCCTCTGTTAATGACAGTGTTGACCCATTAAAAAATAACTGACTGAAGGCTGAATAGTAGCAGGAATGTGTTTATAAATACTGGTCTACAAATATCACTGAAAGCTATACTGTAATCCAACACATTGAGATACACGCTTTTACCAGTTCTAAATAAGTACATTTCCCAAAGGATACCAAGCACCAACATTCTGTGTACACTGAGAGACTTTGGAAAAGATTTTTTACAATGTGAGAGAGTGACAAGGGTTTCTAAGATCTTCATTAAAACATTGGAAGGAAGGGTGCCAATGAGGTTTACTGTTGCTGCAGAAGAACATCAAACCGTTATATCTTAAGGCAAGTTATTTCCTCACAACAGCAGCTAAAATGGATCACAGACTCAGGTTTTCAACGTAACATTAAAGGAGGAAATTTTCGAATGGACATTCAATGAAAGCAAAAATAATGTATTTACTTCGAGCCTCATCATATATTTCAGATATCTTTTCATTTATGTTTAAGGACAGGCAATTAACCTTCCCTGTGGATTAACTTCAATTTGATGCATGTGATCTGAAAGGTGAGATGACCTTTCAAGAGACAACGTCAAACAACGTGGAACAGAAACAGACTCTTATTCTTGCTCCTTGACCTAATTCCTTGATCAAATACCCAGCAAAAAATTACAGCCTCTGGAAATAGTTCTCTCTCACTAAACTCTCCAATACTTTAATTGACACAGCCGCCTGAATTCAATATGGCTCTCTGACTCGAATAGTATCACTCCTGCCCTCTCCCTTGTCAGCAAGACGAAGGAGCTAGTTGGTACCTCAGGAAGCATGGTGGAGTACACACCCCAATCAGAATCAATGGTGCAGAAGTGGAGATGGTTGGGAGCTCCAAGTTCCTACTCATAAACATCACAGTAATCTGTCCTGGACCAACCACATCAAAACAATGGCCAAAAATGCACACCAACACCTCTATTTCTCCAGAAAACTGTGGATGTTCCGCATGTCCCAATGACTCTTACCACCTTCTGCAGATACACCGTAAAAAGCATCCTATCGGGATGAATCACAGGTTAGTTTGGGAAGAGGTCAGTCTAGGACCACAAGAAGTTGCAGAGAGTTATGGATGTAGTCAAGTCCATCAAAGACCAGCTTCCCCAACATTGACTCCATCCACATTTCACGTTGCCTCAGGGAACCAGCCAACAGAATCAAGGATTTATTTTTACACTGGTCACTCCTCCTTCTCCCCTACTGTTATCAGTGGGAAAGAAAGGGTGTAGATCCAATTTTCCAACCTACTTCATTGCAAATCTTGGACGTTTTCTCTGTAACTGTAACGCTGTAATGCTGTAACACTGTATTCTGTACTCTGGTATTTTTCTCTTTGGTCAACCTATTGTACTTAAGTATGGTTTGATTGTACTCATGTATAATATGATTTGCTTTGATTGGATAGCACACAAACAAAAGCTCCTCACAGTGCCTCAGTACACATCATAATCATATACTAATCTCAATACCCTTGGGGTGAACAAACTATTGGGACTACTGATTATTATCCAATATTTATTCCTTGATTTTTTCCCACTATATTTATAGAATATGAAACTTCTAAAATACTTCCTGAATGGCATCAGATGAGCATGTGCTTCAGACTACAACTGAGCTAGTAGAGGTTCATGGATCAGAATTATTCCATCAGTCTGAAGTTTGGGGTTAATTAAATGCACTCTTGTTATTGATTGGATTCTTGATTACTTGCAAAAGGTTTTGCTGAAACAAAAGACTTAGACTTATAATCCTGAGGAAATGTGAGTGTTCTAAATAATAATCCACTTTTGTACTCAGTGAGTAAGAGAGTGCAAAGGCAAGGAGGTTAATTTAAACTTTTACAATCTGTGTTTGGCCACTGCGATGGGAAAGTGCCCGGTTTGCCATTGTGCAGTAGGATTATAACTGGTCATTACTAAAGAGTGAACGTTTAGGAGATTTACCGGAACAACTCCAGTGATGAAGAGATAAGAGCAACATGAGGCTGTTCCCCGGAGACCAGAGAAGGTTAAAGGGAGATTTGTTCAAAGTTGAAAGGGATTTTCACAAATAAAGAATAACCAATTCCTGCAACTCGATGTTGAGAACAGAGAGGAAGATTTGAGATAAACAGTTCAAGACCAGAGGGAGGAAGCAGGAGAATGGGAAAGGGGGAGAGCAGAATGAAAGCACTGATCATTGCAGCCAACGGGAGCAACAACAACTTTTGACTATTCCTCAAGTACACCTTCAAATCATAAATTTATACATCGAACAGCCTGTTCTTCTTGGCTCAAATATACAAACATATGCTACCAAGGAAAGATAACAAACAGGATGGTCAGGATAGATCCACTCTCCATATTGTCCAATAGAGCTAATTTCTTCCTGTCTTGGGTCTATTCATCTTCTCTAGTTCAATTCACACTATCACCCCCTGTCTCTCCATTACAACCCCTTTTCTCCAACTTACAATGTGTTACTTTCATAACGTTGCATGATCAGAGGACATTGGTGGGAACATTGACTCCACTTCGCTGCCCACAGATGCTGCCTGACCTGCTGATTATTTCCAGTGTTTTTGTTTCTTTGGATAGGGGGATAATAACTGAGGAGATATGCAGTGTAATTTCTTTACACAGAGTGGTGGATGCCTGGAACAGGCTGCCAGGGGTGGTCGTGGAGGCAGGTAGGACAGAGGCTTTCAAGAGTCTTTTAGACAAGCACATGGATATGAAGGGAATGGAGAGATACGTATCATGTGCAGGAAAAGGAGAGTTGGTCTTGGCATCATATTTAGCATAGACAGTGTGGGCCAAAGGGCCAGTTCCTGGTTCAATGATGCTTTATTGTCACGTGTACATTGCACAGTGTAATTATTTTTACGTAGATCACATCAGCACGAGTCGCCATATTTTGGCATTATTAACATATCCAAAGTCCAATCGAAGCATTCGATATGCTGGAGTGGCTCCCGGTCCAGGAAGCCCCAGGCTGTTGCAGGGCCTCCACCGTCGCCCTCGACTAGCTTGGCCCGCGAACTGACATCCCTCTCCTCGCCCGACTGCTTGTGTCCCGGTGGCGCCTCTTGCAGCCAACCTTGAAGGCCCTGGGGGCAATACCCTAGTCCGTCATCGCCAGCGGCTCCCTCCTCTGTTCTCCGATCTTCGGGGCCGAGTTTGGCGGCTTCTGAGCTTCCCCCCTGAAGGCCAAGGCTCGCTGGGTCTTTCTGCATCCAGCCACTGGGTCTCCTGGGCGGGTTCCAGGATCCACTGCATATTTCAGGAGCCTTTCTTTAGACTTTAGAGATACGGCGCAGAAACAGGCCCTTCAGCCCACCGAGTCTGTGCCGACCAGCGATCACCGGTACACCAGCACTATCCCATATACTGGGGACAATTTACAATTTTATAGAAGCCAATTATCCTACAAACCTGTATATCTTTGGAGTGCAGGAGGAAACCAGAGCAGCTGGTGAAAACCCACGCTATCACAGGGAGAACTTACAAACTCCATACAGACAGCACCCGTAATCTGGTTCGAACCTGGGTCCCTGGCACTGTAAAACGGCAACTCTACCGCTGCACCACTGTGCCACCCTAAATTATATTCCGCACTCTGTTTCTCCTTCTCTATTGTACTATCTCATATTACTTGCCTGGATACCAAGCAAAACAGAGTTATTTGCTATATCTTGGTACCTGTGATGATTACCAATTACCAATGCCAACAGAATCTCGATCAATTGGGAAATTGGACCAAGGATTGTCAGATGGAATTTAACTTGGATGAGTGCAACGTGTTGCGTTTGTTAAGTTAAACCAGGGCAGGACTTATTCAATGAATACCTGTCCCTTTACCTCCCCCCTCAACTCCATCCAAGGACCTAAACAGTCTCTCCAGGTGAGACAGAGGTTCACCTGCACCTCCTCCAACCTCATCTATTGCATCCGCTGCTCCAGATGTCAACTTATTTACATCGGCAAAACCAAGCGCAGGCTTGGCGATCGCTTCGCTCAACACCTGCGCTCGGTCCGCGTTGGCCAAACTGGTCTCCCGGTGGCCGAGCACTTCAACTCCCCCTCCCATTCCCAGTCTGACCTTTCTGTCATGGGCCTCCTCCAGTGCCATAGTGAGGCCCACCGGAAATTGGAGGAACAGCACCTCATATTTCGCCTGGGCAGCTTGCAGCCCAGTGGTATGAACATCGACTTCTCCCACTTTAGATAGTTCCTCTGTCCCTCTCTTCCCCTCCCCCTTTCCCAGATCTCCCTCTATCTTCCTGTCTCCACCTATATCCTTCCTTTGTCCCGCCCCCCTGACATCAGTCTGAAGAAGGGTCTCGACCCGAAACGTCACCCATTCCTTCTCTCCTGGAATGCTGCCTGACCTGCTGAGTTACTCCAGCATTTTGTGAATAAATACCTTCAATGAATCGCAGGGCTCAGGAAAGTGTTGTATAACTGGGATACGTGATATACAAGGACATAGTTTGCTGAAAGTGTAAACCCAGGTGATAAAGAAGGCATTTGGCACTTTTGCCTTCATTGGGCAGGGCATTGAGTACAAGGGTTGGGATATCATGTTATAAGTGTACAAGACATTGATGCGACCGCATTTGCAACAATGGGTGCAGTTTTGATTATCAGGCGATAGGAAGCATGTCATTAAACGTGAAAGGGTACAGAAAAGATTTGCAAGGATCACCGATTTTAATTAATTTGTATACATTATATAGAGCAGTAAATATTGTAGCGTGCAGAGATTAGAAAGGCATTATATTTTTAAAAGGTTTATTTTTGCATATTCATGTCAAGGAGATATAATTCACAAATGTTAAATTAGTTTATTAAGGCCAGGCAGTTTGCTGAGCAGTAATTATGAATGCCGTTAAAGACACACTTGTGCCTCGTTAAAAAACAAATGATTTTTGTTTTTTTAGTTAATTCAGTTCATAAATTCATAAACAGTTCAGTTCCAATACATTCCCAGACCATGATGGAAAGCTGACAGTGTGGGCGTTGGAGCAACACTGCATACTGACAGCACTGTGGGACTTCCATGTTGAACTGCACTTGCACCACCCACCCCAAACTCAAAGCTAAAGTGAAGGAATTCAAAGATAGACACAGAGTGCTGGAGTAACTCAGCTGGTCAGGCAGAATCTCTGGAGAAAATGGATAGGTGATGTCTCGGGTTGGGACCCTACTTCAGACTGATTGTAGTAGGGGGAGCGGAGAAAAAAAATCGAGAGAGAACAGGGGGCCAAACAAATCACGGTTGGCAATGGATGACCTCAAGAGAGGGGGTTCCCTGATAGGCAGATTGTTGGACAAAGGCTAAAGATAGAAGCAGGTGTGAGCCCGAAGGAAATACATAGTTGCAAATAGTGAAGCTTGTTGGGGGAATTTCGGTGGTAGGGGTGGGGGAAAACGGGTGCAAGTTCATGCAGGGTTCAGGGGAAGGGAGTAGGGGGGAAAGGTAAGGAGGGAAGAGTGTTGGGGATGAGAAATGGGATGGAGAAGGGAGGTGTTTCTAGAAGTTAGGGAGGTGTTTGTAAAGTTGTGGATGTTGTCCAGTCCATCGCACAGACCAGACTCCCTACCATGGACTCCATCTATATTTCACGCTGCCTCCGAAAAGCTGCCAAAATATCCAAAGACTTGTCCTACCTGCTCTTATCATATCATATCATATATATACAGCCGGAAACAGGCCTTTTCGGCCCTCCAAGTCCGTGCCGCCCAGCGATCCCTGCACATTAACACTATCCTACACCCACTAGGGACAATTTTTACCTTTACCCAGCCAATTAACCTACATACCTGTACATTTTGTGCTACTTGTCTTCCTTCTGCTCCAGGCTCCAGTCTGGCAGAAGGTACAGAAGCTTGAATGTGCGCACCACCAGACTCAGGAACAGCTTCTTTCCCTCTGTTTGGTTTCTGAACGGTCCTTCCATAAGCTAGGGCGCTGTCCGATTCACCTCTACCCCATTGCGGACACAGCCATTTGTCTCTGGAACTGATGCGCTACAATGCTGAGAACTATGTTCTGTACTCTGTGATTTCCCCTTTCTCTACCTATTGTACTTGAGTTTGAATTGAATGTATTTATGTATAGTATTAACTGATTTGATTGAATGGCATGCAAAGCAAAGCATTTCAATGTACCTCGGTAAACGTGACAATAATAAACCTAAATCTAAACCCACATTGAAAGCCGTTAATGGAAGAGTTCCAAATTTTTGTCATATCTTGTATGCAGAATTGTTTCCTAGTTTCACTGCTGAAACCCAGGTTCTGGGACAGGAACAGCTACTTTCCTGCAACCATTGGAGGGGAGACCTGCTGGAAGTATATAACATTATGAGAGGTACAGGCTAGAGGACATAGATTTAAGGTGAGACGGGCAAAGTTTTAAGAAGATGTATGAAGGTAAGTTTTTTTACATGGAGGTTGATGCTTGCCTGGGACATGCTGCCATGAGTGGTGCATGAGGCAGTTTTGATAGTGGTGTTTAGGACACTTTTAGACTGGCACATGGATATGCAGGGAATGGAGGGATATAGATTATATGGTCATATAAGAGTTGGTCTTGGTACAGACATTGTGGGCCAAAGGGCTTGTTCTTGTGCTGTAGTGTTGAATGTTCAATGTTCTATTATCTGTGCGTATTGCATTAATGTGCCTGTTAAGCTGTATGCAGCAAGTAAGATTTTCATTGTTCCGTTGTCAGTACATATGACAATTAAACACTCTTGACTAGAGGATCCTGGTGAGATTCAGAGTGCAAGCTATCCATCAAAGCGGCAATGTTCTGGTTCACAGAGCTGGCCCTGGGCCTGACGTGAATGGGAAGTGGCAGATGGGTGAAGTGTAATCTTTGTTGAATGTCACGACTGACGTGCGTTGACCAGAGCTGTCACTAATAGGTGAGGCCGTTCACATTTGCTCAACGTCTCTCTTGATTATGGTCTAAATCGAGCAGGAGATGCCAAAGCTGAGATGACACATACAGATTACATTGGAGATTCCTCTTTAAATTGTTATAACAAGGAATCTAGATTCTTCAAGCAAAATTTTAACTAAATTCTTTTGGGCCAAGTGATGACCAATGCAAATGCTGTTGTTGATAAAACTTAGCTGAATATAAATGTAAATCAATATTTTGCCCATTGCTGCCATGTTATGTAACATGAAACCTCACATTACTTAGGCCTCATCAGACAGATTTTCCCCAGCCATTTCAGTTCGTTAAGTGTGTTCCGCTACTCAATTAGATCATGTTCGATCTGTGTCTCAACTCCGTTTACTCACTTTTATTTTATAAATACTTTTGTCCACTAAAATGGTCTACAATTTTCAGTTTAGGCTAGAATCAACATCCCAACTCTACTCCAGTTATAGACACAAAATGCTGGAATAACTCAGAGGGTCAGGCATCATCTCTGGAGAAAAGGAATAGGTGAGGTTTCGGGTCAAGACCCTTTTCCAGACCCAAAACGTCACCCGTCTCAACCCAAAGCGTCACCTATTCCTTTTCTCCAGAGATGCTGCCTGACCCGCTGAGTTACTCCAGCATTTTGTGTCTATCTTTGGTGTAAACCAGAATCTGCAGTTCCTTCCTACACATTTGTCTGTTCCAATTATAATAGGAACCAGAGGGTGGTGGGTATATGGAACAAACGTTCTAGAGGAGGTGGTTGAGCCAGGTACTATGACAACATTTAAAAGGCATTTGGAATGGCACAAGGATAGGAAAGGTTTTTGAAGGATATGGGCCAAACGCAAGCAGATGAGACAAGGGTCAATTGGCATGTTGGTCAGCATGGACAAGTTGGGCTGAAGGGCCTGTTTTCATGTTATATAATACAGTAAATCAGTCGATAGACACAAAATGCTGGAGTAACTCAGCGGGACAGGCAGCATTTCTGGAAAGAAGGAATAGATGATGTTTCGGGTCGAGACTGGTAAAGACTGATGATGGGTCTCGACCCGAAACATACCCATTCCTTCTCTCCAGAAATGCTACCTGTCCCGCTGAGTTACTCCAGCATTTTGCGTCTACCTTCAATTTAAACCAGCATCTGCAGTTCTTTCCCACACAGTGAATCAGTCATGGTGAATCTACTGAACCCTGGGCTGAAGACTGCTTGAACCTCAAGCCATCCCAAACTCGCAATGAATGACATGACAGTTAAAAAAAACACAGTCTGTCACATGAATAAAAAGCAGGGACAAATATGAGCTAGCCCATTACCACAACTGAAGAAGGGTCCCGATCAGAAGCATCGCCTACCCATGGTCTCCATTGATGCTGCCTGAACCGCTGAGTTACTCCAGCACTTTGTGTCTTTTTAATTACCGCACAATCCGTTTACTCTCAACCATCAGCAAAATGAAGGAAGCTGTCATAGACAGTGCCATCCAGCAGCATCCAGAGTCAGAGTCGTCCTGCACGGAAATAGGCCCTTCGGCCCAACGCGCATGTTGACCAAGATGGCCCATCTACACCAATTCCACATTCCTGCATTTGGTCCATATCCCTCTAAACCTTTTGTGTCCCGGTACCTGTCCAAATGTACTTTAAATGTTGCCATAGTACCTGGCTCGACTACCTCCTCTAGCAGCTCATTCCATGTACCCATCATCCTCGGAGTGAAAACGTTACATCTCGGGTTCCTCTTAAATGTTGCCCCTATCACCTCAAACCTATATCCTCTGGTTCTAGATTCCTTAACTTTGGGTAAAATACTCTGTGCATTCACACTATCTATTCCAGATCTTATTAACTCCGGATCCATGCACCAATAGATAGAACACTGTGGATGGCTCGATTGTAATGCTGTATAGTCTTACTGCTGACTGGTTAGCTCGTAACAAAAGCTTTTCCTAGTACCTCAGTTCACGTGACAATAAACTATTCAATGATTCAATGATTCACATTGGTCGGCATGGGCAAGTTGGGCCGAAAGGCATGTGTCCATGGTGTTTCACTCAATGTCTCTATGACTCTATGAGCCTTTATGACTGTGATACTAAACAATTTTCCTTCCACGATAACGTCAGCAGTTGGAATGTTCACTAATCGTCAATTCCATTTGCAACCCATCAGTGACATTCTTGCAAGCAGACCTTAAAAGACCTTTGGACAGGTACACGGACAGGAAAGTTTTTGAGGGATATGGGCCAAACAGGGGTAAATGAGACTAGCTAAGGTGAAGTATCTTGGTCGGCATGGACGATTTGGGCTGAAGGGCCTGTTTCCCTGCTGTATGACTCCATGATTCTACGTTGCGGTTTTTGGAATGGCATTCAATGGCATTATATCAGAAGTCCCCACCATCAATGTGTTAGGGTCATTGACTGGACAACACCAGTCAGATCATATTTCGTGGAAAGGAACCGCAGATACTGGTTTATACCGAAGGTAGACACAAAATGCTGGAGTAACTCAGTGGGTCAGGCAACATCTCTGGAGAAAAAGGATGGGTCAGGTTTCAAGTCTGAACCCTTCTTCAGTCTCATTTCATCGATGGTGTGTATGCCTACTTTGAAGAAGTTCTCCTGAAGAAGAGTCCCAATCCATAACGTCACCATTCCAGGTTCTTCAGGGATGCTGCCTGACCTGCTGAGTTACTCCAGCACTTTGTGCCTTTTCTTGGTAAACCAGAATCTGCAGTCCCTTATTATTGCATCCCTCTGTGTCCAGCTCACAATATGCCTAGTTGGTCTGAAGGAGAATATAGCAGCCAACGCCATCAAGGCAAGGTCTCGCCAACAGCAGTGTGATAACCTCCAATCAATCTGTTTTTGCTGGCCTTGATTCAGGAAACAATGTCGACCGGACTCTGAAAGAACCTTGACTGTTTTATATAGATTCAATCTGTTTAGCTGCACTCCCCTAGCTGAAATAGTTGGCACAAGACCAAGAGGGGACAGGGAGAGAATTATTTTTATGCAGCGAGTTACTGTGGTCAGGAAGGGCCCGATACTTGCAGAGGACAGGATAATAAAGTAAAGAGGGAAAATGCACTGGGCCATGGACAAGTGCATGAGATTCGGAGGGAAGCATAAACTGCCAACCTCCAGCTTGCTAGCTTTTGTTTCCTTTTCAGGTTGTCCAATTTTTTAAGGCGCTTTATAAACGGAGGTTGTTGTTTTACACGCGATCACAATCTGGTGGCACTGTGGGACAGGACGTAGTCAGGGATGCACAAAGATGGACCAAGATATCAGGGGCACTGGCACATTGCCACTGCTCCCATCAGAATCCCACCAAAATAACTTTGTAACAAGTAGGTGATCTGCTCCAAATGTACCTGAAGAGTTGTACCATTTCTTAACTGTTCCCCAGCTAAAAAAAAGTCACATTCTAACAATCGGGAAGGAATGTCCAATTATCCCCGTCCCTGGGACAACTTCAAACCGATAGTCTTTTGCTGCTGGTTCCACAGCAACAGAGATAGTCTTCATCAAACCCCTTCACCAGAAATAATCTAATAAGATTCCACATTAGAGACTGCAGGTAAAATTAAAAGGCGGTGGAACTGAAGGCACATTAATCAGCTGGTTAGGAGATGAGCGAGACAGCAGATAATAGAGAGTAGGCAGACAGGAGACGTAGTCAAATTGGAAGTAAATGTCGAGTGGTCTTCCACAATGAACAGTGCTGGACACTGCAAATGTTCACGACATTAATGACTCAGCTGCCACCGCACAGCCATATATTGAGTCTGACAACGACATGGAAACCAGTTAATGTCCCAGTAACTAGGGTGTAAAATTGCAAAGTGGCATTGATACATTAAGAGAACGGAAGAACAGTGCCCAGTGGACTGTGTGTGCTCACTGGGAGGTAATCCACATCAGAGCAAAGACCAAAAAGATCTACGGTTTATCCACATGGTTTGCAGTGTTCAGCAGCAAGAGATTGACGACAACGGAATTAATCATTGGCAGAGCGATGAATTGTTGGTGGGCAGAGGAACAAAACGAGCTGAGAATTATTTGAGAAACAAAGAAATAGATTTAAAGAAAGAGAAATAAACACCCCCCCCCCCCCCCCCCTCCTCACCTGTGTCTACCCATTATCTGTGTAGGAAGAAACTGCAGATGCTTGTTTATACGGAAAATAGACACAAAGCGCTGGAGTAACTCAGCAGGTCAGGCAGCATATCTGGAGAAAAAGAATAGGTGACGTTTCAAGTCAAAACCTTTCTTCAAAGGTCTGCCATGCTTCGTCCTACCCCTCCCCTTTTCCAACTCCCTCTCCCCCTACAATCAGTCTGAAGAAGGGTCCCGACACGAAACATCACCTATCCATGTTCTCCGGAGATGCTGCCTGACCTGCTGAGTTATTCCGGCATTCTGTGTCCATTTTGGTAAACCAGCATGTGCACTGCCTTGTTTCCATAGATTAATGGAAAGTCTGGAAGTGCTAATGGAAAGAGGAACTAAATAGATTGATCTCTCCCTTGTGTGTACCTCGATAGTGGACCCTAGAGTCAGTGGGACACCAATGTGCCACTCCCTCACTGGAATGGAATAAGCTGGTTGTAAATTCGGATTCTTTAACCTGGGCAGTAGCTGCTCAGAGAATTCTCTTGCTTCCGTGTCAGAAGATTGTGGGTTACAGTGACTGTGCTGCAGGGAGTTGAACACAAAGATCTCCACTGTGCACAAATCTGTTTAGCTTGGCGTGCAAGAAAAAACACACAAAGTGCTGGCGTAACTCAACCTGTCAGGCAGCATCTCTGGTGAAAAAGGATAGGTGACGTTTCAGGTCGGGAACCTTCTTCAGACTGACTGTAATGGGGGAGAGAAAGTTGAAAGAGGTGTTGGGACCAAGCCTGGCAAGTGATAGGTGGTGACAGTCGTGGAGAGATTTTGATAGACAGATGGCTGGACAAAGGTTAGAGATGAAAACATAGAGGGCCTGCGACAAAGATAAGGAGAGAAAAGGCATGAAACATGAAGCCAGAGGAAGGAATGGGAGGAATGGGAAAAGGGAGAAATGGGTGCACATCCGTCTCACTCATCACCTTCTGTCTTTTCATCTCAGGCCTTTGCTCAACTATGTACCTATCAAACCCCCCTCACCTGTATCCACCTATCACTTACAGCATCATAGTGTTCTAGTTACAGTGAAAGTGTGGATTACAAAAAAAAAGTGCCACATCCACAATGAGGTAGATTGGAAGATCTGAACTATAACCTAAATTATATGAGGACCATTCAGTAGTCTGATAACTGCGGGGAGGATGGTGTTCTTGAATCTGGTGATTGTGAGTGCTTGGAATGTGTTGCTGGCAGTGGTGGTGGAGGCAGATACGATAGTGGCCTTTAGGAGATCTTTGGATAGACACATGGATACGCAGGGAATGGAGGGATATGGATTATGTGCAGGAAGGTAAGAGGTGGTTTTGGCATCATGTTCGGCCGAAGAGCCTGTTACTGTGCTGTACTGAACTGTTCTATGTTCAACACTCACAGTAAATCTGATGCACTCTGAATCTACAGGAATAAATTCAATCAGCATGCACTATGGACCTGAAAGGCTCATGAAATAAAACTGAATGATAAGTTCCAAGCAGGTGAGGAATGTTCCCAATCTTTCTCCATGAATAAAATGAAGAAGTAAGGCATCTTGTGACAACGTACACCAACATTTTCTATTCTTGTTTCTCCTGTAAAACGATATGCCTGGTAACAGTTACTAAACATAAAACGATATTTAAAAATAAGCATATCACCTTTGTCTGTGAAAATATTTCTCCGTGTAATGTGACGATTGCTTCGGGCATTTCTAGCATAAGGATGGAAACAATGTTAATTAAATGACCTTGGCACACAAGATGGTTCCCTGACCTCATTCTCCAGTGCTGATGGTCGTCCTCTTTCCTGGGAGGAGTGAAAACCAAAGGATATCACTGATCCAATGCAGGAACAAGGAACTGCAGATGCAGGTTTGCAAATGAAGACACAAAGTGCTGGAGTAACGCAGCGGGTCAGGAAGCAACCCTGGGTAGGTGACGTTTCAGGTCGGGACCTTTCTTCAGACTGATTATAGAAGGGGGGAAGAGAGGAGGTGGCAAGACAAAGCTAGAAGAGGGGAGGGGAAAGACAAATCCTGGAGGGTAATAGGTGAACACAGGTGAGGAGGGTTTGATAACTGTTGTTTTCAGACTACTGAACGGTCCTTATATAATTTAGGGTGCAGTCCCAATCTTCCATCCTACCTCATTGCAATATGGCACTTTCTTTGGTAATCTGCACTTCCACTGTAACTAGAACATTATAATGCTGTAATGAGCATGCTTGGGCATGGAGCATGGATGATTTTGGATGAAGGGTATGTTTCCATGCTGTGTGTCTGCATGACATTAAATGCACGGGTACACAAAGAATGTGCTTCATCAGCCTATATCCACTGTTTCAGTTGTGACGACTCGGGACACGAACTTGCAACATCTCGTCAATCCTCAGAATCTGACTTGTTTCAATATCATGTTTCTAAATTCCAATGAGTAAAGGGACAATTAGGTCAATTAATTATATGAAGTATAATGCCCAACGCTGGCAATCATTCAACCCATCACCGCGCTGGCTGGATAAGAGAGAGAGTGTGTGGCTGTCAGTTAATCCATTGACTCGCATGAATCTTCTAGAGTTGATTGATAGGCAGTTTAGTCTAGCATCAATGAGGATGTCAACAAATAGGTAGAGACAGGCCTGACACATTCATGCGATTCGTTGAATAGGCAATCCAAACAGATACCAAAGGGGCTCCATATATAATTCCAGTGTTTTTACATCTCAATTACTGAAATCCTTCCATCCTCAAAATCATAATCATCAGAAACAGGACAGCTCTTTAAAAATATAGATGCAATTTTTCATTGGAAAATATTGGTGAAGTCTGTTCCACCCGGCAAAGATCAGAGTGATCAGGGACGAGAGATTCCTGAACGGCAAAGCGAGAGGCTGCTGAATTGTGTGGAAGCTTCAGAAGTGTGCGTGTGTGTGTGTGCGTGTGTGTGTGTGTGAGTATGTATGTGTGTGTGTGTATGTGTGTGTGTGTGTGTGTGTGTGTGTGTGTGTGTGTGTGTGTGTGTGTGTGTGTGTGTGTGTGTGTGCGCGTGTGCGTGTATGTGTGTGTGTACGTGTGTGTGCAGGTATGTGCGTGTATTAAAATGTGTGTGTGTATGCACGTGTCTGTGTGCATGCATGTCTGTGTACGTATGTGTGTGTGTGTGTGTGTGTGTGTGTGTGTGTGTGTGTGCTTCCGTGTGTGTGTGTGTGTGTTTGTGTGTCTGTGTGCGTGTGTTTGTGTGCACATGTCAGTATATGTGAATGCAAAGAATCTAGAACTGGGACCACTGTCACCGGATAAGAGGCAAGCCATTCAGGACTCAGATACATAGACATAGAACAGACCTGCACAGGAACAGGCCCTAGGGCCCACAATGTCATGTGCCGAACATGATGCCAAGATAAACTAATCCCATCTGCCTACTTGTGATCCATATCCCTCCATCCCCTGCATATCTATGTGCCTATCTAAAAGCCTCTTAAACATCACTGAAGCATGGTTTGTTTTAGAGCACAGAAGGTGAATTTAAAGATAGACAATAGACAATAGGTACAGGAGTAGGCCATTTGGCCCTTCGAGCCAGCACCGCCATTCAATGTGATCATGGCTGATTATTCACAATCAGTATCCCGTTGCTGCCTTCTCCCCATACCCCCTGACTCCGCTATCCTTAAGAGCTCTATCTAGCTCTCTCTAGAATAGAAGAGTAGACACAAGATAGAAGAGTAGACACAAGGAACTGCAAATGTGGTTTACAAAATAAAACCCAAAGTGCTGGAGTAATTCAATGGGTCAGGCAGCATCTGTGGAGAACATGGATAGGTGAGATTTCGGGTTAGGGCCTTTCTTCAGACATCAAAGAAATGCTGTCAAAGTCACATTATTGAGAAAGGGCATGGATCTTTAAGAAACATCGGATGCAGGGGAATGAAGGGGGGGGGGGGGGAGGGCAGTGGAAACTGATTCAACAGCATTCAGGTAAATATTAGAAAAGGAGGTTTAGTTTAGTTTATTGTCATGTGTACCGAGGTACAGTGAAAAACATTTTGTTGCATGCTAACCATCAATGGTAAGTCTGTACATGATTACAATCAAGCCATCTACAATGTATAGATACAGAATAAACGAAATAATGTTTAGTGCAAGATAAAGTCAAGTAAAATCCAATTAGTGATTGTCCAAGAGTCTCCAATGAGGTAGATGGGAGGTCAGAACTGCTCTCTAGTTTGTGATTAGTGAGAGGATGGTTCAGTTGCCTGGGCAGAAACGGTCCCTGAATCTGGAGGTGTGCGTTTTCACACTTCTGTACCTCTTGCCTGATGGAAGAGGGGAGAAGAGGGAGTGACCGGGATGAGACTTGTCATTGATTATGCTGGTGGCCTTGCCAAGGCAGTGTTTGGAGCAGATGGGACTGATCAGAGAGCTTCATCACTGAGTTCGCTCAGGCAGGAAAGGAACATCATCTCCTGTGCCATCAATCCGTGCTGCTAAAAGTATTGGATGGCGCTGAACTATTTTAGTTGTGCTGTTAACCCAGTTAGGAAGTCAGTGTTAAAATAGCCGATCAGGAAATGCTATCACCCGCATTTTATTTCCCTCAGAGGCGCTAATACTGCAATTATTGACACCTTTTTTAAAAAAAGATCTTGGGGACTGACATTAATTTTAATTAGGGCCACAGTGAATGAGGTGCTCTGGACCATTCTGGCCACAGTATGTTGCCGTGTAATTTGGACTCGAATGCCCTTGGTTATGATCTAGTTGTTTTGGGTTATTGCAGCTGTGGCTGAAGGATAACTAACGTCTCTGGAAGAATTTAATAAAACAACATTGAAGGTGGCACAGCAGTAGATTTGCTGCCTTACAGCGCCAGACACCCGGGTTTAATCCTGACTGCGTGTGCTGTCTGTACGGAGTTTGTACGTTCTCCCTGTGACCGCATGGGTTTTAGGACCGAGATGAGAAAACATTTCTTCACACAGAGAGTGGTGAGTCTGTGGAATTCTCTGCCACAGAAGGTAGTTGAGGCCAGTTCATTGGCTATATTTAAGAGGGAGTTCGATGTGGCCCTTGTGGCTAAAGGGATCAGGGGGTATGGAGAGAAGGCAGGTACAGGTTACTGAGCTGGATGATCAGCCATGATCATATTGAATGGCGGTGCAGGCTCGAAGGGCCGAATGGCCTACTCCTGCACCTATTTTCTATGTTTCTATGTTTCTCCAGAAGCTCTGGTTTTCTCCCTCACTCCAAAGACGTACAGGTTTGTAGGTTAATTGGCTTCGGTAATTCGGTGATTGTAAAATTGTCCCGAGTGTGTAGGATAGTGCGAGTGTACATGGTGATTGCTGGTTGGTGTGGACTCGGTGGGCTAAAGGTTCTGCTTCCGTGCTGTATCTCTAAACTAAACACAAATTGTGCATGGGCTCAGACCTTATCATGGCAAGCATCTCTATAACAACAACGTTACATTTATAAAGCATCTAAGAGAATGTAATAAGTAGTTATTCTCTTCGGGGTACCGACATAGAGCATGGAAGAGTACAGCACAGGAACAGGCCCTATGGCCCACAATATCTGTGCCGAACATGATGCCAAAAAAAACCCAATCTCATCTGCCTGCACATGTTTCTCCATTCCCTGTATATCATAAGATCATAAGAAACTGGAGCAGAATTAGGCCATTCGGTTCAGAAAGTCTGCACCGTCATTCGATCATGGCTAATCAATTTTTCCCTCTCAACCCCATTCTCTTACCTTCTCCCCTTAATCTTTGACACCGTTACTAATCAAGAACCACTTCCACTTCCACTATCCACATGTCTATCCAAAAGCCTCTTAAAAACGACTTTCCTATCTACATCCATCACTGTTCCGGGCAGTGCATTCCAATGCCTGTGCAGATTGTGGCAGATTCCAGTCGTAGCTTCCTGGGTCTAAAGGCTGATTATGACAACAGTGAGGGTGACCTGTCCAAAAAGTCACATCTGTCACCATAGTCACATCAGTGGGGTCATTTAAGTTACTTGGAACCATCATCTCTAGGGACCTTAAATGGGGGGGGTCACCATCGACTCCACAGTCAAAAAGGCCCAACAGAGGATGTACTTCCTGCGGCAACTGAAGAAACACAATCTGTCACAGGCAATGATGGTCCAATTCTACACTGCTATCATTGAGTCCGTCCTCACCTTCTCCATCATGGTCTGGTTTGGCTCAGCCACCAAGCACGACATCCGGAGGCTGCAACGGATCGTTCGTACAGCTGAGAAGGTTGTTGGCTGCAACCTCCCCCCCCATTGATGAACTGTACACTACAAGGGCCAGGAAGTGAGTGGGCAAGATCATCTTTGACTCTTCTTTGAAGCACTTCCCTCTGGAAGGCGACTCCGGACTGTCAAAGCAGCCACAGCCAGACATAAAAACAGCTTTTTTTCCACGAGTGATAGTTCTACTCAATAACCAAAGTCTGTAGTCTCTTTTTTGTTTTTTTCTGGTTTATTTTCACCCACATGTTTAGACCTTAATGTTGTATCCTTATTGTTTTGATGTGGTTATGCTTTATTCTTAATTGTTAACTGTATGTTTGTGTTGTCATTTGTGAGCGGAGCACCAAGGCACATTCCTTGTATATGCATACTTGGCCAATAAACTTATTCATTCATTCATTCATTCATTCATTCATTCATCCATTCATTCAAAAGTCTTGATACCCAGACTATCAAAGCTGTAAATAAAATTACATGACTCTACTTTGTAATAATCCTTCTAGAGCAATACGATGTATTTTTCATTTCCCAGGCACTCTCCCCATTAGATATCTTCAAACATTCATGCACGGAAATTAAATTCCACATATCAGATTAATATTTCAGGAATAAGTTATTTCTGAGAGTAATTATGTCAGAATATGTCATTAAGGTCCCATTTAGATGTTATATAATTACGGGTAAAATTTTCCATATACTTGATAATGGGACTGGTTCAGAAAAAACTTTCAATTCCCATCAGCTCGAATACTTTCTGATGTCTTGAGCTGATGGGAATTTTAAGTGTGCGAAGCCACCCTTCTTTAGTCAGAAGGTAGTGAATCTGTGGAATTCATTGCCATTGACGGCTGTGGAGGCCAAGTCAATGGCTATTTTTAAGGTGGAGATTGACATTCTTGATTAGTAAGGGTGTCAGGGGTTATGGGGAGAAGGCAGGAGAATGGGGTGGAGAGTGAAAGATAGGTCAACCATAATTGAATGACTCGATGGGCCAAATGGTCTACTTCTGCTCCTGTAGCTTTTCAACTTATGATCGTATAAGCAACCGTGGATCACTGGCTGCAAGATTCAGATTGTTGTAAGACCTACACAGGCTCAAAGATCCCAAGGTCCCCGCGGACATATCAGTAATGACAGCTCCGTTCTGTGGTATCAGCTGAGATACAGTGCCGGGATGTGATAATGTGGATGGAATAGGTTACGGGGGAAACTTGTGGGAGAATGGGGCCATTCGGTGAGCGGCACAACCTCAGTGGGCCGAGCGGCCTCCTTCTATGTTGGAAAGAAATATGGAAACATGTGGATCACAAGTGAATGTACAGTTGTATGTATAATACATTTTGCTTTCTCTCTCTCTCTCTCTCTCTCTCTCTCTCTCTCTCTCTCTCTCTCTCTCTCTCTCTCTCTCTCTCTCTCTCTCTCTCTCTCTCTCTCTCTCTCTCTCTCTCTCTCTCTCTCTCTCTCACACACACACATACATGCACTCTTGTGCAGACACTCAC
Organism: Rhinoraja longicauda; assembly: GCF_053455715.1. Taxonomy (NCBI): domain Eukaryota; kingdom Metazoa; phylum Chordata; class Chondrichthyes; order Rajiformes; family Arhynchobatidae; genus Rhinoraja; species Rhinoraja longicauda. The sequence continues at coordinate 16,249,666 of NC_135967.1, read as the reverse complement.
ACACACATGCAGATGCACATATGTACACACATACTCAGACACAGTCAAACATATACATGCACTTGCATGTTGCACACTTAGCACATGCATGCACACACATGCATAAACACACACATAAACATATATATGTAGATGGATACATGCACACAAATGTATACACATACACACACACACTCACTTATACTCAGAGACACTGACACATGCACACATATGCACTCATACATATGCACACACACACTTGCGCACAGACACACACATATACGCACAGACATACACACACACACACACACACACACACACACACACACACACACACACACACACACACACACACATACACACACACACACACACACACATAAACACACAAACACACACACACACAAAATTCCTTTGTGGAGAGATGGTAAGGACAGAAAATCGGGAACAGAATTATGGCTCATCAAAGAGAAATGGAGAAAGGAGACAGAAGGGATGCAGGTCAGCTGAATATCTGACAAGGAAGCTTTTGTCATACATCAAGTTTGGCTCACAAATTAGATTGGGCCAAAGATGTTCTAGTGGCCAGAGATCCTAGGGTGACGGAGGAACTGAAGGAAATTCACATTAGGCGGGAAATGGTGTTGGGTAGACTGATGGGACTGAAGGTTGATAAATCCCCGGGGCCTGATGGTCTGCATCCCAGGTTACTTAAGGAAGTGGCTGTAGAAATTGTGGACGCATTGGTGATCATTTTCCAATGTTCTATAGATTCAGGATCAGTTCCTGTGGATTGGAGGGCAGCTAATGTCATCCCACTTTTTAAGAAAGGAGGGAGGGAGAAAACAGGAAATTATAGACCAGTTAGCCTGACATCGGTGGTGGGGAAGATGCTGGAGTCAATTATAAAATATAAAATTGCAGAACATTTGGATAGCAGTAACAGGATTGTTCCGAGTCAGCATGGATTTACAAAGGGGAAATCATGCTTGACTAATCTTCAGGAATTTTTTGAGGATGTAACTAGGAAAATGGACTAGGGAGAGCCAGTGGATGTAGTGTACCTGGACTTTCAGAAAGCCTTCGATAAGGTCCCACATAGGAGATTAGTGGGCAAAATTAGAGCACATGGTATTGGGGGTAGAGTACTGACATGGATAAAAAAATTGGTTGGCAGACCGGAAACAAAGAATAGGGATCAACCCCTTTCAGAATGGTAGGCGGTGACTAGTGGGGTACCGCAAGGCTCAGTGCTGAGACCGCAGCTATTTACAATATACATTAATGACTTAAATGAAGGGATTAATAGTAACATTAGCAAATTTGCAGATGACACAAAGCTGGGTGGCAGTGTGAAGTGTGAGGATGCTATGAGGATGCAGGGTGACTTGGACAGGTTGTGTGAGTGGGCAGATGCATGGCAGATGCAGTTTAATGTGGATAAATGTGAGGTTATCCAGTTTGATGGTAAAAACAGGAAGGCAGATTATTATCTGAATGGTATCAAGTTAGGAAAAGGGGAAGTACAACGAGATCTGGGTGTCCTAGTTCATCAGTCACTGAAAGTAAGCATGCAGGTACAGCAGGCAGTGAAGAAAGCTAATGGAATATTGGCCTTCATAACAAGAGGAGTTAAGTATAGGAGCAAAGAGGTCCTTCTTCAGTTGTACAGGGCCCTAGTGAGACCACACCTGGAGTATTGTGTGCAATTTTGGTCTCCAAATTTGACGAAGGTCATTCTTACTATTGAGGGAGTGCAGCGTAGGTTCACTAGGTTAATTCCCGGAATGGTAGGACTGTTGTATATTGAAAGACTGGAGCGACTGGGCTTGTATACTCTGGAATTTTGAAGGATGACAGGGAACCTTATTGAAACATATAAGATTATTAAGGGATTGGACTCGCTCGAGGCAGGAGACATGTTCCCAATGTTGGGGGAGTCCTGAACTAGGGGCCATGGTTTAAGAATAAGGGGTAGGCCATTTAGAACGGAGATGAGGAAAAACTTTTTCACTCAGAGAGTTGTGAAGCTGTGGAACTCTCTGAGTGAAAAAGGCAGTGCCTCAGAAGGCAGTGGAGGCCAATTCCCTGGATGCTTTCAAGAGAGAGTTAGATAGATCTCTTAATGATAGCGGTGTCAAGGGATTATGGGGAGAAGGCAGGAACGGGGTACTGATTGTGGATGATCAGCCATGACCACGGTGCTGGCTCGAAGGGCCGAATGAGGCCAATTTGCCACTCGTGATCATCTTTGCTTTGTATTTCAATGCAACCATACATCAGGTTAATCAAATGACGCTGTCTATTTCCGGTATTAATTATATTATACTTAGAATGACCAATATATCCTGAGCATGAAATAATGACAAGCAGGCAATTCCAAAGTCACGGAGAGAGACAATTAAAGCACAGACAGAGGTACAAAACAAAAATGGCAAACGTTTCACATTTTATTTAGTTTAGCAATATAGCGTGAAAATAGGCCCTTCAGTCCACCGAGTCTGCACCGACCAGCGATCCCCATATAATTGGAGGAACAGCACCTCATATTTCGCCTGGGCAGCTTGCAGCCCAGCGGTATGAACATTGACTTCGCCAACTTTAGATAGTTCCTCTGTCCCTTTCTTCCCCTCCCCCTTCCCAGATCTCCCACTGTCTTCCTGTCTCCACCTATATCCTGCCTTTGTCCCGTCCCCCGACATCAGTCTGAAGAAGGGCCTCGACAAGAAACGTCACCCATTCCTTCTCTCCTGAGATGCTGCCTGACCTGCTGAGTTACTCCAGCATTTTGTGAATAAATACCTTCGATTTGTAACAGCATCTGCAGTTATTTTCTTACACTACCCATATACTAGTTCTATCCGACAGGCTAGGGACAATTTACAGAAGCCAATTAACTGACAAATCTGCATGTCTTTGAAGGTGGGAGGAAACCAGAGTACCCGCAGAAATCCCATATGGTCACAGGGAGAACGTACAAACTCCACACAGACAGCACCCGTAGTCAGGATCGTTTCTGGGCCTCTGGCGCTGTGTGGCAGCAACTCTACCACTGCGCCACTGTGCTACTCTACAACAATCTACAACAATCTTCTGACTGGAATTATCAGATCATGTTAGTTCGCTCTTTCCAAACAGTTCCATACCAACCCACACTTCAAAGCCACAGCACAGGGCAGCAGTCTGAGCTATCCAGTCCCAGCCATCACTTACTAATGAAATTACCCCGACAGACATATTATCAGGAATGCTATTTAATGCAGATTTACTAGACATATGTGTTCACCTCTGTAACCTTCATTTCTAATTCTGCCAATTAATTAAGTCTGTTCAACAATTTAGAGCAAATTGCACTTTTCCTAATTTCTCTTTTGAGTACCACCTGATGTACTCATGTACGGTTTGATTTAAAGACACGAAGAAATGCAGATGCTGGAATCGAGTAAAACACAAAGGGCTGGAGGAACTCAAGGGGTCGGGCAGAATCTATGGAGAGAATAGACAGATGATGTTTCAGGACGGTATCCTTCTTCAGACTTTGAAGAAGGGTCCCAAACCAAAATGTAGAAACAAGAAACTGGGGAGATGCTGGCTTCCAAAGAAAGACTCAGAGTACTGGAGTAACTCAGCAGGTCAGAAAGCATCTCTGGAGAAAATTTTGAGTCAAGGCAGAAGTGACTGAAGATGGGTCCCAACCTGAAACATTACCTATCCATGTTCTCCAGGGGCGTTGCATGACCTGGTGAGTTACTGCAGCACTTTGCGCCTTTTTACCCAAACCCCAAATTTGCCTATTCATTCTCTCTACGGATGCTGCCTGACCCATTGAGTTACTCTGGCACTTACCATTTGTCTATGGCAGGCTTTGCCTGGGCAACATGCAGAACAAGGATTTTTACTGCATCTCAGTAGACATGATAATTATTAACAATAGTAGTACCAAAATAGTGTACTGCAGATGCTGGAACGCAATAACATCTGAAAGGTATCGACCTGATAGACCACCTCTGTTCCTCTCTCCACAGATGCTGCTTGATCTATTGAATATTTTCAGCACTTTCTGTGATATATTAGTTTTCCAGCCCCAGCACCTTGCTGTGTTTGGAGTATTGGAGTTCTTATACATTTTATTTTTCAATATTTATAGACCGCTAATAAAGTTATTATCTTATCGATCTCAGTAAAGGGAGATTAATTAGCTCTCTTGATATGTTTTACTTAACCCTGCAGGTACTGGCAATGTAAAGGTATAGTGTAAACTGTAGGTGATGGCACCAAAGGCATTTAGATACCACAGGTGATGAGTTCCATTTGACTGTCACATCATCTCAGATGAAAACAAAACAATAAGGGCGGCACAGTGGTGCAGCAGTAGAGTTGCTGCTTTACAGGGCCAGAAATCCAGGTTCGATCCTGACTGCGGGTGCTGTCTGCGCGGAGTTTGTACGCTCTCCCCATGACCATGTGAGTTTTCTCTGGGTGCTCCAGTTGCCGCCAACACTCCAAAGATGTACAGGTTTGCAGGTTAACTGGCTTCTGTAAATTGTAAATTGTCCCTTGTGCGTAGGATAGTGCTAGTGTGTGGGGTGATCACAGGTCGGCGGAGACTCGGTGGGTCGAAAGGCCTGTTTCCACGATTTATCTGTAAAGTCTAAAGTTTAAATGTGCAGATGCTGGAAATTTGAAATAACAACAAAAATTACTGGAAAGCTCAGCAGGTCAGGCAGCATCTGTGGGAAGAGTACGAAGCAACATTTCAGATCCAGAACTCTTCATCTGAACCATAATGCAGAGGATTGATTGTTGAGAAACAAACTGAGGGGATTAATTTCTGAGGTTTATCTCATGTAAACCAGGTCTACTTCACCAAGAATTGTTTTCAGTATTTAGCATTTTATCAAATAAACTTATAATCTGATTTTTTAACAATTGCACTGGCAGACACGAGAAATCTATGAAGGCCTGGAGGCAAATATTCCGCGAGGTTAAATGAAGACTTATTGAAAAATTACACAAATTGACCTTTTCATTGCTGAGAGGAAATAATTATTGTTAAAGTGGCTAATGTTGAGTAATCCATTGTTTAATAGTTCTGTTCCCAGAAATACCTCCAGCAAAACCATGTCCAATTATATCGGATTTTTAAAAATACAATTTAGTCCCAGTACAATATTTCACTTGAGTTTATCAAACAAGAGTGTATTAGAAGCAATAGCCAAACGGCTGAGAAGAGGACCTGGGCAGAGCAGTAGGAATGGTGTTTCCTCAGTACTGCCCTCCCACAGTGCGGCGCTCCCTCAGTATCCCACCTCCCACAGTGCGACACTCCCTCTGTGCTGCACTGTCAGCCTTGTATTCCAGAGCAAGATGTGAAACCATGACCCTGGGACTGAGGGTAGATTCACTGCCCACAGCCACCATGATGCTGAGAAGTACATTCTGCACTCTGTATATATCAGTTTGCTCTACCTATTGTACTTGAGTTTGGCTTGACTGTCATCATGTATGGTAGAGTATTTAAAACAAAGCTTTTCACTGCACCTCAGTACACGTGACAATAATAAAGGTTGCTCTGTAGTTAGCTGCAAACAATTCAAACATTTCAGCACATATTCCCATGGTGGGGTAGGTTGCACCGAGTGTCCGGGGGAGCGTTTATCCCTCCATCAACCTCGCTAACACAGATTTCTCAGCCATGAGCACACCGCTGTTGAGGAAGCAGGCAGGCATCAATTAGCTGATGAATCTCTGCATCACAACAGTGACGGCACTTCAATGGTAGTGCAACCTTTCTGTTAGAGAACATGTAACATACAGCACAGGAGCAGGCCCTTCAGCCCCTGACGTCTCTGTTGAACACTATTCCAAGGGCGGCACAGTGGTGCAGTGGTAGAGCTGTTGCCTTACAGCACCAGAGGCGGGTTCGATCCTGACTACGGGTACTGTCTGTCTGTATGTATGTATGTATGTATGTATGTATGTATGTATGTATGTATGTATGTATGTATGTATGTATGTATGGGAGTTTTTATGTCCCGCCTGTGACTGCGTGGGTTTTCCTTCTTCCGATATCTCAGAGGCAGAATGTCTCTCACTGCGCTGAGGGAAGGAGAGCTGTGGAATCGAATGGACGTAATACACTTTTAATCTCAATGTAGCTTATTGGTCAAAGTTCCGATGACCCCATCCCCTCTCCATAAATGAGTTACCCTAATGCACAAACGAAAAGGCTGATGGATGTTCATAGATTCATCGATTCTAATCCACCATTCATTCATGGCTGATCTATCTTTCCCTCTCAACCCCATTCTTCTGCCTTCTCCCCATTACCCCTGACACCTGTATTAATCAAGAATCTGTCAATCTCCACCTTAAAAATACCCAATAACAGCCTCCACAGGCATCTGTGGCCAAGAATTCCACAGATTCACCACCCTCTGACTGATGAAATTTCTCATCTCCTTTCTAAAAGGTACTCCCTTTTATTCGGAGGCTATGCCCTCTGGTCCTAGATTCTCCCACTAGTGGAAACATCCTCTCCAAATCCACTCTATCAAGGCCTTTCACTATTCAGTAAGTTTCAATGAGGTCCCTCCTCATCCTTCTAAACTCTAGCGAGTTCAGGCACAGAGCCGTCAAGTAATCATATGTTAACCCAATCATCCCCTGGATCTTTCTTGTAAACCTCCCCTGGACCCTTACATGTTTTAACAGTACCTCTCCTGGTCGCAGAATGTCCCAAGGCACTTCACAACTAATGGCATATCCCTGTGTGTTTTTGGAACAGCAGCAGTCGCTGGTAGTTTATTGACATGGACACTGAGAGACACTCTGCCTCAGAAATAATGGTTAGGTAACTAGGGTTATTCCCACAGCAAACAGACTGAAATATGACAAAGTGTACATTGGTTCCCGTTGGGCTCCGATGTTGGAGGTTCTACAAAACAAACTGCGCCATAACACAACTTTTAAACTTTAATAAGATTATTTCCTTTCAGGTAATCTATTATTGAGAACCTTTTTACAATTTCAAAGAAGAACTTCATGAATTATATCCACATTGAAAGATTGTCGTTTTCAATACACTGACTCAAGAGCCTGTGTGGCATTGAATTAATGAACAAAACAATTCAGAGCCTGCACAATAACCCTGCGGGCTCCACAGCTAACAAACACTGTAGACAGGGAACCACGTAGAAAGCAGAAAGTGAAATGGCTACCTAGTCCACCCAGACTGGACAGGTTGCTATTCAACATAAGGGAGGCAGATTGGCGCAGCACCAGAGACCAGACCTGGGTTCGATCCTGTGTACGGGTGCTATCTGTATGGAGTTTGTACATTCTCCTTGTGACTGCGTGGGTTTTCTCCAGGTGCTCCAGTTTCTTCCAACTTTGCAAAGACAGACAGGTTTGTAGGTTAATTGGCTTAGGTAAAAATTATAAATTGTCCCTTTTGTGCAGGTTAGTGCTAGTGTACGAGGGTCACTGGTCGACGTGGACTCGATGGGCCACAGGGCCTATTTCCATGCTGCATCTCCAAACTAAACTAAGCTAAACAAAACACACCTTAAAACTATGCCAACACATCTTTGGCAATGTCGGGAGTCACAAGAACTAATTGCAATCTGAACCCTACAAATAGACTGAGTCAGTGTGTCAGCAAAAGACACAAGGTGAGAAAATTCCAGGGAGAGGGTGTTCGTTACATGTGCACATGTGCAATAGGTAGTGCTGTTGTCTTATAGCTGTTGTCTTATGTTGCCCACAGACCCCTTGTTTGATCCTGACCGTCGGTGCTGTCTGTCTGGAATTTTCATGTTCTCCCTGTGACTGCATGGGTTTCCACCAGGTGCTTTGGTTGCCTTTAGCATAGAACATAGAACAGTATAGCACAGGAACAGGCCCTTAGGCCCAAAATGTCTGTGGCAGACATGATGCCAAGAAAAACGATTTTCTGTCTGCACATGATCTGTATCCCTACATTCCTTGCATATCTATGCGCCTATCTTAAAGCCTCTTAAACGACGTTATTGGATTTTCTCTCCACCACCATCTCTGGCAGCGCGTTCCAGGCACCCACCACCTAGTGAGTAAACAACTTGCCCCACACATCTCCTTTAAACTTTGCCCCTCTTACCTTAAAGCTATGCCCTCAAGTATTTAAAATTTCCATGCTGTGTAAAAGGTTCTGACTGTCTATCCTATCAATATCTCTCTCGTTCTCTCTCTCTAGAATCAGACTGTGATGGTTGTCCTTAAAAGACTGGCTGCGTGTGCAGTTGGTTTTCCCTTTGATAAGACGTATAAGACATTGGTGAGGCCACATTTAGAGTATTGTGTTCAATTATGCACACCATGTTAGGATATTGTCAAGCTGGAAAGGGTGCAGAGAAGATTTACAAGGATGTTGAGGGCCTGAGCTACAGGGAGAAGTTGGGCAGGCTAGTACTCTATTCCTTGGAGCGCACGAGGATTTGAGGGATGATCTTATAAAGGTGCACAAAATCACGAGAAGAATAGATCAAGTAAACGCACAGTGTCTCGCCTGGCGTTGGGAAATTGAGAACCATAGGTTTAATGTAAGGGCAAAAAGATTTAATAGGAAACTGAGTAACATTTTTACACAAAGGGTGGTGGGTGTATGGAATAAGCTGCCGGAGGAGGTAGTTGAGGCAGGTACAAACACAATGTTTAAGAAACATTTAGACAGGTACATGGATGGCAAAACACAGCAGGTGGACTAGTGGAGATGGGACATGTTGGGCGGCGTGGGCAAGTTAGGCTGAAGGGCCTGTTTCCATGCTGTATAAGTGTAAGTAAGCCAAGGAAACTAATACACAGCGCAGAGCTAGACTGGGTGGTTGCCAGGAATCTCGAGGAATGGAAGATTAATCACTTTAACACTGCCGCTTGCAAAGTGAGGAGGCACGTAAAAATCTGTGCATTTCTGTAACCTTGTCTGAACTATCGGTATGAAGCAGGGTCCTGATCCAAAACATGATCTCCAGGGATGTTGCCTGACCCGCTGAGTTCCTCCAGCACTTTGTCTTTCTTTTGTGAACCAGGATCTGCAGTTCCTTGTGTATTTATTTCACTACTCCACTGCAAAATCTCCTCAAGGTACGCCTACTTTGAAGAAGTTCTCCTCTTCTTTCCAACTGGAGTTCTATGAGACCCACTCTCGCTCCTCCCCCTTTGTGAATCAGTCTGAAGAAGGATCCTGCACGAAACCTATTCATCTTCTCCAGAGACGCTGCATGAACGGCGGAGTTACTCCAGCACTTTGAGTCTTTTTCCAACAATTTACTCGCTAGTTGTAATACTACACGTGCCTCAAAACACCAGTTCATGCATAATGGGAACTACCCAATCAGCTAGTAAAGAGCTTTTAATGACATATTGATTGGCTGTGGGATTGTAAAAATCAATATGTCGGCTGGATGGGATAGCTGGAGGCAGGCACCAATGATCCAGGAATATAGGGGCAGCGCAATGGCACAGCTGGTAGATCTGCTGCCTCATGCGCCGGAGACCTAGTTCGATCCTGACCTCGGGTGCTGTATGTGTGGACATTGCACGATCTTCCCGTTACTGCATGGGTTCCCTCTTGTGGCTCCGGTTTCATCTCACATCCCAAAGACGTGCAGGTTTGTAGGTTAATTGATCCTCTGCAAATTGCCCCTAGTGTGCAGGGAGTTCATAAGAAAGTGGGATGACATAGAACTAGTATGAATGGGTGATCGAAGGTCGGCATGGACTTCATGGGCCAAAGGGCCTGTTTCCATGCTGTATCTTTTCATCAATCAAGCAAAGCTGGATCTGGAGCCCCGGCTGTGTATGTTCCTTGCCCCATTCCTCCGGAATGATCGTACAATATCCACACAGACAGCACCCGAGGTCAGGATCGAACTCGGGTCTCCAGCGCACGAGGCAGCAACTCTACCAGCTGTGCTGTGCTGCCCCTATATTCCTGGACCCTTGGTGCCTGCCTCCAGCTATCCAGCTATTCTCTTGGAATGGAGCAGAAATTATTTTTCAATATTGCTGATAATGTGAATTTTAATGGAATCGCGTGCATTTGTGTTTCACATCTAACATTTGTCGAAGGCTCTGGCATTTTGCTGTTGCTAATTAAGACCATCGCACCATCAAAGTGCAGCTTTGGCTTTCACTGGGAGATGGCTTCATCTGCTCAACCTCTAATCATGCAGAGCTGTGCAAAACAGGAGCGTGTTAGACACTCACATCCCACACTGAATCCAGCAATGGTGTAACGGAGGCTCTGACAAGACGACAATGTCAATGCATAGCACCTAGTCCTCCAAGGCAGAAGGTCAGAGTAAAAGGCACAGAAACCAGACTCCATTAGCAAGTTCACAGTGGTGAACTGATGGAAGGCCGATCTGTATCCCATGGTGGGAATACCAAAGACAACAGTGCACACAGCTTTGGGTTCAGAGGAACAAGAGTGTAGATGTGCGGGGCAGGTTTTTTTTACACAGAGGGTGGTGGGTGCCTGGAACGTGCTGTCAGGGGGTGGAAGCAGATATGATCACAGGATTAAAGAGGCTATCAGATGGATATGCAGGGAATGGAGGGATATGGATCACGTGCAGGCAGAAGAGATCAGTTCAACTTGGTATCATGATCGGCACTGACACTGTGGACCAAAAGGCATGTTCCTGTGCTGTACTGTCCTATGTTGGAGATGCTACCTTTTGTATGAGATCTTAAACTAAGCCCTCATCATTTATGGACCGAGGCAGGGAGGTTCTTGTAATCTCAAGCAGGACAAAGCCTGGTATGGACTTCTTTCATCTCACACCTTCTGACTTTGTATCTCTGGCCTTGTCCAATCATCTGCCTATCTAACTCCCCCCCCCCTCCCCCCACCCCTTCACCTGTATCCACCTAATACCTGCCAGGCTTTGTCCTGCACCTCCTTTCTTCCAGTTTTCTCCACCACCTCCCTCCCCAACTATAATCAGTCAGAAGAAAGAACTGACCTGATATGTCACCTATCCATGTCCTCCAGGGGTATGGCGTGACCCTCTGAGTTACTCCAGCACTTTGTGTCCTTTTATGTAAGGCAGCATCTGCAGTTTCTTGTTTCTAAAAGCTTCACCACCTCTTCCTGTCATGCTGGATTAATTGTTGTGGAACTGAGGACTGTTCCATGCAGCCTCGTTGCACTCTGTCCTGAGTTTAGTAGGATCTACATGCACATCACCTATCCTCACAAGTTGCGTGTTTGGAGAGCACAGCTGCTAAATTAACAATAATGCTGCAGTTCTGTCCCATTAAACACAACCTTCCAAATAACCATCTTCATGAAGGCCTTATGACTCATTTTAACTTTCCAAACTACCTCAGTAATCTACGACCAAAATGTTATAGCTCTCCATATGAATCTGTTCAGATGGCCTTGCGAAGGATGACCTTACACATCAGTGGTGAACACGAGGTGTGTGGGGCACATCAGATCTGGTATGGAGAGGAGTACCGCTGACCGAAGGTTCCCATCCTGATCAACTGGACTAACGCAGGTCATTCCCATTTCTCCCCACTCTCGTCGGACAGAAGATACAGAAGCTTGAAAGCCCGCACCACCAGACTCAGGAACAGCTTCTTCCTCTATCATGCTTCTGAATGATCATTCCATGAGGTGGGGTACTGTCCGATTCACTTCTGCCCCATTGCGGATATTGGACTTTGTTTCTGGAACTGATGCACTACAATGGTGAGAACTATATTCTGCACTCTGCATCTTCCCCTTTGGTTTACCTATCGTTTAGTTTAACTTGATTGTATTCATGTATGATATTATCTAACTTGATTGGACAGCATGCAAAATAAAGCTGTACCACTGTTCCTCAGTACACATCGCAACCATAAATCTGAAGAAGGGTCCTCACCCGAAACGTCACCGATCCATGTTCTCCAGAGATGCTGCCTGGCCGCCGAGTTTCTATGGAAGCTGTGTCTATTTTTCTAAATCCCTTCAACCAGTTCTGCAGTATTGCTGCACCTTGCAGGGTGAAGGCACTTTCAGATGAGCTAAGATTTTTATTTAAGACAGAGCATATATTATTGAGATTTTTTTGGAGGTCTTAAAGAAGAGATGACAAACTGATCTCTCAGTGAGATTCAAGCAGCCCAGTGGTTTGATGTTCAAGAACTTGTCCCTGTGTCAAGAGGGCAATACCTAACCCTGAAGCAGTGTCACCAACAACAGACCAAGGTCTCAGTTGAGGCAGCATGGTACGGGGCTTGCTCTGCATGCTGAATGTTGCCTTTCATCAACTACAACTGGGAAGCCCTTAGGAACCTGAGGGGTAACCCTTTTATGCAAAGGATGGTGGGTATATGGAATGATCTGCTGGAGGAAGTAGTTGATGCAGGTACTTTCGCAATGTTTAAGAAGCGTTTAGATAGGTACATGGATGGGAAAGGTTTCGAGGGATATGGGCAAAACGTAGGCAGGTGGGACTGGTGTAGATGGAACATGTTGGTCGTCATGGGCATGTTGGGCCGAAGCACCTGTTTCCACGCTGTATGACTATAAGTCCCAGGCCAGCATTCAAAGCAGCTCTTTACTTCTCCTTTACTGAACAGAAGATTGGCTGGCTTCAGGAGAGAGTGGTTTATTGAGGAATGTGATAGGAATAAAAACACGGAACGAGAAATGGTGAAACCTGAAGATGCAACACGACACCAGACTGTCTGTGTGTCTGCACACATGGTCTGAATTGCATGTGCGTCTGTCAAACCTGATTGGGTCAGGGCTGAAGGTACAGCCTGACTCAGGCACAAGTAGTTTAAAGATGTTCGGACCTGAACGTTGGGCATCCCTTTCCATCTGGACCATCAGGTTATCTTCACCGAGCCGCTGATACATATCGCGAACAACGGGGCTCCCAGCACCGATCCCTGCAGAACTCCACTGGTCACAGGTTTCCAATGATCAACCCTCTCCGAGGGCTTGCCCAGCCTTCCTGAAGACCTATGTCGAGAATTGGACTCCCCCACCACTCCATACCCATCAGTCTCGACCAAAAACATCGCCTGTCCATACCCTCTACAGTTGCTGCCTGACCTGCTGAGTTATTCCAGCACTTTGTGTTTTGCTTTAGTTAACAGTAGTGGTTGGGGCAATGATTCAGAAGTTATGCAGTATGATATGTAGATATCCCTACATGTACATGTACATATACCATCTCCCTGAAAAACGTAAAAACCCATGCAAACCACCAATTATCTACTTTATGTTAAATTATATGAGCAATTAACTGTCATATATTTAAAATTATATAGTTAATAAATATTCATGGAGATTTATATACACACACGTTACCATACGTAGATTTGATCATTTTATTATTCCACTCAATAAAATGCTCCAGCCTACAAAATAAACTTTACACCTGTACACAGCGTTCATCCCATTTACAAAGAGTTCTCATATATTACTTCTCCAACTAAGCTTCAAATTCTCGAATCCTACATCCAAATTACAGTGTAGGAAGGAACTGCAGATGCTGGTTTAAACTGAAGATAGACACAAAATGCTGGAGTAACCCAGCGGGTCAGGCAGCATTTCTGGAGAAAGGAGCCCAACATTCCTTTTCTCCAGAGATGCTGTCTGATCCGCTGAGTTACTCCAGCAATTTGTGTCTATCCAAATTGTAGTTGTCACTTTAAAATTTGTTTACCCCTAAATACGGTGAATAATTTCAATGGTAACAGTTCTAAATGTATTTATTTCGAATAGGCTTGATTGCTATAATGGTCTTCTGACAGGCCCATCTAAAGGGGCTGTTCGCAAGTTGCAGCTCGTCCAAAACGCCACTGCTCGAGTCTTAATAAAAGCTAAAAAATGTGAACACATTACACTAATTCTCAGATCTCTACACTGGCTACCAGTCTGTCACAGAATCGAATTCAAAGTACTCTTAATTGTCTACAAATCACTTAATGGTCTTGGACCAAAATATGTATCAGACCTTCTCTCACCTTACATTCCAGCTAGATCCCTTAGGTCAGCTGGGACGTCTTTTAAACACTCCAAGAGTAAAAACAAAACACGGTGAAGCAGCTTTTAGTCACTCAGCTTTGTGTATCTGGAATAAACTCCCCGAAGAACTCAAACAGGCCCAAACTCTAAATATATTCAAAACTAGGCTTAAAACCTGCAGTGTCTATGACTAGCACTTTGATTCTTGCTACTCTATATATCTTACTTTTGGTCTATTCTTATTACTTTTTATATCTTATTACTTTTTAATCTCATTTTATTAATCTATCGTTCGCTCGTGTGTCAGACGACGTTAGCTCGCTGTTGGCTTCTGTCGTCTAACATGTTGACAGAATTGGTCACCCGACACATCACAGAGTGCATCGTGTTGTCTTTTCCGGGGGATCGCCACAAGGAGGCTTCTGTCATTATCCCCATTACTCTATTAATCTTAATTATAACTATTATTTATTTATCTTATTACTCTTATTATTTGTATTTTCCAACCTTTTCTCCTTGTTCTGTATTTTTTATGCTCTGTGTAAAGCACTTTGAATTGCCATTGCTGTATGCAATGTGCTATATAAATAAACTTGCCTTGCCTTGCCTTGCCTTGCCTAAATGTGCCACAGAATAATAACACTGCAGCAGTTGGAGCTGGAGTTGGTTTCAGAATGTGAACCAATGTCTTTCAACTATTTGGGCATGACACGGACTGTACCTTTAGTCCTGACACTTTCAGGTGTGACACATGCACATGCAACGCAGACCATGTATGCAGGCATGAATGCAACTCAGTGGGTCAGGTAGCACTACGGGTGCTGTCTGTACGGAGTTTGTACGTTCTCCCTGTGACCGCATAGGTTTTCTCCCGGTGCTCTGGTTTTCTCCCAAAATTCCAAAGATGTACAGCTTTGTGGGTTAATTGGCTTTGGTAAAATTGTAAATTGTCACTAGTGTGAAGGAGAGTGCTAGTTTCCGGGGTGATCGCTGATCGGCGTGGACTCAGTGGGCCAAAGGGCCTATTTCCACGCTGAATCTCTAAAGTCTAAATTCTAAAGTAAAGTCTAAAAGGTGGAGACGGTCGGGTTGCAAGCTACCCAAGCGGAATGTGAGGTGTAGTTCCTCCAGTTTGTGTGTGACCCCACTCTGTTCATAACGTTGGGCTGTAGGTGTGTGGGTGTTGGGCAGATGGGGGAAATGTGATGAGTCTGGATATGGGGGGGGGGGGGGGGGGTGGGGGGAAGGGGAACTGATGGAAAAATGAATAGAGGGAAAGAGGCCCTGGGGAAAATGATGGGAGGAGTGGGATTGGAGTGCAAGGGAAGTGGGAATGGAGCTCAGGGGGAGTGGGTTACCTGAAGTTGGAAGATTGAATGTACATGCTGTAGGATGGTAGTATAGCCAAGAGGATTAAAAAGTGCTGTTTTTCTAGTTTGCGTTTTGCCTAACTGTGGAGTTATGATCACAATCTCCTACATGCTCCCCCTTTGAAATTCGTCCCACTTGACTGATTGCATTCTCCAATTTGGGGTCCAGTAAAGCTCCTGCCTTCCTTGGTCAACTTAAATTTTGATTCTAAAAGGCTCTGCTGGATGTATCGCAATAGATTTCATAGAGTCATACAGCACAAAAACAGGACAATCAGCCCAACTTGTCCATGCCAACCAAGATCTCCATCTAAGCTAGTCACATTTGCCCACATTTGGCCTATATCCCTCTAAACCTTTCCAATCCAAGTACCTGTCCAAGTGTTTTTTAAATGTTATCGTACCTACCTCAACTACCTCCTCTGCAGCTGGTTCCATAGATCAGCTGCCCCAATTAAAGAATTAAAAACACCTATAAATTCTTTCCCCTTTCAAATTATACCTATGTCCTCAGGTTCATATTTCCCCAACTCTGGAAAAAAGACTCTGTACATCTACCCTATCTATTCCCCTCCTGCTCACCCCTCAGCCTCCTGCGCTCCAAGGAATAAAATCCTGGCCTGCCTAACCTCTCCCTCTAGCTCAGGCCCTCGAGTGCAGGCAACATATCTTGTCTACACTCTTTCCAGCTTAATGGCATTCTTCCTACACCAGGGTGACCAAAATTGAACATAATAATCCAAATGCAGCTGCACCAGTTTATTGTACAGCTGGAACATAATGTGTCAAATTCTATATTTAATTCACCATCTGATTTTGCCCCTTCTAAGCCTTTTACACTGAAGCAATCCCATCTAAAGTAAAAGGTATAATGCATTTTGACGAGAAGAAATTGTGATCGCTTTTGATGACTTTTCTTTCTCAGGCAATTATTCTGTTAGAAACAACCTAACTAAATTCAACACTATTTAAGGCACTCCTGTGCGGCACTGATAGAATGTCTCCAGTGTTTAGCGGTGTTCTGAAATATCACTGTGACAATTGTTATGGCAAAGAGATGATTAGATGCTCAATAATGTGTATGTGGCTGTGTCCATTGTGTACAACCCTTGCAGCGCCCTGGAAGGAGAATGTCTTTTATTGGAGAACACATCTTCGATCTTTACTAGACTGGTATTCAAAGTAATTTCCCTTTATCTCAAAATAATCTGAATTGCGCTGATGGGGAGCCATTCTCTTCGATCAAGATTAATCGTAGTTTGGCTCCCACCCAAGCCTGGATGCACAGGCAATGGTACTAGTGGTAGACGTGCTAACAAAGACCGGCATCCGTCAATATCATCGAACACTGAAGAAAAGAAAGGCTTGCATTTGTGCCGTTTCTTCCACACTCCTGTCAGGATAGCAAATAGTGCCTTACAAACAATAGGATACATTTCAGTCGGTAGTCAAAGCACAAAAGGGGGGCACAATGGCGCAGCGGTAGAGTTGCTGCCTTACAGTGCCAGTCTCAGGTTCAAACCTGACTACGGGTGGTGTCTGTACGGAGTTTGTGCGTTCTCCCTGTGACCGTGTGAGTTTCCTCTGGGTGCTCTGGTTCCCTCTCACTCTCCAAAGACGAATAGGTTTACAAGTTAATTGGCTTTGGTAAAATTGTAAATGGTCCCTATTGTGAGTAGGATAGTGCTAATGTATGCCTGCCTCTCATTGGCTGTCTCTGTTATCAATTGGCACTGTCATTTTCTTTTACAAATGGAAGCACTCAATGAAAATAATAAATTCCAACAATACATTATTTAATGATTATTTTCTCCTGGTTTCTTTCTGGTGGGAATTGTGGAAATGAACCTTTCGTTTTTTGGAGATTCCAGGCTATTCTGTAGGTTTGGCAGCAATTTGCAGTCCGTGATCTGTGTACAGAAATTATTTTTAAGCCTTTTACAAGATTTCTTCTACATATATTTTCTTCTGGGAGCAACCAAATTCAATGCAAGTTAATGGAATGGTCTGACAGTGCCAAGGGCTAATCAAAACAATGGCTCCACACTCTGAACACGTGGTGGCACTTCGTCATGTATGTGCAGGAGCTCACTTTCCTGAGAGACAGTGTATTCAGTGTGCCTGAGTACATGGTGGCTGTTCATTAAGGACCAGTCAGGCCTGTGCAGTCAATAAGTCCCAACCCAGAGCAGGAAGTAAAAATCAAGAGTCAAGAATGTTTAATTGTCATATGTACCGAAAACCAAACAATGACATCCTTACTTGCAGCATATGGTTTAAAGTACAAAACGCAGCAATGTGATAAGGGTCCAGACCCAAAACATCACCTATCCATATTCTCCAGAGTTGCTGCCTAACCCGCCGAGTTACTCCAGCACTTTTTCTTATAATATACCCCTCAGTATAATATTATCTAGCATCCAGCATCAGGTGCTGTGCCTATTGATGTATTGTTGCAACAGCCACTGACTACTGTATGTTGACTACATTCAGTTGAGGATGCTTTTTCAGTGACTTACTGAGCATTAATACAATGCAGCCAAGGCCAAACTTTGTTCCTGCTTTGAGTCTTTGTCTGATGCACTACGATGCCCTACAAACTGATGCGCTATGATGAGAACTAAATCCCACACTCTGTATCTTCCCCTTTGCCCCTGGTTGCATTTCAGGCACAGAAGTGTTGGCTGGCTTCAGGGGAGCATTAGTTATTGGGGAATGTGACAGGAATACAAGTCAGGAGCAAGAAATGGGCAAAACCTCAAGATGCAAACCTCAAGAACACTACATTGTCTGTGTGTCTACAAGGAACAGCAGATACAGGTTTACAAAAAAAGACACACACTGCTGGAGTAATTCAGCGGGTCAGGCAGCAACCGTGGAGATCATGGATAGGTGGAGTTTTGGGTTTGGACCCTTTTTCAGTCTCTTTCTAGTGGGGAAGAGTGGGAGAAAGCTGGAAGGAACTGCAGATGCTGTTTTATACCAAAGCAAAAGGAATGACAATGTTTCGGGTCGAAACAAAGCCTGAAGAAGGGTCTCGACCTAAAAAGTCACCCATTCCTTCTCGCCAAAGATGCTGCCTGTCCCGCTGAGTTACTCCAACATTTTGTGTCTACCTTCCACCCATCACTTGCCTAGCTTTGTCCCGCCTCCACCTCACTTTCCCAGCTTTCCCCACCATCACAATCAGACTGTAGCTTGGTGCACATGATAATAATAAACCTAAAGAAGTGTCCCGACCCGAAACATCACCTATCCATGTTCTCTACAAATGCTACCTGAACTGCTGAGTTACTCCAACACTTTGTATTTTACTCAAGATCCCAGCTTCTACAGTTCCTTGTGTCTCTCTGCCTTTTAAACTTGACTTTAGAATTTAGACTTTTGAGACACAGCATGGAGATATATCCCTTTGGCCCACCGAGCCCACGCTGACCAGCGATCACACCTTACACTAGCACCATGCTTCACACTAGGGACAATTTACAATTTTACTAAAGCCAATTAACCTTCAAACCTGTGCATCTTTGGAGTGTGGGAGAAAACCGGAGCACCCAGAGGAAACCTATGCGATCACAGGGAAAATGTACAAACTCCATAGACAGCACTTGTAGTCAGGATCGAACTCAGTTCTCTGGCGCTGTAAGGCAGCAACTCTACCACTGTACCACTCTGCCACCCATCAATCTACCTATCTAACTGCTTCTCTTGATTCACCTTTTCTACCACTTCAACACCTTACTACATCAACCCGCTCCTATCATCTGACTTCCACCTATCACATACCAGCCTCTGTTCTCCAATCACCCACCCCTCACTTGAACTCTCTGCTCATCCCTTTCCACTCTCGATCCTGATGCTGGGTCCCAACCTGAAACGTCGACTGTGCCTTCGCCACCACAGATGCTGCTCGACCCCACTGAGTTCCTCCAGCAGTTTGTTTGGTTGCTCCAGATTGTAGCTTCCGCAGTCTCCTGTGCCTCTTTACTTTGACGAGAC
This sequence comes from Rhinoraja longicauda, assembly GCF_053455715.1. NCBI lineage: Eukaryota > Metazoa > Chordata > Chondrichthyes > Rajiformes > Arhynchobatidae > Rhinoraja > Rhinoraja longicauda. Next base: position 16,230,304 of record NC_135967.1, on the reverse strand, counting down.
ATTTAGTAATGTATATTTATAAAGATTTGTTTCATTCAGTGGCGCTAATGCTCAGCACCAGCTGTGGAGTTATTACATTTATATCTGCAGAAAGGAATGATTCAGGGCAACTTTGGCAACAGTGAACAGAGAGAGGCAGCAGGCAACTATTTCAACTACCATTGAATAGATTTATGTGAATCAAACTGAGAGACAAACCCAGCAGGTGCTCAGTGTGATCTTAGTGAAACAATACTATTGTGACTCGTTGTCTGACTGTGGTGGTGTACCTGCGGTGGGTGGGAGTGCCATGGATTCAGCTGCTTGTTTAAACCTGAAAAGAAATGGAATGAAACAAGGCAGCACATTGTTGCAGCTGGTAGCACTGCTGCCTCACAGCACCAGAGGCCTGGGTTTGATCCAGAACTCGGGTGCTGTCTGTGTGTGTGGAGTTTGCACGTTCTTCCTCTAACCTTTAGGTTTCCTCCGGGTGCACCAGTTTCCTCCTACATCCTGAAGATGGGCGAGTTTGTAGGTTAATTGGCCCTCTGTAAATTGCCTCTCACGTGTATGGAGTAGATGAGAAAGTGGGATAACATAGAACTAGTGAGAATGGGTGATCGACGATTGGCGTGGACAAGGTGGGCCGAAGGGCCTGTTTCCATGCAAAGTTGCAAAGTGCTGGAGTAACTCTGTGGGTCAGACCGCATCCCTGGAGAGCATGGATAGGCGTCGTTTCAGGTTGAGACCCTTCTTTAGACTGATTGTTTCCATGCTGTATTTCTAAAACCCCCCAAAAAACTAAAAAAGACTAAAATTCTCATCAGACAACAGGAGTTCATGGTGGAAAATGACCCAGAGATCCTTACAGCAGTTGAAGGGCTGTTCAAGTGTAGTCTCTGTTGTGAGGTGGGAAGAAGACCACAGCAATCTCCCAGACCACAGCATAAAAACAACCTGTGGTTTCAGCAGCATTAAGCAATAGTGAAATATTGATTCAGGCCACCGGATTTGACACTTTATCCTTCGTGACACATATACAGCTCACCCAGGCCATTTGGCCCATCAAACTTATGCTGGCTCAGATGGGATCTGAAAGATGGCAGATCCCATATTTCCCTAGTACCTTTCCCTGTAATCTCTATCATCCACAATCTGACAGTGGACTAACCGACTGCCTGAGGTGTGGGAGGAATCAAGGAACTAGTGGTGATCGAAATATGGGGATAATACACAATGCCTCAAAGACACCACCACCTGTCAGGATTCAACCCTGGCCGCTGATATCACAGTGCCAGGTTTGATCCTGACCTCGGGAGTTGTTCAGTTTAGATTAGTTTTGTTTATTGTCACATGTACCAAGGTAGAGTGAACAGCTTTAATTGTGTGTTAACTAGTCAGCAGAAAGACTATACTTCATTATAATTGAGCCATCCACAGTGTACAGATCCATGATAAAGGGAATAACGTCTAGTGTAAGATAAAACCCAGTAAAGTCCGACTAAAGATAGTCTGAGGTCTCCAATGAGGAAGATGGGAGGTCAGGACCGCTCTCTAGTTGTTGATAGGATGGTTCAGTTGCCTGATAACAGCTGGGAAGAAACTATCTTTGAATCTGGAGGTGTGTGTTTTCACATCTCTGTACCTCATGCCTGATAGGGGACGGGAGAACAGAAGTATGCAGGAGTGTGTGGAGTTTGTACTCTGTGGGTTTTTTACGGGTGCTCCGGTTTCCCCCCATATTCCAAAGACCTGCGGTTCTGTAGGTTAATTGCCCTCTGTAAATTGCCCCTGGTGTGTAGGAAGTGGATGAGAAAGTGGAATAACATAGAACTCGTGTTAACGGATGATCGATGGTCGGCATGGTCTCATTGAGTCATACAGCGTGGAAGCAACCCCTTTGGCACAACTTACCCCGGCCAAACAACATGCCCCATCTACACTAGTCCCACCTGGTGTGTTTGGCCCATATTCCTCTAAACCTATCCTATCCATGTACCTGTCCAAATCTTTTTTAAATGTTGTGGTAGTTGCTGCATTAACTATCTCCTCCGGCAGCTTGTTCCATATACTACCACCCTTTGTGTCAAAATATTACCCCTCACCTTAAACCTATGTCCTCTGGTACTTGATTCCCCTACTGTGGGTAAAAGACTATGCATTTACCCTATGTATTCCTCTCATAATCTTATATACCTCTATAAGATCATCCCACATCCTCCTGCACGCCAAGGAATAAAGTTCTAGCCTGCTCAACCTCTCCCTATAGCTCAGGCCTTCGAGTCCTAGCAACATCCTTGTAAATCTTCTTTGCACGCTTCCCAGCTCAATGGGCCCGGCAGCCTTCCCCCAACTGAAGACCCATGGATCCGTTGCTGGCCGGGGAGTGGCGTTCAATGAGGGGGGGGATATGCCCATCTTCCAGCTCAAAGCAACAGCCATCGCCATCGCCATCGAGCTGTCGCTGCTGCTGAGCCATCGAGCTGACGCTGCTGCTGAGCCATCGTGTTGAGGGGGAGGGGAAGAGGGGGGATGGGGGAGTGCCAGAGAGCCCCGAAGAGTGGAGGGGGGTTGAGGGGAGGAGGGGGGATAAGTGGAATGAGGGGGGATGGAGTGGGTGAGGAGGGAGGGAGGGGACGAGGGGGGATAAGAGGAATGAGGGGGGGATGGAGTGGGTGAGGAGGGGGGAGGGGAGGAGGGGGAAAAGGGGGATGAGGGGGGCATGGAGTGGGTGAGTGGGGGGGAATGGGGGGAGGGGAGGCTGCTACACCAATGCAGGAGAGCTTTGGGCCCAACGGATCCACCCTATTCTAGTATAGATCATGTGTGTTATTGCATTAACGAGCCTGTTAAGCTGCAGCGTACGATTTCATTGTTCTGTTGTTGGTACATATGACAATTAAACACTCCTGACGCCTGGCATCTTTGCTACTGAGAGGGTTAATTGATTTTCTCCTCAGCTTGTGATCTTGGTGACTGGTGGGGAAAGTGATTGCTTCAGAACTTGAAACTGTCGGCGTTTCAGCGAATCTATTTGTTAAAATATCCAGTTGTCTGCCAGGCTTCATAAGTGATCAATGCCAGAACCAAACAACCCACGCTATCCTGCTTTCCACTAAATCCCTGCATGTTCCCCATTGTGATCTGCTCTGCCGTTTCAGCCTCAGCCACCTCCAACACCAATGTTGCACATGATTGATCTTCACATTATGTTTCTGGTGCAGCCTTTAGAGAATGTCTAAAGTTAACGCTGGGGGATTTGACACACCAGTACCTACACCACACAGAGGGCAGTGAAGGGATGTGTCACAAAGTGAGTTATACTGAAACGATTGAGGAGGTGAGGGAATGTGTCATCAGATTCCTGACGAACAAATGATTGAAGAATTTTGAAACACAAATCAATGCCCTGTTTCGCAATAGTGAGTAAATAGAAGGAGCCAGCAAACTGGCTTTGTCACGATCCATTACTTTAAGTCATTAGTGATTTGATGCCAGATGAAAATGGATGAAACGAGGTGACGCCTCGTTGCCACGGCATTAGCTAAGGGGGGGATTTGGATTGAACTGCCTTGTGACTGCAGACTATCTGTCATCGTCTTCAAACACTCTGCACAAAGACCACGTGGCATGGAGTGACAGATTAAACGCAAACACCTCGATGTGACTACCTCAGTGTGTTCCAGTGTACAAGTCGGCACCGGAACATGGAGGCTCATTGTGTGCTGGTCCCACATGAGCATCTAATATCATCCGCTACAATCGTTTACTCTTTTAAACCTCTTTCTTTCCAGTTTAGTTGAGTTTATTATTTAGTTGAGTTTATTATTTGCGCGCTATCCCATCATTGGAAAGACCATACATGGTTATATTTGTCATCCACAGTACACAGATACAGGATAAAGGAAATAACGTTTAATGCAAGATAATGTCCAATAAAGTCAGATTAAAGATAGTTTGAAGGTGTCCAGTGAGGCAAATGGAGGTGTCAGGACCACTCTCTAATTGGTGAGAAGATAGTTCAGTTGTCTTATAATATCTGAGAAGAACTTAAGCCTAAGATAGACCCAAAATGCTAGAGTAACTCAGCTGGTCAGGCAGCATCTCTGGAGGGTGGAGGGGACAAAAGGCTCTCCGTACTCCTCATCTCTACCCTTAACAGACTACCTTACAGCTGAGACTGTGGTCCTTGGTTTCAGACTCCAGGCCAAGGGATTCATCCTCTCTACATCCAACATGTTCAGACCTGTACAACTTTTCCAAATTCTAATACAACCATCTTTCATTCTTCTGAACTCTAACAGACACAGGAGAGCAGCTACGAAGAAGGGTCTCGACCCAAAACGTTGTCTTTCCATGTTCTCCAGAATGCTGCCTGGCCCGCTGAGTTACTCTCGCATTTTGGGTCTATCTTTTTGGGTCAAACTCAGGCCGAGTCTGTTTAATCTCGTCCCGCACAACAAACTCACCATACCAGGTGTTTTGTGAGCTTTTGTCACACTGCTGATATGTCAGTAAATCCTCTATGTGGAGTTAGAGTTTGGGCAAGATCAAAACTGTCCACAATGCCTCAGGTACAGACTCACCAATGCTTGATATAATTGCAGTAAGCTATTTTTATCCCAATAATTAAATAATTTGGTAATAATTTACAATTCTGACTTTTAAAAGACAGTTGTACAGATATATGGATGGAAAGGGTTTAGAGGGCTATGGGCCAAATGCAGGCAAATTGGACCAACGCAAAAAGCCAACTTGGTTAGCATCGAGATGGTGGGCCAAAGGGCCCGTTTCTGTGCCCTACAGCTCCATGATTCTAGGACTCTATTAAAGACAAACACTAATTGTTTTGTAATTGCTTGCTGCACTTGTATGTTGGCCAAAGGCACTTCATTATTGCCAAATGTCAATGTTGTTGATTATAAATGAAAACAGAGTACGAATTTCATTGACCTCATGCACAATTTGTGCAAAGGGTTGGATATTTTTCCCCTGCTGATGTTTGATATTGTCCGTGCTACCAGGAGCCTGTGTGTTAAGGTGGCCTATGGCTACCTTGGCTTGTCCACACCCGCAATCATGGGGAGGGTAGACTCAGTCTGGGCCACCACAGATTCCCATGTATAAAGGTACCTTTAAATCCTTTGTTTAAATGATCTCAATATTAAATTGGAAGGAAGAGACTGCACCTAATGATGTGTTTCCAAACATTATGTTCAACAATCCCATTCACAACAGGCGACAAATATTATCAGTGTGGAATTTTAATTTCCAGGAGCTTTCAGATGGAAGCAGTCAGTCTCTGACTGCAACGGGAAAGGTACTTGCTGGGCTGGTTCATCTTCTGCCCGATGGAGGTGGGGAGCAGAGCAATTGACCAGGGTATAAATGATCCTTGATTATGTTGACTGCTTTCCCGAGGCAGCGTGAAGTGTAGATGGAGTCAATGATGGGGAGACTGGCCTGTGTGACCAACTGGGCTATATCCACAACTCTGCGATTTCTTGTGGCCTTGGGCAGAGCAGTTGCCAGAGCAGTTTTTATCACAGGGTGTTCCAGTTTTTTCCCCACATCTCAAAGACATAGAAACATAGAAACATAGAAAATAGGTGCAGGAGGAGGCCATTCGGCCCTTCGAGCCAGCACTGCCATTCATTGTGATCATGGCTGATCATCCACAATCAATAACCCGTGCCTGCCTTCTCCCCATATCCCTTGATTCCACTAGCCCCTAGAGCTCTATCTAACTTTCTCTTAAATCCATCCAGTGATTTGGCTTCCACTGCCCTCTGTGGCAGAGATTTCCACAAATTCACAACTCTCTGGGTGAAAAAGTTCCTTCTCACCTCAGTTTTAAATGGCCTCACCTTTATTCTGTGACCCCTGGTTCTGGACTCCCCTAACATTGGGAACATTTTTCCTGCATCTAGCTTGTTCAGTCCTTTTATAATTTTATGTTTCTATAAGATCCCCTCTCATCCTTCTAAACTCCAGTGAATACAAGCCAAGGTTAGGATCTCAGAATGGAGTTGAGAGGTTAATGATGTCCTTGAATACCTCTGCCAACTGATCTGCACAGGTTCTGCGGAAACAGCCAGGGACCCCATCCGGACTAATTACTTTCCACGGATTCACTCTCAGGAAGGCCGATCTTAGTCTCAGTAACAGTTGGTACAGGCACATCCAAGACTGGCAGAGCAGGTAGCATTCCAACACCGATATTCTGTTCAAAACGAGTGTAGAATGCATTGTTCATCAGGGAGGGACCCATTGTTGCCGGCGATACTGCCCACCTTCACTTTGTAGCCCTTTATAGCATGCAAGTCTTGCCACAAACTACAGGTATTTGTGTCATTGCCGTGAAACTCCAGCTTAGTCCGGAGTTCCCTCGTCTCTTCAAATGTCATAGATAGATTTCTTGTGCTACTTGATATGAATGTGTTAAGCGAGGTATACTTGTAATTTCCCCTTACATTTGACTTCCCAAAGTGCAATATTTCACACTTGCTCACATTAAACTCCATCTACAATTTCTCCAGCTAGTTCTGTAGCTCATCCATACAGAGTCATTGAGTTATACAACATGGAGGAAAGCCCTTCACCCAAACGTGCTCATGTTGCCCAAGATAGCCCATTTACACTAGTCCCACCTGCCTGCGTTTGGCCCATATTCCTCTAAATCTTTCTTATCCATGTACCTGTTCAAAGGTACTTTAAATGTTGTTATACTACCTGGCTCAACTACCTCCTCTGCCGCTCATTCCATACACCCACCATCCTCTGTGTGAAAAAGGTTGCTCCTCGTGTTCCTATTACATGTTCTCTTTCTCACATTAAACCTTTCTCCTTTGGTTCTTGACTCCCCTACTCTGGGTAAAAGAGTCTGTGCATTCACCCTATTGTTGTTGTCATTATTATTAATATTATTATTATTATAACCACCACTGCAAATGAATCTAAACAGGTTTTTCAACAGCCACAAGGTAAATCTGTTTTGCAAGCATGGTTGAGGGATAAATATCAGCCGAGGCTTTGAAAAGACTCGACAGTCCCTCAACTAGTGCCATGTGATTTTTATATTGAGCTCACAGCAGACAATTCCTTAGTGACAAAATCAAGTGCACATTATTTCTTTTTACTTAACAATAGGCTTGAATTCCAGATATGTGCATGCTGCACTGTGAATTCTAAAAATCACAACGCTTTTTATAAGATGGAATATTTACATGGGCTGGTATATTTTTCTTTTGATATATCGTTGGGTGGAAATGTGAAGTCCAATTGACCATAATAGTCTGGTTTGACAATAGACCCCTTATTCTTACACTGTGGCCCCTGGTTCTCCAATATCGGGAACATGTTTCCTGCCTCTAGCGTGTCCAATCCCTTAATAATCTTATATGTTTTAATAAGATCCCCTCTCATCCTCCTAAATTGCAGTGTATACAAGCCTCGTCGCTCCAGACTTTCAACATACGACAGTCCAGCCATTCCGGGAATTAAGCTAGTGAACCTACGCTGCACTCCCTCAATAGCAGGAATGCCTTCCTCAAATTTGGAGACCAAAACTGCACACAGTACTCCAGGTGCGGTCTCACTACATAGGTTAATTGGTCACTGCGAGTTGCCCCTAATGTATAGCTGAGTGGTGATCTAGGGGGAGTTGATGAGAATGTGGGGAGATTGGTGTAAATGGGTGGTTGATGGTTGAAACAACCTGTTTCTATGCTCCATCTCTCCAATCACCTTGCTCTTTATGAAAATCAATTGACTGTAGGGACTTTGAGATATGCCATGGAAATGCAAGTCTTCCTCTTTAAACAGAGGCAGACCTTGAGGTGGAGCAGTGGTAGTGTTGCTGCCTTACAGGGACAGAGACCCGGGTTTGATCCTGACTACCAGTGCTGTCTGTATGAAGTTTGTACTTTCTCCCCATGACTGCATAGATTTTCTCCAGGAGCTCCAGTTTCCTCCCACATTCCAAAGATGTACAGGTTTGTAAGTTAATTGACTTCAGTAAGAATTGTAAATTGTCCCCAGTGTGTAGGATAGTGGTCATGTAAGGGGATCGCTGGTCAGTGCGGACTCGGTGTGCTGAAGGACCTGTTTCTTTGCTGTATCTACAGCTACAGCTAAACTAAACTGAAAGGGTTAGTATCCACCTTTTGGTTCCAGAGCCTTGTTTTGTGCCGAATCTGACAGTGATTTTATGAAATGACAAGAGGTAAGACTTCTCATCTCTCACCGATTGTAAATAAAGAGGCTGCCAACCTTTCATACCATCCGTACGTGATTCAAATATAATTAACTTCCATTGATCTGCAATCGTTCCATTTGAAAATTAATCCCTTTCACCTTTAGGATGAAGTGTCTAAGTACAAAGGCTTTAGCTAAAAGGCTTTGCTCAATTAAATTAGATGCAATATCTAATCACCTGCTTCAACGCCGCTTCACCGCCACATCCTGGCTTCAGCCCAATGCCAACCAGATTTTACTGCTGTTCTCCACAGCATTGATGAGGGCAGTTTTGATGCCCTCTTTGCTGATGGTCTTACATAGATACATAGACAATAGGAGCAGGAGTAAGCCATTCGGCCCTTCGAGCCAGCACCACCATTCAATGTGATCATGGCTGATCATCCACAATAAGTACCCCGTTCCCTCCTTCTCCCCATATCCCTTGATCCCGCCAACCCTAAGATTTCTACCTAACTCTTTTGAATGCATCCAATGAATCGTCCTCCACTGCCTTCTGAGGCAGAGAATTCCACAAATTCACAATTCTCTGTGTGAAAAAGTTTTTCCTCATGTCAGTTCTAAATGGCCTACCCCTTATTCTTAAACTGTGGCCCCTGGTTCTGGACTCCCCCAACATTGGGAACATGTTTCCTGCATCTAGCATGTCCAATCCCTTAATATTTTATATGTTTCTATAAGATCCCCTCTCATCCTTCTAAATTCCAGTGAATACAAGCCCAGTTGCTCCATTCTTTCATTATATGACAGTCCCACCATCCCGGAAATTAACCTCGTGAACCTACGCTGCACTCCCTCAATAGCAAGAATGTCCTTCCTCAAATTAGGAGACCAAAACTGCACACAATACTCCAGGTGTGGTCTCACCAGTGCCCTGTACAACTGCAGAAGGACCTCTTTGCTCCTCTACTCAACTCCTCTCGTTATGAAGGCCAACATGCCATTAGCTTTCTTCACTGCCTGCTATACCTGCATGCTGACTTTCAGTGATTGATGTACAAGGCCACCCAGGTCTCGTTGTACTTCCCCTTTTCCTAATCTGACACCATTCAGATAATACTCTGGCTTCCTGTTCTTGCCACAAAAGTGGATAACCTCACATTTATCCACATTATACTGCATCTGCCATGCATCTGCCCACTCACCCAACGTGTCCAAGTCACCCTGCATTCTCATAGCATCCTCTTCACAGTTCACACTGCCACTCAGCTTTGTGTCATCTGCAAATTTGTTAATGTTACTTTTAAATCCTTCATCTAAATCATTAATGTATATTGTAAATAGCTGCGGTCCCAGCACTGAGCCTTGCGGTACCCCACTAGTCACTGTCTGCCACTCTGAAAGGGACCGGTTAATCCCTACTCTTTGTTTCGTGTCTGCCAACCAATTTTCTATCCATGTCAATATCCTACCCCCAATACCATGTGCTCTAAGTTTGCCCACTAATCTCCTGTGTGGGACCTTATCAAAGGCTTTCTGAAAGTCCAGGTACACTACATCCACTGGCTCTCCCTTGTCCATTTTACTTGTTACATCCTCAAAAAATTCCAGAACATTAGTCAAGCACGATTTCCCCTTCGTAAATCCATGCTGACTTGGACCGATCCTGTTACTGCTATCCAAATGCGCCACTATTACATCTTTAATATTTGACTCCAGCATTTTCCACACCACAGATGTCAGGCTAACTGGTCTATCATTCCCTGCTTTCTCTCTCCCTCCTTTCTAAAAACGTGAGATAACATTAGCCACCCTCCAATCCACAGGAACTGATCCAGAATCTATAGAATATTGGAAAATGATCACCAATGCATCCACAATTTCTAGAGCCACCTCGTTGAGTACTGTGGGATGCAGACCATCAAGCCCTGGGGATTTATCAGTCTTCAGTCCCATAAGTCTACCAACACCATTTCCTGACTAATGTGAATTTCCTTCAGTTCCTCCATCACCCTAGGTCCTCTGTCCCCTAGTACTTCTGGGAGATTGTTTGTGTCTTCCTTAGTGAAGACAGAACCAAAGTACCCATTCAACTCGTCTGCCATTTCCTTGTTCCCCATAATAAATTCACTTGTTTCTGTCTTCAAGGGACCCATATTTGTCTTCACTAATTCTTTCCTCTTCACATATCTAAAGAAGCTTTTACTATCCTCCTTTATATTCTTTTCTAGCTTACCTTCGTACTTCATCTTTTCTCCCCGTATTGCCTCTTTAGTTACCTTCTGTTGATCTTTAAAAGTTACCCAATCCTCTGGCTTCCTCCTAATCTTTGCTATGTTATCCATCTTCTCTTTTATTTTTATACTGTCCTTGACTTCCCTTGTCAGCCACGGTCGCCTCTTACTCCCCTTAGAATCTTTCTTCCTCTTTGGAATGAAATGATCCTGCATCTTTTGGATTATTCCCATAAATACCTGCCATTGCTGTTCCACCGTCAGTCCTGCTGGAGTCCCTTTCCAGTCACCTTTGTCCAGCTCCTCCCCCATGTCTCCATAGACCCCCTTTTAAAGTCCAATACTGATACTTCTGATTTTACCTTCTCCCTGTCAAATTGCAGATAAAATCTTATCCTATTATGTTCACTACCTTGGTTCCTTTACCTTGTGTTCCCTTATCAAATCCGGTTTATTACACAACGCTAAATCTAGCATTGCCTTCTCCCTGGTGTAGGCTCCAATACAAGCTGCTCTAACAATCCATCTCGTAAGGCACTCTACAAACTCTGCAAACTCCCTTTCTTGGGGTCCAGTACCAACCTGACTTCCAATGGGGCTCCAAACCTTTCCTTCTCTGTGCCCCTCCCTACATACCCCTGAAACTCCATCATTGCAATCATGACCTCTTCTCCACTCTCCTCACCAGGGCTCCATTCTCACTAGCCGGGGATCCTCAGCTCAGGATTTCTTCCTGTGAATCACTGATTATTGTCTATAAGAGTCAGGAAGTCATGATGCATCTTTATAGGAATTTGGTCGAGCCGCACTTGGAGTATTGCGTACAGTTCTGGTCATCCCATTACAGGAAGGATGCGGAGGCTTTGGAGAGGGTGCAGAGGAGGTTTACTAAATGATGCCGGGATTACCGGGTACTAATTACACGAAGGGGTTGGACAGGCTTGGGTTATTTTCTCTGCAGAGAGTAGTGCGTTCGGCTGAACGCACTCTGGGAACTACACTCGCCCCCCTGCAGGACCTATACATCAGGAGGTGCAGATACAGAGCCAGCAACATTATGGAGGACCCCTACCACCCCAGCAACGGACTGTTCCAGCTGCTACGGTCAGACAAACGCCTCCGCTGTCATGCTGTGAAAACAAAGAGGATGAGACGGAGTTTCTTCCCTCAGGTCATCAGGACTGTTAACTCTCATATCGTCAGGGATTAATTTAACTTACCGTATTAATTTATTTTTTGTGTTAAAAAAAAAAATTCTATTCTGTTTTGTAGTTTAGCACAATCCGCAGGCATTGCCACTTTCATTTCACTGCACATCTTGTATATGTATGTGACAAATAAACTTGACTTGACTTGGAATGTTGGAGGTTGCAGAGTGACCTGATAGAAGTATATAAAATGATGAGAGGCATAGATAGGGTAGACAGTCAGAACCTTTTTCCCAGGATGGAAAAATCAATTATTAGAGGGGATCGCTTTACGGTGAGAGGGGAAAAGTTTAAAGAAGATGAGCAGGACCAATTATTCAGACAGATGGTGGTGGGTGCCTGGAATTGGGTGCCAGGGGTGTTGGTGGAGACAGATATGATAATGGTGTTTGAGGCTTTTGAATAGGCACATAGATATGCAGGGAATGGAGGAAGATGGATCATGTGCAGATAAGAGTCAGTCTTTGCTTCATGTATGGCACGGACATTGCGGGTCGAAGGGCCTGTTCCTGTGCTGTACTGTTCTATGTTGTTTGCTCTATGTTCTGAGGAAGCTGCTTGGAAACGATTAACATTGTTCAGCCGTGAATGTTGTTGTTGTCAGGGAGCAGTCATGCCGGTAGCTACACTCGGACAAGGAAGGTGTGGTGTAACCATGGTGACTCACAGGCCACTGCTGTCCCTCTAATAACAGCCACAACCAGATCGTTGCAGAGGACAGGATGTAGAAACAAGGAACTGCAGATGCAGGTTTACCAAGGAAAGACAAAGTGTTGGAGTAACTCTGCGGGTCAGGCAGCATCTCTGGAGAATATGGATAGGCGACATTTTGGGTCGGGACATTTCTTCAGATGGTCACTTTTGTACTTATCTATGATTTTGCTTATCTATCGTATGATTTTATTGGATAGTATGCAAAACAAAGATTTTCACTGTGCCTAGGTACATGTGATAATAAAGTATCATCATCATCATCATCACCTATCCATGTTCTCCAGAGATGCTGTCTGACCCGCTGAGTTACTCCAGCACTGTGTGTCCATATTTGCTACAAAGACAGGTTGACAGAGCAAAGAATGGAGTAAAAAAAATGGGAAACACAAAATATTCCCGATTCCTTTCTCCGTGGTGACAACATTGGACAGGCCATTCGGCCCTTCAAGTCTAACCTGTCTTTCCACTCAGTAACAGCTGATCAGCCCAGATCCAACCCCCTCCCAAGAGCTAACCCTCTCCCAAACAAAAACCTAAAGCTCAATGTGTGCATCTCCTCCCGAGTCACCCAGTTCCTCCAGCACTATGTGTTGTGCTCAGGTCTCCAGTATCTGCAGTTCCTGGTGTCTCCACAGTCATAGAGTCATACAGCATAGATTGCTGCAAAATATATGTTTGCTTGAATTGCACTCCATTACTGTGAATCATGTTCATCATTTTATTGTAAGAAACCATGCTGTAATAATAGTTGTTGCTGAATGATACGGTTCACCTTTGGTTCCACTGTTGCAGTAATCAGGAGAATTCTTGGGAAAGGCAGAGAGAATTAGTTTAAAAATGAAGAAACACGGAACTGCAGAGAAAGTCATAGAGTTATACAGCTGGAAACAGACCCTTCGATGCAACTTGCCCACACCGATCACAGCTGGAAACAGACCCTTCGATGCAACTTGCCCACACCGATCAGCATGTCCCATCTGCACCAGTCCCAATGCCTGCATTTGGCCCATATCCCTCTAAACCTTTCTGATCCATGCACCCATCCAGGTGTCTTTTAAATGTTGTTATGGTACCTGCCTCAGCTACCTCCTCCGGCAGCTCATTCCATATACCCACCATCCTCTATGTGAAAAGGTTGCCCCTCAGATTCCTGTTAAATCTTTCTGTTCTCACCTTAAGCTTATGTCCTCTGGTTCTTGATTCTCCTACTATGGGAAAAGGACTCTATCCTATCCTGTAGGAATTTATCCTATCTATTCCTCTCATAATCTTATACACCTCTATAGGATCACCCCTCATCCTCTTGCGGTCCAAGGAATAAAGTTCTAACCTGCTCAAACTGTCCCTATAGTTCCGGCATCAAAATTCTGTGCATTCTAGGGATGAGATACCGCAGTAATGCCCAGCAGGTGAAGTGACCGATCTGTCACAGCCCCTCAGCTCACCTCTGGTCATCAAGGGAACCTGCAAGAGAGGTTTCAGGAGCTCATCTCCCCCTGAGCCAGGGTAGCTTCATTAGCAGACTCTCGGTGAGAGCTTGCCACACACTGGGGAGAATACATTGCTCCTCTGCAGTTGCCCTGACAACAAGGGAGTGAGTCAGACTGCACGGGGAGTCACCGTTCACCAGTCCAGTCTGGGCAGAATCGATCGGCATCAGCTGTGCACAAATTAACAGATCTATTGAAAGCCGTTTTCATCGGAACCCCTGACCTCACGATGGAATCGCTGGCAGACCTAGAACCACAGCAAGCCTGAGAACGTCATTCCCATCTGTGGCTGAACAACACATTAATCTCCTAGTCTCCAGATCCATCCTGTTTGAATCATTAAAAATGCATTGCTCAGAGATTTTTAGTTAATACTCTGTCAAAAGCAACAAGCTCATCTCAGTATCCCTGGTAATCCAGGGTGAACTATAGACCAACGATTTGCATCCACAAACACAGCTTCACCATTCAAAGTGGTTGAAGGGGAGAGGTGTAGGCACAAGGAACTGCAGATACTGATTTACTAAAAAAGATACAAAGTGCTGGAGAAACCCAGTGAGTCAGGCAGCATCTCTGGAGAACATAGAAATGTGCTCTTTTGGGTTTGGACTTCTTCAGACTGATTGTAGGGCGGTGGGGGGGGGGGGGGGGGGAGCTGGAAGAGATGGGGGTGGGATAAAGCCTTACTAGTCATAGGTGGAAGATAGATAAAAAAAGCTGAAGTAACTCAGCGGGACATAGAAACATAGAAAATAGGTGCAGGAGTAGGCCATTTGGCCCTTCGAGCCTGCACCGCCATTCAATATGATCATGGCTGATCATCCAACTCAGTATCCTGTACCTGCCTTCTCTCCATCCCCCCTGATCCCTTTAGCAAAAAGGGCCACATCTAACTCCCTCTTAAATATAGCCAATGAACTGGCCTCAACTACCTTCTGTGGCAGAGAATTCCACAGATTCACCACTCTCTGTGTGAAAAAAAAAAGTTCTCATCTGGGTCCTAAAAGACTTCCCGCTTATCCTTAAACTGTGACCCCTTGTTCTGGACTTCCCCAACATCGGGAACAATCTTCCTGCATCTAGCCTGTCCAACCCCTTAAGAATTTTGTAAGTTTCTATAAGATCCCCCCTCAATCTTCTAAATTCCAGCGAGTACAAGCCGAGTCTATCCAGTCTTTCTTCATATCAAAGTCCTGCCATCCCAGGAATCAATCTGGTGAACCTTCTCTGTACTCCCTCTATGACAATAATGTCTTTCCTCAGATTAGGAGACCAAAATTAGGGACAGGCAGCATTTCTGGAGAGAAGGAATGGATGACGTTTCGGGTGGAGACCCTTCTTCAGACTGATTAGGGATAAGGGAAACAAGAGATTCAGGATTCAGGTGAAGGGAGTTTTAATAGGCAGATGGAAGGATAAAGTCTAGATATGAAAAGACAAAAAGTGTGAGATAAGGATAGAAGAGGTGTGTAAAGTGAAGTCCGAGGATGGAATATAGATGCAGGTGGATGAAGGGAAAAGTAGTTCTGCATCCAGGTGAGGCACAGGGAAGAGAGTGGAATGGGGTGAGGTACAGGGGGGTGGGGGGTTGGTGGCGTTTGTAGGTAGTTATCTGAAACTGGAGAATTCAATCTTCATACTGCTGGGTTGCAACGCAAGTGGAATACAAGGTCTAATCAATGTCTGAGGACGGGTCCCCACCCAAAACTGTGGAGAATGTGGAGGTGTCCACAGGTTGGGACAGATGTAACTCTTTGCAGGAGCTTTTGTCTTCTTGGTTTAACACTGTAACTGGTGGGGGTGGAGGAGAAGCTGGTGACAGAAGGCATCGAGATCCCCCACTGTGTAGTGATATGATTCATGTATCTAATACATAAATAGACAGCAGAGACTGATGCAAAGAAGAATATTTTTCTCCACTTCATTTTGCTTTGTTGCTGTCCCTAGCCCAGGATCACATTGGCAGATATTTTTATCCGTTCTAATGGAGACCATCTGTTAATCTTCCTCATATTTCATTCAGGGATTCGCAGCATGAATTTTAAACCTCCAAATCAGTTTGTCTACCTCCCTCTCATTTATTACTTCAGCCACAGTACTTGTTGAGGTTTTAAATGACAATTCTTGTCTCAATAACTGGAGACTTTCCTCATGGCAATAAAAACACCTAAAGTGTCTTATTCAGAGATGGAAGATTGCAGATTTCATCTTGAGCCTTTGCCACTTATTTACTCCACCTAACCTGTTGTTCGAGGAATAGAAGCATATTGATCGAGGATAGAGGAATAGAATTAGGCCATTCGGCCTGTTGAGTCTGCTCTGCCATTCAATCATGGCTGATCTATTTATCCGCCTCAACCCCGTTCTTCTGCCTTTTCCCCATAACCTTTGACGCCCTTTGCTAATTTCAGCAATTTATCTGCTTGTTCAGTGAACATGATGCAAACACCTGTAATCTTTATACAGCAATTAATTTTAATAACAAATTAACAATTTAGATTGGCAATTTGTGAACTAATGCAACAGTTCTGGTTAGCTGAACAATGAACAATATGCTGCTGGATCATTTAATTAATTACCAGAATTAATACTTGCTCAGCTGATGTGTTGACCTAAACTTGGGCATTCACAACATTTCACAGAAACAACCTTGATAGAGATCATCAGTTATCAAAGAGTCATAGAGTCACACTGCATAGAAACAGGTCCTCAGGTCCAACTCATCCATACCGACAAAGATACTCCATCTACAATGGTCCCACCTGCCCACGTTTGGCCCACATTCCTCTAAATCTTTCCTATCCATGTACCTGTTCAAATGTTGTTGTAGTACTTGCCTCAACTATGTCCTTTGGCAGCTCGTTCCTTAAACACTGCACCCTCTATGTGAAAAAAAAGTGTCCTTCAGGTTCCTATTAAACCTTTCACCTATCACCTTAAATCTGTCCTCTGGATTCCCCTACACTGGGTAAGAAAAACTGTGCATCTACCCTCACTATTCCCCTCATGATCTTTTACACCTCTATAAGATCACCACTCATCCTCCTGCACTCCAAGGAGTAAATTCCTAGCCTGCTAAACCTCTCCCTATTGTTCAGGCCTTCAAGTCCTGGCAATATCCTCGTAAATCCTCTCTACATTCTTTCCACCTTAACAATATCTTTCCTATAACATGGTGACCAAAACTGAGCACAATACTCTAAATATGGCCTCACCAATGTCTTGTCCAACTGTAACATGATCTCCCAACTTCTATACTCAATACCCTGACTGATGTGGTAATACAGACCAATGTGCCAAAGGCCTTCTTGACCACTCTATCTACCTGTGGGTACCTATCAATACCAGTCCTATCACAATGTTAGTTACCATATTTTATGCCAGCCTTTCATGACCCCTTCAACATGTCTTACAGAACTTCAGCAAATAATACTGGACCAGAAGCCTGCACCTTTGACCCCCAGACCTGGAACTTCAATCCCAAGGGACGGGGCAGAATCGCAGCCCAAAAGCTGGGGAATTTAAAATCTTTAGACTTTAAACTTTAGAAATACATCATGGAAACAGGCTATTCGGCCCACCAAGTCCATGCTAACCAATGATCACTAGCACTATCCTACACGCCAAGGACAATTTACAATTTACACAAGCCATTTAACTTACAAACTGGCATGTCTTTGGAGTGTGGTGGGAGACCGGAGCACCCGGAGTAAAAATCCGCACGGACACAGGGTGCAAACACCACACAGGTAGCACCCGTAGTCAAGATTGAGCCCGGGTCTCTGGCGCTGTAAGGCAGCAACTCTACCGCTGTGCCATTGTACTGCTTTAATGAAATTCTACACGTCGGGGTCACCAGTGTAGCGGGTGAGGGTACGAACCCGGAATAAGGCGAGGAGCCAGCTGAATTCCACAAGGGTTGTTTAATTGACTCAAAACCACTACCGTTCGCTTCAGTGGGAGACTGAAGACTGAAGCCTCGCGCCAAAAACCCCTGTATGGAAACCCCGTAGCCTGGGCCGTCCCAGGGCCTGTCCATTACAGTGCTGAGGGGTTCAATGAGTGGTCTAACCTTTGGAAGCCGCCACAAGCTAATCTCAGTCTTGACGGCCTTGCAATGTTGTTAAGTTGGCTGTTTAATTGAAAGATTCAAATTAGAAACAGGCTCTTCGGCCCACCAAGTCCACACCGACCATTGATCACCCGTTCACATTAGTTCTATGTTATTCCACTCTCTCATCCAATCACTACAGACTAGGGGCAATTTACAGAGGCCAATTAACAAATAAAACCCACACATCTTTGGGATGAGGGAGGAAACTCTCGTGGTCACAGGGAGAATGGATGAGAAAGGGGGATAACAGAACAAGTGTGAATGGGTGATCAATGTTCGGCGTCGACTTGGTAGGCTGAAGGGCCGTTTCCATGTTGTATACGGTCAGAGGCACAGTGATTGGAAACAGCCCAACTTGTCCATGCCAACCAAGATGCCCCTTTCTGCACTAGTTCCACTTGCCTGCATTTGGCACATATCCCTCCAAACCTTTCCTATCCATGTACCAGTCTAGTAAATGTTGTTATTGTTCCTGCCTCAATACTTCCTCTAGCAGTTCATTCCATATACCCACCGAGTGAAAAAAATGTCCCTCAGGTTCCTATTAAGTCTTTCCCCTCTCACTTTAACATATGCACTCTGGTACTTGACTCATCCACCCTGGGTAAAAGTGTCTGTATTCAGCCGATAAATTCCCCTGATGATTTTAATCCACCTGTATAAAATCTATTGTATCTCTAAAAACAGCTTTTCCTTTCCCTGTCCACCACGAGTACACAGTGGCCACAGGGTGCACCATCTGAAAGATGCGCTGCACTTACTTGCCCAGGCTGCTCCAACATCCCCCCATACCTGTGCCATCAGGAGGGGCAAGTGAAGCGAGCTTTATCACCTGCGCGTTCTCCTCCAGGTCACGCACATGTCCCATAGGCCATAGAGTGAGACATTAGGACCACTGACTCTACAATAAATCTCAAAACATTTCATCGGCCACTTCCCCCTCAAGGGTCCCGACTACAAACATTACCTGTCCATCCCCTCCACAGATGCTGCCTGACCCGCTGAGTTCCTCCAACACTTTGTGTTTTGCACAAGACTCCAGCATCTGCAGTTTCTTGTGTTCCCACATCTTGACACTTCATCACTGCTAGGTCGAAATCCTGGAGCTCCCTCCCCAACAGCACTGTGGGAGCATCTGTACCACAGAACGGTCACCGAGGCAGAGACCCACCCCCTCAAAGGTAATTAGGGATGAATGATAAATGCTGGCGTAGCCGACAACTCCCTACATCTTGATAAATTAATAAATATAAACTAAAGGCGATGAATTGCAATCACTTTGATCTAGATGCTTTGCATGCTTCATTAACGCAATCCAATTGTACAACTGGCCAAGTAATGTTTACAGAACTGTAGAGTTTTGGCTTAATTAGAATGGATGAGATGCATTTGTGTTTAAAACTAGCACTGCTCAAAGTCATGTTTTAGAGTCATACAGCACAGGAACAAGCCATTCGGCCCAACCTGTCCATGCCGACCCATCTAAGCTAGTCCCATTTGTCTGCATTTGCCCCATATCCCTCTAACCTTTTACTATCCATGTACCTATCCAAATGTCTTTTAAATGTTGTTATTATACCTGCTGCAATTACTTCCTCTGGCAGTTCATTCCATGTACTCAGCGCCTATAAGATGCAGCACGGAGACAGGCCCTTCAGCCCATCGTTCCGCCCAACCCTACTTTAATCCCATTGTTGCATCCAACTCCACTTTTCCATTGATTCCCTCCAGATTTCACTGCCCACCTACACACCTGGGTCAATTTTTAGCGGTTAATTCACCCACCAACCTGCAGGTCTTTGGATGTGGGAGGAAACTGGGGCACCTGGATGAAACCCACATGGTCACAGGGAGAAGATGCAAACTCCACACAGGTGTGGAGTGAACGGGGTGTATGGCACGGTGAGGCAGCGTCTCTGCTGGCTGGGTCAGTGAACTGCCCTCGAGGTGAGTGATGCAAGCCCCTCAGATCAATAGCTGCTCCCATTAATACTTTAGTTTGGGAAGCAGAGCAGAGATATTGGCTGCAGAAACTAATAGGATTAACCTCGGGGCAAAAGTAAATAGGTTAAGATTGTGACCAATTGACAAACAGCTACCGCATGAAATGTAGAGCTTTATTTAAGCTCCTGATGCAGGTGTCAACCTGAAACGTTGATTTGCATCTTTTGTCTCCGCAGATGGGTGCACCACAGTGGTGCAGCGTCAGAGACCTGAGTTCAATCCTGACCTCAGTGCTGTCTGTGTGGAGTTTGCGTGTTCTCCCTTTGACAGCATGGGTTTCCTCCGGGTGCTCCCGTTTCCTCCCACATCCTAAAGACGTGCGGGTTAGGAGGATTAAATGGCCATGGTAAATTGCCCTTGTGAAGTAAGTGGATGATAAAGTGAGATAACATGGAACTATTGTGGGAACGGGTGATGGATGGTGAGTGCGTCTAAGGGCCCATTTCCAGACTGTCTTTTCAATTCATCAAAAAAGGATGCTGCTTGACCAATTTGAGTTCTTTTAGTTTTCTGTTTTAGTTCTGGATTCCAGCATTTGCAGTCTCCTTTATCCTCAGACCTTTGTTTCAACACTGGCTTGTGTGAGCTCACCCCAGTCTTGTTTCCACACCCTTCCACACATAAACCACTTGAATGGGCAGATTAATTTTTTAATAGCTGTATGTCGTTAAAAGTGTTGGACCAGAGGGAAACATTAAACGTTGAAGTTGGCATCAGCACAAGATGGGAGAAGTGCCCAGGATTGCTGCATGAACTCGCGAACCAGAACGATTCACAGAGTACTTTTGCAGTTCTGTCACTATTATAACATAGGAAGACTTTAGACTTTTAGACTTTAAACATTCTAGATACAGCACAGAAACAGGCCCTTCAGCCCACCAAGTCTGTGCTGATCTCCGATCACCCGGTATACTAGCACTATCCTACATACAATAGGGACAATTTACAATTTTACCGAAGCCTATTAATCTACAAACCTGCACGTCTTTAGAGTGTGGGAGGAAACTGGAGCACCCGGAGAAAATTCATGTGGTCACAGGGAGAAGGTACAAACTCCATACAGTCAGGATCAAACCCGGGTCTCTGGTGCTGTGAGGCAGCAACTCTACCAGGGTGCCGCCCTAAGACCAATGAACCGGTTGTTGACTTCAGGAAGGGGAAGCCAAAGGAACGATGCCTCTGTATTCATTGGCCGGATGGCAGTGGAGAGAGTCAACAGCTTTGAGTTCCTGCATATACAACCGCTGAAGATCTGTCCTGGGCACAGCACATTGATTCAAGAAAGTTCATCAACGCCTCTGCTTCTTCAGATGTTTGAGGGGATTTTGCAAGTCATTAAATACTCTACTGAAGTACTACAGGTGTACTGTGAAGAGCTTACTGACTGGTTACACCACAGGTTGGTACAGAAATTCAAATGCTCAGGAATGAAGAAGGCGACAAAAGGTGGTGGACACTCCCGGTCCATCACAGGTACTGACCTCTTCCTCATGGAAGTGATCTGCAGGGAACACTGCTTCAATCTGGCAGCCAAAATCATTAAACACCGACACCACCCAGTCATGCTCTTTTCTCATTGCTTTCTTTGGGAAGAAGATACAGGAGCCCGAGAACTATTACATACAGATTCAAGACTTCAGGTTCAAGGCCTGGAACACACTGCCAGGGGTGGTGGTGGAGGTGATACGATATTGGGATTCAAGGGACTTTTGGATGGGCATATGGATGTGCAAGGAATGGAGGGATATGGATCATGTGATAGTAGAGGAGAGATGTTCTTGGCATGTTTGGCACAGACATTATGGGCTGAAGGGCCTGTTCTTGTCCTGTGCTGTTCTAAGTTGTACGACAAGAATGACTTCTTCCATCAACCATTGGGTTCTTGAACCAGCTGTGCAGAACCCAAACCACAACCCTACGTCAATCCTACCAAATCACTGCGGATTTTGCACAACTGTGAATCAGAACCCAATCAAGTGCACAGCCCAGTTACACACAAAGAGAGACTTGCATTTCCATTGCACCCTTCATGGAATCCCTAAATGAAAGTAACGATGCTGTGATCTGTGGACAACACTCCACAGGCATCGGCATTTTGAAAATCGACCTCCTTATCCTGTTGGATAAGGAGGGATTGGGAACTCTGCAGAAGAACTTGGGAACTGCAGATCTTCAGAAGGTTGGCATCAGCTAATTTAACCATCCCTTCACCCTCACTATTCCTTTCCTTTTACTCTCCTCTCACTGGGATGGTTTCTGAAGAGATGCCCCCGGAAACATAATGGTGGGAGAAAGATTTCAAGATGCAAACATTGAGATCCGTGCAGAATGAGAATCAGATTCGCCACAAGCTACATGAATCAAAATCAGTCGCGAGTTATATCCCATGTGTGTTTCTGTTGCGGGGCATTCAACCAAGAACCACGTATTGCTGGAGACGCAAGGAACTGCAATTGCTGGAATCTTGAGTAAAACACAAAGTGCTGGAGGAACTCAGTGGGTCAGGCAGCATCTGTGGAGGGAGTGGACTGATGACTGTGGGCTGGGATGTTTCTTCAGACTGGGATCGTTGCTGGTGCTTGGATTCAGTGTGAGCCTACTGATTCCTGCTTCACTTCCACGTTCAGCTCAATGTGATCTCGGGTTTGTTGGTCTAATCCTTCCATCCTCTGCTAATTATTTCTCATCAGTTCCCCAACCATATGGTGATGACGCTGGGATGAATCATCCTAGAAACGGAAGAGCTCGTGGGAGATACTTATAGTGAAAGGCAGAACTATTTTGAGGCTTTTAATTGTCACCTCATATTCCTCTCGATCAAGATCCAGAATGGTTTACAACACACTCGGACTGCCAGTTTAACATGTGGTTACATCATTGAACTACTTATCCTGGTACTTTGGGAGCATCTGTCATTGGCAGACTATCTTCGATTGTGAATTGATTCAATCAGAGATGGAGGCAGTCCAAAATAAAGCCCATCAACTCACCTACTTCCTTAGAAGATTGAGGAGCTTCAGTATGTCAACAAATACTCTCTTGAACTTCTACAGGTGTACGGTAGAGAGCATATTGACTGATTGCATCACCATCTGGTTCGGAAACTCGTTCACCAAGGAATGACGGAGATTACATAAAGTGGTGAACACTGCCCAGTCCATCATATGGACTGACCTCCCCACTATCAAATGGATCTATAGGAGGTACTGCCTCAAAAAGGCAGCCAGCATCATCAGCAAAAAAAGCTTTTCACTATAGAAACATAGAAAAATAGGTGCAGGAGTAGGCCATTCGGCCCTTTGAGCCAGCACCGCAATTCAATATGATCATGGCTGCATCTAAAATCAGTACCCCGTTCTTGCTTTTTCTTCATATCTCTTGATTCCTTTCACCCTAAGAGCTAAACTTAACTTCCTCTTGAAAACATCGTACCTTGGTACACATGACAATAAACTAAACCAAACTAACGGACCCACACCACCCTGGCCACACTCTTATTTCACACCTATCATCGGGAAGAAGGTACAGGAGTCTTAAAATTGTGACCTCCAGTTTAAGAACAGCTTATTCCCAACAACCATCAGGACTTTGAACATTACAAACAATAACTAAACTAGTTGCACTGAGGACTTTGGGGATTTTGCATTAATATTGCATTGTTTTTTCTTCAATATGTTATCTATGAGCACTATGTTTACAGGCCTGTTATGCTGCTGCAAGAAAGAATTTCTTTGTTCCGTTATCGGCACATATGACAATTAAACACTCTCGACTCTAGAATTCTTTCACGCCAGGTGATTGCAGGCACTGAACCTGTCATCAGCACAGAACGAGAAGCTCCTCATCCCAAACTCTGAGCCACAATTGCTGGACATTGGACCCATCTCATCCTGGGTAGAAAATATATATCAGATCACAGCCTATTTGCAGGGTAAAGTAACACAACGTTCTTGACCAGCCATCTAGTCTGGTGATGATGCAGATGTCAGGTTATTGGCCAAACAACCCAATTCATCTATAACAACAAGTAATTGCAGATGCTGGTTTATACCTAAGCTAGACACAAAGTGCTGGAGTAACTCAGCGGGTCAGGCAGCATCCCTGGAGAACACGGATAGGCTTCAGAGAGGAGCGGCCAAAACTCACCCTGTTCTCCTCAACTCATCCATGCCAAACTGGATTATAAATCCAACCAAGGTGGGATTTATAATCCAATTGAAGATAAAGAAAGATTTGCATTTCTAAAATACCCTTCACCTAATAACCTAATAATATCAGATTGTACTTGAATTTGACTTAATTGTATTTATGTACAGTATTATCTGATTTGTTTAGCTGGCATGCAAAACCAAAACTTTTCACTGTACCTCAGTACACATGAAAATAATAAACCTAAACCTGACCTGCTGAGTTCCTCCAGCACATTGTGGTTTGCTCCAGATCCCAGCATCTGCAGTTCCTTGTACCTCCAGTTAGATGATTGTTTAACGTGATTAGACTTAAATAAATACCGACATTTGCTCATGCATTGTAGGAAAATAACTGCAGATACTGGTACAAATCGAAGGTATTTATTCATAAAATGCTGGAGTAACTCAGCAGGTCAGGCAGCATCTCAGGAGAGAAGGAATGGGTGATGTTTCGGGTCGAGACCCTTCTTCTTCTTCAGATTGGTGGAAGAAATTTAGATTGTAAACTCCTTTCACTTGCAGGCTGCATTTGAAGCATGCTCTGCTTCCTGGTGAATTGTAATATGCAGAAACTAGCCACACAGACACACAACAGCTGATTTGAGCTCCCCACGGACAAGTAGACGTCATTCTGCAATGTATTACCATTTGTTATATCACGCTGTTTGAAATGGAAGCCTTGGCATCTCACTCTTAGGGCATGAAGGGAGACATAATTAATATTTTGACCTCATTTCTAGGTGAGATATCAGGGCTAATTTATTGCAACCCTTAAGATTTATGCCGCCGTACTGTCTCAACCTTTACAGAGCCCGAGTCAGTAATGATTCTCGTACGTAGTGGCTGAAATTAGTATTCCACGGCAATTCCTGGCCAGAGTTCTGGGGACAGTTCTTCAGTTTTGTATCAGAAGATTATACATGCTTTCCGCCGCAGATACCTGAACAGAGACTGATGTAGTGAAGAGGTTCAAAGAGAGTGCTGCACTGTCAGATGATTTGACGTTTGTACAAGATTAAACTGAGCCGATTGCCCTTCATGTTGAGCTCCGAGTTCCCAAGTTACTGTTCTGCGGCAAAGCAGGAGTCATCCCCCATCTCCTCACTAAGGTACGATAGTGGTGTTTACGAGGCGTTTAGAGAGCCACATGGAAATGCAGGGGGATAGATGGATATGGATCACATGCAGGCAGAGGAGATTAGTTTAAATTGGCATCACGTATGGCACAGACATTTGGGCTGGAAGGTATTTTCCTGTGCTGTATTGTTCTATGTTCTATAGAGTCATAGAATCATACAGCATGGAAACAGGCCATATCCAGCTAAAGTCGTCCTACACATGCACCTGTACAAATGTTTCTTAAACTTTACGATAGTGTCTGTCTCAACTACCTCCCCCAGTAGCTCGTTCCATATCTCGTTGTACCCCTGGGTACAATGACAATAAAGATATATTGTATTGTATTGTATATCCACCATCCTTTGAGTAGAAAAAATTACCCCTCAGGTTCCTATTAAATCTTTTCACCTCACCTTAAACCTATGTCCCCTGGTTTTCGATTCCCGCACTCTGGGCAAGAGACACTGTGCTTTTACCCGATCTATTCCTCATGATTTTTTACCACTCCACAAGATTACCCCTTATCCTCCTGCGCACCAAGGAATAGAGTCCTAGCCTGCTCAACCGCTCCCTGGAGCTCAGGCCCTCGAATCCTGACAACATCCTCGTAAATCTTCTCTGCACCCTTTCCAGTTTGACAACATCTCTCCTATAACATGGAGCCAAGAACTGAACACAATACTCTAAATGTGGCCAAAACAACGTCTTGGTGGTGCATGTTGGGGCAGACTCAGTGGGCTGAAGGGCCTGTCGCTGTATCTCTCGAAGAATCTATGCCTCAAAAACACATCTTTGAGCAACGCTGAGTTTCAACGCAAAGGCATCGCACAAATTCACATTTTGCAAAGACTTTACAATTCTGTAAACATTAATTCGGCGGTATGCACTTGGATTCTGAAAATGAAGCACAGCAAATCAAGGTAGTGTTGGTGTAAATGAATGATGTGCCGACTGGTCTGTTTCTGTGCCATGTTATGGTCTTGCTCTGTGTGGAGCATCCCCTAAGTTCCCTTGGTAAATCTACAATCTGCGCAAAGGACATCCTGGGCTGTGAAACATACAGGGAAGATTGCGGAGGAAGATTGTCCCTCCTTGACATGGAAATTACACCAGTGGGCCACCCCAGTCTGGTTCCTAATGAAATCACCTCATATCCTTTCTCAAGGAAGTCAAGAGTCAAGAATGCTTAATTGTCATAGATACCAACAACAGACATAGAAGATTAATTCTTTGCCTCATTTCTTTGAGCTGTGTGCGAATTCATATTCATTTTTGTCAAATATTTTCTTCATAATTGCAATAACTAATAAGCTGCAAAATAATAAATTGGCTGAAATTTATTTACCTGCCTTTTGGGTGTTGCTACCACAGTTTGGAACAGCTTGATTTTTTTAGCAGAAATACTAAATAGGGAGGGAATAGTAAGTGGTTTGATTTAGTTCTCTTTGCTAAGTTTGGAATGCAGCCTAGACGGGTCGTTTGTCGAGACTGCTTCCTCTACATTACCATCAATTATCTCATCTCTG
Source organism: Rhinoraja longicauda (assembly GCF_053455715.1). NCBI lineage: Eukaryota > Metazoa > Chordata > Chondrichthyes > Rajiformes > Arhynchobatidae > Rhinoraja > Rhinoraja longicauda. The sequence continues at coordinate 16,203,530 of NC_135967.1, read as the reverse complement.
AGACACAAGACGCCCTGGCACCAATTCAACTCCAAGCACCAGAGACAGCCACACCAAACAAAGCCAGCTCCCTCAGTAACTTCCTGATCCCTCAATAACTTCCTGCCAAAGAGAGCCAGACCTAGGTTATTGGTACATACTAACAGCATGCAAATGAACATAAACAGTGAATTATGGAACATAAAGAACGTGGAACATGAAGCCAACCGCACACCTCTGCAGACTGCTTTACAATAGCTCACACCTCGTAAATCTGATGGTTCTGGATTCATAAGTTCGTATGTTATAGGAGCAGAATTAAGCAATTCAGTCCACTAAGTCTGCTCTGCCATCCAATCATGGCTGATCTACCTTTCCCTCTCAACCCCTTTCTTCAGCCTTCTCCTCATAACCCCCGACCCCCTGACTAGTGAAGAATCTGTCAATCTTCGCCTTAAAAATATCCAATGAATTGGCCTCCACAGCCTTCAGTGGCAATAAATTCCACAGATTCACCACCCTCTGACTAAAGAAATTCCTCCTCATTTCTTTTCTAAAGGTATGTCCTCTAAAAGTTTGGCCTGAGTCTGTGCCCTCTGGTCCTAGACTCTTCAAATCCAGAGACAACACCCAGATTTGTGCAAAGTATAAAGTGCTGGAGGAACTCAGCAGGTCAGGCAGCCTCTGCAGAGGGAAAAGGACAGACAATGTCTCACGTCGGAATTCTTCTTCAGACTGAGGAGTAGAGGGGACAAAGCTGACAGAGAGGTGAGAGGAAGGGGTGGGATAAGAGCTAGTGAGTGATAGGTGGATGCAGGTGAGGAGGCGTGAGGAGGGAGACGGGTCAGTGTGGAAGGATATGTGTCTGTGTTCGTGAATCTGGGTCAGAACATGGTTGACATTTCGAGTCTGAACTCTTCTTCAGGTTTGTTGCTTGCGACCGATGGGACTGCTTAGGGCAAAGCTCCATCCCAGCAGGTTCAGAGTTTCCCCCCTGCAGTTAGCTTCAGCAACAGGACAGCAAGAGTGGGAGGTGTCTGAAAATATTTAGCAATATATTTCAGGTGGCACAATGATACAGCTGGTAGAGCCGATGCCTCACTGTGCCAGAGACCTGGATTTGATCCTGACCTCTGATCGGCTATGGGAGGCGCCCCTAGGATACAAAGGTTGAAGATGGCCGGGCGAGGAGAGGAATGATGGTTCGCAGGTCAACTAGATGGAAGTGGTGGGTGCAATCGACCTTTTCGGCCAGCTGCAGCTGGAACTGTGAAAATGGCGCGTTCACAGGGAGAACGTACAAACTCCGTACAGACAGCACCCATGGTTGGGATGGAACCCAGGTCTCCGGTGCTGCGTGCGCTGTAAGGCAGCAACTCTACCGCTGCGCCACCGTGGGGAGAATGACGGAGGATTGCGAGAAGAGGGCCGTAGGAGTGGGAGCCGAGGGTTCCAGAGAAGTAGAGACAGGGAGGGCTGGAGGAATGTGGAAAAGGTCGTGCCGGAGGAGTGAATAGAGGCGGGACTGGAGGTATAGGGGTGAGAGGGACGGAGTAGGGGCAGGGAGTGCTGCAGCAGTGGAAGCTGAGAGACATGCAAGGTGTGGGTGGAGGAGGTGGTAGAAGGGTGGAGGAGGAGACAGGGCCTGGGTAGTGAGGAGAAAAGGCCGGGGGATTGGTGAGAAAGAGGGCCCGAGCTTTTGGGATGGGTGAGAGGGAGTCGCAGGATTTTGGGAGTATGGGCCAGAAGAGTAGAGAGAGAGGGAGGTACAGACGGGTAGGGGCTGAGAAAAGACCGAAGGTGTGAGGGAAAGTGCCTACATAAATGGAAAGTAAAGCCCGGAGGAGGGGGGGGGGCATGGAGGGAGGTGTGGGGGAAAGAGGTTCGGAGGAAACGGGGAGAGCGTAATGGAGATGCGCAGAGGGGAGAGTGGAATGGAGAAGAGGAGGGAGAGTGGGACCGAAGACTGGGAATAAAGGGGGGAGGTAGATTGGCAGAAGAGAGGACTGGAACAGTAGCTATTTGGGGGGACGAAAGTCTAGGAGGCGAGAGGGAAGGGGGATTGGGGAGAGAGACGCCCAGTAGAATGGGGAGAAGGAGAGAGCCGGAGGAGTGGGGAGAGAGAGAAGACCGCAGGAGTGAAGAGAGAGAAGGTCCCAGCAAGGAGAAGAGGTAGTGAAAGTGGCCCGGGGACTTCAGAGAAAAGAGCGGATGAGCGAGGAGTGAGAGGGCTGGGATGTGTGGGAAGACAAGGGCAATATTTGAGCAGAGAGGTCCGGAGGAGTGAGGTGTTTGCGTGAGGCCGGAGGTGTGTGGGGTAAGAGGGCCGGAGACTGGGCGGTTGGGCGGTGACCTGCCGGCTGCTCATTGGTCCACGCAGCCCCACCGCCACCACATTCAAACCGTGGCGGTTGTGGAGCGGCGCTCGCAACACAGCGCCCCCCCCAGTGGGATGCGATTTCAAGCATTTAGCTTGCAAGCATTTAGTGCGGGGCCCTCGAAAATACAGGGCCCGCAACAAATGCTACTTTTGCTACTATGTTAATCCGGCACTGGTCTACTCCACCATTCAATCGTGGCTGATCTATCTTCCTCCCTTAACCCCATTCTCCTGCCTTCTCCCCATGACCTCTGACACCTGTACTAATCAAGAATCTATCTATCTCTGCCTTAAAAATACCCACTGACATCCCAAAGACGTAGATTAATTGGCCCCTATAAATTTCTCCCACTGTGTAGAGAGTGGATAAGAAAGTGGTATAACCGAGATCTCGAGCTTGGTGGGCCAAAGGGCCTCTTTCTATGCTGTCTACTTCAAACAATCAAAATATTTGCGCTAAAAACAGGCACAAAGTGCTCGAGTAACTCAGCGGGTCAGGTAGTGTCCCCGGAGAACGTGGATAGATGAAGTTTCTTGTGGGGACCCTTCTTCGGGGTCATTTTGTTGTAAACCAGTATCTGCAGTTCATTCTCCAAGACATTCACACTGCTCTTTTCAATGAACCATTCAGCTGGCTGTCCAATGTTGGCCTTGAGAAAGATCTCTTCAATTTGGCTTTCTTCACTCCTCTTTGTCAAGATTCCATGAATACACTGTTCCCAGAATAAGAATCTAGCCCCAGTCAGAAAGTTCCTGTTGAGTGTGCCTCGGGCACCAGTTCCACATCACAGCACGCCGCAGAACAACATTCACTGCTCCAGTCTCTTTGGTTTCTCTTCTTATATCCAAACCTATCCACTGCCTCTTCTGCACTAAAAAGCAGCTTTCAATGCCCCCCCCCCCCTCTGCTTTCCTTGTTATAAACACCGGACACGTACATTTATTAAATATATTCAGCTAATGGATGACGTAAGTGAATGGATTGGAACATATATTTGTTGCAGTAGAAACAAAGAGCTGCAGATGCTGATTTATACCAAAGATAGATACAAATTGTCTGGAATAACCCAACGGGTGAGACAGCATCTCTGGAGAAAAGGACCCATAGGTCCTGGTCTGAACAAGGGTCCCAACCCGAAACGTCACTCATCCTTTTTCTCCAGAGATGCTACCTGATCTGCGGAGTTACTCCAGCACATTGTGTATATATTTGTTTCAACTTAGAGTTCAGTTATTATACTACAAGTTAAAGTATAAAGTTAAAGTTAAAGTACATTGAGTATATCGATGGAAAAAATTGTTGATAAGTGCAGCTTAAATTTTTTTATTGATATGCCTACTGTCTCCTTTTTGTCTATGAAAAGAAGCACTGGTCCCAGCCTTATCCAGACACTTGAGCTCGAAGAGCAGTTCCAACTTTAGCAACCTTTCCATGTAAATTAAATTCCTTATCCCTCAGCCCACTGCAATGAATCCACTCTGCATTCTCTCCAACATCTCAAATTCCCTTGGAAAGGCGACACACTAGATCCTGGAACAATATAACACCAATCCGCTGTTTTGCACTCGTCATCCATATTATATTTGCCTTCACTTTATGTCTGCTGTTGACTCTATGAGCTTCATGTGAACAAGGAATGTCATTGCAAACTGTTGTATGTGACAATGAACTAATCGGAATCAGAATCTGCATCTGTATTGAAGCTATCATCTACAAAGTCTCTGCAGGGCTTGCTTGCTTTGAACTTTCATTCCTCTATTAATAAATAAAGAGTTTGCAGAATCTTTGACCATAATTCTTTCGTGAAAAACAATGGCAGATGGAATTGGAGATCGGAGGTGGGCCGGGTGTTGAATGAGGGAATGTGGTGAATTCTTGCCCTTGAACATTTCCTGGATTTGTAGAAGGCTGGTGTTACATTTAATGAAGATGTCTGAGCCACTGTTACTGTGTGATTTCTGCTGTGTCCCAGAGGGATGTTCGTGGAGTCTTCTTGGGAGGGTGCTAAAGTTGGAGCTGTTCCTGGAGCTAAAGAGGTTAGTCCAAGGCTGGCAGTGGTGGACTGGTCTCTCGTGCAGAGTGGGAATGGGGAACAGATTCCACTCCTGGGAGCATATTCTGTTGGAAGAGAGGAGACCGAGGGGGTGGGGGTTCTCATGAGTCCGAGGAGGGGAGTTGGTTCCATTATATCCCAAACCCCTTCATTTCCACAGAAGAGGCTTGGCTTGTGTCCCCACTGTGGATGGTCGGTGGTCAGTGCAGACTCAGAGACCCATTTCAATGCTGTATCTATCTCTCTGTGACTCCACCAATACCTCAATCCTCTATGAGGCACAGAGTAAGTGTCATCCGTGTCATCAGCCTGTGAGTATCCTCAGTTTATCCCATATTATTGTGTGGCACTTCCACCGAGATCCCAATCAAAGAGGCGTGATTACTGTTCTGCTGTGCCACATTGTACATTGTACACGGTGCGGAGCTCTCTCAGTACTGACCCTCCCACAATGTGAGCGTCAAGTGTTCTATTAAACAACTATCCCTAATAAGGATGGTGAAATAGTTGTTTGATAGTGTATTTGGGATATTTATGAATATTTGTTTGACTTGTACGATGGTGGTGGGTTTTGTTTTGAATTATTTAATATTGTAAATACTTGAATAAATTTAATTTTGAAAAAAAAAAACAGAGCAGTGCTCCTTTAGTACTGTCCCTCCCACAGTGCGGCACTCCCTCAGTACCACCCCTCCCACAGTGCAACGCTCCTTCTACTGCCTTACCCACAGTGCAGTGCTCCCTCAGTACTGGAATATTATTGATTGAGCTCAATAACCCTGAGTGAGATAGGAACTCATGACTGAATCATGATTCTGTGAATCAGAATAATAGTTTATTTGAAAATGGAGGCTGGGTTATTTATTCTGATCCTGCCGGGGCTATGACTAATCCCTACCTCTTGCTTCTGGCGCGATTTTCATCTCAGCCAAGATCTTCCTGCTTTAACGAGCAAAACTCCAACTCTTAAATTCAGAACACAAATAAAATACCAACCTTTCAAATAACACCCACCAGATGTGAATAATTTATGGATTTGTGGAGAAGTAAAGCAATATTTGAGATGAACAAGGCATTCGCTTCATACTCATAGAACAGTACAGCACAGGAACAGGTCCTTCGGCCCACAATGTCTGTGCCAAACAGGATGCCAAGTTAAAGTAATCTCCTTTGCCTCCAATCAATGTCCCTCCATTCCCTGCATACGCTTGTGATTAACTAAAACCTTCTTAAATGGTACCATCATATCTGCTTCCATTACCACCCCCCACTATGTTCCAGGCCTCTACTATTTTCTATGTAAAAATGCTTGCCCCGCACATCTCCTTCAAACTTTGCTCCTCTCACCTTAAATCTATGCCCCCTTGTCCCTGGGAAAAAAGGTTCTGACTATCTACCATATCTATGCCTCTCTTAATTTTATAGACTTCTATCAGGTCTCCGTGCAACCTTCAGCGATCCACAGAAAACAATCTACGTTTGTCCAACATCTCTCTGTAGCTAATATCCTCTAATCCAAGCAGTGTTCTGGTAAATCTCCTCTACACCCTCTCGAAAGCCTCAAATTCATAGAACAGTGTACTGGAGTATTGCACGCAGTTCTGATCAGCGAAGGGCCTGTTCCTGTGCTGCACACAAGAACAGGCCCTTCGCTGATCAGAACTGCATGCAATACTCCAAAGTGAGCTTAACCAAATTCCTGTAAAACTGTATATTGACTTCCTGATTCTTATATTCCTTCTCCAAAGTGGAAAACTAACCATGAAAGGTTGATCTTGGCATCGCATGAAACATCTACATGAAGTAATATTTCCAGAGATTATGTTAACAATGGGTAAGATTGAGAGGGTGCAGAAAAGACTCACAAATATTTTCCCAGGGCAGGAGGTCTTGAATTATAAGGAGAGGCTGTACAGGGATTGTTTTCCCCAGCCAGAAGGAGGCTGGGAGGTGACCTTTTTGAGGTTTCTAAAATCATGAGTGGCACAAATACGGTGAATGGTCACTGCCTTCTTCCTAGGATAGGGATGTCTAAGCTAGAGGGCAGAGATTGAGGTTGCGAGGGGGAAGAGTTAAAGGGGATCTGAGGGGCACGTTTTTCACACAGAGGGTGGTGGGTACATGGAACAAGCTGCCAGAGGAGGCAGTTGAGGAAGGTACTATAAAAACATTTAAAATAAATTTGGGCAGGTACATGGGTAGGAAAGGTTTAAAGGGATATGGCCAAATGCAGGCAAGTGAGACTAGTGTAGAGGGGGCATCTTGTCGCATGGGAACGTTGGGCCTAAGGGCCGTTTTCCATGCTGTATGACTATGCAATATGAAGACACAAGAAGCAGCAGATGCTATAAATTTGAGTACATTGCTGGAGTAACTCAGTGGGTCAGGCAGCTTCTCTGCAGGGTATGGATAAGCAACGTTATGGGTCGGCCCCCTACTTCAGATTTTAGAGGGATGAGGTTCAGATGCCAGCAAATGGAACTAGCTTCAATAGGCATATTGGTTGGCATGGATGAGTTGGACCAAAGGACATGTTTCCATGCTCCAATCTCCATGAATATAATATTGTTCTCAACGAAAGAAACCACAAAAAGAATGGGCAATTTTATTCAATAATAATTGAGGACATTGGATCAGGAGGGATTATTCAGCCCCATTATGGCATTGGGTTGACTTGCAGTTGATTGCTATCTTCAGTTCTGCTTCCATGAACCTGAATCCCCTTCCCTGCAAGAGCCATCCTGTCTTGCTCCAGGCAGTCCCATTCGCCCAAGGTGCCAGCAGCATGTGTATTATGAGCTGCTTCCTGGCATCACCCTTCAATGAACTGGCTCCAAGTTAAAGGATGAGCCAAATTGCTCTCCACACTGGAGGAAGTAATGGTCAAGGAATACGGTGCAGAGTATCAACCACAGACAGAGGGTTGAGTTAATCAATCATGGTGTATTAATCAGTTATGGTAGGGCTTAGTGTGATCAGTCGTAGTGTGGATTGTAAATCAGTCGCATGGGATGCAGTAATCAGTCGCTGTACTTTGTTGGTCTGTTGCAGCGTGACGTGTTAATTCATGTTAACACATGCTGGAATTAATCCAAGGCAGTGTGGCTCGGATCATCTGAGTGGTTTAGTTTAGTTTAGTTTAGAGACACAGCGTGGAAACACGCCCTTTGGCCCACCAAGTCTGCGCCGATCAACAATCCCCGAACATTAGTTCTATCCTGCACACCAGGGACAATTTACAGAAGCCAATTAACCCGCAAACCTGCATAACTTGAGTGGAAGAAACCAGAGCACCCGGAGAGAACCTAAGTGGTTACAGGGAGAACGTACAAACTTCACACAGACAGCACCAGTGGTCAGGATCGAACCTGGGTGTCTGGCGCTGTAAGACAGCAACTCCACCGCTGGGCCACCATGCGCCCTAGGCTATAGGTTGTGGACCTGCTATTAATGCTCCCCATCGCATGAGGGGTAAACACTGCTGAACTACCCCTACACAAGGGTACTGGTGGGTTGCATCCGTTAACGGGTTGGGGGGGTCTTTCAGTGGAAAACTGTGCATGGACAAGGCAAGTGAGGGTGGGGGTTGCGATACATGATACTGGGTGTGGGGGCTGTTGAATCAGAAAGAATCACAGATCGGTGAACAAACTTGTTATTTTTTCAACAATCCAATAGCCCCGAGACAGAACAGCTTTCTAAATCGACAATTTAATTAATGAAATTTAAACTCTCCACCTGCTGAGGTGGGACTCTTGCCTCTGTACCACTTTAGTCATAGTGTCATTCAGCACAGTAACAGGTCTTCAGCCTAACCCCACTAAGATGCCCCATCTAAATGAGCCCATTGATTAGAAAGTGCTGAGGGAAGGGATATTAACCAAGACTAGAATTGATACTCCCCCATGCTCCTGTTTTATTACCCCCTCCCCAGCTCCCTCCAACTCACAATACCCTCTCCCTTCCCCTCACCCCTTCCCACTCCATCACTCTGAAGAAGGATCCAAACCCAGAACACCACCTGTCCACTTCCCTCCACAGATGCTGCCTGATCCTTGTGTAGGAAGAACGTCATTAAACTGAAAAGAGTGCAGAGAAGATTTACGAGGATGTTGCCGGGATTAGAGAGCTTGACCTATAGGGAGAGGTTGGACAGGCTAGGACTTTATTCTTTGGAGGGCAAAGGCTGAGGGGTGATCTTTTTGAGGTGTACAAAATCATGACGGGAATAGATGGGGTGAATATGTAGTCTCCTTTCCCAAGGTAGGGGAATCAAGAACCATAGGACATAGGTGAAGATGAGAGGGACAAGATTTGATGGGAATTTGAGGGGCAACTTTTCACTCAAAGGCTGGTTGGTATATGGAACGAGCTAGCGGAGGTGAACCTGTGCTATACTGTTCTATGAATGCACAGTCTTTTGAATGCAGAAGTTTTTTCCCACGGTAGGGGAATCAAGAACCAGTGGGCAGAGGTTTAAGGTGAGAGGGGCAAAATTTAATGGGAACCCGAAGGTCAACCTTCTCACACAGGTCACACAGTGGGTATATGGAATGAGCTGCCAGAGGAGGTAATTGAAGCAGGTCCTATTTATTTAAAATACATTTGTACAGGTATATGGATAGAAAATGTTTGGATGGGTATGGATGAAAAGCGGGTAAATGGGACTAGCTTGGATGAGGCATCTTGGGCAGCGTGGACAAGTTGGGCCGAAGGGCCTGTTTCCATGTTGTATGACTATGACTCTATGGGTCTATGACTCCTGAGTTCCTCCAGCATCTTGTTTTTTTGCTGCAGGTTTGTGGGTTCATTTTCAGAGACATTGAAGAATCTTCCACCAACCCACTTGTGCCATGTCAGTTATTTCAGGAGTACAAGTATTTTATGATTCTGTTGGATCCTCAGCTAATGCCCAAAAGGTCTAAAATACTTCAAAAGGCATGTAGGAAGGATCATAAATATTTAGTGTCTAGCTGTTGCACAGACTGAGAAAGCATCTGGTCTATTGCACAATATAACTTAGGTGAAATTACTGCTGTGGAAACATACTGTACAATGCACTCACACACCCAGCGACTAGGATGCCCCCTCCCTGAGGTCTGCTTTAGACTTTACTTTAGACTTCAGAGATACAGCGTGGAAACAGGCGCTTTGCCCACCGAGTCCACGCCGACCAAAGATTACTAACACTAGTTACACTAGATAGTGTACACTAGTGTACCCTAGATAGTTACACTAGATAGTGTACACTAACACTATCCGACACATTAGGGAGTTAACAATTTTACTGAAACCAATTAAACTCCAAACCTGTATGTTTTTGGAGTGTGGGAGGAAACCGGAGCACCTGAAGAAAACTCATGCAGTCCAAGGGAGAATATGTTCATAAGTTCTAGGAGCAGAATAAGGTCATTCGGCCCATCAAGTCTACATCATCTTTCAATCATGGCTGATCTATCTTTCCCTCTCAACCCTTCTCCTACCTTGGCCCCATAACCCCTGACGACACCCTTACCAATCAAGAATCTGTCAATCTCTGTACAAACTCCGTACAGACAGCACCCATAGTCCGGATCAAACCCGGATCTCTGGCGTTGTAAAGCAGCAACTCTACCGCTGTGCCATTGTGCTGCCCCTAAACCTTTAGTAGAAGAGGGCTTGTTAGTTCTACTGGATGTTAAAGATCACACAAAGCAGTGTGCAAAATGGGGAAGACTCAGAGTGTGGAGCAGGGAAAGGCGATTGATGGAGAGAGTTGCTGTCTGCCACGCTGGAGAGTGGGGAGGATTTGTTCAGGGACTCTGGATAGGAAATGGAAAAAATTCACACAAAGGAGGGAGCGTGAGTGGGGCAGGTAGCACCTGTAGCAGGTGCAGAGCAATTGCATTTAATTTTCTTTGGTGGATTAGCATGCAAGGGGCAGGGAGAAAGAACACAAACCTAGTCAAACATAAATGTCATGCAACTAAACAGCAGCTGGAGTTTGGCTCTTTACAAAATGTACATCAATTCAAAGGAACAAAAATGTCAGTAAAAGTGATTGAGAGCAAAATCTAGACCCCTGTTAACAAGGATAAGCTGAGAGCTGAAGCCTTCTCCCCAGCATCACAGTTACTGTGCAGGGGTGCCCGAGAGCCGGGAGAGGGGATGCATTCACCTGTCTCCAAGACGATTGCTGAGCAGTATCATCTCATTATTTTAGTCTAGTTTAGTTTAGTTTATTATTGTCACGTGTACCGAGGTACAGTGAAAAGCTTTTGTGTATGCTACTCAGCCAGCGGAAAGGCTGCATGATTACAATCGAGTCATCCACAGTGTGCAGCTACAGGATAAAGGAAATAACATTTAGTGCAAGCTCAAGTCCAGTAAAGTAGTACATTCGAATTAAAGATAGTCCAAGAGTCTGTTGGCGTTGAGTCATAAAGGAATGGAGCGATTGTAATGAGTGATTGCAGATCCACTTTTGGGACCAGCACGCAGGGAGTCATCTGACTTGGGCACCATTTTGCTGACCCATTACTTGAAATGTAGCATATATTAAAAGCCAAATAGCTGAAGGCTTCAAATTGGAGATAAAAAGAAATAGAGAACTTGAAGAGTGGTGAGGTGGCTGTGAGGTGCCCGATCTCATCGCAGGTTCCTGTGAAAACCTGAAGAAGGGTCCCGACCCGAAATGTCACCTATCCATGTTCTCCAGAGATGCTGCCTGACCCACTGAGTTACTCCAGCACTTTGTGTCTATCTTTGGTGTAAACCAGCATCTGCAGTTCCCTTTTATCACCCGTGAAAACCTGTCCTTCCTGGGCTATGAAAATGGCACCAAAACCTGACGAATCCTGTACATAGTTTCAGTGGAGTACTTGTATATACTTTGTACTTATCTGAGAATGTGCTTTATATATAGCGATAATTTACTGAATTGTGCGCAAAAAAATAATGTCACTGTGCCTCGGGTACAAGTGATAATACATAACCATCGAACTACGAAACCTACGGCACTGGGCCTATACAGTTTAGAAGAATGAGTGGGGACCTCATTGAAACATACAGAATAGTGAAAGATTTGGATCGAGTGGATGTGGAGAGGATATTTCCACCAGTGGGAAAGTCTAGGACTATGAAACCTTGGGGTGAGGAGTCCTTAAGCCAGGAGAGAGCCAGGAATAGGGTTCACGGGTAAAATCATGGCCGATCTATTTCTTCCTCCTAACCCCATTCTCCTGCCTTCTCCCCATACCCAGTGTCACCTGCACTAATCAATAATCTATCTATCTCAGCCTTAAAAATATCCTCTGACTTGGCCTCCACAGCCTTCTGCGGCAAAGAATTCCACAGCTTCCCCATCCTCTGACTAAAGACATTTCTCCTCATCTCCTAACTAAAAGAACATCCTTTAATTCTAAGGCTATGAACTGTAGTCCTAGACTTTCCCACTGGTGGAAACATCCTCTCCACATCCACTCGATCCAAATCTTTCACTGTTCTGTATGTTTCAATGAGGTCCCCACTCATTCTTCTAAACTGTACAGGCCCAGTGCCGACAAACGCTCATCATAGGTTAACCTACTCATTCCTGGGATCATTCTTGTACACGTCCTCTGGACCCTCTACAGAGCCAGCACATCCTTCCTCAGATATGGTGCCCAAGATTGTTCACAATATTAAGGCCGCATTTGGAGGCCGTCTCTGGAGCCTCAGCATTACATCCCTGTTTTTGTATATAAGCCCTCTTCAAATAAATGCTAGCTTTTGAGTTTACTTTCTTTACTACCGATTCAACTTACAGATTCTCTTTTGGGGAATCCTGCACCAGCACTCCCAAAGTCCCTTTGCACCTCCGATTTCTGGATTCTCTCCCACTGGGTGGTGCCATCAGCGATGGCAGCCTCGCCAACAGTCTGTCTTTTCATCTTTTTTGTTATATTTAGCGTGTTTTGAAAGTATGTGCTAAAGTTCTCTGGTTTGTTTTATGTGGGGGGTGGGAGGGGGGTCCGGGGAATCTTTTTTTTCAATCTCTTACTTTGCTGGAGATGCGATTGTTTTCCAGATCGTATCTCCGATCGCTCTGCGGCCCAACATCATGGAGCTGGCGGCCTTGCTCGAGACTGACTTTGAGCCCCACCGCGGGGCCGTGAACTTACCACCGGAGCTTGCAATCCCTTGCCTGGGATCGACGCTCTAACCGTGACCTGCAGATTTCAACATCGAGGAGCTCGCAGTCTCGGGTAGAGATCGATGTCAGGAAGCTCCAAAGTCGCAGAAGGTTCGACTAGCCCCGACCCAGTGTCTGATTCCCCCAATGTGGGGGATCTGAGATTCCCTCCCCGATGCAAGAGCTTGATCGCCCCGACACGGAGGGCACGACCGCCGGCTATGGGAGCCAAGATTGTCCCGTCCCCCGACCGCGGGAGAACATAGAAGGGAAGAAGGTTGAACTTTTTTTTCGCTTTCCATCACAGTGAGGAATGTGGAGGAGTCACTGTGGTGGATGTTTATGTTAAAATGCATTTTGTGTGTTCTGTGCTTTTTATTGGTATGAATGTATGGCAAAACAAATTCCTTGTATATTGCAAAACATACTTGGCTCATAAAGTATGATTATAATTATGATTAGAAAATAGTCTCCACCTTTATTCCTACCAAAATGCATGACTCCACACTTTGCTACACTATATTCAATCTGCACTTATCTGCCCACTCTCACAACCTGTCCAAGTCCTTCTGCAGAGTCCCTGCCTTCTCTGCATTACCTGTCCTTCCACCTATTTTCGTATCATCCGCAAACTTGGTCACAAAACCATCAATCCTCATCCAAATCATTACTATATAAAGTGAAGCGTAAGGTCCCAGCACTGACCCCTGCGGAACTCTAGGTGCTTTGGTTTCCTCCCACATCCCAAGACGTTTGAAGGTTTGTAGGTAAATTTGCTTCCCTAAATTGCCCCTAGTGTACAGGATAGAACTAGTGTACGGGTGTACGGGTGATAGCTGTTTGGATTCGCTGGGGCCAAAGGGCCTGTTTCCATGCTGTATCTCCAAACTAAACTGAACAAAACAAATCTTCTTTAAACTTTGCCCCTCTCACCTTAAAGCTCTGCCTTCCAGTATCTGATATTCCTACCCTGAGAAAAAGGTTCTGACTGTCTACCCTATCTATGCCACTGCACCTGCAGTTTTCACTGAGTTTGCCGGAGTGGTTACAGATAGGAGAGCGGGAGGGCGTGATGGGAAAGCAACTCTGTGAGTGATGCATGGAGGCAGCCCTTGGCTCACTACATAAACCGGTTTTCCAACCTACAGTTCCACAATGAACACGGAAAGGTACAGTCACTCAAACACAGCTGTTGGGACTGGAGCCAGGGATCTGCAAGGTGATGCAAGAGCTTCACCAATTGTACACACTTCCACAGCGGTAGGGAGAGGCTGCTTGTTGTCTGATCTGACACTGTCCTAATCAGGCTCGTCAAGAAATTGCAGAGAATTGTGGGCACAGCCCAGACCATCACACAAACCAACCTCCCTTTCATCGACTCCAACTACACTTCACGCTGCCTCGGCAAGGCTACCAGCATAATCAAGGATGAGTCTCACCCTGGCCACTCCCTATTTCTCCCCTCTCCCTTCAGGCAAGAGGTACAGAAGTGCGAAAATACACACCTCCAGATTCAGGGACAGTTGCTTCCCAGTTGTTATCAGGCAACTGAACCATCCTTTCAACAATTAGAGAGCGAGCCTGACCTACCGTCTACCTCAATGGAGACCCTCGGACTATCTTTAATTGCTATTCTGGACTTTATCTTGCACTAAACGTTATTACCTTTATCTTGTATCTGTACATTGTGGATGGCTTGATTGTAATGGTGTATAGTCTTTCCATGGACTGGCTAGCATGCAACAAAAAAGCTTTTCACGTGACAATAAACTAAACTTCAACTTCATCATCTGAACCAGGATTCTTTCCCTTCCCTCCTTTTAAACACTTCTTTAAGACATTGTCCTTCCTTTTGGTTGAACAATGTTAACTGTCCTAATATTCACCATAACCCTGCCAACCAGGGGGCAATTTAGGGGTGAGGGGGGAAGCTGTGTAGGGGATTGCATTGTCATGTTGGGCAGAATGGCCTCATCCAGTGTTGTATCACATTTCTCAAACCATAGAAGAAGGCTATTCAGCTCATTGAGTTAATGCACTCCCTCAGAACAATCACATTCCCCCACATATCACTCTCTCATCTAATGTCTCACGTTCCTATCAAAAACACCCTGATTCCCTTGCCCGCACCCTAGACTGGGTGTTTTAGAGGAACAAATTCACATGTCCAACCCGCACATCTTTGGAATGTGGGTGGAAACCAGAGTACCCGGGGGGTAAACCCACACGGTCACTGGAAAACGTGCAAACTCCACACAGACAGCGTCAGGAGTTAGGATCAAACCCCGGTCTCCTGCGCTGTTTAAGGCAGTGGTTCTACCAGCTCAGCAGCGGTGGATAATTATTCCAGCCAAACAGCATGACTATAACCAGCTGCATTACAGAGATTATTGTAAGACTGAACTTTAGATTTTTAGAATCTAGAGATAAGGCGAGGAAACGGGCCATTCGGCCCACAGAGTCGGCGCCAACCAACAATCACCCCGTACACTAGCACTATCCTACACACTCGGGAGAATTTACAATTTTACAGAAGCCAATTAACTTACAAACCTGCATGTCTTTGGTGTGTGGCAGCAAACAAGAGCACCCGGAGAAAACCCACACGGTCACAGGGAGAATGTACAAATTCCATACAGTTGGTAAAAAAGTAAATGATCTAATTTGATATGGGCAACTTTGAATCATGATTAGATAGTTAAACAGTTGCAACTGAAAGCCAGTCTCATCACGAACTGTTTAGTCCACCTTCCCTCCGATTTAAACTGCATTTCAGATCATTTAGCAGGATTCCCTCAGCTTCTCTTTGCAGAAATGGAGGTGATAGAAGCATCAGTTCTCTGATTCTTTCCCATCCCCTTGCGACAGAGAGCGAGCGAGACTGGGGGAGAGAGACAGAGAGAGAGCACGCGAGAGAAAAGCGAGCGAGCAAGCGAGAGAGAGAGTAAATGACTGATACCCGACACTCTCCATCCATCATTGTGACCATCCCACGTCACCATCCGCAAGGCAGAGTTTATTGTTGTTCAATTCTCCAGGGTGACCCACAGCCGGGAGGTGATGCAAGGTTCACGTGTATTCGTCAAGCAATTAACAGGTGATGTTGCAGCTGCAGGCAGTGGTTAATGCAACACACGCGTGCACTTGAGCGGACCTGCCACTTGGTTAGACACAGGCCACAGAATACAGGGAAATGTATGCTGGAATTAGGCAGCTCTGGCCCCTCCAGATACAAGCCCTCCGGCCCACTTTCCCATGTCGACCAAGATGCTCCATCTCCGCTTGTCCCACCTGCCTGCATTTGTCCCATATCCCTCCAAGCCTTTTCTATCCATGTACCTGTCCAAATGTCTTTAAAATGTTATAGCACCTGCCTCATCTACCTTCTCTGGCAGCTCGTTCCATGTACCCACTATGCTCTATGTGAATAACTTGCCCCTCAGGTGCCTATTAAATCTTTCCCCTCTCACCTTAAATTATGGTCTCTGGTTCTTGATTTCCCTGCTCTGGGTAAAACACTGTCCATTCACCTTATCTATTCCTCTCATGATTTTATACACCTCTATGAGATCACCTCCATGAGCGCCTCCTGCGCTCCAAAAAAATTTCCAGCCTGCTCAACCTCTCCCTTTAGCTCAGGCCCTCGTGTCCTGGTAACATCTTCGTACATCTTCTCTGCACTCTTTCCAGTTTATCTTTCCTGTAGCAGGGTGATTGCAATTGTTGCACACCAGTGCATTCCAAGCTGTGGGAATACACGGAGGGATGTGCGGAGGCTTTGTACAGACGCTCACTGGGATCCCGCAGTGAAGGTCTTCTCCACATCCCATGCAGAACCTTTACACCTTATTTAAAGGAGATGTGAGGGCAAATTCCACAGAGAGTGGTGGGTGCCTGCAACATGCTGCCAATGGTGATGGTGGAAGCAGATTTGACAGTGGCACTTAGGAAGCTTTTAGACAGGCACGTTAAAATACAGGGAAGGCACAATGGTGCAGCTGGGTCACAGCGCCAGAGACCCAGGCTTGATCCCAACCTCGGGATATCTGTGTGGAGTTTGCACATTCTCCCTGTGACCGCACATGGGTTTCCTCCAGGTGCCCCGGTTTCGTCGCACATCCCAAAGACGTGCGGGTTTGTTGGTTAAGTGATCTCTAGTGTGTAGGGAATGGATGCAAAAATGGGATAACAGTACTAGTGTGAATGGGTGATCAATGGTCAGTGGGTCGAATGGCCTGTTTCAATGCTGTATCTCTAAACAAAACTAAAGGGGAATGAAGGTATTTAGATCACGTTACCCACAGGGGAGATTTGATAATCTTGGCATCCTGTTCGGCATAGACATTGTGGACGGAAGGGCCTGTTACTTTGCTGTACTATTCTATGTTCCGAAAGTATAACAATCAAAACTGGGTGTAATACTGTACTCTAGTTGAGGTTTGCAACATAATCTCTCTGGCTTGGTCGTCGAGACCTCTATTTACAAATTCCGGGGAGGGATACACTTTACCAAAGTCACACATTAAGACTAAACTTTAAACTTGAACTCAATTGTTCTGGCTTTTAAAATAAAGACACAAAATGCTGGAGTAACTCAGTGGGTCAGGCAGCATCTCTGAGAACATGGACAGGTAATGTTTTGGTTCGGGACCCTTGACCCGTTGAGTTACGCTAGCACTTTGTGTCTTTATTTGTAAAACTGTATCTGCAGTTCCTTGTTGTTCTGGCTTGTATCTGTCCAAATAACTTCTCTACATTTCCAGAGCACATACAATTTGAAGATTTTCCCCTTATATTGCCGGCACTCAATGCCTCTCACATTTAAGAGGCGAGAGAGCACGCACTAAATCTGAAATCGGGTCAAGAACTACTCCACTGTGCCACCCATCTGCTGCCACAAGTGGCTGAAATTTCAGTCCCACATGAGCCTATCCTATGTAGTTATAGATCTGCAGAGCTGTTCAGCACAGAAACAGGCCATTTGGACTATTTCCATTTGCCTACATTTGGCCTATATCCCTCAAAACCCTTCCTATCTATCTATCCATTCAAATGTCTTTTGAAAGTGGTAATTTGCAAAATACTTGAAACAGATCAAGGCTCCCAGTGGCCAGTTAACTTGAAGAAGCAAAAAGGTCTGATGAAGGCTCCCGACCCGAAACATCACCTAACCGTGTTCTCCTGGAATGTTGCCTGACCTGCTGAGTTACTCCAGCACTTTCTGTCCTTTTTCAGTTAATATGAAGCTTTGAAACCGCATCTCTCTCCACTTACGCTGCCCGTTTTGCTGAGTATTTAAGGCACTGTTTGTCTTGGTTGATGTCAGGCGGTTTATGTACGCACGCGGACCCTTCATCAAAACTGGTATAAAATCTTCACATACTGGACTCCTCTGCCGAACAAGACTGGGAACAGGTTTTACCGAACATCACGCTGCTTGGTTTTTTGCTTATCAGTCATCGTTCCGTGCTCGAAAAGTAATGAATTCCCGGTAATAACAGCGCTCACTGTTTCTTGTCTCACCCTAGGTATTTACAATATCTGCCCCAGCAAAACATTAGCTTGCAAATTCTCTGCATTTATTGCCATTCTGACATCTTGACGGCACATAAACAGTATCAGCAGTATACATGCGGAGACCTAATTTCGGATGGACAAATGGCTGTTAATCTCGTCGCATTATCTTTGCTTGTTGCTGTGATTAATTATTTGTTCTTTGGGTTTTGTAAAAGCCAGGAGTTATATTCGAACATGCCCTTCTCCACAGCCAGATTCCTTTGGCTCACTCCCAAGCTGATGTGACAAGAGTGTTTATTTTTGGTCTAACCTCCCCTTTAGCTACAAACCTTCGCAAGACAAAAATATTAAGAATAAGTTAACAGCTGATTCTTTCCAACCAAGAACCAGGTCATATAAGTCTCGCCTTTCCCCAAAAGTCATTCCTCTGCCTATCCTAAAGAATAAATACAAGCAGGTTTGCAGTTGAATGCAGAATAATTATGCTCTATAAATATAAAAATACGGCAAATTTTTCATCTTCCAATTCTACGACAAGAAGGGGGTATAATTCCAGAACTGTTAAAAAATCATTGGAGCTAGCTAGAGTTATACAGCATAGAAACAGGCCCTTCAGCCCACCTGATTTGCACCATGAGTAGCCTTTGTTTCTTACCCCTTGAGAACTTCACTCACCAAAGCATCAAACTCGGTCATGAATGTTTCTCTTGGTTCCTCCACCCCCACCGTGAATCCACTGCCTTTTTGAAGAGAGGTCCAGGTTTGAAAACCAGGAGATTAGGTCGAAGTGATTAGTTTAATTTGGTATCATGTTCAGCACTGACATGATGGGCTGAAGGACTTGTTCCTGTGCTGTACTGTTCTTATGAATGCACAATCTTTTATCCAGATTAGGCGAATCCCGAGGAGAGGTTTAAGGTGAGAGGGGAAAGATTTAATAGGAACCTGAGGGTCTGAAATAAAAGCAGGAAATGCTGGAAACTCGCAGCAGGTCAGACCGCCTCCGTGGAAGAGAAACCCAGGGTTAACGTTTCGAGTCCAGAACTGTCCCTCTGATTTTGCTACATGTTCCCAGCATTTTGTATTTTTTTATTCGTAAGTTGATTACAACTGCGTATGTCTTGACTTGATCTAATGTTGTTGACTTATAAAAATATTTAACAATTAATCGAGGCCCATATGGTAATAGAAAGTGATGCTAATACCAAGTTAAAAATAAACATTCATGCATGCCAAGATTAAATGTGGCAGTGACACCAACGCAGAGATGACTTGAAAGTAAGGGAAGATAAAAGCGTCGATCACCAGAGATGAACAAAATGTTTATGGTACGTTAGAAATTAATGTTTCACATACGTTGGAGTAGCTTTGCGTGGGATGTGGCACAGTGGGTAGAGCTACTAGCTCCTAGCACTAGAGACCCAAGTTGAATCCTGACCTCAGGTGCTGTCTGTGTGGACGTTCTCCCTGTGACTGCACGTGTTTCACCCGGGTGCTTCAGTTTCCTCCCACATCTCAAGGACATCTCAAGGGTTTATAGGTTAATTGGTATTTCAGTGCAGATGTTAACAGTAGAAGCACAAAGGGTAGGGCACTGCGGACAGATTCTGAAGAGTCATTAGTGAACTCTCACCTGACTCACCATTGACTCCATCTACACCTCACGCTGCCTCAGAAAAGCAGCCAACATGATCAAGGACATGTTCCACCCCAGTCGTTCCTTCCTCTCCCCGCACCCATCTGGCAGAAAGCGCACACCACCAGACTTCTTCCTCTCTGTTATCAAACTTCTGAACGGTCCTTCCATAAGCCATAGTACTATACACTTCACCTCTCCCCCATTGCAGCATTGAACTTTGTCTATGAAACTGATGTGCAACAATGCTGAGAACTACATTCTTAGATATCATGCAAAACAAAGCTTTTCACTGTACCTCACTCAGTACATTTGACAATAATAAACCTAAAGCTGAACCTAAACTTAAACCCTGGAAAGGCTGTCAGTATTTAGTGCTGGGGAATATTTGCACTGATTCTAAAAAATGGACAGTGCAATCCCTGTGCAGCTGGTTTCAGAATTGAATCCTGTGTTTCTATTGCCGAGATTGTCCTTATTAGACAACAGACAATAGGTGCAGGAGGAGGCCATTCGGCCCTTCGAGCCAGCACCGCCATTCAATGTGATCATGGCTGATCATTCTCAATCAGTACCCCATTCCTGCCTTCTCCCCATACCCCCTGACTCCGCTATTCTTAAGAGCTCTATCTAGCCCTCTCTTGAATGCATTCAGAGAATTGGCCTCCACTGCCTTCTGAGGCAGAGAATTCCACAGATTCACTCTCTGACTGAAAAAGTTTTTCCTCATCTCAGTTCTAAATGGCCTACCCCTTATTCTTAAACTGTGGCCCCTTGTTCTGGACTCCCCCAACATTGGGAACATGTTTCCTGCCTCTAACGTGTCCAACCCCTTAATAATCTTATACGTTTCGATAAGATCTCCTCTCATCCGTCTAAATTCCAGTGTATACAAGCCTAGTCGCTCCATTAACCCCAGTAAGCAAAATACAAACTGCTGGGAAACTCAACAGGTCAGGCAAAATATGTAGAGGAAGAAACAGGGAACTGTAGATGTTAGCTTACAAAAAAAGACATAAAGCGCTGGAGTATGTCAGTGGGTCAAACAACATCTGTGGAGGGAATGTGCAGTCGATGTTTACAGGTCAGGACCCTTCTTCGCGGTGATTGTAGTAGGGGGGGGTGGGTAATCCTGCACAGATGCTGCCTGACCCACTGAGTTCCTCCAGCACTTGGTGATTTGCTGAAGATTCCAGTATCTGCAGTTCTTTGGACCTTGGTGAGCTATTGCCTGAACCTCTCGTGGCATCCCTGAGCAAAGATCAACCTTCAGCACGGTGGCTGCCTTCAGCACCAGAGACCTGGGACCAATCCTGACTACGGGAGCTGACATGTACGGACATGTCTCCTTGTGGATTTTCTCCGGGTGCTCCGGTTTCCTCCCACACTCCAATGACGAACAGGCTTGTAGGTTAATTGGCTTTGGCAAAATTGTAAATTGTCCCTAGTGCGTAGGATAGTGTTAGTGTGCGGGGTGATCGCAGGTCAGTGCGGACTCGGTGGGCCACAAGGCCTGTTTCCAGGCTGTGCCTCTAAAGTAAACTAAACTAAACAGTACAGTCGGCACCACTGATATCATACCCCAACTTCACCACCCTCTGCCGTCCAATTCAGATGCAACAGGACTCTCCGCTGATATGCCACCACTCACAGGCCCAGACAGAAGACTGCAGAATTGAATCAGATACAGAACAGGAGTTTACCACCCACGCTTACCTTAAAATGACTGATTCCTTCCTAATCTCAGGCAATTTAGCTCTATTTATATCCAGTCTTCTACCAGCAAGTTCTGAGATAGTTGTCAATAATTCATGTTTTCTGTTAAGAACCCTTGTACAACAAAGTTTATTAGCAACAGCGGATTACAAAAGGGTTGATGGTTCTTCAAACACTGAAGTGATCTTAAGTACACTTTAGCGACACAGTGATAAATAAATAAATATTCCTCCTAGCAACCATTACTGGGTTGAATAACAGTCTCCGCAGAGAATTGCTATGATGTTGTAACAAGTTCAGCACACATGCATTGTATTACTGATTATGAATCTAATGTGCTAACTGCCTCATTTAGTTCTGTTTATACCAAAATACATTATCAAAGCAGGTTCTACACAGATGGGTTACAACCCCTGTTATAGAACATGCAGCAGAGGAAAAAGCCCTTGGGCCCACAATGTCTGTGCTGAACACGATGCCTTTATCTGTGTCCCCCTCAAGTTCCTATTAAACCTTTTCTCCCTCAACCTATGTCCTGAAGTTTGCAATTCCCCTACTCTGGGCAAAAGACTGTGTGCATCTACCCAATCTATTCCTCTCACGATTTTGTCCATTTTGGTATTTTTGTTTTAAGTTTCTGATGTAGTTAATTACTTGCAATCAGTGTGTGTTTTTTTGTAGACAAAATGGCGCCAGAATGCATCTTTAAAAACATTCACGTTACGTGGCCGGAAAACAAAATAATGGCGTTTAACTTTTATGGACCATCCCATTGCACCCACAGAAGCTGCCTGACCCAGTAAGTCTGCCAGGGGTTGATTTTCACTGTGGCTCCAGCATCACTTCAGCACAATGAGCAGCGTCGGCCTCAGCAACTGAAGCTCACCTCTATCAGCCAACCGCACTGACGAATGCTCCGCCACCAAAGCTGGAGCTAACAAGCTTTCAGGGCTCACATCTCATAAATTTGCAGGAAGAGTGGCAGCAAAGGTGGCATTAAGATAGAAGCCGAAGGATCATCAAAATATGTAGGAAGGGATTGCAGATGCTGGTTAAAAACGAAGCTGGACTCAGAATGCTGGAATAACTCAGGGGGTCAGACAGCATCTGTGAAGAAAAGGAATAGATGACCTTTCAGGTTAGAACCCTTCTGCAGACTGGGTCTGAAGAAGGGTCTCGGCACGAAATGCCACCTAGCGAATCACACACTTAGAGTCGTAGGGTCACACAGCACAGAAACAGGCCCATTGGCCCAACTTGCCTATGCCGACCAAGATGCCCCATCTACACTGGTCCCACCTGCCCATATTTGGCTCATATCCCTCTAAACCGTTCCTATCCACGTACCTGTCTTTAAAATGAGTGTGGGTGGAGTTAAAACTCTTTCCTTACTCATCCTATTAAAGCAGATGGGGCAATATGTTCTTGGTCCTCCAAAATATTCCAAATGGAATTTAAACTGGAGGTGTTAATCAATCAGAGTTAATGTCATCAAGTATGAACCCATTACACTTGCACTTGATTGTCTTAAATGCCAGTGACTGTGCTTTCAGCTGCTAATCTCCCTGGATTTCTCCCTCAACCTTTCCCCTTCCTCCAAGTCTCAAACTGTTTGCACCTGACATGGCCGAGGTCAGAGCCACTTGCAACGGCTGTGAACTCCATCCACTCTGCTCCTGAAAGTTGGTTCCACTGAACATTCGCAGCTGCTGCAGTACAAGTGGGTTTAGCCTGCTGAACTGAGGACAGAGTTCTGCCCAGTAATCCCCATTGCAGTGCAGTGTGAACTTCTGTTTGTAACACCCCATTAACATGCTGTATTAATAGAAGCTGTTGTTTCGTTTTAAATGGAACAGCAGGAGCTGTAGCCACGACAGACTGAAGATGCCACAGAATAAACTGCATTACCTCAAAACAAAATCTAGCAAGCTCATCTCCAGCAAAACCTGCATTTTTTTGTTGTTTATTATGGTTTTTACAGAGTATGCTGTTTACGTATCTGTTGTGCTGCTGTAAGTAAGAATTTCATTGTTCTGTTTCAGGATATCTATATACTAAAACTCTCGTTTGTCTGTTTGTTTGTTCCTGAACTACAGCCAAAAGGGTACACGATAGCGTGACAATTTTAGGCCCACCTTACTCACTGTTTTCCCTTTGGTGCTAATGGAAGAAGTTTCATTGAAATCGGTGTTATATTTTTTGTTATTCATTTTAAAGTTTAAATCTATCTCCTGGGGAGGGAGGGGAGTGGGGGAGGATGAGGGGGGGGGTTGGAGTGAGGGGGAGGGGAGGGGGTGGAGGAGGGGAGGGAGGGGGAGGGTGGGTGGAGGAGGGGAGGGAGAGGGAGTGGAGGGGAGGGAGGGTGGGCAGGGGGGTGGGGGAGAGGGGGAGGCGAGGGGGAGGGGTGGGTGAGGGGGGGGGAGAGAGAGAGGGGGAAGCAGGGAGGAGAGGGTGCTGCACCAATGCAGGAGAGGTTTGGGCACAACGGGTCCACTTGGTCAAGTATCACAATAAAACGCATTTGACTTTCTTGATTTACTGATAGCTGTCAATCTACAGATTCCCTTAAATTGTTAGGTCTTCTGGTATATATTAAAAAAAACGAAGATGTGAACAGACACCAGAGGTCGAGGGGAGACCTAATAGAAGTATATAAAATTATGAGAGGTGTAGAAAGGGTCGTTTGTTAAAACCTTTTTCCCAGAGTCGAAATGTCAAGTTTATTTACAAGAGTGATGGGTGCCTGGAATGCACTGCTGGGGGTGGTGGTGGAAGCAGTTAAGATAGTTGTGTTTAAGAGACCTTTGGATAGGCACATTACAAGGAATAGGGGGAGAAAGATTATGTGCAGGCAGATGAGAATTAGTCTTGGCGTCGTGTTTGGCACAGACATTGAGGGTTGAAGGGCTTGTACATGAGCTGTACGGTTCTATGTTCTGTGTTAAACCTAGCTATGTTGTAGCACCTGAGTATAATTATATCGATTATATAGTAAGACTATATTGCAGATCATGTGGCGCGTCGAGAGAGGCCCGAAATAAAGGCAAGGAGCCGGGTATTTTGGGGGAGTTATGGTTTATTACACGGTTATCAGACGGGTCGACTCTGCCAGAATGGCTTCGCGCCCAAAACCTTGTCCTTATATATGTAGTACCGGACCGCCCCCCTGGACTGGTCCATTCCCGTGCCGAGGGGTCGGTAGTGGTATGGCCCGACCCTTGGGAGCCGCCACAGAACCCCCCCCCCCCCCCAGAACCGGAGGCACGAAGCGCACTGGTGGTCGCACAACCCGACCGGACCGCGTACGGTAATCGGTCGACAGATTACCGTAGGAGGGACAGGTGGTGGGACCCGCAAAGGTGGGCGACCTCGTGGCCGAGGCTGGACAATGTCTAAGTGGGCCGGCTTCAGGCGGTCAATTGACACGGCCTCCGGCCGGCCCCCCATGTCCAAGATAAAGGTTGTCTGTCTGTGCTCCAGCACCCGGTACGGGCCCTCATACGGCCTCTGGAGTGGCGTTTGGTGGGCATTAGTGCAAAGTAAAAAATAATGCCCCAAGTCTCTATAGTTCAGAGTCTATTTGTAGGTTGTAGTGTTTAATAGCCTTAGATAGACACAAAATGCTGGAGTAACTCAGCGGGATAGACAGCATCTCTGGAGAGATGGAATGGGTGACGTTTCGGGTTGAGACCCTTCTTCAGACTACGTGTTTAATAGCCTAATGGTTGAGGGAAGAAGCTGTTCATGAACTTGGATGTTACAGTTTTCAGGCTCCTATACCTTCTTCCCAATGGCAGGAGTGAAATGAGAGTATGGCCAGGGTGGTGTGGGTCTCTGATGATGTTGGCTGCCTTTTTGAGTCAGCGCCTCTTGTTAGCCAAAGTACAGTAATGCTAGTTGAGAAATATCTGTGGACCCCGAGCCCCGACAAACATCCTGTGAGCTTATACATCCAATCAAACATTGCAGAAGCAATACCTTGGACAAGCTGTAGAAACAAGGAACTGCAGAATCTGATTTTTTAAAAAGGATACAAAGTGCTGGAGTAACACAGCAGGTCAGGGAGCATCTCTGGAGTCTAAAGAAGGGTTCCTACCCATCTCGTGTTCTCCAGAGATGCTGCCTGCCCTGCTTAGTTGCTTCAGCCCTTTCTGTCCATCTTCGGTATAAACCAGCATCTGCAGTTCCTATCTACACCTTCTGTGTGGAACCAAACCTTTGTGATTACTTTGAAACAAATTTCCAGCCATTACCTTTGTAGAATTGCGTGTCCAATGATGTGGCACGTTCCCAGGTTAAGCACAGTACCCTTCATCCTGAGCACGAGGCACAGGAATAAAAGCATCACACTGCTTTCAACAAAGGAACAGATTGTGTTTCATCAAAATGAATAACCACAGTTTAAACACTGACAATCCCTCTGTCCCTAAGCGGATAAGTATGTTTGTACAACACAGAGCTGGCAGCTGTGCCCAACACAGCACTAATATCAGTGATCGCTGGATGCTCGGTGGACCTCTTGGCCACAGGTAGTCTGCGTGAGGTTGACGATTACCTGCATCTGTCGGCAAGGATGATGCCGATTAAGATCGTTCTACTGATGCTATCTCAAACATTTAATCATTATGATTACAATGGGAGCATATCCCACTCATTCACACCTCTCACCACCATCAGACCCCAGGACATTATTGCATCTTACTCTGCAGACTGGGTACAAATCTCCAGCCACTGCCAGCACCGTGCCATAGAACATAGAACAGCACAGCAAAGGAGCAGGCCCTTCGGCCCACAATGCCTGACAGCGACTGTCTATAACTCTCAAAAGCAAATAAATCTGGTCTCTCAGAATCCTTTCCAGTAACTTTCGCACCATTGAAGTTAGACTCACTGACATGTAGTTCCCTGGCTTGTTCCCACTGCCTTATTACATAAAGGCACACCATGAGCCTTTCTTCAGTCTTCCGCTACCTCGCCCATGACTAACGGTAATATAAATGTCTTTGCCAGGGGCCCCAGCAATATTTTCCCTTACTTCCAACAATTTTTTATAATGCACCTTTTCAGCCCCCAGGGATTAACATAAAAGAGGAACAGGCCCTTCAGCCCACATTGTCCATGCTGAGAATAATGCCAGGATAAACTAATCCTCTCTGCCTGCATGTGACCATAATCCCTCCATTCCCTGCATATCCGTGTGCCTTTCTCGAAGCTTTTTAAACACCACTATCGTATGTGCCTCCACCACCACCACCCCTGGCAGCATGTCCCAGACACCCATCACCCTCTGTGTACAAATCTTACCCCGCACATCTCCTTTATCTCACCTTAAAGCTATAGTGACATTGCAAGAGGAAGAGTCCATTCAACCTGAAGTTCAGCAGGCAAGAGGTTGGAGTCTAGAAGGTGGGAAGTTTTTAATTTAATAATTGGACAGGTGCTGGTGAGGTCACACTTGGAATACCACACACGGATTTGGTCTCTTCATTTAAAAAAGGATGTACGGGCATTAGGGGTGGGACAGAGGAAGTTCACACAGCTAATCCCTGGAATGACAGAGTTCTTCTATCACCAGCAGCCAAAAGAGTTAGATCTACGCGCCTTCAAATTCATCTTAAAGTAAACACAAAGGGTTCCACATACTCTGACACTTCTCCCCTACATATTTTGGGTGTTAATTCAGACAGATCATGATTCATTAATATCTGACATTTATCCACCTTAGATCCATGAAGATGTCCCCATCAAAAATAGTTCAATTTCAGTAATTAAATTTTCAATTGACTAGCAGCCACAAGTACCACGATTCAGATTCAGATTAGGTTATTATCAAATACACCAAGGTGTTCACATGATTCTTACAGAATAAATAATAAGTACTGTACAAAGTAGGCACAGTGGCATGGCAAGTAGAGCTGCTGCCTCACAGAGACAGAGACCTGGGTTCAATCCTGACCTCGGGTGCTGTCTGTACGAAGTTTACGCGTTCTCCCTGGGACCACGTGGATTTTCACCGAGTGCTCCGGTTTCCTGCCCCATCCCAAAGATGTGCGGGTTTGTAGGTTAATTGGCCCTCTGTAAATTGCCCCTAGTGTGTAGGGAGTGGATGAGAAAGTGGGATAACTTAGAATTTGTCTGAATGGGTGGTCGATGGTCGGCGTGGACTCGGTGGGCCGAAGGGCCTGTTTCCATGCTGTATCTCTAAACTAAATTAATACGTACAACGATGGGTGCAAATCAGCAGGAAGGTGCAATCTTAGTGCAATAAAACTAAAGTACAATGAATGAGGTGGATTGAAGAATAATGGTATGTGGCAGCACCTCTGGGAAGGGGGTGTGAAAGAGGTGATCAGTTCAGGAGTCTGACAGCAATGGGGAAGAAGTTGTTCTTTAGTCTGGATGTCTGGGCTTTCAAGCTCCTGTATCTTCTCCCAAAAGTAGTGGAGAGAAAAGGGAATGGCCATGATGGCAGGCATCCTTGACGATACTTCCAGCTGGTGCAGCTGAGGGCACTGGATTCACCAGATCCCTTGAGCCCTGTCACCAAAAAGGACAAGTGCAGCTCTAAGTAAAACATAAAGTGCTGAAGTAACTCAGCAGGAATGGCAGCATCTCTGGAGAGTATGGGCAGCTCTAATATCTCCTCACGGCTTGACAACATCCAGGGCAGAGACACACAAAGTGAGAACCTCATATTTCGCTTGGGCAGCTTACAACCCAGCAGTATTAATGTGATTTCTCTAATTTCAAGTCGCTCCTACATTCCCTGCCCACCCCCCCCCCCCCCCAAAGATCCTACCGTCCTTGTATCACTCTTGTTATCACACCTTCCTCAGCCAACAATGGGCCATTTTGGGCTCCATCCTTCCTGAGGCCATCTGCTCCTGGCCCTGATTTATTCCAGCCTTTTTTCGCCTCCAGTTTATCCCCCCCCCCCCCCCAACTCCCACATCCACTTTCAGTCTGAAGAAGGGTTCCGGCCCGAAACATCACCTATTCTTTTTCTCCAGAGAGTCAGCCCACTCCATCTGCACTCCCCTCACCACGCTGAGCATTTAACCCCTCCATCACCCCCTGTACACAGCAAACATCACCACCAAGAGGATAAAGATGAATGGATGCAGGGTACCACCGCCACCTACAGATTCCCCGACAAGTCCCATGCTATCTGACGTGAAAACATATATTATATATTTATCATCACTGTGAACTCCGGCAAGTCAGGCAACAGGTACAGTGACCATAATATGGTAGAATTCTGCTTTAGGATGGAGAGTGACACGGTTAATTCAGAGACTAGGGTCCTGAACTTAAAGAAAGGAGACTTTGAAGGTATGAGATGGGAATTGGCTAGGATAGACTGGCAAATTATACTTACAGGGTTGACGGTGGAGATGCAATGGCAAAGATTTAAGGACCACATGGATGAACTCCAAAAATTGTTCATCCCTGTCTGGCCGAAAAATAAAACGGGGAAGGCAACTCAACTGTGGCTGACGAGGGAAATCAAGGATAGTGTTAAATCCAAGGAAAAGGCATATAAATTGGCCAGAGGAAGCCGCAAACCGGAGGACTGGGAGAAATTTAGAACCCAACAGAGGAGGACAAAGGGGTTAATTAAGAGGGGGAAAAAGAGCATGAAAGATAGCCTGCGGAGAATATAAAAACTGACTCTAAAAGCTTCTTTAGATATGTAAAAAGGAAAAGATTAGTGAAGACAAATGTAGGTCCCTTACAATCAGAGTCAGGTGAAATTATAATGGGAAACAAGGAAATGGCAGAACAGTTAAACAGGTACTTTATAGTTCTGCCTTCACTAAAGAAGACACAGCCAATCTCCCAGAAATACTAGGGGACCGAGGATCTGGTGGGAGGGAGGAATTTCAGGGAATCCACATTAGTCAGGAAATGGTGTTAGGTAAACTGTTGGGACTGAAGACAGATAAATCCCCAGAGCCTGATGGTCTGCATCCCAGAGTACTCAAGGAGGTGGCCCTAGAAATCGTGGATGCATTGGTGATCATTTTCCAATGTTCTCTTGACTCTGGATCAGTTCTTGTGGACTGGAGGGTAGCCAATGTAACCCCACTTTTTAAGAAAGGAGGGTCGAGAGAAAAGGGGGGATTATAGACCAGTTAGCCTTACATCGGTAGTGGGGAAGATACTAGAGTTGATTATTAAAGATGTTTCGCAGCACATTTGGAAAGCAGTGACGGGATCGGTCAAAGTCAGCATGGATTTATGAAGGGGAAATCATGCTTGACTAATCTCTGGCCTTTTTTGAGGATGTAACAAGTAGAATGGATAAGGGAGAGCCAGTAGATGTGGTGTATCTGGACTTTAGAAAAGCCTTTGACATGGTCCCACACAAGAGATTAGTGTGCAAAATTAGAGCACGTGGTGTTGGGGGTAGTGTATTGACATGGATAGAGAACTGATTGGCAGACAGGAAGCAGAGAGTAGCAATTAACCAGTCCTTTTCAGAATGGCAGGCAGTGATGAGTGGGGTGCCGCAAGGCCTGATGCTGGGACCCCAGTTATTTACAATATATTAACGATTTAGATGAGGGGATTAAATGTGACATCTCCAAGTTTACAGATGACACAAAGCTGGGTAGCAGTGTGAGCTACGATGAGGATGCTATGAGGATGCAGAATGACTTGGATAGGTTGGGTGAGTGGGCAGATGCATGGCAGATGTAGTATAATGTGGATAACTGTGAGGTTATCTACTTTGGTGGTGAGAACAGGAAGGCAGATTATTATCTGAATGGTGTCAGATTAGGAAAAGGGGAGGTGCAACGAGAGGTCACACTCGGTGAAAATCCACGCGGTCCCAGGGAGAACGCGCAAACTTTGTACTGACAGCACCCGAGGTCTAGTGCTTACTGCCTGGAGGCTGGAGAAACAGAATCAATCAGAGCATTCAAAAGGCAATTGGATATATATTGGAATTAGGAAATATACTGGGCTCTGGGGATTGAGCCTAATTGAATACATCTTTAAAAGAGTCAGCAGATGCAGAATATGTGATACCATAACTGCACAGCTTCAATACTTCAAACCAAATCAAAGCGAGATGGCTCGAGGAATTGAAATATTTGAGATAGGAGCATTAACCTCTTCACTATTTTAAATGATTACCACATCCACTTCACTTGTTTAATCATGAGATTATATTCATTGACAACTACTTATAATTACAGAGCAGGAAAAATCCCAAAGCACTTCAACCAGGCGGAGTTTCACACACAGGAATTAAGATGTGGGACTGAGGGGAAATTGAGATTGAGTGGTGACAGTTATAAATAAATCCTGAGCCAGGAGACACAAGGAACTGTAGGCCCTGGAATCCTGAGCAAAACACAAAGTGGGTCAGGCAGCATCTGCGGATAGAATGGATTGACGACGTTTCGAGTCGGGACCTTCGTCAATTTAGGGGTTTGGGCAGCAGAAAGCACAGCTCCAGCGGTGGGGCGATTCAAACCAGATGTGTGTCAGAAGGCAGCATCTAAGGAGCTCTGTGATCACCTATCCATGAGTGGCACGGTGGTGCAGCGGTAGGGCTGCTGCCTCACAGCGATAGAGATCCAGGATCAATCCTGACTATGGGTGCTGTCTGTACGGAGTTTGTACGCTCTCCCTGTGACGGCATGGCTTTTTCCGGGTACTCCCAGTTCCTCCCATACTCCAAAGACATACAGGTTTGTAGGTTAATTGGCTTCAGAAAATGTCTAAATTGTCCTTAGTGTGTAGGATAGTGCTAATGTAGGGGGTGATCGCTGCTTGGCGTGAACTCGGTGGGCCGACAGGCCTGTTTCCCAGCTGTATCTCTAAACTAAACTAAATCTGGAAGGTTTGTGGGGCTGGAGAAAGTTACAGAGCTACCGAGTGATGAGGGGTTGAAGCTGAGTGAAGCATCCTGACCAAAATGGTCATAAAAAGTGCCTCGTCAAACTCCCCAAGTGAAGGTTGCTCTCCCTACAAATGCAGGTAATCTCTATCCAATTATACAGCCTGGAAACAGGCCCTTTGGCCCTACTTGCCTGTGCTAACCAGATGCCCTTCTAAACTAATACTGTTTGCTTCCTGGCACATATTCCTCTCAAACTTTTTTATCCATGTACCTGTCAAAATGTCATGAAATATTTTCTTCCACTTTACCACCCACTATGGCAGCACATTCCATAAACCCACCACCTTTTTTGGGAAGAAGCTGCCCCTCAAGTTCCTCTTAAATTCTTCCCCTCTCGCCTTAAAGCTACGCCCTCTAGTTTTAGTAGGAAAGAACTGCAAATTCTGGTTCAAATCGAAGTCTGAAGAAGGGTCTCGACCCACAACGTCACCCATTCCTTCTCTCCAGAGATGCTGCCTGCCTCGCTGAGTTACTCCAGCATTTTGTGTCTACCCTAGTTTTAGACTTTTTTACCCATGGGGAAAAAAACTGTGACTATATAAATTATCTATATCGCTCACAATTCTATAAACTTCCATTAAGCCACCCCTTCACCCTAGTTTATTCCAGGGATAACAATCCCAGCCTATCCAATCTTTCCTTATAACTCAAGCCCGCATCCCCGGCAACATTTCTGAGAATCTTTTCTGCACCCTCTCCGGTTTACTCACATCATTACAATGGCGTGGTGATGAAAACTACACACAGTACTCCCTTGCAGCCTAACCAACAACTTATGCATCTGTAACATGATGTCCCAACCCCTGTTTGCAATGCCACAGCCAATATAGACAAGCCTACCATACGCCCTCTTCACCACTCTGTCTACACGTGTCTCCACTTTCAGGGAACAAAGTGCTTGCTCCTCAAGGTCTTGCTGTTCAATAACACTCCCCCGTGTTCTTCCATTTACCGTGCATTCCCTGTTTGAAAATACATCACTCCACAGTTTAATTCCATCAGCCACTTTCCCAGTTCATCGAGACCTGTTATAACTTTAGACAACCTTCTTCACTGTCCACTGTACCACCACTTTTGATGACATCTGCAAACATACTAATCATGCCAAAACTGCATTTACAACAACTGAAACCAAAACTGGTGAGCCTGTACACTGCCTCCTGTACTACTACTATACACTTGAACTGTATCTGAGATGTTTATCTAAGATGTCTCTGAGTGCTTATATCTAGTGATACTTGTACTGAACTGTATACAAAGGTGAATTTCATTGTCGGTACATGTGATAAATAAAGCACCAATGTAACCAGTGCAAGACATTATCTTCATTAATATATATGGTAAACAACAAAGGACCCAACACCGATCCCTGCAGCACACCACCGGCCACAGGCCTCCAGTCAGAATAACAACCTCCATTACTACCCAATGCTACCTACCACCAAGCCAACTTCATATCCAATTTTCCATCTCACCTTGACTCCCATGTATTTGAACCACTGCACCAGTCTACCATGTGGGACCTTATCAAGGTTTTGCGAAAGATTACATTGACAATGTTCACCACCCTGCCCTCCTCAATCCTCTTAGTCGCGAGCTATGATTTAGAAACATAGAAAATAGGTGCAGGAGTAGGCCATTCGGCCCTTCGAGCCTGCACCGCCATTCAATATGATCATGGCTGATTATCCAGCTCAGTAGCCTGTACCTGCCTTCTCTCCATACCCCCTGATCCCTTTAGCAAAAAGGGCCACATCTAACTCCCTCTTAAATATAGCCAATGAACTGGCCTCAACTACCTTATGTGGCAGAGAATTCCACAGACTCACCACTCTCTGTGTGAAGAAAATTTACCATGCACAAAGCCATGTGATGCTCCTTAACTTTCCAAATGCAAATAGATTTTGTCACTCAGAACCCCTTTCAGTTCCTTTCCCACTACTGATGTCGAACTCAGCAGCCCATAGATCCCTGGTTTAATCCTGCTGCCCTTCTTAAATACAGGCACAACATGAGCCATTCTCCAGTCTTCCCCTGTTGTTGTTGTTTGTCCTTCGGGTTTGAAGATGCCCATGACTTCACTTTCAATCTTATTATTTCGACCGCTGATTGGGACCCCTGCCAGCCGCGGTATGCTGGCCGAGGTTGAAATCATGACTTGCGCGCTTGACTTGGATTTAAGTGAGGGGGAGTTGTGCAGATCATCGGCCTCACTCTCTCGTCCTGGCCTATCGGGTTCCAGCAGCAAGATATAGTCGAGACGGCTGGGGACAGGTCAGGATTCAGTGGATGTTCAGAAGTGTCCTACGTATCTCACTCTGCCCTCCACGACGCTTTGCTGGGATCGTCTTTCTGCCCGTTGAACCTTCAGGTGGTTTCCTCCACGCAATCCGCCGAACCCAGGCTTCACGTGTTAGGTAGACAAGCCCTAAGTCTTCCCATACCTCGCCCATGACCAACGGCGATATAAATGTCTGCCAGGGGCCCCAGCAATATTTTCCCTTCCTTCCCACAATGTTTTATGATACACCTGTTCAGGCCTCAGAGATGAGCATAACAGTACAGCACAGTACAGCACAGGAACAGGCACTTCTGCTCACATTGTCCATGCCGAACATGATACCAAGTTAAACTAATCTCCTCTGCCTGCATGTGATCCATACCCTTCCATTCCCTGCATATCCATGTGCCTATCGAAATGCCTCTTAAATGCTATTATTGTATTTGCCTCCATCACCACCCCTGGCAACATGTCCCAGGCATTCTCTGTGTAAAAGACTTGTTCTGCACATCTCCTTTAAATTTTACCCCTCTCACCTAAAAGCATACTGTACTACAATCTGACAGCTTTGTAAATCATAGTCATTGCACTGAAACAGGCCCTTCAGCCCAGCCCGTCTATGCTGACCAAGTGCCCAATTTTGTGGTTCCCATTTTTCTGCATTTGACTCGTATCTCTGTAAACCTTTCCACCGACCACTCTCTAGATCCTGTTGTAAACGTAGGGACATAAAGTTGAATTTATCCACCTGTATGTGCTTTCAGACTGTCAACACCACTCCCCTGCTTCGGTAGATCACCTTCACCTCCCCTGCATTCACTAACTCCCAAGTCCTTCTCACCTAAGCACAGATGAGTAGTAGTCAAAGACCTCACCCATCTCCTGTGGCTCCACACATAGACAACCACACTGACCCTACCCTCTCCTTTGTTTTCTTTCTGCTCTTAGTGTACTTTTATTCATTCATTCAAGGGATGTGCGTTTCGTTTAATGGTCTATCCGTACTTGTCCTCCAGAAAGCGGTGGCGAGCTGCCATCTTGAACCCTTAAGTCCACGAGGTGTGGGTAGAGCCACAATCTGTTAGGGTCAGTATTTTGAGTCAGTGACAGCGAAGGACGGCGAAATATCTCCAGGTCAGGATGGAGAATATTCACCTGATCGGCTGAATGATTCTGAGTTACAATAAAGGCCCCAAATGGGGCCACATCCGAGATCTCTAAATTTCACTCAAGGGATTAGTTTGCCCACGATTCTCCCCCACACTTGCTACGTCAATCGCAGCAAACACCGGGAGCAGAATTCATACGATTTTATTGAACTCGTCTCTCTGTAGTTCAAATATTACGTCCACCGGGGAAAGAGGACGGAGCCTCAAATCCCACTCGGGACAAGTGCACGCACACTGGAGGTCATCCGAGCAACGCTCCCCCCGGCGCTGGGAACAGGGGGTCGCAGTGACTGCTCACATTCGTTCGCGTTCCCAGTGAACGGTTTAAAGGCAGGGACAGAGCGACGAGCGGGGACGATAGGAGAGGCAGAGGCGACGATAAGCTTGGATGGAGGGAGACAAAGAGGAAGGGAGATGCTGAGATAGCTGCGACCCAAATCACGCAGTGTTAAACATTACCGAGTGACTGAGGCGCCTTATTTTTTTACCTTTCTATAAATAGCATGCCGTCTGTGGTGCATTTGACCGCGGCAGATAATGATTGCAGGAATAAGATAAGCCAACCTCTGAGTTCCTTGCCTTCAGAGAGCCCGTCACTATGAATAGCATGTGGACACAAAATGCTGGAGTAACTCAGCGGGCCAGGCAGCTTCTCGGGAGAGAAGGAATGGGTGACGTTCCGGGTAGAGACCCTTCTGCAGACGAGACCCTTCTTCGTCTCGACCCGAAACGTCACCCATTCCTTCTCTCCTGAGATGCTGCCTGACCCGCTGAGTTACTCCAGCATTTTGTGTCTACTTTCGATTTAAACCAGCATGTGCAGTTTTTTTTTCCTACTATGAATAGCATCGCCGAATGCCCGACACACACACACGATCCATCTCCCTGGTCGTTCGACAATGCGCCCGTATATGTGATGTGCAGGAAATAAACCGCTCGCACAAACACCGCGCCGACACACACACACAGTCATTCTGCAAAGTTCCATCAAAATCACGGATTGGCGTCGCCGCTATCGCCGGCGGCTGCAGACCAGAGTTATCAGTCTGGAGACAGCCGTGCAGTGCGGCTTGCAAACTCCCAGCGGCTCCTGAAACAAACCGACTTGTGGCCAAGTGCCCGCAACGAGACAGCGCAGAGACTGATCCCAAGTGGGGATTGGAAACGGAGCGCCAAATCCCCAGAGCTGAGACACGACCCCGGGCACAACTCACAGCCCTGCTCACCCAGGGTCCACGCACCGACCGGCCGACCGCCGCGAGTCTGTGTCACTCTTGTCCCTCCACACCGGCGACGGGATAAAGTTTACTCCCAACTCCGCCACACTTGAACCCCGTGCCAACCTTCACCGCGGGGGCTACGGCGCCCGGGACTAGAGACGGAGGGAGAAATGGGAAAGGGGGAGAGGGGGGGGGGGGCAGCGCGGTTTCCATCCCTCTCCATCCCGTTCCTCCCCACTCCTCTCCTCTCATCTCCACTCCTCTTCCCACAGCCACCTCCATACGCCATATCCCGCCCCGAAACCCAAGAGGCAGCCCGTCCCTGGGGGCTGTGCAGCCTGTCCCCGGCTCGGACATCCTCTCTGCCCGGTTCGCGGTGCCCAATGCTGGCTTGTGCAAGCGGCGCCAGGTGGGCGAGGGAGCGCTGGATGGGCTCAGCATCCCACATCGCCAGAGCCTCCCCGTCAGGAGACAAAGGACCAGAGGTTTGCTTGCATCCGACCCCGAGACACTTCCCTCCTCTGGACAGCTTCATCCAGGCAGGGGGCGGGCGTCTTTGGCCCCATCTCTTGCTCCTGTCGCTGACAACCCCCGGCCTCTCTGGGCAAAGTGTCCCCCACCCCACCTCCCCTCCCCTCTCCAGGGAGGGGAAAGACCAGCGAGTTTACGTTTGTCCGAAGCCGCCCGGTATATCTCAGTTGCCACCGACACCCGGTCCATCACCCGGCTCCCCTCGCCTCGCCTCCCTGGCCGGGGTCGGGGTCTAGACCCGGCCCGCTTCCCCCAGTCCACACCGGCCACGGTTCCCCTGACGCTGAGCTCGCACAGTCCGGGAAACCCTCGGGACAAGGGTGGCTTTACCTCGCAGGCCAGGCACCGGGCAGGGGGCACACAAACTCACACACACACAGTCACAGACACCCCTTACCTTTGGCGGCATCCTTCTCTTCTTTAGGCTTGGTCACTTTTCCGCTCATAGATCCCAGCTTGGATGCGTGGTTTCTAAGCGAGCGGCGGCGGCGGCGGCGGCGAGGGGACTAACCGGTGCAGAGACAGCGGCGACAGCGGCAGACAGGTCGGTCCGGAGCGCCTGGACCTGCGGGGGGAGCGGAGCAAGACTGTGAATCACCCTGCGTCTCTCCTACACCCCCACCCCCTCCTGCTCACCGCCCCACCCCCCCTCCATCCCTCCTCCGTGACCCGACCCCCCCCCCCCCCCGGCCCGCTCCCTGACCCACTCACTTGATGCATCTCACACCACTGCCCGCGCCATGTTTGCTCTGTTACTCTCCTTCGCTCTCACCTTCGTTCCGCTCTTTGTCTGCCGACAGGGAGTGAGGGAGGAGGAGGAGGGAGTGAGGGAGGAGGAGGAGGGAGCGCGGGAGGAGGAAGTGGAGGGAGGGAGCGCGGGCTCGGGTCCTCACTCCGCACGTCGCGATCTCAGCCTCAGCATCGCACGCACACTGGCTCCCGGCTCAGCGGCCGGCGGAGGCAACCGGGGAGGAGGGAGGGGAGGAGGGAGGGAGGGAGGTAGAGGAGGGAGAGATGGAGGGGGAACAGAGGGACCGGGCGGGTGGAGGAGAGAGGGCACAGGGTGGCAATGTGCATGCAGCCCAGCCGATCAGGGGAAGAGGTTCCTGGAGATGGAGGGTAGGTGGGAGTGTGGGCAGCCTAGGCGGGGAGGGGGTGGGTGGGGAGGGGGAGGGGGAGGGGGTGGGTGGGGAGGGGGAGGGGGTGGGTGGTGGGGGGGCGAGTAGGCTTTGTGAGTCGGAGCCAGCAGCCCCGGTGTGAGAGGGCGAGCGGCCGAAGAGACCCAGCCGATGACGGCGCCTAGTTGTGTATCGCTGGTGGAATATTTACAACGATGGTGACATCTCCGGGCCCGAGTTTGGGGTGTAATTGACAAGGGGTCGAGTGCTCTCTTTCGAAACCCCGTGACGATTATGTTGAACGGTGTGTTGGCGGTGATTGCCCGTGTTAACTGGTTTTTACCCGCGCCCGCAGTGTCAGCCATGTTAACTGTTCAAACAGACATCGCATTTGTTGCTAAGTGTTTGAAACCCTATTTTCTTTCACGCCGTGGCGGGATCTCCGGCGTTATCTCGGCGAGACTGTTGGATTTGGTCCCGACAGCCCTGGTGTAATGATCCCCACTCATCCAGCCTTTCTCGTCCCCAGAGCGTGGAATCCGTCTGAACTCCAGTCTCTCGCCCTGACAAACACATCGCTTGTGGCCAGAAGCATCCCGGGTCAGGAATAGGGTTTAGAGTCCTAGGGTTTAGGGACAGTCATACAGCACGGAAACAGGCCCTTCCGCCCAACTCGTCCATGCAGACCAAAATGCCCCATCTAAGCTAAACCCCCTGCCCCAGTTTGGCGCATATCCCTCTAAGCCCTTCCTATCCATGTACTTGTCCAAATGTATTTTTTTATGTTGTTATTGCACCTGCCTCAATTACCTCCTCTGGCAGCTCATTCCAAACCCACCTCTCGTATGTTTGACTCATAAAGTGATACAGCACGGAGACAGGCCATTCTACCAATCCACCCAACCCTACCTCAATCCCATTTTATTAATTTAACTAAGTCAGAAAGGCCTCTCTTGAACTACAGGTGTGCAGTAGAGAACATATTGACTGGTTACATCGCGGCCTGTTTTGGTTCAGGAGTGAAGAAGCTCGCAAAAAGTGATGAACTACCTCAACTGCCACCCCCGGCAGCTCGTTCCATACATCTATTATCCCCGGTGTGAAAAGGTTGCCCCTCGGGTCCCTTTTAAATCTCCCCCTCACCCTAAACCCATATTCTCTGGATCTCGATTGCCCTACCCCGGATGAAAGTGAGCATTCACCATATCCATTCCTCTCATGATTTTATCCACCTCTATAAAATCACCCCTCAACCTCCTGCGCTCCTGCGGAATAAAATCCTCTCCATCGAGTCCTGGCAGCATCCCTGTAAATCTTCTCTGCGCTCCCCGCCCACACGTCTACCCGCCGTATGCAATGTCAGTTTTATCAACAGCTCGGCCGGGCGGGGTTTCGGGAGGCAGGCTGTGGTTCCTGTAACACAGCGGGGCCAGAGTTACCAACCGCCCGCAGTGCAACCCACCGGACCCGGGGCTCCCACAGTTGGGACGGGCGACGTTGGCGGGTTCCTTTCCCGGTCAACATTAAGAAGCGTCCCGACCAGAAACGTCGTCTGTCCATTCCCTCCACAGATGCTGCCTGACCTGCCGAGCTCCCCCAGAACGTTTAGTTCTACTCTGCACGATATTTGGCAACTTTCACGGGTTTATTATTGTCGCGTGTTCTGAGGCACAGTGAAAAGATTTGTTTTGCATGCAGTCCAAACGGATCAGACAATGCCATACATAAATGCAATCAAGCAAAACTGAAGTACAATAGCAGAGCGAAGGGAAAGATATAACGAGCAGAATACAGTCCTCAGCAATAAAACCAACAATACCAAACATTTTACAAACTACCACTTGCCACGCTTTGTCCCGTTCCCACCTCTCTCTCTCTCTGCCCCTCCCCCCTCCCTCCCCGCTATAACCAGTCTGAAGAAGGGCCCCGACCTAAAAAATCGTCTGTCCGTTCCCTCCAGAGATGCTGAAACAAAGAACTGCAGATGCTGGTTTACAAAAGAAGACACAACGTGCTGGAGGAACGCAGCGTGTCAGGCATCATCTCTGGAGAATGCGGATAGGCGACGTTTCAGTTTGAAGAAGGGTCCCGACCGGAAATGTCACCTATCCTTGTTCTCCAGGGAAGCAGCCTGGTCCGCTGAGTTCCTCCAGCACTTTGTATTTTCTCTGTCCGTAGACTGACTACGCGCCTTGGCCGTGACAAGAAACAAGCCTCCATCACGCGAGGGTGCTGCTTACCGACAAAGACCTTTACAGAAACAAGTCCATTAGTTTGTTTCAGGGCTGCACAGAATGTGTCCCCGAGATTCAGAGCTTCGCTGGGAGAGAGCGCAGATAACTCGCCTTTCCCGTCTCTCGCTCACCTGACCTTTAAGCCACCGAATCACAAGGCAGCCGAATATTATTAAACATGTCCCTTTAAAGGGAAGTGAATGTAAATTAAGCGTCAGAAGCAAACCTAGGCATTATATCCGGTGTCAACAATACTCCGGGTAGTTACTCCTCCTCCGTATAAGGGCGCTGTTAACTCCTGTACTAGAGTTAATCACCGGGTCAGGCTGCGGCTCCCAACCTGTCCACTCCCTCCACAGATGCTACCTGACCCGCTGAGTGCCTCCAGCACTTTGTGTTTAGCTCCGGATTCCAACATCTTGTGTTCACATTCAACTCCCGCGCACCGGTTGCACTTAAACGCGTTTCCTTCGCTAGGAGCTACTTCGCCAGACTCTCAGAAACCGGTTCAGGCAGAACTCTATATCGGGAAACTGCAGGAATGTAATCCGCAGTGACACCGGCCTCTGGCAGTCCGGGCTCGTCACGGGTTCGCTGTTTGTATGGACAGGTATATCGATCGGAAAGGTTTAGATGGATATGGGCCAAGCTCGGGCAGGTGGGACCAGCTTAGATGGTGCATCTTGGTCGGCACGGACGAGTTGGGCCGAAAGGCCAGTTTCCTCGCTGGATGACTATTAGGGGGAGACCGGGGGGGGGGGGGGGGGGGGTGATTCTTGCAACTTGTATGAGTGAAACACGCCGCGTTCCTCGCCCGGAAATCCACTCCAGCTTTGGAACTTTGCAAGTCATTTCTAAACACGCTGAACAGTCTGAAGAAGATAGACACACAGTGCTGGTGTAACTCAGCGGGTAAGGCAGCATCTGTGGAGAAAAAGGATGGGTGACTTTCGGGTCGGGACCCTTCTTCAGACGGAAAGTAGAGGTGGAGGGGGCGGGGAGGGGAGTGGGGGTGGGGTGGGGTGGGGGTTGGTGGGACTGGAGGTAGGAAAAGCCCAGAACAAATCAGGGCCAGCAACAGATGACCAAGGGAGGATGGAGCCCACAATGGCCCATTGTTGGCTGTGGAAGAGATGATAACGAGGGGATACAGGGATGCAAACAGTGGAACTAGTTGGACGACTAGAGTGGGGGAGGGGAAGACAGGGAATGCAGAGGTACTTGAAATTAGAGTAATCACTTCACATCGCTGTGTTGTAAGCTGCCCAAGCGAAATATGAGGTGCTGCAAAAGGTGTCGACCCGAAACGTCGCCTATCCATGCTCTCCAGAGACGCTGCCCATCCTGCACTTGTCCTTGTCCCTCTAAGCATTAATATAAGCAGCTAAATGTCACCTGTCTAAGCGACAATTCGGTTTAATGAAAATCTCCCGTGTTCTCGGGATTGAAACAGTTCCACTCACTCATATCATATCATATATATACAGCCGGAAACAGGCCTGATCCCCGTACATTAACACTATCCTACACCCACTAGGGACAATTTTTACATTTACCCAGCCAATTAACCTACATACCTGTACGTCTTTGGAGTGTGGGAGGAAACCGAAGATCTCGGAGAAAACCCACGCAGGTCACGGGGAGAACGTACAAACACATTACAGTGCAGCACCCGTAGTCAGGATCGAACCTGAGTCTCCGGCGCTGCATTCGCTGTAAGGCAGCAACTCTACCGCTGCGCCACCGTGCACTCAATAGACAATAGGTGCAGGAGTAGGCCATTCGGCCCTTCGAGCCAGCACCGCCATTCAATGTGATCATTCTCAATCAGTACCCCGTTCCTGCCTTCTCCCCATACCCCCTGACTCCGCTATCCTTAAGAACTCTATCTAGCTCTCTCTTGAATGCATTCAGAGAATTGGCCTCCACTGCCCTCTGAGGCAGAGAATTCCACAGATTCACAACTCTCTGACTGAAAAAGTGTTTCCTCATCTCAGTTCTAAATGGCCTACCCCTTATTCTTAAACTGTGGCCCCTTGTTCTGGACTCCCCCAACATTGGGAACATGTTTCCTGCCTCTAACGTGTCCAACCCCTTAATAATCTTATACGTTTCGATAAGATCCCCTCTCATCCTTCTAAATCCCAGTGTATTCAAGCCTAGTCGCCGAATTCAAACGCTTCCGTTCTGTTACAGATTTTAAACCGCTTTGGATATTCAGCAGGCCAGGCAGCGCCACTGCAGGGAGATGGGTTCAAGGTTCCGGGTCAATCATATTCGCCAGAAGCCGGTGATTTATCGATTGGTGTGAAACGGTCACAGTTTCTCTCTCCCGCCCGATGAGTGTTCCCAGTGTTTCACCTCTCTGTTTCCGACCTCCAGTATCTGCAGGCGCTCTTGTTGTTGGGTTTCCTGGCCTTAGTTAGTAGCGGAGGCAGCATGTTTGTGCGTTTGTTCAGCACGTGTATGTGTATGTATGAGCGCGCGTTATCAATGTCTGAATATATGTCGGTCTATCCGCGTTGGTCTCAAGTCTCCGAGTGTCCGTGTCTATGTTTGGGGATTTATGTGTTTTGTGGGAGCGTGAATGTATGTGCATGCTTGTGTGAGAGTGTGAGTTGGTGATTAGTATGTGTGAGTGTTTGTGTTAGGGCGAATGTGTGGCGGGATATGCCCATGAGACTGTGCGTGTGTGAGAGAATGTGTGTGAGAGAAAGTGTGTGTGTGTGTGTGTGTGTGAGTGTGTAAAATAGCTTTGTGGCTTTAATTTTCTTCATTCGATTGCCACATTTTATGATAAAATAGTATCCTATTTTAGGAGTCAGGGGGTATGGGGAGAAGGCAGGGACGGGGTACTGATTGAGAATAATCAGCCATGATCACATTGAATGGCAGTGCTGGCTCGAAGGGCCGAATGGCCTCCCCCTGCATCTATTGTCTATTGTCTTCAATCAACCCATCGGATTAGCGGCGTAATCTTTTGTTCTCACTGATATATATTTGCTTAGCATCCCGTTCTCCGCCCTCTGCCAATCCGGTGACTTGGTTTTGCTCCTGGTTTGATGGAACCAGTTTCTCAGAAGATGTATACGCTGATCAAAGCTCCCAGCCCCGGCGAGCTGGCCGAAGGGCCTGTTTCCATGCTGTATAACTCTGTAACCCACTGTGGTTACCGCTGCCCATACAAGCAACCCCCCCCCCCCCCCTGCAATTTATAAACTAGAGACGTCCGATCTCGCTGCACCAAGCTCCCGTGAAACTTGATTTCGGAGTTCATCTTGCACAGGGCTTTGAGTTCCCCCTGTTGTGCAGCGGCCAGGATTAGTGAAGTCCTTGGGTTGACAGTACGGTGGAGTACAGACCGCCGGGTGGCAGTCCCCATGGCGTCAATTGAATGGATCAAACGACAGAGAGTGCTGGAGTAACTCAGTGGCTCGGGCAGCTTCTCTGGAGAACATGGTTGAGTGACGTTTCGGGCCGGGACTGTTCTTCAGACTGATTCACATTGGGGAGGGGCAGGATAGAGCCTGGCAAGTGACAGATACAGGCATTTAGTTTTAGTTTTAGTTTGGAGATACGGTGGAAACAGGCTGTTCGGCCCACCTAGGCTGCGCCGACCAGTGATCACCTGTGTGCTACTTCTATCCTACACACTGGGGACAATTTACAGAAGAAGCCAATTAACCTCCCAACCCGCAGTGTTTGGAATGTGGGGGAAACTGGAGCATCGGGAGAAAACCCACGCGATCACAGGGAGAACGTCTAAACTCCATACAGATAGCACCCGTAGTCAGCATCGAAGCTGGGTCTCTGGCGCTGTAAGGCAGCAACCCTACCGCTGCACCACCATCACAAATTTAACCATCATTGGTTTACAAGGTTACCCAACAGAATATTGTTTGCCACTGTCCCGGACAGCAGAGTGGAGACTGATTGATACAACATGGAAACAGGCGCTTCAGCCCACCGAGCCAAGACCGACCATTGATCACCCATCACTCCAATTCTACACTATCCGACTTTCTTGACCACTTCCAATACACGTTCGGTTAGTCACAGGTTGGGTTAGTCACTGAGTATGATCAGCCGTGATCACATTGAATGGCGGTGCTGGCTCGAAGGGCCGAATGGCCTCCTCCTGCATCTATTGTCTTGTCTATTGAGTATATGTCGATCTAGCTTTGTGGATTAATTGGCTTTGGAAATATTGTATAGTGCACGGGATGACTGTGGTCGGCGTGGACTTGGTGGGCCGAAGGGCCTGTTTCGGCGCTGTATCTCTAAAGTCTAAAGTGTAAAACAGCCTAACTAGCTCAAGAAAATATTCTATTTTAATTACAAATCACAGCTTGCCTTAAGTTAAACAAGGGAGACAGGTCCGGGCGAGCTTTTTGCAGCAGCGTGGATCCGATTGCTCCATCACCAAAAGCAAAATCACTTTTCCAAACCCCGTGTACAGGACAGGCCAAGCAGAATTGGCGCCAACCCGTCCCATCCCCTGGACCTGCGCCAGTAGTTTACCGATATTCCTCACCGTACTTGCTTTTCAATATTTAGTCAGTTGGCCAACGGGGATTTAGCCATGTGGAAGCAGTGGTCCAGAAAGCACAACACCTCTATTCCTTTAGGAGGCTCAGGACGTTCGCGTGGACGTTCGCATGTCCCCCAACAACTCTCACCGACTTCTACAGATGCGGGGTAGAAAGCATTTTATCAGGATGCATTACATCATGGCTCAGCTCGTCCAAGACTGCACGAAATTGCAGAGAATTTTGTCGCAGCCCAAGTCCATTGATTCCTTATACACCACGCTGCATCGGCAAGGCCGCAGCAGAATCAAGGACAACTCTCACCCGGCCACTCCCTCTTCTCCCCTCTGGCAAGTGGTACAGAAGTGTGAAAACCCACACCTCCAGATTCAGTGACAGTTTGTTCCAATCAGCCAATTGGATCATCCCATCAACAAGAGACCGGCCCTGAGCCACTATCGACCTCG
This sequence comes from Rhinoraja longicauda, assembly GCF_053455715.1. Taxonomy (NCBI): domain Eukaryota; kingdom Metazoa; phylum Chordata; class Chondrichthyes; order Rajiformes; family Arhynchobatidae; genus Rhinoraja; species Rhinoraja longicauda. The sequence continues at coordinate 16,158,631 of NC_135967.1, read as the reverse complement.
TTGAAGACCCTCCGACCATGTTTAATCGGACTTTACTGGAACATATCTTTCGCTTAACGTTATTCCCTTTATACTGTATCTGTGCACTGTGGACGACTCGGCTGTAGCGTTCCCGCTGTCTGCATGGCATACAACAAAACGTTTTTCACTTTCACCTCGGTCACGTGAGAATAAACTAAACTAACAAAACTCTGCGAAGGTATTTATTCAGTCTGAAGAAGGGTCTCGACCCGAAACGTCACCCATTCCTTCTCTCCCGAGATGCTGCCTGACCTGCTGAGTTACTCCAGCATTTTGTGAATAAATACCTTCGATTTGTACCAGCATCTGCAGTTATTTTCTTATATAACAAAACTCTGCAGTTTAATTGCAAACCTTAATACTTCTCAAAGTTAAAGTTACCTTTGGCCGCTGCACTCGGCTGCTGGGGTGGGGTGGGATGATTAGCGGACGAGGAAACCCCGGCCCTTACATTTCAGCGCATTTTCAGTGACTTTACGCGCAGACTTAGTTGCGACCGGCAGCTAAACCCGCCGCAGGGTGAGCCAGAGGGCTTTGCAATCGTCCTTAAATTGGGAGTCAGGGAGCCTTGATGAGTTTCTCGTGTTGGATACCTGACCAGGGCCGTGCGCTGACATTCTCAGCAAATATAAAAGTGCTGGAGGATCTCGGCGGGCCAACTGTGGAGGGAATGGACAGGCCATGTTTCGGGTTGCGACCCCTGTTCACATAATATAAACTCTCAAACCAAACACAAACTAAAGGCAGCAACATTCAGGTGAGTTTGACGATAGGCGCACATTTGACTTAATGTCTTTGGACACTCAATTCATCGACTGTCGACACCTTGCACATGATTTCAGTTTTCAAATGCAGTCTTCACACAGCAGCTACGTACCTCAGAAACAATCCGCCGCCTTAGATTCAATGTGATAATTTCTTATAAAAGTTTTCAACTCGGTAATTCCAAACCCGGACGGAGTAAGGTGAACAAAATCCCTCTGCCAAAGGAATTTACCGTCCCATAATCCGGCAGCGGCTTCAGGTGTGCGGGGTTTACACTTTGCGGCAGTCTCCAGGCTGCGGGCTTCACATGTTTACCCGTAATCCACACGGGAGCCCGCAAACCCGGCGGGTCACCGGAGGAGCGGGCAGCCTGCTATTTTTAAGGACACCGGATCCGCGTCTTGGCTCGCACTGCTCCAACTTGTATTCAGAGACGGAGAGCAGCTGACAAGATCACTTTACAGAGAGGTTGTGTGGGGAGGGAGCGGCGCGGAAAACATCGGCCACCCACCAAAAAGATGCACTCTTCAAAAATGCGAAGCAGCTTGCGAGTCGACGGCACGTACATCGAATTTTCCCGTGTTAGGTAACGTAGAACAAAGAACAGTACCAGTACAGGAACAGGCCTTTCAGCCCGCAATGTCTGGACCGAACACGATGTCACACCCCCTCCCTCCTTTTCCCCCTCTCCCCTGCACCCCACGCTGGTGCGCTCCCATTGTTCCCCACCATTCCGCCCCCTTTCCCCCTCCCTTGCATCTATGTCCCTCTCTCTGCCTTTACACTTCACTCCTCCTTTCTCCTTGTCTGACACCCTTTTATCTCCTTTTCATCTCGTGCTGTTGTCCACCCATCTGCTCCCCCCCCTCCCCCTACCACCAGTATCCACCTATGGTTTGCCGGCTTTGTACCGCCCCACCCCTCTTCCCATTCAGTCTGAAGAGGATTCCCACCCACAATGTCACCTATCCATGTTCTCCTGGGATGCTGCCTGACCCGCTGAGTTTCTCCAACATTTGTGTTTCGTTTTGTAAACCAGTATCTGCAGTTCCTTGTGGCTTCAAGGTACTTTGTGGACGTCCTTTATCCCACCTCTTCTCCTCCCCCAAAAACATAAGCAGTCCACATATTAGTGAAACCTCCATCAACTGTTTAAGTTGTTAAATGGACGATCACGGCAGGGTCCATTTGTGTTTATTAGCTGTTTTAGCATATATTATTTTGTATCCTGCTGTGTTATTTTTGGACACTTGGGGGTTAGACAATAGACAATAGGTGCAGGAGGAGGCCCTTCGGCCCTTCGAGCCAGCACCGCCATTCAATGTGATCATGGCTGATCATTCTCAATCAGTACCCCGTTCCTGCCTTCTCCCCATACCCCCTGACTCCGCTATCCTTAAGAGCTCTATCTAGCTCTCTCTTGAATACATTCAGAGAATTGGCTTCCACTGCCTTCTGAGGCAGAGAATTCCACAGATTCACAACTCTCCGACTGAAAAAGTGTTTCCTCATCTCAGTTCTAAATGGCATACCCCTTATTCTTAAACTGTGGCCCTTTGTTCTGGACTCCCCCAACATTGGGAACATGTTTCCTGCCTCTAACGTGTCCAACCCCTTAATAATCTTATAAGTTTCGATAAGATCTCCTCTCATCCTTCTAAATTCCAGTGGATGCCAAGCCTAGTCGCCCCATATATGGAACAAACTCCCAGAAACCTGCAACTCTCAGTTCTTTTAAATCGAGGCTGAAGACTTTTCTGTTTGATGCTGCCTTTTATTAAATCAAATAATTATTAATTTCTTACACTGCACTGTAACTTATTCTTGTATTTTATACCTGTCTTATTCTATTTTAGCTTGTTTTTATTTTCTATTCTCTTTAATGGCTGCTTTTAATTGCTTTTAATTGGTCTTTAATGTTTTATGTAAAGTACTTTGAATTGCCTTGTTGGTGAAATGTGCTCTATAAATAAACTTGCCTTGCCTTGCTTTAATACCAGATATTAAACTGATTGTGTATGATGAAACAGTTGAGAGCTTTGATCGGGATACTAATATTAATCCACAACCACCATATGAAGTGCTGGAGGAGAATAGATTGCTGTTGAATTCAGTTGAAGTAGCACCAGAAAATCGTGAATCTTCGGATCAAGAAATGATAGAACTGGAAACTTCAGGAGATCCTGCACCAGAAAACCCAGCACACCCTGAAGACGTTTCAACCAAAGTAATTGCTGAAAAAACTAGTTCCACAGAGAACTCTACAGTTTTTGTTGATGGTGGAAAACTAAATGAATCCATCACCGGAAAAACGGAAGATGACCATCCAGAAATCTCTGTTACAAATGGAACTACTCTGGATGGTGAACTGAGAAACCAGAGCACAGTGGAAGATGGACATTATTGCCTAGAACTACCTTTCAAGCAAGAAAACACCAGAGTGGCACCATTAAAACAGATGACGATTCCCAGAATAGAGCTTACAGCTGCAGTCCTGGCTGTCAGAGTTGACACAATGCTGCAAAAGAAAAATTACAGCTTCAACTGGACAAATCCATCTTCTGGACCGATAGCACAACGGTGCTTAAGTACATCAACAACGAAACCAAACGCTTTCAAACATTTGTAGCAAACAGAATCTTTTTTTGTAAGGGATACTACTGATGCATCACAATTGAGATATGTTAGCACAAAGGAAAATCCTGCAGATGAAGCATCAAAAGGATGAACAGCAGACCGCTTCTTAAGCTGGAAGAGAATAAGACTGAAGTAGATCCTGGCTAATGGGCAGAATGTTGGAGATCATACCAGATGCACAAGGTCTTGTGCGCACAGTTCAACTTCAGACTAAGAGCAACATCTTGGAAAGACCAATAATGAAGACATGTCTGCTCCTAGAAGCTGATACCTAAGTACAGTAAAGACTGGTGGCCTTAAAGATTGAAGAATCACTAAAGTAGATTAGATGCCAACATATATACTTTATTTTGATTATATATGAAGTTTTTACGGCTCCTTTTAATGTTTATTAGTAATTGTTTCATTCGATACGTAGAACAATTAGGTGCCAGTGTGTAGGAGCCATTTGTGTTTATTAGCTGCCTTAGCATATATTATTATTTTGTATCTTGCTGTTTTATTTTTGGACACTTGGGGGTTGTCGTGAGATGAATACATATATGGGCATAATGGGCATATATGGACTGAGAGGAGCGAGAATTAGGAGTATATTTGGGAATGCTGAGATAGGAGGGGTCAGACATGGAGAAGCGATGGCAAGATACAGTTCTTAACAGACTTATGACGGGAGAAATACTAATCTGTTTGTATCACTACTTCAATAAACGACAAATTAAACTAAAACATTGTGAAGATCTCTGTTGTTGTTTGCGTCAAGACTGTTGTTGTTTGATGGGCTGAATGGCCTAATTCTACTCCTATCACTTACGACCTTATGACCTAATGCATAAAAACAATCTACAGACACAAAGAAATCCAAAATACAAAATGCTGGGGGATCTCAGCAGGTCAAGCAGCATCTGTAGAGAGAATGGACACTCTCACATGAGTCTGAAGAAGGGTCCCAACCTGAAACGTCTTCTGACCATTGTCCTCCACAGATGCTGCTTGACCTGCTGATCTCCTCCAGCACTTTGTGTTTTGCTCGATTACAGCATCTGCAGTTCCTTAAGTCATCGTTTTTACTGCTCCACTGTGAAACCTCCACAAAATATGCCTACCTTTAACTAGTCATGCTCCTATCTGAAGAAGAACTAGTTATGCTCCCATCTGAATCCAAAATGTCATCCGTCCACTCCCTCCACAGATGCTGCCAGACCCGTTGAGTTCCTCCAGCACTGTTTTGTTCAAGATTGCAGCATTGAAGTTCCTTGTGTCTCTCTTGTTTTAATCATGATATCTGAGGCAAAGTTGTAAATTGGTGATTAACTTCCACCTCCTCCCATCCAGCCGCATCCAGTGACCACAGCATCCTCTCCCCAATACCGGAGAAACAAATCACGATTGGGTGACCGCCTGATAGAGCACCCACGTCTGGTCCGCAGGGGGCGCTTCTGAGCTTCCTGTGGTTGTCACTTTAATCCCCTCGCACCCCCACATGAATCATGGGTCTGTGATCTGTAGTTACGATGAGGAACAACACCTCATCTCCCCTCTGGACACCCTGCAGCCTTCCACTTTCAATATTGAGCTCTAGTTGAGTTTAGTTTAGGTTCAGTTTAGAGGTATAATGCGGAAACAGGCCCTTCGGCCCATCGAGTCCATGCCGACCAGCGATCCATGTACACTCGCACTATCCTACTAGGGACAATTTTCAAGTTTACCAAGCCAGTTAACCTACAAACCTATACATCTTGGGAGTGTGGGAAGAAACTGGAGCACCCGGGAGAACCCACATAGGTCTCGGGGAGAACGTACAAACTCCGTAAAGATGGCACCCTCAGGATCAAACCCGGGCATCCGGTGCTGTAAAACAACAACTCCACCGCTGTGTCACTGTGTTGCCCGCATGGTTAACTTATTATTGTCACATTTACCAAGGTGTAATCACTCCGCCACTCCATCATTGTAATTAACAATTGTAATTCCATGGTGGTTCTCACACCCTGGGCTTTATGGCGAGTTTGTCCAAAGTTCATGATGGTGAAGGAGGCAGGAATGGGCAGATGGTGATGATCAGGGACTGGCCACTACACTGCATGGCCAGGGCTTCGATCTGAAACTGTCACTGTCGAATGTATCGCTCCCGCTCAGCACCAAGCTTGGGCAGAGGGGCAGATGTAGCATGAGGGGTGGGGGAAGTTGGTCCATACTGCCCCTCAAACTCATTCACAGCAATTGCAAACTTTTAGCCACCTCTTTTACAAGCTGAGGACATCATAAGATTATTTCAAATGAAGTGTGTGTACAGTGACTGTGCTGTGTAATGTGGGAACATGGCCACTACATAAGCACAGCGTGTTTCCACTGATGTTCCAGTGTAAGGGCGGAACATCAGAAAAGAATGTCAAATTGGTTTCCCACTTCACAACTGGTTGGGTTTGGTTTAGTTTATTGTTGTCACGTATACCGAGGTACAGTGAAAAGCTTTTTGTTTGCATGCTATCCAGTCAGTGGAAAGACTATAGATGGTTACATCAAGCCATCCACGGTGATTCATGGAGCCATCCGCAGAGCCATCTCCAATGAAGAAAGCTACATATGTTTACAATTAAGCCATCCACACTGCAGAGATACAGGAAAAAGGGTACAATATTTAGTGCAAGATAAAGTCAGATTAAACATGTTTCAAATGTCTCCAATGAGATAAATGGAAATACAGGACCACTCTCCAGCTGATGAAAGGACAGTTCAGTTACCTGATTACAGCTGGGAAGAAACTGTCCCTGAATCTGGAGTTATGCATTTCCAAACTTCTGTACCTCTTGCCTGATTAGAGAGGGGAGAAGAGGGAGTGATTGATGTGTGACTGGTCCTTGATTATGCTGGTGGCCTTGCAGAGGTAGCGTGAAATGTAGACGGAGTCAATGGAAGGGCGTGATGGTTTGGGCTATGTCCACAATGCTCTGCAATTTCTTGTGGTCTTGGATGGAGGTGTTCCCAAATCATGCTGTGATGCATCCCAATAAAATGCTTTCTACAGCACATCTGTGAACGTTTCTGTTATTTTCTGTTAATTTTCTGAACAATTTTATTTTAAATCTCACTAATTGTAAAATTAGTTATCAATTTTCAGGTTGAAAAATGCTTTCTACTCTCCACAAAGTAATTCCTCTCCATGGATTGGCTTGATACTACAAAGCTTTGTATTATCAAGCTTCTGATGTAATGGAGAAAGTCATCACTCCCATTATTTGTCAATTGGGAAGATAAATTAATCCTTGTTGATAAAAGCCTTCTGTTTATTAGATAGACAGAGAGACACAGCATAGGAACAGGCCCTTTTCCCATCCAATCCATGCTGACTCTCAAATACCCATTTACACCAATCTAATCCAATTTTCGTCTCTCCATATAGTCAACAAATCCCCCAGATTGTATCACTCACCAACACACAAGGGGCAATTTACAGAAGCCAATTAACCTACCAACCCGTGTCTTTAAGATGTGGGTGCAAAACCGAACTATCCAGAGGAAACTCATGCGGTCACAGGGAGAATGTGCAAACTCAGCACAGACAACGCCCGAGGTCAGACCGACCTGGGTCTCTGGGCTGTGAGATAGCAGCTCTACATGCTGTGCCATTGTGTGCCTTTTAATCTTTAGCATCTTTAACAGGCATGAATTAATATTGGATTTGCAGCTTGGAAGCAGGCCATTTGGCCCATCTGTTCCATGCTGGTGTTCACGCTCCAGAAAGTTTCCCTGCTCTCCATCATGTGGTCTCTCGACGTTAATGTCGCCATAGTTATTATCCCTCCCTTTGGCGTTCACCCCGGACTCAGCCCTTTATTACTTCACATAATCTATCTTTGGTCTTTCACATAATCTATCCTTCAACACACTTCACGTGAAGGAGATTCTCAGAATTCTCTGTTTATATTTATGAATTACTTTCTTACAGGAATGTTCCCACTTTTGGAAACGCCACAAGGGTTGCAACCTGACCTGCCTTGTGGTGCCAGTATTTGGTGTTTTTATTTTAGATTAAGGGCATCTGTGGTTTATATTTGATTTTCACAGTCCTTCAGTGTGCCTAGAGTCGGTTACTTCTCAGTCTTGAAGATCTCCATCAGATATTTTCTGAAGAAAAGGACCAAACTACCAACATTCTAAATGGGGATCACTTATTCTGTATAATTTCTCAAAATCATTTTTGTATTTTTCCACTGCCTTCATATATTTAAATCATTTTCATTTTACGATAGGGTCTTACAAACTCTTGAAGGACACATACATGCTTTCAGGTAATCAATGATTCAATGATTTGTTATTGTTACATGTACCTAGATTGGTGGCTCTGCGGTAGAGTTGCTGACCCGGGTTCGATCCTGACTACAGGTGCTGTCTGTACGGATTTTGGACGTTCTCCCCGTGACCGCATGGGTTTTCTCCGAGATCTTCGGTTTCCATCCACAGTCCAAAGACGTACAGGGTTGTAGGTTAGTTGGCTTGGTATAAGTGTAAATTGTCCCTAGTGTGTGTAGGGTAGCGTTAATGTGCGGGGATCACGGTGGGCCAAAGAGCCTGTTTCCGAGCTGTATCTCTAAACTAAGCTAAACTAAACTATACAGTCGAAGGCTTGGCTTTGCACTCAAGCCAGGAAAATCATACAGCAGACCTCACCTAGGAAGTACACAAGAGTCACCAAGCTTCTGGTGCCTACAAAGTTACAAAGGTTCACTGAACAGTCCTATTGTCTGCCTGCACGTGGCAGCAGGTGACCCCCCCCCCCCCCCCCCCCCCGGCTGGTTGCTCTACATTTTTGCTGTTCGTCCCCCCACAGTGGGTAGCATTTCTAGAGGTTGCTTTGTGTGTCGCCATCCTGTTGTGCATCGCTATGGGTCAAGCACAGGTAAATGGGACTAGCTCCCATCGTCTGTCCTTTCCCTCCATCTGATCTTTTTTCCCCCCAAAATAAATGGTATTCAGTCTAAAAAATATATACAAAACAAGAACTGTGCAACACTCTTCCGACATTCTCAGCGGATAGACATCCTGTACATTTAGGGGCGTGGCTGTGTTCTGCAGCTGCGGCTCACCGGCAGTCTCTCCGTTTTTTTTTGTGTTTTTTTGTCATTGTTGATGTTAAATGTACGTTTTGTTTTATTTTTAATTCTGTGTATGTAGGGGGGTGGTGGTGGGGGGGGGGGGGGTTGGGGGGAAACCTTTTTTTCCATCTCCTCCTCAACGGAGATGCGACCTTTACCGTGTCGTATCTCCGTTCGCGCTACGGCCTAACATCGTGGAGTCGGCGGCCTCCAGCTGGGATCGACCTCGAAGACTCCGGTCGCAGGGCCTGGACTTACCATCTCGGAGGCTTCGGCCGTGGGCCCTGCAGACCGCAACATCGGGAGTTCGCAGGTCCCTGGCTGGCGACCGGCTTTTGGGAGCTCCAGCCGTAGCAGCTTCGACCGCCCCGAAGCACGAGGCACGATCAACCCGCTCGCAGGCCCTTCATCACCCTGCGTGGCTCGGCCGCAGCACTTTACATCGCCCGGTGGGGGCTCAGGACTCTCATCGCCCTGCGTGGCTCGGCCGCGGCATTTTCCATCGCCCGGTGGGGGCTCAGGACTTTCATCGGCCTGCTCGGCTCGGCCCTGGGACTTTCCATCGCCCGGTGGGGGCTCAGGACTTTCATCGGCCTGCTCGGCTCGGCCCTGGGACTTTCCATCGCCCGGTGGGGGCTTCAAGGGGTTGGGAGCCTCGATCGCCTCGTGGCGCCACGGGAGAAGAACGAGGAGGAGATAAGACTTTGCCTTCCATCACAGTGAGGGTATGCCTAGAGCAATCACTGTGATGGCTGTTTTGTGTAAAAAATTGTATCTGTGTGTCTTGTGTTCTTTAATGTCTACTGCCGGACCCTGACGTGAGAGGACGCTGGCGTTGATTATTCGCCGCTTTTCCGTCAGGATAGTTTGTCTGTTTGTCTGTTTGTTTCTATGTTAATTGTATTTGTAAAGCGCTTTGTGCATGTGTTAAGGCGCTATATAAAATAAATATATTATTATTATTATTATTATTTATAAGTGTTGTATTTGGTAGTGTTTATAAAAACTAACATTATATCAGACACCCTTACCACTCATGGCTCCCTTGGGCGATATCTTCCCTTAGTTGAGGGGCGTCTCCACATACACCCTGCCCCTCAATGTACAGCAGTGGAAACCCTAGACTGTGGTCATCCCCCATGGAGCCTTTGCGTTGGCTGCACTGAGCTTTTATTGTGTCCCTCAGCACGTACTCCTGCTGTCTTGAATGGACCAGTCAGCAACAATCCATGAAGGACATCTCGCTCCGCTGGCTTGCTGAGTTCCTACATCACTTTGTGTTTTGCACAAGATTCAGGCATCTGCAGTTTCTTGTGCCTCTCAGATAGACACAGTGGTCAGCATGGACGGCTTGACCGAAGGGCCTGTTTGTGTGCTGCACACTCTTCTTTAGTTTAGTTTATTGCACGATGGCGCAGCGGTAGAGTTGCTGCCTTACAGCGAATGCAGCGCCGGAGACAGGTTCGATCCTGACTATGGGCGCCGTCTGTACGGTGTTTGTACATTCTCCCCGTGACCTGCGTGGGTTTTCTCCGAGATCTTCAGTTTCCTCCCACACGCCAAAGACGTACAGGTTTGTAGGTTAATTGGCTGGGCAAATGTTTTTTTTAAAAAATTGTCCCTAGTGTGTGTAGGATAGTGTTAATGTGCGGGGATCGCTGGGCGGTGCGGACCCGGTGGGCCGAAGGGCCTGTTTCCGTGCTGTAACTCTAAATCTAAAAATCTAAAAAATCTATTGTCATGTGTGCTGAGGTACAGTGAAAGGCTTTTATTTGCATGTTATCCAGTCAATAACAAAGACTATACTGTTTAGGAATGCAATCAAGCCATCCACCGTGCATGGATAAAGGATAAAGGGTACAGCATTTAGAGAAAGATATAACATTGATCACAGATAAAGTCTGATTAAAGATAGATCAAAGGTCTCCAATGTTGTAGGTGGGATGTCAGGACTCTAGTTGGTGAGAGGATCATTCAGTTGCCTGATAACAGCTGGGAAGAAGCTGTAGCTCAGTGGTTCTTCAACAGGTTCTTTATTGCCACGGACGCACAGCACAGTGAAATTCTTTTGCACAATGCACAAATGCACAATCGCCATATTTTGTCGCCATTTACAAAGAAAAAGAAGTCTAAAAGTCCACATGCTGGTAGTACTGGAGGACCCCCTATCCAGGTAAGACCAGTTAAGCCCCAGGCTGCTGCAGGCCCTTGACCTGTGTCCCTCTCCTCGCCCGACCCCTTCTGTGTCCCAGGAGGCTGACCTTGAAGGCGCTGGAGGCAATTCCCTGGTCCCTCTGTGACTCTATCATGCATCTTGGTTTTTTATTATTATTTTTTTTTAATCAAAACATTTATTCAATTATTTTAAAATAATAATTACAATGCAATAAAACAAAACAGAACCCACCACCAGAATACAATACAAACAAATATACCAAATTAAACTATTATACAACTATATTACAATCCCTATCCAGAATGCATCCAATCTCCCGCGGTGCCCAACGGTCCCAGAAATCCCCCAGGGTGCCTGTGGACAGCGCACACTCCCTCTCCAACATCACTAGGGCGTGGACGTGACCCCGGAAAAGAGGCAGGCAGCGGGCCCGGGCAGTGCATCTTGGTTATTGGCAGGTAATCAGCGTGCCCAATATCCCAGTAAAGTCTCTCTGTTAGCTCCTGGAACCGTCCAGTTGCTTGTGTCTCAAGGCTGAAATACAGCAGCAAGCCCCTGCCTCAGCATCACACATGCCTGATGCCAAATTGCTTGATTCCTGTTAAACAGCTTATGCTTCGTACGATGATAGGATTCACTTACTCTCTCACGCTAAATCTGGATGTTTGTTGCTAATCCTGAGTGGAGCCTTAAATCCCCAGGACCAATCTGCCGTGTAGATCTGCTCTCCATTTACAGCCCAGCTTCACGTCCAAACCATCACTCCTCCCTGCATTACCCTAAGTCCTGCCTTCTCCACTTCCCCAGTTCCTCCCCTGAGCAGCAACAGACCCAGGCTGCTGAACCACATCACCTCATCATCAATTCTGTCCATCAAGGGACTGCCTACAAAATGTCAAACGTCAATGCATATGAAGCTATGATGCCTTTCCTCTATGCTACAATTCAGCAACAATCCTCTGGTTTACTATGCAAGAGGGCTGGTAAAGAAGACATATGGTATGCTTGTCTTCATCAGTCAGGGCACTGAGTACAAGAATCAAAAAGTAATGATGCAGCTTTATAGGACTTTGGTTAGGCCGCATTTAGAGTGTTGTGTGCAGTTCCGGCTGACCCATTACAAGAAGGATTTGGTGTCTTTGGAAAGGGTGTAGAGGAGGTTTACCAGAATGCTGCCTGCATTAGGGGGAATTAGCTACGAGGAGAGGTTAGTCAGGCTTGGATTCTTTTCCCTGACTTTAGGGTGAGAGGGGGAACATTTAATGGAGATGTGAGGGGTAAGTTTTTTTACACCGAGAGTGGTGAGTGCCTGGAATGTGCTGACAGGGTGGTGTTGGTGGCAGATATGATAGTGGCATTTAAGAGGCTTTTAGATAAGCTCATGGATATGCAGGGTATGGAGAGATTTGGATCACGTGCAGGCAGAGGAGATTTGTTGTAACTTGGCATCACATTTGCCACAGATATTGTGGACTGAAGGGCCTCTTTATGTGCTGAACTGTTCCAGGATCTACGTTCTATGTCGTGGTGCAACAAACATGCTTGTTGCTGCTGATCTCTGAAAGACCACCACTCCCCAACAGTCTCCCTCTCGCCATATCTGTGTATGAGGGCCCTGCCAAAATTACTACAAAATAATTTTGGTCCTGACTTACTTGTGTGAAGACTTTCCTCACTTATTTTTTCCGAGTTATTAAAGACCATTTAAAATAAAAGTGATGGCTGCTTCAATTAGAGACTGGTGTCCCACTGCAGTCTGTCTGGAGTCTATCATGTTTCATGTACTTGTGCGGAAGTTGTCACCATGTTGTTCTTCTTCACCACGTATATTCATTAAGTCATACAGCACAGAAATAGGGCCTTTGACCCAACCGTCCATGCCGACCAAGATGTTCCATCTATTCACAAAATGCTGGAGTAACTCAGCAGGTCAGGCAGCATCTCAGGAGAGAAGGAATGGGTGACGTTTCAGGTCGAGACCCTTCTTCAGACTGATGTCAGGGGGGCGGGACAAAGGAAGGATATAGGTGGAGACAGGAAGATAGAGGGAGATCTGGGAAGGAGGAGGGGAAGAGAGGGACAGAGGAACTATCTAAAGTTGGAGACGTCGATGTTCATACCACTGGGCTGCAAGCTGCCCAGGCAAAATATGAGGTGCTGTTCCTCCAATTTCCGGTGGGCCTCACTATGGCACTGGAGGAGGCCCATGACAGAAAGGTCAGACTGGGAATGGGAGGGGGAGTTGAAGTGCTCGACCACCGGGAGACCAGTTTGGCCAACGCGGACCGAGTGTAGGTGTTGAGCGAAGCAATCGCCGAGCCTGCGCTTGGTTTCGCCGATGTAAATAAGTTGACATCTGGAGCAGCGGATGCAATAGATGAGGTTGGAGGAGGTGCAGGTGAACCTCTGTCTCACCTGGAAAGACAAAAGTTGGTCTCATTGCAGAAGGGTCCCGACCTGAAACGTCACCTATCTCTGTTCTCCAGAGAGGCTGCCTGACCCACTGAGTTACTCCAGTACTTTGGGTCTGAATTTGTATTGGTATTTGGTCAGACGGTTGATAGTAGGAAGGCTATCTAAACTTATTTTGGGCCATGGGAGATGTGCTGACTTAAAGTTAAATCCAGTCATTTATGGGAAAGAACATTGAACCTTTTGATGTTACCAATAGAACTGTCAAACATTTTAATTTTTAAAAAGATAGACACAAAGTGCTGGAGGAACTCAGCGAGTCAGGCAGCATCTCCAGAGAAAAAGAGACCCAAAGTTTTTGGTCTGGACTCTTTTTCAGAATGAAGGGTCTGAAGAGCCTGAAGATGTGTTCCAACCCGAAACATAACCCCTCCTTTTTAACCAGAGATGCTGCCTGACCCGTTGAGTTACTTCAGCACTTTGTGTCTATCTTTGGTATATCCAGCATCTGCAGTTCTTTGTTTCAGCATTTTTAATTTTTAATTGGATTATTAGAATGATATTTGTCACGTGACCGCTTACACGCAACTAACTACTCAAACAGCAATGCCCTTTGAAACACTGCAGAGCTGGTGTGATTTGATTCAGTTCATTCAGCATCTTCTACAGATGTGCCATAGAAAGCATTTTATCGGGCTGCTTCACAGCATGGTTTGGGAACAGCTCCACCCAAGACCACAAGAAATTGCAGAGAATTGTGAACACAGTCCAGACCATCACACAAACCAACCCCTCTTTCATTGAATCCATTTACACCTCATGCTGCCCCGGCAAGGCTACCAGCATAATCAAGGATGACTCGCTCCATGCCCAATCCCTCTTCTCCCCTTTCCCATCGGACAAAAGGTATAGAAGTGCGAAAATGCACACCTCCAGATTCAGGGACAGTTTCTTCCCAGCTGTTATGAAGCAACTGAGCCACCCTACCAACAACTAAAGAACAGTCCTGAACTACTATCTACCTCATTGGACTATCTTTGATCAGACTTTACTGGATTTCCCTGCGCTAAACGTTATTCACGTTATTCCCTTTATCATGTATCTGTATACTGTGGATGGCTATATTGTAATCGTGTATTGTCTTTCCGTTGACTGGTTAGCACGCAACAAAAGCTTTTCACTGTACCTTGGTACACGTGACAATATACTAAACTCAAACTCAGTTTTGCTGTGCAGATGTTGTTGGCAGGACCAGCATTTATTGCCCACCTCTAATTGCCTTGTGAGTGGTTGGCAGCAGTCACATGCACCTGCTCCCCTTGTCCTCCTGACTGCTCACGGGGGCAGGACGTGTCGCTAAGGATCTTTCAGGCAATAATTGGTTTACAGTTGAAACAAAAATTCCCCTTTCCAATTAGTGCCTTTCCCCTGTTCATTCCTCACATCACTGCTAACTTTTACCCTTAAGTGTAAATCTAATTCTCTTTTTGTAAATTTGAAGTTTCATTATGCAGCTATCCACTGCATTTTCAGGCAGTTTTCCCAGATCACAACACGCGCTGTTAGAAAATAATTTCTCTCATCCCATCTGTCTTTCAATAATTATCTTAAATCTGTGATTCCACCAATTGCAAACCACCACATGCAAATTGGAGGAACAGCACCTCTTATTTCGCTTGGGCAGCTTCCAACCCAGCGGGATGAACGTTGATTTCTCTAATTTATTGTAACCCCTGCGTTCCCTTCCTCCCCCTTCCCTACCCAAGGCGTCCTGCTAGATCCACTGTTTTCATCCTTGTATCCCTTTGTTATCACCTCTTCCCCAGCCAACAATGGGCTGTAATGGGCTCCACCCTTCCTTGGTCATCTGTTGCTGGCCCAGATGTTTTCTGGGCTTTTCTTACCTCCAGTTCCCTCTCCCCAACTTTCAGTCTGGAGTAGGGTCCTAGCCCGAAACGTCACCCATCCTTTTCCTCCAGAGATGTTGCCTGACCTGCTGACCTACTCGAGCACTTTGTGACTATAAACCAGCATCTGCAGTTCTTTTCTACATATTCCACCAGTGCAAACGGTTTCCTGTTCCTATAAAAACCCTTCATGGTTTTAATTGCATCTACTTATCTCAGCTCTTCTAGTCTCCCCGTGTAACTTGTTCCTCATTCTGTACCCAACTTCCAAAGACTTAAGGAGGAAAGGGTGCACAGTCATTAAGTTTGAAAGTGCAAAAGAGATTCACCAAGATGTTACCTGGGCTTGCAGCCTTGAGTTATAGGGAGAGGTGGGAAAGGCTGGCAAGATCAAGAGGGGCATGGATAAAGTGAACTCTTTCCCAGGGTAGAGGATTCCAAAACTAGAGGGCATTGGCTTAAGGTGAGAGGGGAGAGATTTAAGAGGGACCTCAGTGGCAATTTTTTCACTTTGGAGCCATTCCAGTACATTGAGCGCGTGGACTGGACTTCGGACTTCTGTTAAGTGGCACCAAAATATGGCGACTCATGCATGTGTGATCTTTACAAAATTAATTTCATTCTGCATTGCCCACGTAACAATAAAGCACCGTTGCACCTTTGATCCACACAGAGGGTAGTCTACATCTGGAATGAGCTGCCAGAGGAAGCTATAGGAGTGGATACAATTATACCTTTTAAGACATTTGAAGGGATATGTGAATGGGCATTGAAGAGAGAGCTAGATAGAGCTCTTAAGGATAGCGGAGTCAGGGGGTATGGGGAGAAGGCAGGAATGGGGTACTGATTGAGAATGATCAGCCATGATCACATTGAATGGTGGTGCTGGCTCGAAGGGCCTAATGGCCTACTCCTGCACCTATTGTCTATTGTCTATTGGAAGGGTTTAGAGAGATAAGGGCCAAATGCCGGCATATGGGACTCACCCAGAATGCTGACTTGGTTGGCATGGACAAGGTGGGCCGAAGAGCCTGTTTCAGTTTTGTACAGCTCTATGACTTGCATCCTTCCCAAACTGTAGGAATAAAGAGATATCTTGTGGCATAAATATTACCAACGATCTCTGGTGGATTAACCACATTGATGCCACAGCCAAGAAGGCACACCAATCAGTATTGAATTCTCAGGTTTAGGACAAGCCCCTGGAGTGTTTTTCACTCTTCTCTGAATTGAACTGCAACAACTCCAGTAGTTCAAGCATAATTAATAAAGCAAGAATATTATGTTCCTGATAATTATCAATAATCTATGAGCTAAACAAATGAGCTGATAGATCTGTTTTAGCAACACTTCAGATCCATTAATGTATCTTTTTAATTTGACAGCCGTGTCTGTAAAGTCAAGCTGATGACTATTAGTGTCCCACCACTCAATGTTCGCAGAGATATTAGTCGATCTGGCTCATTTACTATGGATAATGGCGCTGGCAGTTCAGCACAGTGAAACACTCCGAATCAGAATTCTCATTGTTTCTCATCATAAAATACTTTCATTCTGTGTCAACAATTTTGTGGTTTGATGGTTGAAAGGATAAACTTGTATTTATAACAAGTAAACCAAATTGTATTTACACAGCAGGGTTAACACAATGAATGCATCCCAGAGCAGAATGTACCGTTCCCTTCACATCGCGAGGACATTCTGATGCAGCCTACCATCAACATTTGTGCTGTAACTGGAGCTGCAATGTGTGACATCTCATGGCTAATTCCAGCGACCGGCTACATTAGCAGGGATGTGCTCGCTAATCCATGATCAAGTTTAAAACATGGTCAGGACATTGGGGAGACTTCCCCTGTTCTTATAGTTATAAAACTGTACATCATTGAAACACATTCGGCTCCACTTATTCACGCTGACCAGTAGGCACTCTTCCGCATTAATTCCATCTCCATATCTCTATTCTTAAGCGATTCAAGTATAACTATTGAGTTACTTAGGAATAGAGAGATATCCCACGGCATAAATATTACCAATGATCTCTCGTGGATTAACCACATTGATGCCACAGCCAAGAAGGCACACCAATCTCTCTACTTCCTTCGGAGTCTGATAGAATTCGCCATGTCTCCAATGAATTTTACACACTTCTACAGATACACCACAGAAATCATACCACAGGATGCATTACAGCATCGTCTTGGAACAGCTCTGCCTAAGACTGCACAAAATTGTAGAGATGTGTAGATGTAGGCAGGTCCATCACACAGACTAGACTGACCACCATTGACTCCATCTCCACTTCACACTTTCTCGGAAAATCGGTTAACTTATTCAAAGATGTCTCCCTCCGCGGTCATTGCTTCTTCTCCCCGCTCCCATCTGGCAGAAGGTACAGAAGCTTGAAAGTGTGCACTACCAGACTCAGGAACAGCTTCTTCCCCTCTGTTATCAGGCTTTGGAAGAGTTCTACAATGTCAGGTACTGTTTAATGCATCTCTACTCCATTGCAGATATTGGACTTTGGTATCTGGAACTGATGCACAATACAACCCAATTAACCTTAGCATCCAACATAAAATCCTCTGCCATTTCTGCCATGTCCAACATCACCTCACCACCCATCTCATATTTCCCTCTTTATCCCTTTTCTGCTGTCCACAGGAACCATGACTATTAGTGTCCCATCACTCAATGATGGTCTACTCATCTCTCCTCACATCCCCTCCCCCCCCCCACTTTCCCCCGGCACCTTACCCTCAACCATAGGAGGTGTAACACCTGTCCCTACACCTCCACCTTCACCTACATCTAGGGACCTTAATGGCGCTTCCAGATGAGGCAGGTTCATCTGCATCTCCTCAGATCTACTTCATTTGCTGCTATAAATGTGGCCTCCTCTTTATGGGTCGAACTAATTGTTGCCTCGGCGACCATTCTGTGGAGCAGCACAGATAGACAAAGATAGAGAGTGCTGGAGTAACTCAGTGGGTCAGGCAGCGTCTCTGGTGAAGTTTTGGGTTGGGCCAATTCTCCACTCTTTGCTATGGAAGTGATCGATTTTGGAAGGGAATGAGTCTGATGGGGAAAGCTATCTCTTTGCAGAATAGTTGGATCCGCCTAATTTTCTTTCACTGACACAAAACCTTGCAAAGAAGATTAATGAATCTAAAATTTGGACCACAGTGTGCCCAGTCCACAAATGAAGTGGCCAACAATATACAATGTGACAGGAGAAACAATGTTCCGCTGTTCCTGGCTCTTGCTCAGGATATGGTTTCACAGCGAGCTATCCCTGTCCGTCCTTGGCCTTTTCCATTGTTGCAGAGACAAGGGCAAACTGGACAAACAACATCTCATATTCTACTTGGATGGCTTACTACGAAGATTGGACTTTCCACTCTCCGGTAACCCAAACCCCCTCTCCTCCCATTCACATTCCACTTGGGAGGAGGGTGTCCACCTGGTTTTCTTCACCCTTTGTTCATTCTTCCCATCCTCACCCCAGCCTCGTTGTATCTCCCCACCACCTAAGGGTCCTCGTTGTATCTCCCCTATGGGTCCACCTCTTTTGTTAGTTTGTTTATTATTATTGTCACGTGTACTGAGATATGGTGAAAAGCTTTTATTTGTGTGCTATGCAGCAAAAGAAAGACTGTACATGAATACAATCAAGTTGTCCACAGTGCACAAATAAAGGATAAAGGGTACTACATTTAGTGCAAAGATACAACACTGAAGTCCGGTTCAAAAGTTTCCAATGAGGTAGATAGAAGGTTAGGATCGCTCTCTAGTTGGTGATAGATTGGTTCAGTTGCCTGATAACAGCTGGGAAGAAAATGTCCCTGAATCAGGAGGTATGCTTTTTCAGACTTCTGTACCCCATACCTTATGACCTCAGGGAATGGAGGGGGTGACTGGGATGAGATTGGTCCTTGATTATGCTGGTGGCCTTGCTGAGGCAGCTCCCTCCCCTGGTATTGTCATATACTCACAATGTTACCTCTCCCCATTCATCCTTAATGGAGGGTCTAGGCCTGAAACATTGACCCACATGCTGAGCTCCTTCAATGTTCCGCTGTTGTTTACATTCCAACGTATTGAATTGATAGATGGATATGACATGGAAACAGGCCCTTTGACCCACCGAGTCCATGCCAACCATCGATCACCCATTCACATTAGTTCTATGTTATCCTACTTCCTCATCCACTTCCTACACACTAGGGGGAAATTTATCGAGGGCCAATTAACTAACAAACCCCCATCTTTTGGATGCAAATGGAACTCCTGGATGAAACCCATGCGATCATACAGGGAGAACATGCAAACTACACACACACAGCACCCGAGGTCAGGATCAAACTTGTGAGGCAGCAGCTCTACCAGCTGCGCACTGTGCTACCCTTGCTGAAGCTCTGCATTAGGGATTAGTTAGTATAGATTGGGAACTTGATGGCCAAGTTGGACATGTTAGGCTGGAGGTCCTGTTCTGTTGGGCTGGAGGTCCTGTTGGACATGTTGGGCTGGAGGTCCAGTTTATATGACCCCAACCATATGACTGAGTATACAATGCCTTTGGGATGTGAGAGGAAACTGGAGCACTCGGATAAAGTCCACGCATTCACAAAGTGAACCTGCATACTCCACACAGACAGCATCTGAGGTCAGGATCGAACACCTGATTTCTGGCACTGTGAGGCACTGGCTCTACCAAATGCGCTACAGTGCAACCCTAGTCTCTTGGGTCTTCAGCCTTGCTCTTACTTAAATCCTCATGATATAAAGGCCAATGTAGCATTTTCCTTTCCAATTCAATTTCTCTCTGTTTTGAATGAACTCTGACTGTACTCCCACAAACATTTGGAATAGGGAACTCCAAATAATGCTGCATGATCCTCTTCATCTCCTCCCCTCATGTCTGTCGGAACTGCCTTCTATGTTCCTCCTCTCTTCCCCATATTTCACCTGGATGCACACCCATTCCTCCCTTTTCCCTTCCCTTCTCCATCCCATTCCACATATCTCTTCCTCTGGCTTCACATTTCATGCCTCTTCTCTGCTTATCTCACCACCTTTTGTCTTTTCATCTCCAGCCTTTATCCACCCATCTACCAATCAAATCATCCTCCCCTCACCTGTATCCACCTATCACTTGCCAGGCTCTGTCATTTCTGTTTCATTTATTTGCTTCTTTAATTTTCTCCTATTTTTAATGGTTTGCCATGTGTCTTCAAATATCCATTCCTTCTTTATTTTCTGCTTGAACCCCAGGCAGGCTTCACTGGTTTTCACATAAGCTATTTTGGTTTGTTCCCACACAGTATTAATATTAATATTAGTTACATTTGACTTTGTGTAATCATCCATATCTACTAGTGTCTGAAACCTGTTCCTTAATTGTAGCACAAAAGAACTTTTCACTTTTGGGTCATATAGTTTCTCAACGACAAACTGTTGCCTGCTTGTCTTTTTGCTCCCTGTTTTCCTCAGTTTAACTTTGAGAACAGCCAGGACCAGGTGATGGTCGCTACCAACATCAGCTCCCCGTTTAACCTTAACATCAAGTAACGAGTGTCTCCATGTGCCGTTTATCATCAGGTGGTCTATCTGGTTCTTATCCCTTCCATTTGGAGAGTACCATGTTAGTTTGTGGATGTCTCTGTGCAGAAAGAGGGTCCCTCCAATTACTAGATTGTAATTAGTGCAGAGTTCTATTAGTCTTTCACCGTTCTCATTTATAAAACCACAGCCCTCTTTGCCCATGGCTCTGTCCTGGTCTGTGTTGTTGTTTCCAACCTTTGCATTTAGGTCCCCCATCACAATCTTCATGTCATGTCTTGGTGTGTTTTCTAACTCAGCCAGCAGTTGCTCATAGAATTCATCGTTAACACCATCATCACTATTGTTTATAGGGGCGTAACACTGGATGATGGTTGTATTAATTTGCTTCCCCTTCATTCTGATCTTCATGAGTCTACCATTGACAGATTCCCACTCTATCAAACTATTTTCTACTCCTTTCTTTAAAAGGATGGCTACTCCTTATCTCGTTATCCCTTCCTGAGTACAACACTGTCTCCCCTCTGCTGGTCCTAAGTCTCCCTGATCCCGTCCATCTGCTTTTGCTTACTCCAAGAATGTCTAGGTTGTAGCGTCTCATCTCTGATGTCACTTGTGCTAGTTTCCCTGTGTCGTACATTGTTCGTACATTCCGAAATCCTATCCTAGTCTTATGTTTGGCATTCAGAACTTCCACCTTCCTGCCACTGGCTTCCTTTCGGCTTTCACCATTGACATTCATCCTAGCATCTGTCAATAGCCCTGGAAGTCCGTCACGCCCAGTAGTATTGTTTCCTTCAGTTGTTGTTTCCTTCAGTTGTTGTTTCTGTAACATATTCGTTTTACGAGGCGGGGTTGTTAGCCCTGTGCTCATCCCCCAACCTGGAGGACCAGTGGATCAGTGGATCAGTGGATCGCTCTACGTCTCGTCTCTACCCTTCGACCTGTCCAGCATGGGAAACCCTAACAGGAGACGAATCTCCCGCTGGCATAGCTCTAGGGGTCACTGAGACACCCAAGCTCCCCGACCACGACAAGGTTGCAATCCAACGGGGAGAAATAGCCAGGGTAAATTGACCCAAATGTGTAGGCTGGAATCTGAAGGGGAGGGGAGGGGGAGAGAGCGGGAAGTTGATAGGAATGCTGGGAAGATATATTAAGTCTGTGTAAGATTAATATGCGTTCTGTGAACTTTGGGCTGAAGAGCCTGTTTCCGTGCTGCATGACTATAAATTTGAATGAGCATGGAAAAGCTACAATGTGAAGGGTATAGGCGCAAGTGCTGGAAAATGGGATAGTATAGATTGGTACATAATAACCAGCACAGGCATGGCAGGCCAAAGGGCCTGGTTCTGCTACTTTCAACTAATATTTAAGCCTCTAGGTTTTGTGACAGTGAAACGTGATGAAGTAATCAAATTGGACGTAAACAATAGACAATAGACAATAGACAATAGGTGCAGGAGTAGGCCATTCAGCCCTTCGAGCCAGCACCGCCATTCAATGCGATCATGGCTGATCACTCTCAATCAGTACCCCGTTCCTGCCTTCTCCCCATACCCCCTCACTCCGCTATCCTTAAGAGCTCTATCCAACTCTCTCTTGAAAGCATCCAACGAACTGGCCTCCACTGCCTTCTGAGGCAGAGAATTCCACACCTTCACCACTCTCTGACTGAAAAAGTTCTTCCTCATCTCCGTTCTAAATGGCCTACCCCTTATTCTTAAACTGTGGCCCCTTGTTCTGGACTCCCCCAAAGAAATCACAACGTGAAAAAAAAACAATGAGGTAACTTGAAGCTGTTGGGAAGCCACGCTGGCTGGCTGGATGTTGGTCAATTAAAAGGGGGTGTGCAGCTGTCAACACCTGACATTCCTTGCAAGGTCTTCCTCAGCTAAGTGGTTGCAGTCCAGTAAAACGACAGCCAAAGTGATTGCTGTATCTGGCACCAGCAGCCACAAACTCTGCTTGAAATTGTCTGGGAAAATCAGTGTCTTGAAAAACATTATTCCCAAGAAACAGACACCAGCGATTAAAACAGAATTTGCTGCCTTTCTCATTCTGGGTTTTTTTTGAACTGCAATAGCTATTGATCTCCCACAGCTTCTGCACCAGATCACACCATTAGCTACAAATGATGCTACTGCTATTTAATTTAATCAGCTGGCAAAGATTGTCACTTTTCCGGCCCTCCTGGGTAGTATAGGATCAAAATGTAACTGATTGTACGCGCTATGGGAAAGACACACACACACAAACTTCACAGGATCATTGGAGACTGGGGGGGGGGATGGGGGATGGGGGGGGGGGACATGAGACTCTCGTAGTACCATGGATTCATAGAGAAACAGGTCATTCAACTCATCAAGTCCACACTGGCTATCAGCCATCCAGTCCTTCTGCACACCAAGCATGCACTAACCATCAACCTCCATTAATCCTCCATTAATTCCATGTATTTTTACTGTCCCCACAATCCCCTCATCTCCCTCTAGATTCCAGCACTTGTGGTGATTTACAGAGGCCAGAACCCCAGATCTGCAAGTGATGGGATGTGGCAGGAAACAGAGAACTCAGAGAAACCCATGCAGCCAGGGCCGGATTAACATAGTACCAAAAGTAGCATTTGCTACGGGCCCTGCGCTTTTGGAGCCCCCCCCGAGACACAGACCCAAGACACAGACCCCCCCACCCCCCCTGCGGTATGTGGGGGGGGGGGGGTGAGGGTCAGTGTTGCCGGGTGTGTGTGAGGACGTGAGGGTCAGTATTGCCGGGTGTGTGAGGGGGGGGGGGGTGAGGGTCAGTATTGCCGGGTGTGTGTGAGGACGTGAGGGTCAGTGTTGCTGGGGTGTGTGGGGGGGGGGGGGGGTGAGGGTCAGTGTTGCCAGGTGTGTGGGGGGGGGGGGGTGAGAGTCAGTGTTACCGGGGTGTGTGGGGGGGGTGAGGGTCAGTGTTGCCGGGTTGTGTGTGTGGGAGGGTGAGGGTCAGTGTTGCTAGGGTGTGTGTGGGAGGGTGAGGGTCATTGTTGCCAGGGTGTGTGAGGGCGTGAGGGTCAGTTTTGCCGGGTGTGTGTGAGGGGGTGAGGGTCATTGTTGCCTAGTGTGTGTGGGAGGGGGTGAGAGTCAGTGTTGCTGGGTGTGAGGGGATGGTCAATTCACTCTTCTTGCTTGCTTAGGTGTTGTTACTAATTTATTTCTTCTACGTGGTTGTATTATTAGTTCTTGTACAAATAAAGTTTATTTTAATAGATTCTGTGTGTTACATCAGCTCGGCAACCTGAAAACACGACACATACCTTTTTATTTCCTGACGTTCACATGTTTATTTACATAAACCATTTTTTAAATGCATATTGCATTGAATTTTTTTTCCATTGCAGACAGCAATGAGCAAAAGAGCCAGAGATATTGGACTTCATTATGCTTCTGGAATCGCAAAACGTAAAGCGAAGGAAGAAAAAGAAAGAAGAGACCAACTTGTGATATTAAAAATACGTCAGTTGACAGAATATTTGAATGTTCATGGTGATGGTGCTATAACGGCTGAAGCTGGAAATATAGGAACATCTCGTACTAGTGTGGCAGAAGGCATGATACAGCAACAGCCAGCATCCATTGAATGCGATAGAACAAGTGAAAAGACCAAGTACTCTGATGATATTTATTCACAAAATGCTGGAGTAACTCAGTAGGTCAGGCAGCATCTCAGGAGTGAAGGAATGGGTGACGTTTCGGGTCGAGACCCTTCTTCAGACTGATGTCAGGGGGGCGGGACAAAGGAAAGATATAGGTGGAGACAGGAAGATAGAGGGAGAACTGGGAAGAACAGAGTCCAAGTACTCTGATGATATTGGTGAATGGCCAAACAATCTAGATGATTGTGATCGTTGATAGTTGGATAGCCAAGGGAAGTGATGAATGTCAACATGCTAATAGTGACTTCTCTTCATCCATGCGATTGTATGACAATGAAAAGAATCCTCGGCACTGCCAGAAGTCTTATTTCACATATGTTCATAAACCTACAAACAAGCCACATGCAAGAAATTGGTTATGCTATTCAGAAAGCAAAGGAAGTCTATTCTGTTTCCCATGCAAGTTTATGACTTCAGGATGTTCATCAAAGTTTAGTGAAGAGGGGTTTAATGACTGGAAAAATGCAAACAATCTATTACGTCGACATGAAGAAAGTTCCTCACAGAGACAAGCTTTAATTTCACTGTCGATGCACAAAAGCAAATGTGAACGTGTCGATTCCCAAC
This sequence comes from Rhinoraja longicauda, assembly GCF_053455715.1. NCBI lineage: Eukaryota > Metazoa > Chordata > Chondrichthyes > Rajiformes > Arhynchobatidae > Rhinoraja > Rhinoraja longicauda. The sequence continues at coordinate 16,133,797 of NC_135967.1, read as the reverse complement.
TTGTGAAACAAATGAAGACTGAACAAATGTATTAGCACACACTTCTAGAGCGAATAATTGAAGTTTTAAAGTTTTTAGCAGAATGAGGCCTTTCATTTCATGGTAGTGATGAAACTGTTGGCTCTCCTCATAATGGAAATTACTTGTGGTTGTTAGAATTACTGGCCAAGTTTGACCCTTCTCTGGCGGGGCATATAATTACTCACGCAAACAAAGGAAAGGGACATAAATCATACCTATCCAAAACAACATGTGAGGAATTCATCAATGTGATTGGATCCAGCATACAGGATCACATTATCGGTGAAGTGAAGAAATACAAATATTATTCTGTTTCATTGGATTCTACTACAGATATATCTAATGTCGACCAGCTGACTTTGACTATGCACTATGTTTTGGCGTCTGGACCAGTTGAAAGATTTGTGAAGTTTTTAGATATGGAAGCGCTGAACAGCGCGCTCAAAGTTTATTTGACTTTATAAAGGGAAATGACATTGATATAAAAGACTGCCGTGGTCAAAGTTATGACAATGCCAGCAACATGAGTGGCAAGTATAGTGGCTTACAAGCACAAATTCAAGAGATGAATGGGTTTGCGGATTACATTCCATGTTTTACACATTCACTAAATTTGGTTGGAAAATGTGCTGCTGAATGTTGTCAAGAAGCATTTATTTTCTTTGACTTTGTAGAAAGCCTGTACACATTTTTTTCTGCTTCTACTTATCGGTGGGATCTCCTTTCTACTGCATTATCTGATGGTGGTGCTCATTCGCACATTGTGAAAAGATTGTCAGGTACCATGTGGTCAGCTCGTGCACAGCTTTTCTGTTATAAAACAAGTCTTGGATGACATTTCAAATAACAATGATCAGAAGGCAGAGTGTCGACAACAGGCTCATGGACTACTTTCAACCATGCTGAAGTTGGAAACAGGAATAATGATCATGTTGTGGGATCAAGTATTACAGTGTTTTCAAATGACCAGTGCTTCTTTGCAATCTTCTGGCCAAGTCTTGAACACAGCTTGTGCACTCTATGAATCCTTGCATGGATATATTCAAGCTATGCAGTCTACTTTTTCAGACATTGAGCAAAAAGCCAAGGATCTGACTGAGTGTGAAGATCATCAACAACAAACTCAAAGAGAACACAAGTGAAATCGCGCATATGATGATTTCAGTGGTTCCAGCACTCTTGATCCACTTGTTGAATCTCAAATGCCTTCTCAGAAGTTTAAAAGCCGAGCATTTCTTGCCATTATTGATAGCTTGCTTTCTGCCCTGTCAAAACGGCAGAAAGCTTATCAAAAGGTGAATGGTGTATTTGGATTCCTTCATCAGTTACAGTCGTTTACACCTGAAGAAATTGTAAAGAGGTCATCAAATTTTATCAAATCATATCCGGAAGATCTGGAAGAAAATCTTGGTGAAGAATTTGTGCAGTTTACTGAACTGTTGAAAGCTGATCTCGCTTCTCATATTGCCGCCGAACAAGACCTTGTAGTTACAGTTGTACCGTTTGATAACTGACAATTCTTTGGAACCTTGTTTTCCAAATGTAGAAAATGCCTTGTGCATCTATTTGTCACTCATGGTTACCAACTGCAGTGGAGAATGCTCACTTTCACGCTCAAAACTGAAGAGGATTAAAAATGCTCTAAGGAGCACCATGGGTCAAGACAGATTGAAAATCTCACTCTAATGAGCATTGAACATGAACTTCTGCATGAAATAGACATTTCCAATTTCATCAACAAATTTGCTCATGCTAAATCTAAAAAATGTGACTTGTAAAATGTAGGTTTTTTAAACTTTTGACATTTGAAATTGAAAAAGTAAATAATTTATGTTATAATATTTATGCGTATTTTTTTTTAAATTAAGGGCCCCTTTATAATATTTGCTATGGGCCCTGCACTAGCTTTATCTGGCCCTGCATGCAGCCACAGAGAGAATGTGCAAACTCCGCACAGTCAGCACTAGAAGGCACCATCTAATTGCGGTCTCTGCTGCTGTGAGGCAGCTCTACCAGCTGCACCACTGATGGTCTATTACTTAAGGTCTTTTGTAAATAAACATACCTACTCAAGGTTGCTATTTTTGTTTCTTCCTCCTTCAGAGGCTAACAGCGGAGACAGTTATTCCCAGTGGGGGCAATTTAATTAAGGCATTTAATCAGAAGGAGATCCCTGGCAACAATTGGAGAGCAAGGAATTTTCTCCTGATGTATTTATTCCTCAATCAATGCGGAGTCACAAAAACAGGCCCTTCGGCGCAACTTGTCCATGCTGACCAATATGCTCTACCTAAGCTGGTATCATTTGGCGGCGTTTTTCACATATCCCTGTAAACGTTTCCTATCCATGTGCCTGTCCAAATGTGTTTTAGATGTTGTTATAGTGCCTGCCTCAACTACTTCCTCAGGCAGCCCCTTTCATTTACCCACCACCCTCTGAGTGAAAAAGGCAAAATGGGCACATTGTCTATACAAGGTGGAGGTGCATGTTGCATATATTCCTTTCCACCTATTCCCTGCCAGGCATTGTCCTATCCTCGCCTCCTTTCTCAACTTTCTCCTCTCTACTACAATTAAAAAGTAATGAACTAGTACAAAGGGTCCTGACCTGAAACATCGTCTATCCATCTTCCAGAGATGCTGCCTGACTCGCTGAGGTGCTTCAGCACTTTGTGTCTTTTTCTATGTAAACCAGCATCTGCAGTTCCTTGTGTAGCGAAGAACATGTTGAATTTCTCTCGGAATATCTGCAGCAACAGAAATCCACAGGAAAAGCAATCAGCATGTTTCAATAGGTAGCTTTCCACAGTTACTTAGATATCCTGTCATAATTTGAAAGCAGTTAATTAGGTCCCAAATCTAATGTTTTGGTACAGTTCAGTACTTTTTTCTGTTTGCAGAAAGGTTTTTAAGAAGCTCAGCTCTGACCTTAATTGTCATTTACGGAGCTTTATGGGGTAAAATGTGTCATCATAGAGTGTGCTGTTAATGTGCCAAAGCTTTGACTACATGAGTCGCTTATTGTTGGGAATGATGAAACACCGGCAGAAGAAACACAACAATAAAATAGTAGAAAAGAAAAAAAACGCAGATGCTGAAAATCTAAGATAAAAACCAGGAAGTACTGGGGGTACTCAACAGGTCAGGCAGAGTTGGGGAGAGCGTACAGTTCTGGTTGCCCCATTACAGGAAGGATGTGGAGGCTTTGGAGAAGGTGTAGAGTTTTACCAGAATACAGCCTGGATTGGGGAGTATTAACTATAAGGAGCAGTTGAACAAACTTGGATTGTTTATTTAGAATGGGAGACCTTGGTTCTTGGTCCTCTAAAATATTCCAAATGGAATTTAAACTGGAGGTGGCGGAGTATGGACTTAAGCAAGAAGGGCTTCTTGGATAAGAAGAGCTACCTTAAATTTAGTTGCGTCTGGTTGAGTAACTATAGTAGGGTGAAGACTATTCTCTGCTTTAATTGTGCAAGGGAAGAATGAATTGCATTGCAAGAATAGAAGTATAGAAATATATAAAATTAATGGAGGTACAGTATATCAGCTGAATGTGCGGAGTATTTTATCCCAGGGTAGGGAATCAAATAATAGACATAGTTTTATGGTGAGAGGTAAAACATCTTCACACAGAGGGAGGTGGGTACATGGAACGAGCTGCCAGAGGACGTAGTCGAGGCAGGTACTATTAAAATGTTTAAAAGATACTTGGGCAGGTGCATGCATAGGAATGGTTCAGAGGAATGTGGGCCAAACACGGGCAATTGGGACTAGCTTAAGGTCGGCATGGACAAGTTTGGCTGAAGGTTTTTTTTTTCTGGGCTGTATGATTCTATAGCTGGCAAAGGAGAACCTGTTTCTTATCAAATTCTTGTCTTGAGAAAAATTACATGTCCCGAACAGAGCAGGTTGGGACACTTCATCCAAAACATGGCATCAGCAGTATAATACTTTAAACATATCTGGAAGAACAATTTGCTGATGTTCCTGAATCATTCTGAAAAAGTGTTGAGCATATTGTTGAGTAATCCACCACCTTATAGATGCTTCTACCCGAACCATTTATTTTCAATATTTCTCAAATCAGATTGGTTGAAATGATTTATTCACAAAATGCTGGAGTAACTCAGCAGGTCAGGCAGCATCTCGGGAGAGAAGGAATGGGTGACGTTTCGGGTCGAGACCCTTCTTCAGTCCCGAGATGCTGCCTGACCTGCTGAGTTACTCCAGCATTTTGTGACTAAATACCTTCGATTTGTACCAGCATCTGCAGTTATCTTCTTATACTACTTGGTTGAAATGAAACCAGTCAACAAGCATCCAGGCAGGCTAATTTCTCGATCTCAGCAGCCAGCATGCAAATGTCCATGAGATAGATGTGAAAAGAGGTTGGTAGATATGCTGGTCAGGAAGGCCAGCTCTGTCCTGGGTTGCCCCCTCGACTCAGTGCAGATGGTGGGAGAGAGGAGGATGATGGCAAAACTAACATCGCTGCTGGACAACGACTCCCACCCCATGCAGGACACTGTCACTGCACTAAGTAGCTCCTTCAGTGACAGACTCCTTCACCCCAAGTGCATGAAGGAGAGATATAGGAGGTCCTTCCTTCCTGCTGCTGTGAGACTGCACAACCAGCACTGGTCCCAGCAGACGAGTCAGCAATAACAGCTAAGAACACACAGAAAGCTGATGACAATTTATGTATCTTTTAATTATAATGAATGATCTCTTGCTCTCTTGCTATCCACTTTGTGCTGCTGTAACACTGTAAATTTCCCCGGTGTGGGACGAATAAAGGAATATATTATGTTATTATATTATTATTAATTCTCTCCATTACACTCCTATAAATGGAATCACAACAACACAAAGGTGGGATCATTCAGTGAAATTGCTTCAGTTTTTAGAAATGGCTTCCAAATTGTCCTCTTCCCCAGGTCCTTCCCCAGACTCCTGCAAACTTTTCCTTATAATATATTTGAAGGTTATTACTGAATAATCTTCCAGCATCCTTTCCAGCAGTGCACTGAAAAAAAAAAACTTGTTATAAAAACCCTCTTCATCTCCCTTTCATCTGTTGCCATTTATCTCTTGTTGATCTGAGGTTTAGTTACTGGCATTTATGCCGCTGCTACATTGGAACGCCTCATAATTTTGAACACCTCGGCTCAGTCTCCTGAACTGTAAGGAAAACAAGCCCAGCATCTCCATGTAACTAAAGCAGCTCGTTATTGGAACCATTCAATTATAGCCACTCTGCAACCTTTTGAGGTCTTTCCCAGAACGGCAGCTAATTAGGAAGTTATCATTGTTAATGATTGAAACTCTACAGGATCTACACCAGGATAATGCACATAATTTTCTCCGTATCTGGAAATTGGACCATGAACCATGAACTGCATTTTTTGCTGTCTGAGAACACAGAACAAGACAACGCAGGAACAGGCCCTTTGGCCCATAATGTTGTTTGTTCAACATTATGTAAAGTTACACATAATCTCATCTGCCTGCATGTGATCCAATTTCCTCCATTCCCTCATATCCATATGCCTATCTAAAACCCCACATTTGTATTTGCCTCCAAAACCACCCCTGGCAGCACGTTCCAGACAACCACCACCCTTCTGGTAAAAAACTTCTGAGTCTTTCAGGACTGAGACACATCAACAACATTTAAAAGACATTTGGATAGGTTCATGGATTGGAAAGATTTTGAGGGATGTGGGTTAAATGCAGGCAAATAGGTCTAGCGTAGATGGGACATGTTGGTTGGCATGGACGCATTGGATTGAATACCTTGGTGGTGAGGGTGGAGAGGTGGAGAAGATTTACGAGGATGTTGTCAGGACTTGATGGCCTGAGCTATAGGGAGAGGCTGGGCAGGCCCTCAGTCTGATGAAGGTTCTTGACCCAAAACGTCATCTATTCCTTTTCTCCAGAGATGCTGCCTGAACTGCTCAGTTACTCCAGCATTTTATGTCTATCTTAGGAATTTATTCCTTGGAGCATAGGAAGATGAGAGCTGATTTGTTTGATTACAAGAATGAAAACATTCCCTGCACAACTCTTTTAAATGTTTCCCCTGTCACCTTAAAGCAATGCCCTCTTGACTTTGACATTGCCAACTGGGAGAAAGGTTCTGACTGTCTACCCATTTATACATTGCATAATTTTAAATACTTCTATCATGTCCCCCTCAGGCTCCAATGCTCCAGGCAAAACAATCCAAGTCTCTCCAACCTCTCCTTGCAGCCAATGCCTTCTAATCCAGGCAGTGTTCAGGTGAACCTCTTCTACACTCTCTCCAAAGTCTCCACATCCTTCACAATACTGCAAATGCAACTAGACCAAAGCTTTATAAAGCTGCAATATGATTTCCTGACTCTTACACTCAATGTCCCAATTTCTGGTGGTGTTAAGCATTAATCACATTACCGTGATCGAGAGTTACACACAGCCACACTGGATGAGGATGCCATTAGTAAAGTGGGTCAGTTTTACTGTAGTTTCTCACAGTTACAATTACAGTATGGATACTTACTTTTTATTTCAGATAACTTATCTAATTTAAACTTGCCAGCTGCCGCAGTGGGATTTGAGCTCATGGCTTGAATCATTAGTTCGGGCCTCTGAATGCTGGTTGTGGGATCTTGATGCGTATAAATTAGCTGCCACCTTTCTCTACCGTACAACAGTGACTACTTTGCAAAAGTGCCCAATTATCTTTGAAGCGATGTGGATGGAAGGAAAAGGCTCTTTGGAAACTGCTTTGAAGTAAGCACACCTTGTCACACAGGCCAGTGCTTGGGCTTTTCTCATCGTTGGTATTAGTTTAGTATTGTCAGGTTTAGGTTTATTATTGTCGCGTGTACCGAGATACAATACATTGAAAAGCTCAGTGTTTTCTGAACTAATCTCCTTCTTCACTGTTGCATTACTTTCTTATTTTACTACCAATATTATCCCTCTTTCCTTTCCTTTCCATTATCTTCTCCTTATCTTACACCCTTTTGTTTCCTTTTCACCTCTGGCCTTTGTCATTTACTCCACTCATCTGCCGATCAAACCGCCCCCCTCATATGCATCCACCTATCACTTGGAACTGAGCACATACAACAGTGCAGCATAGAAATGGACTCTTCGGCCCATTGTGTCTGTCCTTAACATGAAGCCAAGACCAACCCTTCAGACTTTGTCCCGGCCCCCACCTTTATTTTCCAGCTTTCTCCTCCCCCACTCCAATCAGTCTGAAGATGGTCCCCGATCCAAAATGTATCCTATCCACCTCTCACTTGCTAGGCTTTGTCCACACCCACCTCTCTTTTCCAGCTTTCTCCCCCCTATTTCCTCCTAAAATGTTGAATGTCTCAAATGTCCATTCCCTCCACTGATGCTGCCTAACCCGTGGACTTCCATCAGCACTTTGAGTTTTGCTCAAGATTCCAGCGTCTGCAGTTCATTGTGGCTCTGTCTCATCCTTTGTCGGCCTGCAGCTTTATCTCCCCAATCACAATGATATCATATCCATTTACATCTATTTGCACAGTTAATCTATCTACATTATTGTGAGCACTCTGTGTATTGGGACAATATGCCTTTTGGCTTGTCTTCCTGAAATGCTTAATTATCCAAATGTTACTTCACACTCTGGCCTCTCTGTTTCTCATACAATTTCATTTTGCTTCCGAGCCTTCATTCCCATCCTTGTTTATCTTTAGCTAATGTTCCATTAGATCACCCCTGATCCACCTGCGCTGCAAGGAATAAAGTCCTAGACTGCTCAACCTCTCCCTATACCTCAGGCCCTTGAGTCCTGGCAACATCCTCGTAAATCTTCTTTGCACCCTTTCCAGCTTGACAACATCTTTCTTTTAACATGGAGACTAAAACTGAACACATTACTCTAAATATGACCTCACCAACATCTTATATCACTGCAACATGACCTCCCAACTTCTATACTCAATACTCTGAATGATGAAGGCCCTATATGCCAAAAGCCTTTTGGACCACCCTTTTGACCACTTATGGTTTTATAAAACTCAAATAATTTCCATACTGCAATATAAATGCTAACCTCTGAAAAATTGTTTAAAATCAAATGAATTCTTTCCAGGATATCAGTGAATTTATCCTGCTGTCAGCTGAAACAGTAATGAGGTCACATCTGCCCTCATTCCGGGATACAACATGTTCACTGATTCTGTTCCATTGAAAAGCAGGAGAATTCCCCTGGAGTTCTGATCAATCGTTACCCCTCCATCTGCAGCAAATAATCTAGCCATTCACTCAGCACAGTGTGCAGAACCTTGCAATGGACAAATTGGCTGCTGTGTTTCCTTCAACAGCGCGAGTTCTTCATTGCGGAAAGACCATTTGAACAGCTGATGTCATGAAATCCAATATTTCGTCCCAACTCGTCCATGCTCGTCAAAGTGCCTTCCTGAGCTATTCCTGCCGCAGCTCGTTCCATATATCCACCACCCTCTGTATGAAAATGTTCCCCGTCAGGTTCCTGTTAAATCTTTCCTCTCTCACCTTAGACCTATGCCCTCTAGTTTTAGACTCCCCTACCCTGGGAAAAAGACAGTGACAATCTATCTTATCTCTCCCCCTCATGATTCCATTAACTTCTATAAGGTTACCTCTCAGTCTCCTTCACTCCAGGGAAAACAGTCTCAGCCTATCCAATCTCTCTTATAACTCAAGCCTTCAGTTCCAGCAACATAATTGTGAATCATTTATGCACCCTCTCAGCTTAATCACATTCTTCCTATAGTAAGGTGATCAGATCTGCACACAATATTCCAGGCGTGGTCTCACCAATGTCTTGCACAGTTGTGACATGACGTCCCAACTCCTGTACTCAGTGCCCAACTGATGAAGGCAGGCATGACAATTGCTTTCCACATCAACCTGTCTACCTATGTCACCACTTTCATGGAACCATTGTACTTATCCCCCGAGGTTCTCCTATTTCCGAGAGGTATTATGCTTAGTTTTGTTCAGGGATACAGGATGGAAAGTGGGATAACAGAACTAGTGTCGATGGGTGATCGGTGGTTGGCGTAGACTCGATTGGGTTGTTTCAATTCAAATCAATCAATCAATCAATCAATCAATCAATCAATCAATCAATCAATCAGTGAATCAATCAATCAATCAGTGAATCAATCAATCAATCAGTGAATCAATCAATCAATCAGTGAATCAATCAATCAATCAATCAGTGAATCAATCAATCAATCAGTGAATCAATCAATCAGTGAATCAATCAATCAATCAATCAATCAATCAATCAATCAATCAATCAATCAATCAATCAATCAATCAATGAATCAATCAATCAATCAGTGAATCAATCAATCAATCAGTGAATCAATCAATCAATCAGTGAATCAATCAATCAATCAGTGAATCAATCAATCAATCAGTGAATCAATCAATCAATCAATCAATCAGTGAATCAATCAATCAATCAGTGAATCAATCAATCAATCAGTGAATCAATCAGTGAATCAGTGAATCAATCAGTGAATCAATCAGTGAATCAATCAATCAATCAATCAATCAATCAGTGAATCAATCAGTGAATCAATCAGTGAATCAATCAGTGAATCAATCAGTGAATCAATCAGTGAATCAATCAGTGAATCAATCAGTGAATCAATCAGTGAATCAATCAGTGAATCAATCAGTGAATCAATGAATCAGTCAATCAATCAACCATTCAATCAATCAATCAATCGATCATTTAGAACAGAGATGAGGAAAAACTTTTTTAGTCAGAGAGTTGTGAATCTGTGGAATTCTCTGCCTCAGAGGGCAGTGGAGGCCAATTCTCTGAATGCATTCAAGAGAGTGCTAGATAGAGCTCTTAAGGATAGCGGAGTCAGGGGGTATGGGGAGAAAGCAGGAACGGGGTACTGATTGAGAATGATCAGCCATGATCACATTGATTGGCGGTGCTGGCTCGAAGGACCGAATGGCCTACTCCTGCACCTATTGTCTATTGTCTATTGTCTATCAATCAATCAATCACGACTATTACCACTCTCACCTAGTGATGGCGTGAAACTGAATACATGTCTTAGATCTCTCAATCAATCAAAATGGTTTCATCAAATTCTCATTTCAATGGGCAACTTTATGAGCTACTCCTCGAGGTACAACCTGTTCAAGACCTTGTACAATGAGGCCATTCAGATCACTGTTGTTGTCCTATCCCCCACATAAATTTCTTGATGTGATCCAATTTCCTCTGCTCTCTCCTGAAATATTTGTTCAATTTCTAAGCTCTTCCCTATAATAGAAATTTAGGAGACATGATAATTCTTCAATAGACATTCCGCGTTCTTACTTGTATAACTCCTCAAAATAACACCACAACCACTGCCCTGGAAACTGTGGTGCTGGCATTTAGAAATCTTTAATTTTATCAGGTTAAATATTTTAAAAATAACTATGAAAAAGTGTACAAGAATAATTAGACACATAACATTCCACCCTGATACCTCCCTGATCATCCACCATAATGAAGTGCTTTCAAAGACTGGTAATGCCCCACATCTGTGCTTTTCTTCTGTACAATCGGGACCTCTTGCAATTTGCATACAGTATAAAGAAAGGTCAACAGAGAATGCCATCTCCCTTGCACTACATTCAGCTTTGGGACACCTTGACAATAAGAACTATGTCAGAATGCTATTCATTGACCACAGCTCAACCTTCAACAATATATAACGACTAAGCACATCTCTGAACCTCTGGACCATAGGGGCATGGCCTCCATGTGCACTGCCCTCTGGACTCCCTGACCGGCAGATCTCAGTCGGTTGGAATTGGTCATAACATTTCCTCCAGCCTGACTCGTGGTCCCCTCATTGGTGCCCCTCATGGTCGTGTGCTTGATCTTTCACTAAATAATATCATCTCTGACCCTTCTCACCCTGGCCACAAACACTTTGAAGCACTTCCCTCTGGAAGTCGACTTTGGACTGTCAAAACGGCCACAGCCAGGCATAAAAACAGCTTTTTTCCATGAGGAGGACCTCTACTTACCACCAAAAAGTCTGTAGCCTCCTTTTGGTCTGGTATTTTATTTCATTCTTCACATGTTTAAATTATAATGTTTTATTCTTAACTGTTTACTGTATATCATGTTGTTACTTGCGAGCAAATCACCAAGGCAAATTCCTTGTATGTATACATACTTGGCTAATAACATTTATTCAATTCAATTCAATTCAATTCAAATACAGAGCCTAATCTCTCATAAAACTGGTGATATTGAATATAGAATATGACAGGACAGAAACGGGCTCTTCAGCGTACAATTTCTTTGCCTAACATGATACCGTTCAAGAAATCTCCTCTGCCTGCACATGGTCCATATCCATTCGCTGCATATCCTTGTGTCTGCCCAAAAGTCTCTTAAATGTCCATCATTGTCATATCTGCCTCCACCACTACACCTGGCAGTGCGTTCCATCACCCACCGCCATCTGTGTAAAAAATATGCCCGCACATCCCATTTAAACTATGCCCATCTCACCTTAAAGTTTTGTCTGCTGGTCTTTGGCATTTCTATGTTGAAAGAATTCAACCAACAAGAACAATGGTGGGAAGTTATAGTCATCAGACAATGGTTATGTCCAAGTTCCAATGAGATGAAGGTGTTCCTTACACAGAAACAGGCATGACCTGAGGTAGAGTATGGAAGGTTTGGGAGACTGAAGCTGATCATCAGCCCAAGACCGTAAGAAATTGTAGAGAGTTTTAGATCTAGCCCATTCCCTCACATTGACCAGATTCCCCAACATGACTCCATGTACATTTCATGCTGCCTCGTAAAAGCAGCCAACATAATCAAAGACATCCCACCCCAGACATTCCTTCTTCTCCCTGCTCCCATCTGGCAGAAGGTACAGAAACCTGAAAGTGTGCACCACCAGACTCAGGAACAGCTTGTTCCCCTCTGTTATCAGGCTTCTCAAAGGTCCTTCAATGAGCTAGGGTATTGTCCGATTCACCTCATTAAAGACATTGGACCTTTACCATGGAACTGTTGTGCTACAATACTAAGAACTATATTTGGCACCCTGTATCTTCACCTTTGCGCTATCTATTGTAGTTGAGTTTGAACTCCAGGTTCAAGAACAGCTTCTTTCCAACAACCATCACCCTGTTGAACTGTCTTGCACAATCTTGACCACAACCCTACCTCATCAACGTTGCACTAGGGACTTTGCATAAGGTTGCACTACATATCTTGCTAGCACTATCATGATCTAGTTTATGTAGTGTTGTTGGGACAAAAGGAAAATTGATTCTTCATTGTACGGATCATACACATCAGAAGACTCACGGTCAAATATTTAAAAAAGATGTAAGATCTAGCACTGTCATGGTAACACAACAAATGTCAACAGTGAAGTAACTCAACGGATCAGGCAGTATCTCTGGAGAACATCGATGTGTTGTTTCGGGTCGAGACACTTCTTTAGACCTGGACAACATGGATAGGTGACATTTCAGATTGAGACCCTTTTTCAGACTTGAAGAACATGGATATGTGACGTTTTCGATTAAGAGCCTTCTTCAGACCTTGGAGAACATGGATAGGTGACGATTCTGGTCGAAACCCTTCTTCAGACCCGAAAAGTTACATGTCCAGGTTTTTCAGCGATGCTGCCTGGCCTACTGAGTTACCCAGCACTTTTTGCCCTTTTGTGTATAAATCAGTATCTGTAGTTCCTTGTTCAGTCAAAGTTAGGAATTTTGATGCCTACGTTGCCTGATGGAGAAAGACCACATTGATGGCTTCTAAGTAGTGGTTGCAACACAACTCACTGAGAATCCACTAAATGTAGCAAGGAGAACCTTAGTGAAAGACAGATCAAACATAGTTAAACAGAAGGAGCAGTGATATTTGGAGAATCCAGTTAGACCAAATGGCTGTGAATTTCATACAATTTCAAAAGGAGATATTAGGAGAATGGGAACTTCTATACAGTGTGGTTATAACCTGTTTCTGGGAAGTAGGCTCCCAGCTTCCTCAGAACAGGAATGAGAGATTGTCTTTGGGTAAATTTTAAAAAATGTCAGATTCAGTGGTGTCGGGGGTGATGCTATTAGAATATTGTACTTCAAGAAAGGTCCATTGGTTCACGGTATAAGTCAAATCGTTGAAAGTTCTGTCCTGATCTTTCGGGGATGTGCACAGTGGGAGTGATGATTTATGAAACTGAAGTCTCGTCGAGTACATTAATCGAGATTGCAAAATTGTTTCTGTGTCAGTATTCTTAGCTCTCATCATCATTCATTGACTGGGTATGTTCCATTACAAGGGCCAGCACTATGGGTATTTAAGTAGGTTTTGATTAAGTGTTAGGAAATGATAAACGTCCTGATGTAGAATGCAGCGCGGTGTGTAAAACAACCAGTCAATAGCTCAGGGCCATCGTTCATCTGCAAAAATCAAAGATTAATTTTCCACAGTCAACAATAATGTGCTTTATTTGATAAAATGGATTGCAAAGTAATGCTGATTTACATTGTTATTTTGATAGTTTCAAATCTGAGAAATATTAATTTAATTTGGAGGCTGGAGTGAGAAAGAACTAACTTGGATAATGATGGTGAAATGGATTGGGAGAACGAGCCTTATGTGGACAACACAGAGAGTGCATTTGTTGGGTCAAATGACCCATTTCTGTGCTGTACGTTGTATATAGCTTTTGTTTTCCCATTGCTGTTTTATTTTAACTGTTAAGAAAATATGAGAAACATGAATGGATAATTCAATACTAATGGAAGAGTCTAGGACCAGAGACCATAGCCTCAGAATAAAAGGACATACCTTTAGAAAGGAGATGAGGAGGACTTTCTTTAGCCAGAGGGTGGTGAATCTGTGAAATTTATTGAGTATTTTTAAAGCGGAGATTGACAGGTTCTTGATTGGTAAGGGCGTCAAAGGTTACGGGGAGAAGGCAGGAGAATGGGGTTGAGAGGGAAAGATAGATCAACCATGATTGAATGGCGGATTGGACCTGATGGGCTGAATGGTCTAATTCTGCTCCTACAAATTATGAACATGAATATCTTGTTCATACTCTGTCCAGAATGTATGTGCCCTTATTTTGGGACGGTGAGCCCTGGTTCTAATCTCACCATCGAGAGAAAATGTCATTCTCACGCACTAGAAGATTACATCTTTCAACAGTGCAGGTTTTCCCAATGGGATAAATCCCCAGGAAATCAATTTAGTGAACTTTCATTGCATTCTTTCCATCACAAGTAAATACTTTTTGGATTGGGGACATTGAGTATAAGAGACAGGAAATCATGTTGCAGCTTTACAAAATTTGGCTAGTTTGCATTTGAAGTATTGTGCACAGTTCTGGTTATCCCATTACAGGAAGGATGTGGAGGCTTTGGAGAGGGTGCAGAGTCGGTTTACCAGAATTCTGCCTGGATCAGAGGGTATTAGCTATAGGGAGAGGTTGGACAAACTTGGATTGTTTTGTCTGGCGCACCTGAGGTTGAGGGGATATCTGATCAAGGTGTAGAAAATTATGAGAGGCATAGATTGTGTAGACTGTCAGAACTTTTTTCCAGGAGAGAAATGTCAAAGTCTAGAGGGCATAACCTTTAGGTGAGAGGGGCAAAATTTAAAGGAGATATGCAGGTCAAGTTTTTCACACAAAGTGGTAGATACCTGGAACGCGCTGCCAGGAGTGGTGACTGAGGCAGATATGATAGTGGCATTTAAAGGCCTTTAGATAGACGTATGGATATACAGGGAATGGAGAGACATGGATCAGGTGCAGGCAGAGGATATTAGTTTAAGTTGGCATCATGTTTGGAACGGACATTTGTGTTCTGAAAAGTTTGTTTCTGTGCCGTATTGTTTTAAGCTCTATTTATGTACAGACAGAAATAATTAGACATCATGTTCAGCACAGACATCAGGAACTGAAGGGCCTGTTCCTGTGCTGTACTGCTCTATAAAGGCTTTGCCTGCCAGGAGCTTGGCTGAGCTGGGTGAAATCCAGTTAGTCTGAGTTTGGATGTAGTTAGCAGTTTTAGATGAGGAGGTTCACTGTGTCTGTGGCTATATTTTATCACTGGTCTGTGCTGTGCTGCACTTTCGATTTGTGCTTGGATAAAGCTGTTCCTTACTGTACTGCAAATCCACTGGGACCAAAAGTAATAAACCAAATGATTAAGCGTAACATTTCCAGGAAAATGACTGCACATTAAATGATATTTGAACAATTCTTATTTACAAAATGGGGGAAGTTTGATATTTATGATTGGATTTGATAGAGCAATCTGCTGTCCCTGGATAATCTCTGCTGCTGAAACATACTCGCCCTGCTGGAAACACAGTGTCAAGAGGCAAGAGTGTTTTATTGTCATATGTACCGAAACAGAGTAATGAAATTCTTACTTGCAGTGGCACAATAGGTTTGTAAACACTGAACTCAATAGACAATATAATAAACAAACATAAAAAATGTTTGATATATAAAGTTTTTAAAAAAAGTTCAAATATAGTTAAAAAAAACAAAACAAAGCCCAAAGTTTAGTTGGAGTTCAAAAGCCTGACGGTTGTTGGCAAGAGTGAAATGAGAGCAAGGCCAGGGTGAGGTGGGTCTCTGATGACATTGGCTGCTTTTTTGAGGCCACCTCCTACAGATTCTTTCAATGGCAGGGACGTCAGTACGTGATGGACTGGGCAGTGTTCACGACTTATTGCAATCTCCGAACAGTCCTGGGTGTTCACAGTGCAGCTGGATATCATACAACCTGTTACACGAACTTTCATAATATCCCCGAATGAACTCCAGGACTTAGCAGCCAAGCTCTGACTGCTGAAAAGCAGAAGAATGCTTCCTGCCTTGGTGGAGATTCCCAGCTGTTTTACCAGCAGCTTGAGATACTTGGAAATGTTTATTTGAACAGTGAGTCTCAACCTACAACAAAGAGCCCACATACTGAATTATCGAACACTTCAATTACTGTACAACATAGCAGATAGCATTGGGAAAGAGTTGATTAGAGTTCAGGACAAACAGGCATTTCTGGAGACACAAGAAACTGCAGATGAAAGAATCTTGATCAAAATACGAGGTCGTCGAGGAACTCAGCGAATCAGGCAGCATCTGTGGGGGTAACGGACAGACATCATCTTGGGTCGGGAAGATGGGTCCCAAATTCGGAACCAAATATATTAAGTCAAATGCAAATCTCTAAGAAAACTCATTAAACTTTTGCTGTTTTATGTTTCGCTTAGTTTGAGTGAGTATCACGTGAAGAAGGGTCCCAACCCAAAACGTCATTTGTCCATTTCCCTCCACAGATGCTGCTTGACCCGCTGGTAGAGTGCAAGGGTGGCACAGTCCCTCCAGCACTTTGTTTTATGAATAGAGATATTTCTGTTGGTTTTTATTTTCAAATGGACGACAAATGACAACCTCCTATTGAGACAATACTAGAATCGCCCTGAACACTACTAGTTCTATCCAACGCACTAGAGGCAATTTACAGAAGCCAAGTAACCTACAAACCTGTACGTGTTTGGAATGTGGGTGGAAACCAGAGTACCTGGAGAAAACCCACACAGTCACAGGGAGAACAGATAAACTCCATACAGACAACACCCATAGTCAGGGTCAAACCTGGGTCTCTGGCGCTGTAAGGCAGGAACTCTACCGCTGCGCCACTGTGCCACCAATGTAGATACTTGCAAAGAATTTCTGGACCTTTGTGGCTTTTTTTGCATGACACTGGTTATTTCTTCTGCCAACTTTTCAACATACAGTGCATTCAGAAAGCATTCAGACCCCTTCACCTTTTCCAAAGTTTGTTACGTTACAGCCTTATTTTTAAATGGATTCAATTCATTTTTTTAAATCATCAATCTACACACAATACCCCATAATAAAAAAGCGAAAACAGGTGTTTAGATATTTTTGCAAAGTAATTAAAAAGAAATAACTGAAATATCACATTTACCTAAATATTCAGACCCTTTGGAATGACACTCAAAATTGAGCTTAGGTTCATCCTGTTTCCATTGATTATCCTTGAGATGTTTCTACAACTTGATTGGAGTCCACCAGTGGTAAAATAAATTGATTGGACATGATTTGGAAAGGCACACACCAGTCTATATAAGGCCCCACAGTTGACTGTGCATGTCAGAGCAAACACCAAGCCATGAAGACAAAGGAATTGTCCGTAGACCTCCGAGACAGGATTGTGTCGAGACACAGATCTGAGGAAGGGTATAAAACAATTTCTGCAGCATTGCAGGTCCCGAAGAGCACAGTGGCCTTCGTCATTCTTAAATGGAAGAACTTTGGAATCACCAGGACTCTTCATAGAGCTGGCCACCCGGCCAAACTGAGCAATCGGGGGAGAACGGTCTTGGTCAGGGAGGTGACCAAGAATCCGATGGTCACTCTGACAGAGCTCCAGTTCCTCAGTGAAGATGAGAGAACCTTCCAGAAGGACAACTTTATCTGCAGCACTCCACCAATCAGGCCTTTATGGTAGAGTGGCCAGACGGAAGCCACTCCTCAGTAAAAGGCACATGACAGCCCGCTTGGAGTTTGCCAATAGGCACCTAATCAAGATTCTCTGATCTGATGAAACCAAGATTGAACTCTTTGGCCTGAATGCCAAGCGTCACATCTGGAGGAAACCAGGCACCACTCATCACCTGGCCAATACCATACCTACTGTGAAGTATGGTGGTGGCAGCCTCATGCTGTGGGAATGTTTTTCAGTGGCAGGAACTGGGAGACTAGTCAGGATTGAGGGAAAGATGAACGGAACAAAGTACAGAGAGATCCTTGATGAAAAGCTGCTCCAGAGCATTCTGGACCTCAGACTGGGGCGGAGGTTCACCTTCCAACAGGAAAACGACCCTAAGCACACAGCCAAGACAACACAGGAGTGGCTTCGTGACAAGTCTGTGAATGTCCTTGAGTGGCCCAGCCAGAGCCCGGACTTGAACCCAATCGAACATCTCTGGAGGGATCTGAAAATAGCTGTGCATCGACACTCCCCATCCAATCTGACAGAGCTTGAGAGGATCTGCAGAAAAGAATGGGAGAAATTACCCAAATACAGGTGCGCCAAGCTTGTAGTGTGATACCCAAAAAGACTTGAGGCTGTAATCGCTGCCAAAGGTGCCTCAACAAACTACTGAGTAAAGGGTCTGAATACTTATGTAAATGTGATATTTCAGTTATTTCTTTTTAATTAATTTGCAAAAATTTCTAAACACCTGTTTTCACTTATTTATTATGAGGTATTGTGTGTAGATTGATGATAAAAAATGAATTGAATCCGTTTTAAAATAAGGCTGTAATGTAACAAAATGTGGAGAAAGTGAAGGGGTCTGAATACTTTCTGAATGCACTGTATATTTCAAAAAGGAAACCACTTTTGGCTGTAAGATATGGAAATATCCTGAGGTTATAGAAGGTGCAATAGAAATGCAAACATCCCTTTTTATTTGTAATGATTTTCTCAGTCCAATAGGCAGTGCTACTGTGGGCATCTTAAATAGTTCATGTGGCACAAGCAGATAATTAGGTTTTTTTTGGCTCAGAATTTGTAGGAACAGGAAAGTAGCAACAGGTCTTCTCTCTTCTCCTGGAAGTGATGGCGAATGACAGAAAGCCATTGCAGATATCCCATTGTTTTGAAGAGTATGCAAGCAGTAAATCTATGTACTAATCGACAGGGACTTCCACAGGGGTGAAGAATACCTCAGGAATTAAGATGGAATGTGGGAGAAAACCAGAGTACCCGGAGAAAACTCACACGGTCACATGGTACATTAAGATGTAGTTCAACTGAGAATAATCAGTCGCCAAGGATGTTGAAGATTGGATATTTCGGCACCAAAGGAATCCAGAGACATTGTAATAGAGATGTTGTGGAAGATCATCCATGATCACACTACTGCTCCAGGTTGGACGAATGGACCATTCCTGTGCTGTAAATTGCAGTGCACTGACAGAATAAATAGCCAGGCATTAATATAGATCATAATTGGGTAGATAGACCATAAAGTGAAGAAAGTGTGATCAGTGTACTAAAATGGAGGGATTAGTGAAAAAAGTATTAAAAGAATCTGAAGAACGTTTTTGACCCAAAACGTTGTCAGTCTATTCCCTCCACAGATGCTGCCTGATCCACTTAGTTCCTCCAGCACTTTGTGTTTTGCTCAAGATTCCAGCATCTGCAGTTCCTTGTGTAGCAATTTTACTGCTCAACTGTGAAATCTCCACAGAATACGACTACCTTGAAGTAATTCACCAGTCTGGAAAAGGATTCATCCCTGAAACATCATCTGTCGACTTCCTCCACAGACGCTGAGTTCCTCCAGGACTTTGTGGTCTGGTCAAGGTTCTTGTATCTGAAGTTTCTTGTGTCTTCACCAATCTTATTGATGCTTTATCACCCCTTCAGTTCAGGCAAGGAGGAATAAAGAATAACAGTGATATTCTCTGAAATAAAAAATAATATTGGAATCTATTCAAAAAATGTGCAGAAACAGAAAAGAAAATGCTGTAAACATTACTCGGGACAAGAATGATAATGTGCTGTTCTACTATTGAACTCACCCTATCGTATACCCTTCCCTTTGTTCTACATGTCCTTCCCCTATGTTCTCTCCTACTGAAAACTAACCCGCATAGCTCTCTTTCCCAGCTCTGATGATAGGTCACTGGCCCAAAGTGTTGACTGTTTACCTTTCCACAGATGCTCCCTGACCAGCGGCGGTGCAAGGAAACCTCCTCTCGCAGACGGTGGTGAGTCTCTGGAATTCTCCACACCCGAGAGTGAGGGAGGACAGATCATATGATACATTTAATGTGGAGATAGAGAATTATTTGAAAGATCAAGGAATTGAGAGTAACGTGGAACTGGAACAGAAGAGGCCAGTATAGATCAGCCACGATCTTATTGAATGCAGGGGTAGGCTCGAGGGGCCGAGTGGTCTACCCCTACTCCTATTCTCTTGTGCTCTTGTCATAGAGTCATACAGCATAGAAACAGGCCCTTCGGCCCAACTTGCCTACACGAACCAACATGTTCTATCTACACTAGTCCCACCTACCTGCGTTTGGCCCATATCCCTCTAAACCTATCCTATCCATGTACCTGTCTGATGTTTCTTAAACGTTGTGATCATACCTGCCTCAACTACCTCCTTTGGCAGCTCATTCTATACACCCACCACTGTCTGTGTAAAAAAAGTTACCCCTCAAGTTCCTGTTAAATCTTTCCTTCTCTCACTCCAAACTATGCTCTGTTGTTCTCGATTCTGCTATCCAGGGCAAAATACCCCGATCTATTCCTCTCATGATTTTGTACACCTCTATAAGATCACCCCTCATCCTCTTGCACTCCAAGGAATATAGTCCTAGCCTGCTCAACCTCTTCCTATAGCTGAAGCCCTCGAGTCCTGGCAACATCCTCGAAAATCTTCTCTGCACCCTTTCCAGTTTGACAACATCTTTCCTATAACATAGTGCACAAAACTGAACACTATACTCTAAATGTGGTCTCCCCAATGTCTTATACAGCTGCAACATGACCTCCCAGCTTCTATACTCATGCTGAGCCTCTTTAGCATTTTTATTTTTTTAGTCCCAAATTATTTTCTTCACTCATCCATTAGTTCATTGCGCCTCATGCAAACCAGCAGGGTTTACGTTAGGATGTGAATGAAGGGACATAGACTGTAGATGCAGGTACCCGAGTGCCACGCGTACGGAGGCTAGCACGATGCTGAGGGTGACTGGAAGACCAGGGAAGATCATCAGTCAGCACAGATTGTACAGCAGCCTTAACACTCCACAGGCGGCCTTGCAGCCTGTTGTGGTTGGAGTGCTCATTAGCCAGTGATACACGGGGCAAGCTCATCACTGTTAATCTGTCTGTGAATCAGTGCTGAAGCACCGCTACCAGAGAGGGCTGCTGTCCAGATGACAACACAGCTGACCACCGAAGGCATACTGGCAGGATGCAGCACAGCTTGGCTTGGGAACAGTTCTGCCCCAAACCACAAGATAATGCAGAGAATTGTAGATGTAGCCCTATCCATCGCAGAGCAGAATCTCCATCATTGACTCCATCTACACTTCATGTTCCCTCGGAAAAGCAGCAACATAATCAAAGACATCCCACCTCAGTCATTCCTTATTCTCCCTGCTCCTGTCTGGCAGAAGATACAAAAGCTTGAAAGCACGCACCGTGAGATTCAGGAACAATTTCTTCCTGTCAAATTATCAGGCTTCTGAACAGTCCTGGGGCACTGTCGACATTGGGCTTTGCTCTACCTATGATGATTGTATTTATGTATGGTATAATCTGATCTGATTGGATAGCATGCAAAACAAAGCATGCGGTACGTGACAATAATAAAAACATTAAACTAGTGTGAACGTGTGATTAATGATCAGTGTGGATTAGGTGGGCAGAAAGGCCTGTTACCATGCTGCATCATTCAATCAATCAATCGCAATGAAAAACACAAGGTACGGGGACAGAGGTCAGGCATAAAAAACAATTAATCTGCGTAACAGAAGAACAAAGATACCCCATCTCCTACCCACGCAGTCCCCAGAGCCCTTGTTCCTCTCAGCCCCCTAAACCTATCGATTTGGCTCTGAGTACAAGACTGAGCATCAAGTGTAGGAAAAAAAACTGCAGATGCTGTTTTAAATCGAAGGTAGACACAAAACGCTGGAGTAACTCAGCGGGTCAGGCAGTATCTGTGGAGAGGAGGAATGGGTGACATTTCGGATTGAGACCATTCTTCAGACTGATGTCAGGGGAGAGGGCGGGATAAAGATAGGATGTAGTCAGAGACAGGAAGACTAGTGGGAGAACTGGGAAGGGGAGGGGATAGAGAGGGAAACTGGGAAGGGGGAGGGGATAGAGAGGGTAACTGGAAAGGGGGAGGGGATAGAGTATCCCCTCCCCTTCCCAGTTCTCCCACTCGTCTTCCTGTTTCCAATCGAAAAAAATCACACAATACTCCAATCAAAAAAATAGCCTTCCACCATCACCTTCTGCATCACACCATCAAGCCAATTATGTGTCCATTCCTTCTCTCCAGAGATGCTGCCTGTCCCGCTGAGTCATTTCAGCATTTTGTGTCCACCTATGTATCCAATTAACTAGCTCTTCGTGGATCTCATGTGATCAAATTCCAGCTATCCTCTGGCCTTGACTAAATCATGTCGTTTTTCCACTTCTTGCTTTCTCCTGATATTTCTACTGCTCCTCTTAATTGAGAAATTTCTATCCTGCTCTCTCCCATGATGCTCTTCTACAAATTGAACACCACTTTCCACCTTTCTTTCCATTACTGATTTCCTTTCACCCTCAAGGATTATAGAAACATAGAACATTGAAAAATAGGTGTAGGAGTTTGCCATTCGGCCCTTCGAGTCAGCACCGCCATTCAATATAATCATGGCTGATCATCGAAAATTAGTATCCCATTCCCGCTTTTTCCCCATATCCCTTGAATCCTTTAACCCTCAGAGCTAAATCTAACTCTCTCGTGAAAACAACCAGTGAATTGGTCTCCACTGCCTTCTGTGGCAGAGAATTCCACAGATTCACAACTCTGGGTGAAAAAGTGTTTCCTCATCTCAGTCCGAAATGGCCTACCCCGTATTCTTAAACTGTGGCCCCTGGTTCTGGACTCCCCCAACATTGGGAAATGTTTTCCTGCATCTAGCCTGTCCAATCCTTTAAGAATTTTAAATGTTTCTATAAAATCCCCTCTCATCCATCTAAATTTCAGTGAATACATGCCCAGTCGACCCATTCTTTCATCAGATGTCAGTCCTGCTTTCCCGGGAATTAACCTGGTGAACCTACGCTGCACTCCCTCAACAGCAATAATGTCCTTCCTCAAATTAGTAGACCAAAATTGCACACAAACTCCAGGTGCGATCTCACCAGGGCCTGGACAACTGCAGTAAGACCTCCTTGTTCCTAAACTTGAATCCTCTCTCAATGAAGGACAACTTGCCATTAGCTTTCTTCACTGCCTGCTGTACCTACATGCATACTTTCAATGACTGATGTACAAGCACACCCAGGTCTCGTTGCACCTCCCCTTTTCCTAATCTGACACCATTCAGATAATAATTTGCCTTCCTGTTCTCACCACCAAAGTGGATAACCTCACATTTATCCACATTATACTGCATCTGCCATGCATCTGCCCACTCACCCAACCTATCCAAGTCACCCTGCAGCCTCATAGCATCCTCCTCGCAGCTCACACTGCCACCCAGCTTTGTGTCATCCACAAACTTGGAGATGTCACATTTAATTCATTAATATATATTAACGAATATATATATCGTTAATATTAAATCGTTAATATATATTGTAAATACCTGGCATCCCAGCAGCGAGCCTTGCAGCACTCCACAATCACTGCCTGCCATTCTGCAAAAGACCCGTTAATTCCTACTCTTTGCTTCCTGTCTGCCAACCAGTTTTCTATTTGTTTCAATATCCTACCCCCAATACCATGTGCTCTAATTTTGCACACTAATCTCTTGTGTGGGACCTTGTAAGTCCCTGGCTTTTTGAAAGTCCAGATACACCACATCTACTGGCTCTCCCTTATCCATTCTACTTGTTACATCCTCAAAAAATTCTAGAAGATTAGTCAAGCATGATTTTCTCTTCACAAATCCATGCTGACTTTTACCGATCCTGTCACTGCTTTCCAAATGCGCTGCTATAACATCTTTAAGAATCGACTCAAGCATTTTCCCCACAACCGATGTAAGGCTAACTGGTCTATTATTCCCTGTTTTCTCTCTCCCTCCTTTCTTAAAAAGTGGAGTTACATTGGCTACCCTCCAGTCCATAGGAACTGATCCAGAGACGAGAGAACATTGGAAAATGATTAGCAATGCATCCACGATTTCTCTAGGATGCAGACCATCAGGCCCTGGGAATTTATCTGTCTTCAGTCCCAACAGTTTACCTAACACCATTTCCTGACTAATGTGGATTCCTTTCAGTTCCTCCCTTCTACTAGATCCATAGTATTTCTGGGAGATTGTTTGTGTCTTCCTTAGTGAAGATAGAACCAAAGTACTCGTTTAACTGTTCTGCCATTTCCTTGTTTCCCATTATAAATTCACTTGTCACTGATTGTAAGGGACCTACATTTGTCTTCACTAATCTTTTCCTTTTTACATATCTAAAGAAGTTTTTACAGTCAGTTTTTATATTCCCTGCAAGCTTTCTTTCATGCTTTCTTTTCCCCCTCTTAATTAACCCCTTTGTCCTCCTCTGTTGAGTTCTAAATTTCTCCCAGTCCTCCGGTTTGCTGCATCCTCTGGCCAATGTATATGCCTTTTCCTTGGATTTAACACTATCCTTGATTTTCCTTGTTAGCCACGGTTGAGCTGCCTTCCCGGTTTTATATTTTCGCCAGACAGGGATGAACAATTTTTGGAGTTCATCCATGTGGTCTTTCAATCTTTGCCATTGCATCTCCACCATCAACCTTTTAAGTATAATTTGCCAGTCTATCCTCGCCAATTCTCGTCTCATACCTTCAAAGTCTCCTTTCTTTAAGTTCAGGACCCTAGTCTCTGAATTAACCGTGTCACTCTCCATCCTAATGCAGAATTCCACCATATTATGGTCACTGTTGCCCAAGGGGTTTTGCACAAGATCGCTAACTAATCCTTCCTCATTACACTATACCTAGTCTAGGATGGCCTGCCCTCTAGTCGGAACATCCACAGATTGGTTTAAAAAACCATCCCGTATACACTCCAGGAAATCCTCCTCCTCAGCGCGGTTACCAATTTGGTTGGCCCAATCTATATGTAGATTAAAGTCACCCATGATAACCTCGGAATAAAAGGACATACCTTTAGAAAGGAGATGAGAAGGAATTTCTTCAGTCAGTGGGTGGTGAATCTGTGGAGTATTAATTTGAATAACACCCGATACTCCAGAATGTCCGAAGAAGGATCCCAACCCGGAATGTCACCTGTCCGTGTTTCCTTGCTGCCTGACCCATTGCGTTACTCCAGCACTTTGTATCTTTATTTGGTAAACCAGCATCTACAGTTCCTTGTTATTACATTGTCCAGAATATCTGCCAGTCCAGCACCTCCAAAGTCCCGTGCGTGTTGGATTCATGGCGTTTTACTGTTGGAGGGAACCAAAATTATATTATTACACTGCTAACAAACAATATTTAATGTGGTGTAACCTGCTATGACATTTAGCAGCAGAATCACTTCATTTCGTTGTCACATTCAGTTCCATCATGCATTTCTATTTGAAAGTGTCAATTAATTACATTAATTATCTTCTTTAATCACACACAAAAAAAATTAAGCATTAAAAGCTCTTGCATAATGGTTACACTGTTTAATTGTATTCTGTGGCAGAGATTAATTTCCACCATAACTTTGGACCTGGTTCAAGTGGTTGTGCAGCAACTTTAGACAACTGGTACTTAGGTTTGAGCAGAACATAAAGAGTTGGAATAGTTTAGTTTGGTTTATTATTGTCATGTGTACCGAGATACAGTGAAAAGCTTTTTTGCGCATGCTATCCATCAGTGAAAAGATTGTACATGATTACAATCAAGCCTTCCATAGTGTACAGATTCAGGATAAAGGGAATAACGTTTAGTGCAGGATAAAGTCCAGTAAAGTCCGATTAAAGAGAATCTGAGGTTCTCCAATGAGGTAGATTGTAGCTCAGGACTGCTCTCTCGCTGGTGAACAGTGGATCAGGCAGTATCTATGGAGGGAATGAACAGTTGACATTTTGGTTTGGGACCCTTCTTCATGCTGAGGATTTATAATTTATTTTAGGATATGTTTACATTGTAAATAGTTCAAAATAAATATGATATTTTTTCACAGACTTACTGATCAACATTTTTGGCCACATTAATGTTTTTAATACAAATAGTGTTTCATTATCGATGCACAACAGGCTGCAGATGCAGAAATATTAAGTAAAAAACAAAGTGCTGGAGGAATTCAGCGGGTCAGGCAGCATCAGTGGAGGGAATCGATAAGCAACGTTTTGAGTTGTGACCTTCTTTAGGATGGGAGAAAGGATGGGAGAAAGCTGGAAAAGCAAAGTAGCCATAAACTGAAATTTCAAGAAAATTCAGACACTTCTGATGTTGGAATCTTGAGAAAAACATGAAGTGCTGGAGGAACACAGCAGGTCAGACAGCATCTGTGTAAAAGCTCAGTTCAGTATAGTTCATTGTCACGTGTACCAAGGTAAAGTGAAAAGCATTTGTTGCGTGCTAACCAGTCAGCAGAAAGACAATACATGATTACAATGGATCAATTTATAGTGTACAAATACATGATAAGGGAATAACATTTAGTGCAAGGTAAAGCCAGCAACGTCCGATCAAGGATAATCCGAGGGTCATCAGAGGTAGATAGTAGTTCAGCACTCGTCTCTGGTTGTGGAAGGATGATTCAGTTGCCTGATAACAGCTGGGAAGAAACTGTCCCTGAATCTGGTGGTGTCCTTTTCACATTTTGTCCACATTATACCTTTTACCTGATGGGAGAGGGGAGAAGAAAGAGTGGCCAGAGTGTGATTCATCCTTGATTATGCTGCTGGCCTTGCCGAGGCAGTGTGAGATATAAATGAGTCAATAGAAGGAAGGTTGGTTTGTGTGATGGTCTGGGCTGCGCCCACAATTCGCTGCAATTTCTTGCGGTCTTGGATGGAGCTGTCCCAAAACCAAGCTGTGATGCATCCTAATAAAATGCTTTCTATGGTGCATCTGTAGAAGTTAGTGAGAGTTGTAGGGGACTGCAGTTCCTTGTATCTTTGGAGGACATAGATAAGTGAAGTTTCAGGTCGGGATTCTTCAGTCTGATTGTAGGCGGAGGAAGAAAGTTGGAAGAGAGGAGGGCCAGGACAAAGCTTGGCAAGTGATGGGTGGATATAAGTGAGGAGATTGATTTTCAGATTGGCATAATTCATGCTTCTTTTTTCCTTATCTCACACCCTGTTGTTTCCTTTTCATCTCTCGCCTTTGCCTACCCATCATGAGATGTACAAAGTTTTGGATCAGTACACTTTATGGGCTTTCAGACCTTCCCCCAGCAATTTTGCTTTCTACTTTAATAATCGATGGTTCCACAAACTTAAAGTGATCCATGAAGTAAGCTCCAGCAATGTAGAGCATAAATGTAAATAATTTACAACAATTTAACTAACAACCCTGGAAACATCAACATCCCTTCTCCTCTCTGTGAGTTTTCTCAATGGAGCCTATCCAGAAAGTTAATCTTGCCTTTTCCCTTACAGATGTTGATGGGCCTGCTGTGATTTCACAGCATTCTGTATTCTTAGTTACACTCTCTCTTCTACTTTTGTTAAAACATTTGTCACACCCCGTTGCGATTCCTTACCTCCTGGTGATAAATTGCAATCAGGTCCTCGGAAGATTGAATTTCAAATTCTCATGGTGGAATCCTGAACTCAAGCTCCCTGGGTCAGTGGACTAATAACATTACCTCTCCACTGATTCTAATGGCTGTGAATCCAGTCAGAATCAGCAAGCCAATTTGTTACAAAAAGGGATAGAACTCTGCATTTCACATTGCTACTATCACAGATTTGAGCTTCATCCCCAGGGCCACAACTGCTATGAACCGGTCCTGCTGAGCCGGATGGTCACATCGCACAGTGAACCGGCACAGATCTACTTGTACTTTATTCTGTTTTAAAACTGTTCTAATTTGTTTCATTGGGTTGTTTAAATTAATACTGACTAGCTAATTAATTTATTGCATCGTATGGGAGGCGCATTCCCAATCTCGTTGTATCCCTGTACAATGATAATAAAGATATATTGTATTGTATTTTATTGTATTGTATTTTATTGTATTGTATTGTATTGTATTAAGAAAAACTACAAGACTGATTTTAGGGCATATACAATCAAATGTTTACAATTGAATGTTTACTTGTGTCTGATGGGTTGCCTCTGAGATATCTGGTTGAGTATTTGAAGTGGAGAAACAACTGGGCCAATCGATGGGGTGACATTAAAGGAACTTTGTCGCAGTTTCGGCTAGAAGAGCTTTATTGAACCCATCGTTCCCCAGTAAAATTCCAATAACTGATTCTCCCTGTCGACAGAAAAAATCTTTCTAGCTCCTTTCTGAAACCCACTTTGTAATTTTTCCATGCACTCCATCAAAGCAGTCATCCGTTTCATAGATTGACCATAATTTCTGAAAAAATATCCTCCATTGCGCCATGTAGGAGAATGGCCTTTAGGTCAAATATAAATGAACTAGTCGAGTAGTTACTCAAAGGGGTGAGCTGCATCAACAAAATTGATATTCAGACAATAGAAATGACAACTGAGGGACCACCGTGATCAAAGTTTGGAGATTTGTTGTTTATGTTGCCATGGAGGTAGAGATAAAGAAAATAAACTGACAAAATTTGGCATCAACATAAGATGGAAAGAGCCACAAATAGTCAAGGTCAGTTCAATCAGACGTGGAGATATTTAGTTGCGAAAGAATTGGACTGGTTAGCATGTGTGGAAGAAACTCGATCTTGACTAATGCAAGCTGATGAGACAAAGGATATACATTGAACTATCAGCAAAGGGACAAGAGCAAAATCCTGTAGTTGCTGCAAATGATAATGAAAAATACTGGAATTACTCTGCCGGAAAAATGGTATCTGTGGTGAGAGAAACAATTGTGTTGCCCACAGGTTACAGCTGAGAGAAAGCAAGCGCATCTTTGAAACCAAGTGCACAGTGTCCAATTACACCAAGGAAAACAGGATGTTTTTGTGAAAAATAAAAATGGAATAATACTTAGTGAATCAGTCAACTCACGTGGAGAGGGACACAGAGTTTTCTCCTTTTAGATATCTTTCCAGCTTATTTTACAATGCCACAACTGGATCTGCCATCACTAATGCCCAGTAGTGTATCCCAGACCCAAACTAACTTCACAAACAAAATGTCCTCATTTTGTTCTTTTGTCAATCACCTTCATTCTACGTTCTTGATGTGTCTACCAACGGGCAAAGTTTCCTAACGATATATCTAATCCGACTCAAGCCCCCATGATTTTCAATAGTGTTGTCAGAGCTTCTCACAAATCCTCTGTTCCAAGAGGAACGGCCTAATCTAATCCCTGGAATTATTTTTGTAAATCTCTTCTTCACACTGGAGCCTTAACAACTTCCTGGAGCTGCACTCAATACTCCATCTATGGCCGACCGAGTGCTTTATACTTTCTTCCTCTTGTACTTTATGCCTCTGATCTCACTTACTCACTGCCATGCTGATTCAAATAAACTATGCTCCTGCACCCAAAATGTTTCTGTTCTTGTACCTTTTTAGAACTATGTTCCCCTGTTAATCATGCAAGCAGGTCGAGAGCTCAGAATGAAGGTGATTGACAAAAGGACTAAATGAGGACACTTTTCATTGATCCTACCAAAATATAACATTTCGTACTCATTGCATTAAATTTCACCTGTCACCCATCCAGCATTCTGCTGGGCTTTATTATCAAGTACTCTGTCACTATCTTCTCACAACGCAAAGTACTGGAGTAAATCAATTCGTCAGGCAGCATCTGTGGAGGGAATGGATAGGCAACCCAAAACGCCGCCTGGTCATTCCCTCCACAGATGCTGCCTGACCCGCTGTGTTCTTCCAGCACTTTGTGCTTTGATCATGATTCCAGCAACTACATATCCTTTTATCTTCATTATCTGCTCACAGTTTACTGTGTCTTCAACTTTTTCCACCATCTTCAGATTTGGAAATTGTATCCCTGTAGGGACACAGGGATTGGTCCAGACCATCGAACCCTCTGATTGGTAGATGAGGTGAGGTGGTGCGCAGGTAAAGGGAACAAGGCAGTCTCGTTTAGTCCTCCGAAGGAGACAGTAAGATTTATGGTTGTCTGTCGTTTGGTGCGTTGATTGTCACGGTTGTTAATGTTATAATAAACGTCTACCTCAACGTACTTCGCCTACGACTCGCCATAGTGGTGACCCCGACGTGATCACAGATCACCAAGATGTCCCAACGGGAGGCATCGACGCCAAACGCAGCCGGCGTTCACCTGCCCCCGTTCTGGGCCCACCAACCACGCCTGTGGTTCGCCCAAGCGGAGGCACAGTTCCACCTCCGGGGAATACAGGAGGACGCGACCCGATTCTACCACCTACTGAGCGTCCTGCCGTCGGAAACGTCCGCACGGGTCGCACAGTACGTCACCGACCCGCCAGAAACCGACAAGTATGCGGGACTCAAGTCGCTGCTGCTGAAAACCTTCGGGCGCAGCCAACAACAGCGGGCCAGCACACTCCTGCACTTACCTGAGCTCGGCGACCGGCCGCCGTCGGTCCTCATGTCGGAGATGATGACTCTAGCGGGAGAACACACCAAATGCCTCATGTTCGAGGAGGCATTCCGCGAAAAGATGCCAGAGGACGTCCGCGTAGTCCTAGCAGACGTTTCTTTCGGGGACCTGATGGATTTCGCAGAAAAAGCGGACGCACTGGTCGCGGCAAAGGCGAGGCGCCCCGGGTCAGTAAATTGGGTTTCAACACAGGTAGGCGACCGACCGCGCGGCCAAGATGGCGCCCATCCGCCCGCCACTTTTCAAAAAGCCCGCCAAGCTGCTACGTCGACGGTGGCCATTTTGAAACAGGCCCGCGACACAGAAACACACCAGCGCGGCTGGTGTTTCTTTCACAGAAGATGGGGAGCAGCGGCATGCAACTGTAGAAGCCCCTGCACATTCTCGAGAAATGCCTCGGCCGATCAAATGTAGAGTCAATCTCGATCGGCCAGAACCATCGCCTCTACCTGGCGGAGCAACACACGGGTACCGTTTTCCTCGTGGACACCGGGGCGATCGTCAGCATTGTGCCTCCATCCTGCCAAGAAGCGCGATCAGGTAAGACCGGCCCCCCCCTCATTGCAGTCAACGGTAGCCCCGTCCGTACCTATGGAACACGGGACATGTCCCTGTCCTTTAGTTCCAGGACCTACAACTGGACTTTCATCATCGCAGATGTAGGCCAGGCAATCCTGGGCGCAGATTTCCTTTGGGCTTTCTCATTAATCCCTGACGTCCGCGGGAAGACCCTGCAATAGTCGTCCAGTAGCGTTGACCCCCCCGCTTCTTCGGTTTCCGTGTCACCCAGCCCGACCGTCCAGGCCGTCACTACAACCTCCGACCCGTTTGCTGCGATACTAGCTGATTTCCCGGAGCTCCTAGTCCAGCGATTCGACACACCTGCTGCCAAGCACGGAGTCGTACACTTCATCCCCACGGAGGGACCGCCGGTTTTCACCCGAGCCCGTCGCCTACCCCCAGATAAGCTGGCAGTCGCTCGCGAAGAGTTCCTCACCTTGGAACGACTGGGGATCATACGCCCGTCAGACAGCCCGTGGGCCTCACCGTTACACATGGTCCCAAAAGCATCTGGGGGGTGGAGACCATGTGGCGATTACCGACGCCTGAACGCCATCACCACGGCTGACCGATACCCGATCCCGCATATTCAGGATTTTTCTGCCAGCCTAGAGGGTGCCACGGTTTTCTCAAAACTGGACTTAGTCCGAGGGTATCATCAGATCCCGGTTCGCCCCACAGACATTCCTAAGACCGCCACCATCACCCCGTTCGGGCTTTTCGAGTGGCTGCGGATGCCTT
Organism: Rhinoraja longicauda; assembly: GCF_053455715.1. Classification (NCBI taxonomy): domain Eukaryota; kingdom Metazoa; phylum Chordata; class Chondrichthyes; order Rajiformes; family Arhynchobatidae; genus Rhinoraja; species Rhinoraja longicauda. The sequence goes on along the minus strand of NC_135967.1, from coordinate 16,101,980 downwards.
TCGGCCTCAAAAACGCCGCCCAAGCGTTCCAACGTCTCATGGACCATGTGGGTCGGGGTAGGCCTTTTGTATTCATTTATCTAGACGATATCCTCGTGGCAAGTCGGTCAGCTCACGAACACCGGTCCCACCTGCGCTCCATATTCCAAAGGTTGCAGGACCACGGCCTGATCCTACACCCGTCCAAATGCCAATTCGGACTATCCTCAGTAGATTTCCTGGGCCATCGGATCACACAGGCAGGTGCCGTTCCCTTGCCCGAGAAGGTGGCTGCTATCCGCTCCTTCCCCCGCCCCGACACTATCAAAGGGTTACAAGAGTTTGTAGGGATGGTAAACTTTTACCACCGCTTCCTCCCGGCGGCAGCCCGGATCATGCGCCCCCTTTTCCAATGCCTCGCAGGTAACCCCACCGAGCTCGTGTGGTCCCCTGCTGCCGACGCGGCTTTCACAGCAGCCAAGCTGGCCCTCGCGAATGCCACCATGCTCGTCCACCCGCGCTCCTCGGCACCCACTGCCCTCACCGTCGATGCCTCCGGCGTGGCGGTGGGGGGCGTCTTAGAACAGCAGATTAACGGCCTCTGGCACCCTTTGGCATTTTTCAGCCGCCAGCTCACCCGCCCCGAGATAGCTTACAGTGCCTTTGATCGGGAACTCCTGGCCCTCTACCTAGCGATCCGTCATTTTCGCTATTTTTTAGAGGGCCGCTTTTTCGTGGCGTTCACCGACCACAAGCCACTGACGTTTGCTTTTTCAAAGGTTTCCGATCCGTGGTCGGCCCGCCAGCAGAGACACCTTACTTACGTTTCGGAATTTACTACCGACGTTCGGCACATCGCGGGAAAACTAAACGCCGTGACGGATGCCCTGTCCAGACCGGCGGTTTCCCCGGTTGCCGAGGTAAGTTCCGGGGTGGATTTCCAGGAGCTCGCGGAGGCTCAGCGCCTGGAAGACACCCCCTCCCTGTACCCCCACGCCACCTCAGGGTTGCAGTTGGCACAGGTAGCCTGCGGTCCCACGCGTACCAAACTCTGGTGCGACGTTTCCCTACCGCGCACCCGACCTGTAGTACCCACTTGCATGCGGCGCCAGGTTTTTGACACTATCCACGGCCTAGCACATCCGTCCATACGGGCCACTTCGGCTCTGATTGCGGCTCGCTTTGTCTGGCACGGGCTGCGGAAGCAGGTGGCCGCCTGGTCCCGCTCCTGCATTCCGTGCCAAACCTCCAAGGTCCACCGGCACACTCGGCCCCCCGTCCAGCAGTTCACGGTCCCAGCAGCCCGATTCCTCCACATCCATGTGGATCTCGTCGGCCCGTTACCCCACTCTAGGGGCTACACCCACCTCCTCACGGTAGTCGAGCGATTCACCCGGTGGCCAGAGGCGCTCCCGTTGTCCGACATCTCAGCAGCCTCCTGCGCGCGGGCACTGGCGCTAAATTGGATTGACCGTTTCGGCGTTCCGGACGTCATCACTACCGACCGGGGCGCCCAATTCACCTCATCCCTGTGGGTGGCTCTGACTCAGCTGTGCGGGTCGCGATTACAACAAACCACCGCCTATCACCCCCAGGCCAACGGGATGGTGGAACGGTTCCACAGACAGCTTAAAGCCTCACTCACTGCCCGCCTGTCCGGCCCCGACTGGGCCGACCAGCTCCCATGGGTCCTTCTAGGTATCCGCACGGCTCCTAAACACGATCTCGGAGCTTCCTCGGCAGACCTGGTCTATGGCTCGCCCCTACGAGTACCAGGCGACGTTCTCCCCCAATGTTCCACCCCCCCGCCCTCCACGCCAGCACTCTTAGCAGCACTCCGAGCGCGGGTGGGGTCCCTGGCCCCGGTCCCTACTTCTCGTCACGGGGATCCCCCTTCACACGTCCCGCCGGCTTTGGCCGACTGCGAGTTCATTTTCAGGCGCATCGATGCCCACCGCCCACCTTTTCGGCCAGTTTACCAGGGTCCGTTCAGGGTAGTGAAGAGAGGCACAGTCACCTGTACGTTAGAAGTGGGTACACGACAAGAGGTCGTCTCAGTGTCCCGCCTCAAGCCCGCCTACCTGGACCCAGACCAGCCAGTCACAGCGGCTCAACCTCCTCGCCGGGGCCGCCATCCGGCCACGACTCCCGTACAAGTTTCCCCCCTCGCTGCCCCCGTTCGGGACCCCGCTTCCCCCGGTCTCCTTGCCACCGCCGCCTCCGGCACCGGCAATTTCCCCTCCTCCCGCGGTGCCGGTTTCCCCGCCCCCACCTCTGGCAGGGCCCCCCTCTCCTCTCCGCAACCGCTCCGGTCGGGTGGTCCGGGCACCTGCCCGGTACCGCACCGAGGGTTCTGGGGGGTGGGGGGGGGGGGGTCATGTAGGGACACAGGGATTGGTCCAGACCATCGAACCCTCTGATTGGTAGATGAGGTGAGGTGGTGCGCAGGTAAAGGGAACAAGGCAGTCTCGTTTAGTCCTCCGAAGGAGACAGTAAGATTTATGGTTGTCTGTCGTTTGGTGCGTTGATTGTCACGGTTGTTAATGTTATAATAAACGTCTACCTCAACGTACTTTGCCTACGACTCGCCATATCCCGTCCAAATCATTAATTCTTATACAAAATGAAAGGCACTAACCGCGAGGGGACACCACACCATTCTCTCTAGTCCAAAAATCAAACTCAAATTCCTCTCGTTGATTTTTTTTCCATGGTCAACCAATCGTTGATTTTGCGCCATGGTCAGCCAATCTTTTATTACATGCCCTTCAGTTTTCATAACTTTGTTTATTTTTGTGCAAACCAGCATCTACAGTTCCTTGTTCCTCCACCTACCACTTTCCTGGCTTTGACCCACCCCACCTCTCTTGCAGCTTTCTTCCCCCTACAACGATCAGTCTGAAGAAGGCTCCTGACCCGAAACATCGCCTATCCATTCCCTCCACAGATGCTATCTGATCCGCTGAGTTCCACCAGCACTTCGTGCTTTGGTTAACATTCCAGCATCTGCAGTTCCTTGTGCTTCTTTTATCCTAATACCCTTTTTGATTCCAGTCTACCTATTTTTCAACAAGGGTGTATCATTTATGATTCTCGTCCTCAGGCACCACCTGGGTATCTATAATTGTTTGAATGAATGAATGAATGAATGAATGAATGAATGAATAGGTTTATTGGCCAAGTATGCATATACAAGGAATGTGCCTTGGTACTCCGCTCACAAATGACAACACTAACATACAGTTAACAATTAAGAATAAAGCATAACCACATCAAAACAATAAGGATACAACATTACGGTCTAAACATGTGGGTGAAAATAAACCAGAGCAAAAAAGAGACCACAGACCTTTGTTATTGAGTAGAACTATCACTCATGGAAAAAAACTTTTTTTATGTCTGGCTGTGGCTGCTTTGACAGTCCAGAGTCACCTTCCAGAGGGATGTGCTTCGAAGAGTTTGTGGCCAGGGTGAGAGGGGTCAGAGATGATCTTGCCCGCTCGCTTCCTGGCCCTTGCAGTGTACAGTTCGTTAATGGGGCTAAGGTTGCAGCCAACAACCTTCTCAGCTGTGCGAACGATCCGTTGCAGCCTCCGGATTTCGTGCTTGGTGGCTGAGCCAAACCAGATCATGATGGAGAAGGTGAGGATGGACTCAATGATAGCAGTAAGGAATTGGACCATCATTGCCTGTGGCAGATTGTGTTTCTTCAGTTGCCGCAGGAAGTACATCATCTGTTGGGCCTTTTTGACTGTGGAGTCGATGGTGGCCCCCCATTTAAGGTCCCTGGAGATGATGGTTCCAAGGAACTTAAATGATTCCACAGATGTGACTATGGTGTTGTTGATGGTGAGTGGGGGGAGGGGAAGGGGATCTCTTCAAAAGTCTACAATTAGTTCCACTGTCTTGAGAGCATTGAGCTCCAGGTTGTTGCGATGGCACCAGGATGCCAGCTGTGTCACTTCCCCTTTGTAGGCAGATTCCTCCCCATCCTGGATCAGTCCAATCAGGGTTGTGTCATCCGCAAACTTGAGGAGCTTGACAGAGGAGTCTGTGGAGGTGCTTTGGGAGCTCAGTCTGTACTTTGGGAGCTCACGACTGAGGTTGGCCTTGTTAAAGTCCCCCAAAACAATGACCATGGAGTCACTCTCTACCCTCAATACCTGGCTTGGAAGATTATGCTCAGTTTCTTTCTACCCTTAGATTCCTCAGCAATTTTGGATAGAGCAAATCTGGCCTAGGTGATTATTAACATTGAGAACAATTAGTCTTTTTGACACTGTTTTTTTAAAAATTGACTTTTGGTCAAGCCAACATCTCATTTACATCTTGCTTTGCTTAGTCTTCAGCACCATCTATTTTCTTGCTGAAGACTGATGTAAAACAGCATCTATCTCTCACTCATGCCCACTGCATCCATGAGTAAATTAGCTTTTGGGTCTTCGAGAGACCTCAAATATCAACTTGCACTTTTCATGATGATAGAATATTTTTAGATTTCCTGGAAGTCACCAGACTGTATCTAGATTGCAATAAGACCTTGTCTCTCCTGACACCTCAATTACTTGTGGGAAGCTACATTCGGTGAATAAAATGGGATCAGTGTTAATGTTCTGCCTGCATTCACTCAGTCGCTTACTCTGATTGGCCTTTGGGTCAGCACAGTGGTGCAGCGGTAGAGCTGCTGCCTTTCAGTGCCAGAGACCAAGTTTCGATTCTGACTATGGGTGCTGTCTGTATGGAGTTAGTACATTCCCCCTGAGTCCCTGTAGGTTTTCTCGGGGTGCTCCGGTTTCCTCCCACACTCCAAAGACGTGTGGGTTTGTAGAATAAATGGTTTCAGTATATTTGTAAATTGTCCCTAGCGTGTAGGATCGTGCTAGTGTACGGGGTGATTGCAGGTCGAATTGGACTGGGTGGGCCGAAAGGCCTGTTTCCATGCTGTATCTCTAAAGTCTAAAGTAAAGAGCCAGAATAATTCAGTGGGTCAGGCAGCATCTCTGGAGAACATGGATAGATGATGTTTCGGGTGGGGTCGCTTTGTAGACCTGAAAGTCTGAAGAAGGGTCCCGACCCAAAACGTCACTTATCCATGTTCTCCAGAGATGCTGCCTGACCCAATGAGTTACTCCAGCACTTTGTCTTTTATTGTAAATCAACATCTGCAGTTCCTTGGTTCTGTATCTGGGTGACAGCTGGAACATCTTTATTTTAAAAGCCTTACGTTGCCCTGCCAAGTTTAATTTCAACTTATCTGGACAAGATCAGCCCTCAATGCATTGAAAATGGTTCCTCTGCAATTGATCACATTCTTTGGAGGAGTCCATTTCCTTCTCCATAGCTATTCTAAATTTAATCATATCACCAATGTAACATTTCCACCATTTTGCTCCATTTAACAAAGTTTATTTCCCACAACGAAGTCCAGATTTGCCCTCTTCCTCACTAGGTGAGAAACAAACTGCTCAAGAAAGTTCTCCTGAAGGGCAATGCACAAACTCCCTCCTCTCCTCTCTCCCCTGTACGATTGCGATCACAGTCTATATTTGGAAGTTCCCCGTTATCACTATTTTTTAGGTTTTACATATCTTATAGAGGTTTATAAAATCATGAAGAGCACAGATAAGGTAAATAACCACAGAATTCTCACCATGACCAGGGAATTATAAAACTAGAGGGCATAGGCTTAAGGAGAGGGAAAAGATGTGAGAAGGACCCGAGTGGCAACATTTCACACAGAAGGTGGCGGGTATATAGAATACACTACCAGAGGAGGTGGTGGGTATAATTTCAGCATTTACAGATAGATGGATAGGAAAGGATTGGAGGGATATCTGCCAAAGGTCAGGCAAGTGGGACTAGCTTGGTTAGGCAACTTGGTCGGCATAGATGAGTTGGGCGTAGGGCCGGTTCTCTGATTTTATGAAAGACATTTTTTAACATTATTAGTTTGCACTGGGATCTTTGTTGTCATCAGGTTTATGTTTTATTGATTGGAAAAGATTTGTTTGGATTCTTTAATGACTTCAGTGAAGCATCCATTGAAACTTCCAATTCTATTCCAGGTCTTTTACTCTTCCAGGAACTGAAGCTGCAAATGATTTCTTTTTTGCTTTGAGATTCATTACAAATCTTAGTCAGGCAAGACTACAAATTGTATATTAATACAGTAGAGTTTACAATGTACAGCCTGTTTCCATGCGATAGCTCTATTACTCTGTGGAACTAACAATAAGCAGAAATAATTCCTTCCATTTTAACTCATCAAAACCTCGGGTGCATTTTTGGAAGAATGTCACACTACAGTAGTGGAGTGGAATGGAGGGAATTATTTTTGCTTATTATTATGTCCATAGAGTAATAGAGCTGTCACATGGAAACAGGCTCTTAAGTCCAACTTGTCCATGTCAAGAGTGTTTTATTGTC